>NC_090848.1:11661785-12286071 GCF_024217435.2 Syngnathus scovelli | reverse complement strand
GGTCCATCTGTGTTGCGCTTCTTTTGATAGAAAAGATAAGCAACTGCATGCAAATAGAGGTATTATAAATTTCTTCATGACAGTGCAAAGTTGTCTTTTTTTTCTTTTAAAATTCAGCTACTTCCAAAACTGTTCCAACTCCTGTCATGCATCTTGATGTTTATTCATTCACAAGGTATTCTCGGGTATGTTTAGAGACTCCCTATTGCTACGCCCACCTGAGACACGGCAGAATCAGAGCTACACGTCCCACATCACACTAGCAAAGGCTTCAATCAGATGACACCAAGTGAGACTTACAAAAAAAAAAAAAAAAATCATGGAACAGCTGAGAACTGGGAAAGCTGAAACTGAACTAACCAAATTTGGCTTCAGTAAACATTATTAGGCATGTGTAAGGTAGAGAAGGTGCAAAATAAATGTGAATCGGCCTTGGATAAGAGGCCAATAATTCGGCATCAGATACTATAATTATCATAATTGTCATAATTAGGCAGTTAAACTTTAAGTAGTAGTCTTTATTCATTAAGCCAAGATAAATATATTTAAATAGCCCTTAATAAAATAAAAGTCTCAAGGAGCTTCCACATGCTCACAGTGATTTTAAACCCCGGGATGTGGGGAAAAATGGAGAAACCTTGAGAAGGGGTTTCTGATGGGGAATCCCCCCCACTTCTCATTAACCACAATGTGGGTGAATTGTTAGTCTGACTGCCTAACAGCTCCGAAGTTGTTAGAAGTTGGATTCTGAACTTCCTGTATGGAGTTCACACTTTCTGGTGTAAAGTCAGCTGCGATAAACAGCAGCACACCAGCACAAATGAGGATAATATTTTTTGTGCTCAGCATAAAAAAAACTTTTTCATGCTCCTCATACTAATGATTGGTCATCATCAGAGCCCTGAGCAAGTGTGATGTCAATATCGGGGTGACTTACAAAGGCTTTGTGGTTTTCTGTAAATCCCCTTCGGTGTCGAGCATTCGAAAACACAGCCTTTTCAGTGTGTGCAAAGCCTTGCTAACCTACATTCACCATGAATACTGCGTACTCAAAATGGCCACTTGATCCCACGGTATAAAACACACATTTTAAATCACAAATAATATAAGTGCTTTTTAAGTTTCTGGGGACAAAGATCATCTCACTAGACATTTTTTTTTCCAGTCAATTTCTCTCACAGCGAATACATTGATCACTTTGCAGGGACCAACTGTTTTCAAGGCAGCTGTACTGTCGACACACAGATACACACAAACCCTCACGGATTAAAACAAGTCTTCAAAATTACAAAGCTCTCCGCTCTAACTATTGCTTACGTTCTTAACCTCAGACTGCAATATGTATGCCTTATTACTTCCCTTTTGTCTCATTCGCAACTGATCATAGGCAGCACAAACTGGGATCAATTATTCTTTGTAAAGTAAGAATGGGAACAAAAATCAATAGGCAAGATGGTTGCAGAAAAGATCCCTAGGTATTTTTTTTCTCCTTTGAGAAGAGACGAAGAAAGCCAATGAAAAGTGTTTGATCCATGATATTCACTCTGTCAAACGCCAGCCTTTCACATCGTTACTATGTTTGAAGCTATTCAAGTATGAATGTGTTCTCAAAAGGAAAAAAAAAAAAACAGGTCACAGTAAATTGAAGCATGTCATAGAAAAAATAAAGATGATGAGATAAATACTATCATCTGCCCTTTTAACCCTGTTCCCCTGCTCTTCCTGTCAAACATTTAACAAGGGCATTAAATAGGTCAAAGGCAAGCGACACCGGAAGCAAAAACCTCACCGCGACCTTTCATTTTCTGCCACCTATAAAGAAACCAAAAGACGTGGGAGAAAGTATTCAAGGGGGCTAATGATGGCAACAATGAGCTTTTAAGGTAGCGGTATAGGAAGTTGAAAGGGATAGAAAATAATAGTTCAGGTGGGACACATGATTGACAGCGAGAGGCAGAGGTTACCAACACAGCAAGCGCACGCTTCATTTCACCGTTAGAAAGGAGTTCAGCACAGTGGTAGGGAAACCACAGGGAGCTGGATGAAGTGAGAAGAATTGTCAGACCAATTAGTTGTACAGGTTGAGAGTTCAAAATCCCACTTCTGTTCACAGCATGCCTTAATGCCAAAGGAAGAAGAGAGAAGTTAAAGGACAAACAAGACTCTTGCTGAAGATGACACAGCCAAGCAACCTTGAGCAGCACTTGGTTAAAACCTGCAACTAGTAATGTACTTTTAAATTTTTAGTACATACATTCCTGAGTAAAACAATGCAATAAAATGACAAATAATATTTATAGGAAGTGTAAAAGTAGAGATTGATATTTTAGGTTGCTATTTCATTCCAGGAGAAGAAGATGGAGATAACATGAACACCAGAATATGCACAATCAATCATGTGGAGTCACATTAAAGTAGAAAAACTTCAAAAAGGATCACTACTAGCCATGTGGATAACCAAACAAAAGAGTTGGCAATGTTAAATGATGCGTATCCCTGCAACTTTTCCTTGGCCTCCCTACTGACAGGACTCTCAATCATATTTTTGTGGATAATGGACTTTGATTCACTGACTGGTGCTTGCATTCCAACACCATCAGCTGATTGTATCGTTTGGCAAGAATTCATAGTGAGTTGACTACTAAACAATCATTTGTGATAAAACAATTTAATGTTCATCTCTATTATGATTTATTTCGTCAAGTGGAATTGGTTACCTTGAGCCTAAGAGTGTGACCCCCCCTCCCATCTTGAGCAGCAAATAAAAACTTCTCTACTTTGACCACTTTGTGTGCTTTGGAAATTGCATGGTAGCGGCATCACTCAATCTGGGACATGAGACTTTAATACTAGTCTTAGAATTGTTCACAGCACAGAGCTAGTTCATGAAACAGGCTGAGGTTGTGCATCAAATAGTAATACGGGGGGTGACCGAGACATCCGCAAAGTCCCAGACAGCAATATGGGGAATTATTATTATGTTTACTCTTTAAAGCCAGAGTGGTAGCAGGGGAAATCATTTAATCCTCTCTTCCATTGGCAATATTTTTCTGCCTGTCTTTTCTTTCTGCAGCTCAACATTTTTACTTAAGACTTTTAGAAAACAAACTCATATAGAGATAAATTAGGGTGAAAAAATAAAATCGAAACATTAATAGGGGCATATCAAACCTTAGTTTGGTGTTTAAGGCTGGATGAATTTCTGGTCCCTCAGGGGGAAAACCAATGAGGCATTACTTGCAGTGTCTTACATCCTCAAATAATGGAAGTCAGGAAGTTTCAAACTGAGAAAAATCATCTCTGCATGATAATACTATAAAACAGCTGAAACTTTGCCTGAACTGTAATCATGAGTTGATCTTTTAACTTTTTGCTTTATTATTTAACTAGTTGTAACAAATACATACGGGAAAGAAAAGCGTGGAATAATTTTTTTTCACCGCGCTATGTCGTTCAAATGTACTGCAAAGTTGTTCCAATATACTGCAAAGTCATTTGAACGAGTTGATCAAGTCATTTGAATCTAATGGTAAAATTGTTTGTTAAGATAAATGCTAAGAAAATGCAAAACAACACTAGTTCATAAGGTTTCTTTTTGTGCAACCTTGGGATATTTCAATTGTTCCAACTGGACGCAAATGTATCAATGCATTAATAGCAAAATAGCAAAACATTTTTTTCTTTTTCTCACTTTAAAGTCAGAATTCTGAGAAAAAAAAGTCAAAGTCCTGTCACCCCCCCCCCTTTTTTTTTTCTTCACTAGGCCTCATCCTCTTCCGTAGGATAGCCATTTGTTTTTTGGCAGTTCAAAGCTTCCGTACAATATTTTGATTCCTTACAATGTTGTTAAGTCTACGTTTTACCAATACATTCGAATAACTTTACCAAAATATTCATAGCCCAGTCAAAAATCTTTACGCCACGTTGCCAGTTCCATGCTTTCGTAAAGAACAACAATAGTTGCCATTTTGTTTTTGTGCAACTTACAATACATTTAATCATTGCATTCCCTAACAAGTGCGATTAAAACATTGATCACGGGCCAAGTGACAAACGATGTTCAGGACTATTTGGAGCTATGGGAACAAAGACGAAGGAAGCAAAAAAAAAATCAATGTTGCATGTACTGAAGGTTGGTTAGTCATGCTCGCCCTGCTTGGAATGGAAGAAAACAATGGGACCATTAGCCTCACTGGGTGGTAACATCCAGATAGAAGATCACACACTCCACATGAATAAACACGTAGCCACTGGCCATCACCCACTCCCTCCACAAGACTCTGTGATTCCGAAGTGAAGAAGTGGAAGAGAGGGTTAAGGTTAGCGGGTGTTCATCCATTTGAATTCCACAAGCGGCTGAAGTTGGAGTCTGTTCTCTGTTCTCTTCCCATCGCAGCATGCCTGGAGGCTGCAGAGAGCTTATTTACTGAAGCTGACACGCCAGAGCTCTAATTGCTGCACGGCCTTCTCAAGCTGCACGCTGCACTCATTCTCAACATGGACGACTCACGGAGAGGAACCAAGGTGTCATGGTGGGGGATCACTGACCATGTCCACTTTCAAACACAACTGGGGTGCAGAGAGATGTATTGCATACACACAGAAACAAAGATTTTTTTTAACCCTATTAGAAAAGCAAGCTTTTAAACTCTGAATAGACCAAAGTGAGAAGAAAGGGAGAACTTGTGCAGTCGCCCTGACAGAGAAAGCAGAGCCACACAGATAAAGCTTTATCTCCCACTTACCATATCTAAGCTTGTATTATATTTTAAAGAGGCAATATGCAATCTCATCTGGGTTGCCACAGTGATATAAAGCAAGAAAAAAAATGCATCGCTGAGATATTGCCTAATCCTTGGTTAATTGTTGAGATTATAAGGATTTGTGAATGCTTATGCCTTGACAAACACCTAAACTGGAACAAGTAGTGTCCCTCAGGAGGGTTTACACATTCTCCTCTGCTGTAAGTGAACGCTAAGCTGTGAGCGAGCTGCAAACAAATATGTTAATAGCTACGAGAATTAAAATTAGTGTTCCCTTGTAAAAAGAAAAAAAAATCATGTTTTAATCATGCTGTGGCATCAAATAAATATGTTTTGTGTTGTGAAAGTGTGAGTTATTCATGATTAAATTATAAAATAGTTGAAAGAGGCAGACATGCTGTCTTTTGGGTGGCGTACAAACACGTTTTTGTTCTTCCCCCCCGGCTGTCTGATTCACCACAAAGAGGAATCACCCATGTTGCATTCTCAATGTAGGTAAACCTTATTTTGGGACAGATCATCCAAAATGATATGAGCAGCATCTGACAGGCTGATTAATAATAAACAGTCTTACCGTGCCAAAAAAATAAATAAAAAATTAGCTATTTATGTTGATTGACCCAGGCTCCTCCCTCAGTGGCATTCTGGTACAGCTCTCTGCCACCTTACGGGCCTTCTCGGGTGCCAGTGCAGGTTAGCTGATGAATAATTCCCACCGGACATTAACAGCAAGAAGTAGGGCACAGGACTCAGCGGTGTGCCCCTCTTCCCACCCTTGCTCTGAATTCCCTTATCAGCAGGCTGTTAATATTTAATTATACAAGCTACATTTCGGGCTCTCCAGCAGAGGCCATGAGGTGGGAATGTGGATGGAGGTCGGGGGGGGTAGGATGGAAATTGTGAGTTCATCAATTAATAGTTGTTGACAAAGTTTTATCACTATAAGAGTGTTCTGGAGTGGGGGGAATGATTCCACCACCATTCAAAACGATAGACAAAGAGATAAATAAACAAAGTGAGAAAAATCAGGAAGCATCTTATAATTTGCTGATTTGTTAGAAAGATAATTTTCCAGTTCAATGATTATGATTAGGATTACGGTTCAGTTTTCAAGGCCCCATTAATTTGCAGGTTTTCATTTGTGTGATTGCAGTTGTTACTTTTGTTTAACAATACAAGTTTTTGTTGAATTTTACAAACATAAACATCAACAGCAACATATGCATTACCCCACCCCAAAAAAGTCAAACCAAAGAAATAAACCAAACAAACAAATGTCACAGGCAAACATTAGATTAAACTGTCAAGCTATCAAGTAATTTCCAGTACCTTAACATTATCCATGCCCAAGTCATACGTCTCAAAGTAAGTGTCATAACTTTAAACACAGATCTATTGACCATAGTATTAGAAAGATTTATTAATTATTGTGTGAAGGCGATGGCCTTCACACATATGTTATTCTACACCATTCTCTATTATTATTATTGTGTGAAGGCGATGGCCTTCACACATATGTTATTCTACACCATTCTCTATTATTATTATTGTGTGAAGGCGATGGCCTTCACACATATGTTATTCTACACCATTCTCTATTATTATTATTATTATTATTATTATTATTATATTTTATTCTCCACACTTTTTTGTCCCGCTTCTTCTTCCGCATAGTTCATCCGATTCACTCCGTTCCACTTTTTACGTGTTCCAAATATTCACGAGATGAGCGCTTCCATTTTTCTCGTTCCGAAAATTTTCCGATTTCGCAAAATTCGCGAACTTACGACAAATTTTTCCCCATTCATTCTTAATGGCAGATTCGACATTTCACATTTACATCATTCCACTTTTTTCTACATTGTTCAACCGATTCAACTCATTCCAACTTTCAACTGTTCATCTTTTGCCTACCTATTCCACAACTTCCCACTTACCAAAAATTCCAAATTTGAAATTCAACCAAATTCTCCAAAATTTCGTTTTTCCACTCTAACTTTTACGTTTTTCAACCGATTCAACCCATTCCAACTTTCAACTGTTCATCTTTTTCTAACTATTCCACAACTTCCAACTTATGAAAAATTCCAAATTTTCAAATTTGGAATTCAACCAAATTCTCAAAAATTTTGTTTTTCTACTCTAATTTCTACATTTTTCAACCGATTCAACTCATTCGAACTTTCAACTGTTCATGTTTTGCCTACCTATTCCACAACTTCCCGTTTACCAAAAATTCCAAATTTGAAATTCAACCAAATCTTTCTAAATTTCGTTTTTCTACTCTAATTTCTACATTGTTCAACCAATTCAACTCATTCCAACTTTCAACTGTTCATCTTTTGCCTATCTATTCCACAACTTCCCACTTACCAAAAATTCCATATTTGAAATTCAACCAAATTCTCCAACATTTTGTTTTTCTACTCTAATTTCTACATTGTTCAACCGATTCAACCCATTCCAACTTTCAACTCTTCATCTTTTGCCTACCTATTCCACAACTTCCGACTTACCAAAAAT
Organism: Syngnathus scovelli; assembly: GCF_024217435.2. Classification (NCBI taxonomy): domain Eukaryota; kingdom Metazoa; phylum Chordata; class Actinopteri; order Syngnathiformes; family Syngnathidae; genus Syngnathus; species Syngnathus scovelli. The sequence goes on along the minus strand of NC_090848.1, from coordinate 12,278,785 downwards.
TCCAAATTTGAAATTCAACCAAAATCTCCAAAATTTCGTTTTCTACTCTAATTTCTACATTGTTCAACCGATTCAACCCGTTCCAACTTTCAACTCTTCATCTTTTGCCTACCTATTCCACAACTTCCCACTTACCAAAAATTCAAAATTTGAAATTCAACCAAATTCTCAAACATTTTGTTTTTCTTCTCTAATCTTTACATTGTGCAACCGATTCAATCCATTCCAACTTTCAACTTTTCATCTTTTGCTTACCTATTTCACAACTTCCCACTTATCAAAAATTCCAAATTTGGAATTCAACCAAATTCTCAAAAATTTTGTTTTTCTACTCTAATTTCTACATTTTTTAACCGATTATTCTCATTCCAACTTTCAACTGTTCATGTTTTGCCTACCTATTCCACAACTTCCCGTTTACCAAAAATTCCAAATTTGAAATTCAACCAAATTCTCCAAAATTTCGTTTTTCTAATCTAATTTCTACATTGTTCAACCGATTCAACCCATTCCAACTTTCAATTCTTCATCTTTTGCCTACCTATTCCACAACTTCCCACTTACCAAAAATTCCATATTTGAAATTCAACCAAATTCTCCAACATTTTGTTTTTCTACTCTAATTTCTACATTGTTCAACCGATTCAACCCATTCCAACTTTCAACTCTTCATCTTTTGCCTACCTATTCCACAACTTCCAACTTACCAAAAATTCCAAATTTGAAATTCAACCAAATTCTCAAAAATTTTGTTTTTCTACTCTAATTTCTACATTTTTTAACCGATTCAACTCATTCCAACTTTCAACTGTTCATGTTTTGCCTACCTATTCCACAACTTCCCGTTTACCAAAAATTCCAAATTTGAAATTCAACCAAATTCTCCAAAATTTCGTTTTTCTAATCTAATTTCTACATTGTTCAACCGATTCAACCCATTCCAACTTTCAACTCTTAATCTTTTGCCAACCTATTCCACAACTTCCGACTTACCAAAAATTCCAAATTTGAAATTCAACCAAATTCTCAAAAATTTTGTTTTTCTACTCTAATTTCTACATTTTTTAACCGATTCAACCCATTCCAACTTTCAACTCTTCATCTTTTGCCTACCTATTCCACAACTTCCGACTTACCAAAAATTCCAAATTTGAAATTCAACCAAAATCTCCAAAATTTCGTTTTTCTACTGTAATTTCTACATTGTTCAACCGATTCAACCCATTCCAACTTTCAACTCTTCATCTTTTGCCTACCTATTCCACAACTTCCCACTTACCAAAAATTAAAAATTAAAAATTTGAAATTCAACCAAATTCTCAAACAGTTTGTTTTTCTACTCTAATCTTTACATTGTGCAACCGATTCAATCCATTCCAACTTTCAACTTTTCATCTTTTGCTTACCTATTACACAACTTCCCACTTACCAAAAATTCCAATTTTGAAATTCAACCAAATTCTGCAAAATTTCGTTTTTCGACTCTAATTTGTACATTTTTCAACCGAGTCAACCCATTCCAACTTTCAACTCTTCATCTTTTGCCTACGTATTACACAACTTCCCACTTACCAAAAATCCCAAATTTGAAATTCAACCAAATTCTCCAAAATTTCGTTTTTCTACTCTCATTTTTACATTTCTCTACCGATTCAACCCATTCCAACTTTCAACTCTTCATCTTTTGCTTACCTATTCCACAACTTCCCCTTACAAAAAATTCCAAATTTTGAAATTTGAAATTCAACCAAATTCTCCAAAAATGTGTTTTTCTACTCTAATTTTCACATTGTTCAACCGATTCAACCCATTCCAACTTTCAACTCTTCATCTTTTTCCTACCTATTCCCCAAATTTCCACTTGCCATAAATTCCACATTTTAAGATTTTAAACTCAACCAAATTCTCCAAAATTCTGAAATTCCACCAAATTCTCCAAAATTCCGTTTTTCACCTCTATTTTCTACATTTCTCAAGTAATTCAACTCGTTTCAGCATAATTCGCCAGCATTCCCCAAGAAGTGATTCAAAGTCTTCGCCTTCACACGCAATTTCTCCAGAAATTGCATTTTCTAGTTATTATTATTATTCTTCTATTTTATTCTCCACACTTTTTTGTCCCGCTTCTTCTTCCACATAGTTCATCCGATTCACTCCGTTCCACTTTTGATGTATTCCAAATATTCACGAGATGAGCGCTTCCATTTTTCTCGTTCCGAAAATTTTCCGATTTCGCAAAATTCGCGAATTTACGACAAATTTTTCCCCATTCATTCTCAATGGCAGATTCGACATTTCACATTTACGTCATTCCCCTTTTAAATTCACCTCATTCAGCACATTCAAACCACATTCGGAATGATTCTCGACATTCCCAAAATTCCCTAATTCAAAAATTTCACGTTTTCACGTTAAAAATTCCGACAAAATTTCACGAAATTTCGTTTTTCACCTCTAATTTCTACATTTTTCGACCGATTCAACCCGTTCCAACTTCCAACTGTTCATCTTTTGCCTACCTATTCCACAACTTCCCACTTACAAAAAAATTCCAAATTTTCAAATTTGAAATTCAACCAAATTCTTCGTAATTTCGTTTTTCTACTCTAATTTCTACATTTTTCAACCGATTCAACCCATTCCAACTTTCAACTGTTCATCTTTTGCCTGCCTATTCCACAACTTCTCACCTATCAAAAATTCCAAAATTTCAAATTTGAAATTCAACCAAATTCTCCAAAATTTCGTTTTTCTACTCTAACTTCTACGTTTTTCAACCGATTCAACCCATTCCAACTTTCAACTGTTCATCTTTTGCCTACCTATTCCACACCTTCCCACTTACCAAAATTTCCAAATTTTCAATTTTGAAATTCAACCAAATTCTACAAAATTTGGTTTTTCTACTCTAATTTCTACATTTTTCAACCGATTCAACCCATTCCAACTTTATTCACTTTGGTCACCTCATCCTTACCATATTCACCCCCTTCACCCCCACTTCCACTATGCTTACAAAATTCAACCCTTGACCCCCACTTCCAGTGTGGCGGCCATCTTGGATTGACCCTGAAGTGCTCCCAATGAACCTAGAATGAACCGGAAGTGGCCCAAATCAAACCGGAAGTGACCTTAGGTAAACAGGAAGTGATCTTAGGTAAACCGGAAGTGACCCCAAATCAAACCGGAAGTGACCTTTTTAAACCGGAAGTGACCTTTTTAAACCGGAAGTGACCCCAAATAAACCGGAAGTGACCTCAGCTGGACCGGAAGTGCCTCTAATCAGACCGGAAGTGACCCAAATGGACCGGAAGTGACCCAAATCACCCCGGAAGTGACCTTATTTCAACATTAACTGCCCTAAATAGCTACATTAGTCGCTAACTTTTGCATTTTTTGTCCGATTGAACCCATTTCAACATTTTAACTCCAAAAGTGAACCTCCTGAAGCTATTTATTTTCGTTTTGTTCCAAATTTCAAAATATTTTGGCGCAATTGCTTTTTCTTTTAATTCCCATTCATTCTCTATGGAGATTCAACATTTGCTCTCACGTCTACATTTTTTAACCGATTCAACCCGTTCCAACATTCAACTGTTCATCTTTTGCCTACCTATTCCACAACCTCCCACTTACCACAAATTCCAAACTTCAAATTTGAAATTCAACCAAATTCTCCAAAATTTAGTATTACACTTCTATTTTCCACATTTCTCAAGAAATTCAACTCATTTCAACATCATTCGGCATCATTCCCCAAGAAGTGATTCAAAGTCTTCGCCTTCACACGCAATTTCTCCAGAAATTGCATTTTCTAGTTATTATTATTATTCTTCTATTTTATTCTCCACACTTTTTTGTCCCGCTTCTTCTTCCACATAGTTCATCCGATTCACTCCGTTCCACTTTTGATGTATTCCAAATATTCACGAGATGAGCGCTTCCATTTTTCTCGTTCCGAAAATTTTCCGATTTCGCAAAATTCGCGAATTTACGACAAATTTTTCCCCATTCATTCTCAATGGCAGATTCGACATTTCACATTTACGTCATTCCCCTTTTAAATTCACCTCATTCAGCACATTCAAACCACATTCGGAATGATTCTCGACATTCCCAAAATTCCCAAATTCAAAAATTTCACGTTTTCACGTTAAAAATTCCGACAAAATTTCACGAAATTTCGTTTTTCACCTCTAATTTCTACATTTTTCGACCGATTCAACCCGTTCCAACTTCCAACTGTTCATCTTTTGCCTACCTATTCCACAACTTCCCACTTACAAAAAAATTCCAAATTTTCAAATTTGAAATTCAACCAAATTTTTCGTAATTTCGTTTTTCTACTCTAATTTCTACATTTTTCAACCGATTCAACCCATTCCAACTTTCAACTGTTCATCTTTTGCCTGCCTATTCCACAACTTCTCACCTATCAAAAATTCCAAAATTTCAAATTTGAAATTCAACCAAATTCTCCAAAATTTCGTTTTTCTACTCTAACTTCTACGTTTTTCAACCGATTCAACCCATTCCAACTTTCAACTGTTCATCTTTTGCCTACCTATTCCACACCTTCCCACTTACCAAAATTTCCAAATTTTCAATTTTGAAATTCAACCAAATTCTACAAAATTTGGTTTTTCTACTCTAATTTCTACATTTTTCAACCGATTCAACCCATTCCAACTTTATTCACTTTGGTCACCTCATCCTTACCATATTCACCCCCTTCACCCCCACTTCCACTATGCTTACAAAATTCAACCCTTGACCCCCACTTCCAGTGTGGCGGCCATCTTGGATTGACCCTGAAGTGCTCCCAATGAACCTAGAATGAACCGGAAGTGGCCCAAATCAAACCGGAAGTGACCTTAGGTAAACAGGAAGTGACCTCAGGTAAACCGGAAGTGACCCCAAATCAAACCGGAAGTGACCTTTTTAAACCGGAAGTGACCTTTTTAAACCGGAAGTGACCCCAAATAAACCGGAAGTGACCTCAGCTGGACCGGAAGTGCCTCTAATCAGACCGGAAGTGACCCAAATGGACCGGAAGTGACCCAAATCAACCCGGAAGTGAACTTATTTCAACATTAACTGCCATAAATAGCTACATTAGGCGCTAACTTTTGCATTTTTTGTCCGATTGAACCCGTTTCAACATTTTAACCCCAAAAGTGAACCTCCTGAAGCTGTTTTTTTACGTTTTGTTCCAAATTTCAAAATATTTTGGCGCAATTGCTTTTTCTTTTAATTCCCATTCATTCTCTATGGGGATTCAACATTTGCTCTCACTTCTACATTTTTTAACCGATTCAACCCGTTCCAACATTCAACTGTTCATCCTTTGCCTGCCTATTCCACAACTTTCCACTTACCAAAAATTCCAAAAATCAAATTTGAAATTCAACCATATTCTCAAAAATTTAGTATTACACTTCTATTTTCCACATTTCTCAAGAAATTCAACTCATTTCAACATCATTCGGCATCATTCCCCAAGAAGTGATTCAAAGTCTTCGCCTTCACACGCAATTTCTCCAGAAATTGCATTTTCTAGTTATTATTATTATTAGATAGACGGACTTAGGAAGAGTTGTTGCTTATTTTAAATACATCTCTCTTTCTCAGTATTTATTTGCATTTGTATTGTTTTAAACTATTGTTTATATACATCTGAGACATATGAGAAGGTGGATGATTTCTTCAAAACCTTGTGGAAATCTACAAAGCTAGTATTACTCTTGATAGCCCAGTTTGAAAAGAACAAGTGCCAGATCTTTGAGTTATATTTAATTCCAATAAGCGGTGGATGTCTGGATGGAGAATCTCAACAAAAAAATATTTATCTGTTCAGCACTTAGGGGGCTTTCCACAGATTATTTGACAGAGGGTTGAATTTTAATGATACAAACAGAGAAATTAAGCTGCTGTTCACATGAGAATTCCACCCATTCTTTCTCCACACTGTTTACGCTTTACACCCAAGCAATTTAGTCTGTGAATTCTTGCGATCCCCTGACAAGTTGCACAAGTTATAATGAGTAGGCGGGGTGGGGACTTTGTACCAGCGAACCAGAGATGTGTGTGACAGAAATATGGATTGGGAGTGCCTTAAATGTTTGAATTCATCCTATTATTAGACTTGCTATCTTCTTTTCAGCAATTCTTGGATTCTTGGATGAAGGGGTGGCATTAACTATTTATGTTTGAGGTTTTTTATAGCTAACTGCCCTAATGCCTCTCACATTAGGCCTCACACAAAAAGTTCAAGTTTTAATAAATAGATATTAAAACTTTAACTGATATTAATAGTGCCAATTAAGGGAGCATAGCATAAAGCCATGCATCATTTTGAAACTGCCACAGCATTTCTGTTACTTCCTCGTGCCCTTGCATTTTCCTCTGCTGATAAGCGTCCTTTTTTTTTTCCTGTAAAGAAACCTTAAGAAAATACTCCTGGAAGCTTATATATCTGCAGGACGGCATTTAAAAAAAAATATATATATATATATATATATATATATATATATACGCTCGTTTTTTTCAACATTTTTCATGACCTCCTCAAAAAAGCATGGCACGAGACAGCTATTAGCAACAAGACTTTCCCCAACCACACTCTTCAGAAAATGTTGTGGTGATGAAATGCACCACCATAAAGTTTATGTGGAGGTAAATGTACAAACGGGAAATGAAACCCCTTTATAGACGTCTCAAAACAGTTAACAGGAGCAAGCTAACAGACAGCTAGTTAGCTCCACAAGGATGGATGCAGCCTATGAAAACGGCAATAAATCATCTGGTAGCCCGTTTGGAAATTACTGGGAGCAAAGCCAAAAGATATGAGACAGTGGTCAACAGCCAGACCTGATCAACAAATTAATAAGAAATGAATGTCTCAACACCCAGGAAAAAAAACAGTCATGGACTGTCTGCATCAAATAACAGGACATCCAACTGAAAAACACATTTGGTCATTTGGTTCTGTATTAAAAAAATGCTAATTGAACATAAATCTAGTAGGGTTCTTAGCTCTGCAAACTCGGGTCAGTTAGTGGAGCCCAGAGCTCTAATTAAACATGGTGAGGCAGCATTTAGCTGATATGCTGCGCGCAAATGGAATAAGCTGCCAACATAAATGATGTTAAATCCAGTTTAGCATCCCCCCCCCCCCCTTGTTTCGCAGATTAGTCTTGCAAAGCATCTTTAAAATAATGTTATACAATCTTGTTCTTCCACTTTTCATTGTTTTAGTCATTTTAAAATGTTAGTAAATGTCTTTACTGGGCTTTAAATTGACTTCAACAACTTTGTTTAAATGTTTTTAAATGTTATACTTTCAATTATGTGAAGAACATTGAGTTAACTCGTCTATGAAATGAGCTATATAAATGAGACTACCTTGCCTATTGTACTCTCTTCTTTTCACAAAAGGTACAATAGAAAGCAGCAAACAGCTGCAGACATTATGTAGAACCATAATGGAACTGTCATCATAATCAAGAACCCATCCGTAGACCATGAGACACACAGACTTTCCATAATCAATTCACTGAATACAAGTGACATGATGGAGGTCTGATGGACCATCCATGGCCGTGATTGATGACTAATATTACTTGTCAACCACAACATTGTTCCCTCACGAGTGTCAGGTGAAACCTTTTGTGTTTTAGTTAGCCATGAACGATTCATTTCGCTTTTTGAAGTGGAACCTACGCCAAATGGTCATGCCAATAAAGACATGAACAAGTCCATCTTTGTTACCAAGGTATCAAGTGCATGCAGGCTCTTTTAACCAAAGCTTCATTTCACAGGTGACTGGGAAAGTCCATGTGCATATTTGCAGGCACTATGTGACGGTGGATCGACAATCAAGACACAGCAAGAAATAGAAAACAGGGAGAAAAGGGTGAAAAGAAGAGTGCCTCGAAGAAAGACAGCAAGTGGTTCTGCTTCTTTGCTCCGGTGAGTCTCAATGTAATTGATTCTCAGACCTCAAGAGATTTCCCACTGTTCCTCTTCTCCTTGGTCTTCCTGCTTCTATTACGTACCTGTCCGGAGGACGAACGATCTACACATTACCCATGAGTACCGTTGATCGCGACACGCGTCAGTGTCTCCGAGTGCTCGGGGACTTGGTGGGCCCAGTGCAGAGAAGTTGAAAAAACAGGACAAGTCGATGGATAGTATAGGAAGAAAGAACAGGAATTCAAGTAATGATCCACGATAACAGTCATAGCTGTAGCAAAGAGGCTCGGAAATGTTACCGAGGCTCTCTGTCCATACATGGAGAGATTTGGCGTCGATTTATTTTTTGATACCCTGAAATAACGACCGATAGAGGTTGTCCAGACAGAGAAGGGAAGATGTACATGCTCATAAATGTTGAGCTCTCTTGACAGAAGAAGAATAAATGTAGACATGAGAGCATTTGGTGCTAGAGAGGATGATGCAAAAGACTTCAATGGAGAAAAAGCACAAAAAAAAAAATCTTGCGACAACCATTACACGACACTATTGTCGGAGGTTTGTGAACTTGAATGAACCCCGATGTAACCGCACTTTTGCTACCTTCACAAACACTCAAGCATTTGCCCCTCAGTGGCTCTAATTAAACAAAAAGATAATAAACTGTACAAAAATAAAAGCCTGGTTCTTGTCGTTCAAATTATTCTCACAGGTGAAATCCTGGGGGGGAGAGGTGTCACTCTTGGGGAGAACAAAAGCTGCCATTTTAATGAATGGAGCTCTTTATCTGGGCCTGAGCTACGAGTTATTACACATTGAGTGTCGGCTCTTTGCGGGAGATTCTGTTTCCACTGCAGAAGTGGGACTAGTGGCCAGGGGAAAGAAGAAGTTCATGTATTTGGTGCCTTATTTTGTAACAGGGTATGACATCTCTGGCTTCTATCCTATAAAAAGCCCCAAAGCATGGTCAAGTATCTCTGACAAGTGTAGCATTAGTGTGGAAGGCTGCTGCAACAGTGTATGAGAGTAACACCCAGTGGGATTTTTTATTTTTTTATTTTTTTCTTATGGGGCATTCATAGTGCCCAGTTGTACCTTGGATATGAACACAATCTTTTTACAGTAGTGACAATGGTGGAACTTTGGTTTTTCAGACATTCAGGAAAAAAAACTCAATGAATACATTTAATTCAATTTGTAGCACTGCTGTCATGTCACCCATATTTACTGTTCATGTGAATGCTATTTGATTGGTGAGATGATGTCACAGTGAGTAGCACCCAAGGAAACTGTCATCTGACTAGCACTTCAAAGACACGAAAAGAAGAAGAGTGAAACAAAATCAAATAGATGGCAACAATTACCATTATTATTATTCGTTCATACATCATTTTTAGCAGGGTTGTCATAAAACCCCAATGGCCGAGAGTCTTGTGCAGCCAGCAGTAATGGAGTAAAAACAATAAGTAGAAACAATTCTTTAAACATGTTTACGTTGGTTAACAGAACCAGCACTTCTGTCTCAGCCACCTACAGTGCATGCTCACTTGTGATTATTGTTGACGGAAAATATTTGTTACTATGGCACCTATAAAACTCAGATTCCTATAACAAATTGCAAATTTCGATTGAATGAAAATCGCTTTCGGCTTCATTTGTAGTCGGAAGCACCTGTTGACTCTTTTAAGATTGATGAAATGATTAAAAAGAATGAAGAGAACATTTTTTTTATCCAAGTTGTTTACATCTGCAAGAAATCATCCAAGGCTCCCTCCTCTTTTTTTTTATTAGACAGCAAAATCCAAGAGAAAGAGTGACACAGGTTCACCCCAGCCTAGAGGACTGAGCATCTTTAGGTCAGGTCAGTCTTGGGGGAACAAGAATCTGACTGCGATCCCCTGAAGCATCAGGCCATAATGTTCGGCTAGAATTATTTGCTGTGATTCCGATAAATATGACCACAACAGACAACATTAGGTTGGGAGACGCCGCAGAGCCATTGTACCTAAAATCTTAGTGCCCAAGGAAAACTGATAACAGCCTTTTAATGGGATAAAAACATCCAGTCCCATTCCCAGAATCTTCTTATCCTGGCTACCTGCAGGCAGCGCAGAGCTAGATGAGGATAGAGCCAGTCTAATCCTTCTGTTTCGCCTTTCTGTGGTTTCTTAGAGCTTCTCTGCTCCCCAGACGCAACCTGATGACTCTAATTGCCTTCCTCTGGCTGGAAGCATCGATGGGAAATGCTCAATAGATGTGAGCTGCAAAACAGTATTAAACCATGTAGAGGGTACATTCGTATTCACCCACATGTTAATGTCTCGTTATATACTTGGATGAACTCATCAGTAGACGCTAAAATGTTTAAGGGGCCCTCCGTATATATTGAGCATAACATGGTATAAGAATGATGTTGTGGAGAAAATATTATGAAGCAAATAATGTGTTAAAATGATACATTTGATGAATTAGACAGTTTGTTGTAACGGTCAAGCACTCACTTTTGCGTTAGAATTAATATGGTGGTCTATTTCTACTCATTTTATCAATTGGTTGTGGGAGAAATATAAGCGCTCTCAAATTTTGTGGGGCACAGACACATTGCCAAACTCAATATGCTCCCCACCCCTTGCCTGACAAATTTTCTGAAATAGATAGATAACTAAAGATTTATTGAGTTGTTGGGTCACACATACAAGTACCGTATTTTCCACACTATAAGGCGCACCTTCAATGAATGGCCCATTTTAAAACTTTGTCCATATATAAGGCGCACTGGATTATAAGGCGCACCTTCAATGAATGGCCCATTTTCAAACTTTGTCCCTATATAAGATATATACATTTGGCCCGCGGGCCGGACTTTGGACACGCCTGCTGTAGTGGCTCAATATTGGTCCATTTATAAGGCGCACCTGATTACAAGGCGCACTGTCGGCTTTTGAGAAAATTGGAGGTTTTTAGGTGCGCCTTATAGTGCGGAATATACGGTATACAAAAATTAAACAAAATAATTTCTGAATATTTGTCCAGTTTAACATCACAGACTATGAATAGAAAACAAGCAAACGCTACATGCATCAAACGCAAAATATTAATGTCAAGCGACAACAACGACTTGCTGTATAAGGTGGCGGTGCTGGAATTTGTCGATTTAGGGGGCGTGGTTATCGTTAACATTACAGCTTTAGGTGTTTACTGGCTAAATGCGAAGGCAGATCTTCGAGTTGTCTGAAGAACACGGAAGCAACAGCGACGAAAGATCAATCAAACAAATGCAACATGTCCCTGCGCCAGCTGTCACGCTAATTACCTAACGCCACTGTTATCTTTAGCATCAATTCTATGCTGATGTGCCAGGTGATAGTGGCAATGGCTGTGCGTGAATTCCACTTTCTCCTAACGAGCATCTGATTTCTATAGAGACCACAAACATCTTTCTGTAGTAGCTACAGACCTTCTGTATGTGGAGTTAAGCTGTGTTCTGCATTCATGCCCTTGTGCTATTGTGCTGGTCTAGATTTTAATGGTCTATGCAGTTTACTCTTCAAATATTTCCACATGAATTATTAATGGCCGACAAGGGTTTGTTCACTAAGAATTAGCTTAGGCTATAACATATGGGCCTAGCTGAGTGCGATGTGTCTCTCCAGAGTAAACGAGCCAACTGGAAAGTTGTGTAGCATTACTAACCCAGGTTGATATGCAGGTTTCTCTTGAGTGTCTTTAGTTTCCTCACTTGATATAAAATGGTAACGTTAGTCTGTTGAATTTATCCCATATCTGTACTTTAACAGCATGTTCATCACTTTTACTGCTTGTAAATGGGGAAATCCCGATCCTCCATTTTCAAATCCTTCATTTGGGAAAAAGCTAAATTCCCATTTTAGACTGAGGTATTAATGTGGAATTTTATCCCTGATACAATAGATGAGGAATTGTTCTTTATAAATGTTTCTTGGGATCGTTTTGACGATATCAAAGGCCGCAGCGACAAAGTAGTAGCTTACCTTAGACTGTGATGTTTTAGCATCGTTTACAGCTTTGGCTTTTATAGCTCTTAAACGAGATGGAAAGGCAATGCATGAATGAAGAAAACCTCAATTCCAAATTCACTTTGACAGCGTCTTAATTTTAATACACCACGTTGGTGACCTCTGGTGTCAAGGCTAGGGTGTCTTTCTCAAGGGTACCTGACAATAGTCAGATAGAAGAATACCTCTCCCTTTTTGTATCATGTCAGCAATTTGTAAGGAGTACATGGATGTTTTATGGTTTGTTGATTCTTTTTTTCACAATTCTGCGGTGCATTTCATCTGATCCTTAAATGCCTACAGGCTTGACAGAGTAGCGCCACTGATAGCCGTTAGAGGAATTATAGGATCTGACTTCATTAGCCCTGTTAGCGCTAAGCTTCTTTACCCTCACTCATGCCTGGCTTAACCTGCATACTGATAAATGGTGAAGTGGAGAGAAGCAAAAGATAGGCGGAGACAAAGAGGGCTGACACTAAAGCAGTGCAGGGACAAAGGCATTTAGAGCATGAGGCAAAGGTGTCAAACTGGAGTACAGAGGATGAGAAGGGGAAGGGCGCGGCATAGAGCGTGTGAACCTGAGGCAGCAAAGGGGATGAAGCTCAGAGTTAGTGGCTGACTCGAGAGGGATTTAGAAGGAGAAAGCAGCAAAACAATCAATTAACTCAGATCGTGCTTGATCAATGACTCATCTAGCACATCAACATTCCAAGTGGTTTACTGACAAGAGCGTGTTGGAGAATTAACACTGACCTCTATGAACTCACGAGCAGCCGCACGCATGTTTGAGTTAATATGTGCATTCAAGCACATATGCACGGATGCTTGTCCTGAAGTGCATTCATTTGGTTTTCTTCTCACCAGGAAGTCTCAACACTAAGTCTTCTGCTCCCGCCGCCAGCAGAGCTTTTTGGCCGGCTTAACTACGCCCACAGCCCCCCGAGGGGACAGCCCGTGACGGATGGCTGCGTGTGACTCCGATTCGATTCAGTCCATTTGATAAATTTATTGCTGGCATTTTCAAAATGAAATTAGTCCGATGTCGCAGAGAGACTGTTTTTGCAGCACAGGTGGCAGAAATATACTTCATGTGGCAAAGAGGAGGGTGGGGCAGTTGGATAGGGATGTCACGGCGAGGGGGGCACGGCAAAACTAACGAAGGAGGTCGTGTTATGACAAGCTCATGTATTAATCGTCTTATGGGTGGGGACAGAAGGAAAGGTTATTGGAAATCTGACTGCCACATGCCCTTCAGTCAAACAAGGAACAAGTAGCAATGTAGATTTTGAACAGTTGCGAGACAGACATCTATAAAGATTAATTGAGATGGATTGAGAAGTCAGCCGGAACAAATGTTCTACTATATCCATCATTCATACGCTAGCAAATATCAAATTCATATGCAAGCAGAGTCTTGTCGGTTCTATTTGTTGTTGTCCAAACTCTTTGCCCCAAGGTCTCGCGTCTCGTCAGCTCCATCAAAGTCATGTCTGTCAGTCATGTATGGACACACAAACAATATTTTTCACCACAGCGATAACACCGCAAGACTTGGAGAGTGTGTATAAATACTTCTGACTGAGTTGAATGGACAAAAGAAATCGGGCCAGCTATAGATGCACGGCAGCCACTTTAAGTGAGCACTCACTCATTGTCATGATGTGTGGCATTATTTATCTTCCTCTCATTCCGAAATATATGCGAGTGTGCCGGTGACGGGATGATGTACGCTATGCCGGCCCTTCAACATTCATCAGCCTGGCCAGCCTACATCACTTACCTTTATAGGCCTGTGTGACAGTGTCATATACTGCCTATCATCGCATATAAGAGACGGAAAACAGTCTGTGTGTGTCTGTATATGAGGTGGGGTGGGGGTCATGGGCATGATACACTTGACGCAAAAAAAATTGACTCTAAATCACTATGTACTGATATAACCTTTGAATTGTGCTTGGAATATTTGGAATAATAAACATGCTTGATTTAACATTTAACTTCAACTACCCTTTATGACTTTTGACAGAAGACATTAAAACTATAAGTAATAAATATAAGTAATAAAATCAATACAGACCTAAAACTTATTGATTCAAGGCACATTTGGATCATTTGCAAAAAATGTAAACACAGAGTCATACAGAGCCCTCTTACCTTTTTGTGATGACACAATGGCACCTGCAGAAAGAAGAGAGAAAACACACATGAATGAATCATGCTGTAGTATCCACACAAAATCCAGTCATCAAATACAGGAAAATGATTTTTTTTTTCTGATTTTACACTTGAGCCTGAATAAACATTAAAACAAATACCATACAGAAGGCGAGAGGTCCGCACACATAAAAGACTAAATGGCTGTTCTATATTCAGAAGGAAGCAACCAGGTGGAGGATGTGAGCAAAACACATGGCAGAGAAGCCTTAAGTAGAGAGGCGAGAGTGGCCAGACCTCTATCTCTTAAACAATTCACCCCGAGCACCCTTGGACACTGCTGAAGAGCACTGAGACAGAGCAAATCAAATCCTTTCGGAAAGCATTTTAGACTATTTTTTTTTCCGAAAGCCGACAATCCATTGCCGGCCCATGGGATGTGCTCTTGGGCAGACAATAATGCATCGCTGCTCTGTTTTTACAATACAGAGCTTTCTTTTTTTTTTTTTTTTTTTTTTTTTAAACAACTAAGGGATGTGTGTTTGTGAGAAAGAAAAATAATAAACAGTACATTGATCATGCTATTCTAATACCAGGTTGAGACTTGCATGTTTTGAAGTTTTCGAAGTGTTTGAGCTCATGGACAAAAAGTGACCGAGAAAATGTTTGGGGAGATTAACATTTTTCTTTCTAGATTTCAAGATTAACAAATGGGATTGCGAACAGGTCAAGGTGTACCCTAGCTCTCTTAGCTGGAAAAGGCTTCAGCTAACCCGTGACCGTGAGGGTACTTGATAAATGGATGGGTATCACTCAACATGGCACAGTCAAATAGATCTAGCCGTACACTATCAGGAGCACAAAGTATGACCAAGCATGTCTGACAAGGCCAAATCTTATGCAATCAGTCCCTCAGTGAAAGAAAAAAAAATGTGAGGAACTGTCATGTCATTGCCATGGCCCAAAACACTTCCTTCTCCTCTTAGTTGCAGTTTGAAAGCACCACACTTCACAGCTATATCAGCAGCATAAAGTGAATGAATTTAAAGCCTAATTTGAAGTGAATGTGTGAGTGACGTCCCGATTTGCCTTTGGGCCCGCGGCAGTACCCTTGTGGCTTGGAGTATTATGTAAAGTAGGCCATATGTCGACGCAGGTTTGCACATCCCAAAGGATGCGTGGAAGCCAAATAACATTTCAGCATGCCTGGAGATGGAAAAGTTTTTACGTAATTTGCAAACTAAGAAGAATAAATATACCGCAAATGTTTTTTGTGTCTTCTTTGTGGATCATGAATACATCTAATTAAGTTAAATGGCATACTATGCATAGTAAAGCATAGTCATCTCGAGATGTATATATTCATGATCCATTAAAATAACATTAATCAACCATGACTGAGTTGATACAAAGAAAACCAATAAACAAGTATCAAATTTAAACATGAAAAATTGGTCAATTAGCTTTGCACTAATTAAAATCGTGAGATTCTAAAGCACCAGGATGTACGTTTTCAGTGGTTGTCCTCTGAGTACCACCCAAATTACTGCTGACAATCACACAGAACGTGTTTGTGGTAAAGTAAGAAGATCCCAAATTAAAAGTCCTCTTTTGTGCTTGCACAAATCGTTTCTCACTTTTATTTTGGAAGAACACAGTAATCGATCGATCGATCGATCAATAAGCACCAACTCTATTAGCGAGAGATGCTAACAACAGCATCAGCTAATTAGTCAGTTAATTATATTTTAACACTTTTTTTGTCTTTTCAATGGTCCACATAGAGATTTAACTAGAGTAGCTGAACTGACTTCTGTGTTTCCCACACTGTAACGTTGATCTCCATGGACAGTAATTGGTACTCTTGTTTTTGACAAACCAAAAGACATTTGTGAGTAATGAAAGAAAGAACGAATCCATTTTGGTGCCGCAGCCCAACTCAGCCGAAATCACTTATTGGAGTCAATCACATACCACCTACACGCTAGTCAGCAATGTGAAGGACCACACAATTCATGGCTGAAGATTGATTTGTGACACGGTATCTGTCATTTCATAAATCTGGCTACCTCACTTTTGTACGGTGATGTGTTTTGTTACTCGGAACAAAAGACCAATTTTTTGATTTATGAATCAACATGAATTTACCTGGAAACAGTCAAATACATAAGTATTAATTTTGCTTAGCGGAAAAGGTAGGTTTTTAGGTTATCAATGTCAAGGTTTGACTTTATCAAAGAACAGATCCATTATTTGTCTCCAAGTATCTGCTTCTTTTGGAAAGACCAGTGCTGCTTCCATGGAGACCAACAAAGTGTGTATATGTACAAACCAGCAGAGAAACACATGTCACCTTTTGGACAGGGAATTTTGTCTTGCTGCTCATTACATACTAATGAGTTATCTATTAATGAAAATGGAAAGCATTTATTTTGTGAGCACAAAGGTTTCAGCTGGATTAATTACTGCACTGCAGCAGCAAAATGAAAACAGCAAGTGCAGCATCAGTCTTGTGTGGCACATTAGCCATTAGCCAACTGTTATCGACGGCTGGCAAATGGCCCTGTGTGACTCGACGAGGAGCAAAAAACTCTTGTACGAGCAAATCAAACTTCAGGAGGAGTGCACTTTTGTCACACTCTTAATTACCGGCTGCATTGGTGTACTTTTACTCACAGTAAATCACTTTGGACAAGAAATGACAAAGTAAAATACATGAGTGTATTGCTAATTTAATTATATTTGTTGATTTGTCAGTTCAGAATTCATGTCGTATTTTAAAATCATGGGGTATTACTTTGATTTGAGAGTATAACAATACAGATTTTACATGCCTAGTGTTTGTTGCTATGTTTTTTTTTCTTTTACGATTGAGTTGAGCCTATCTTTGGCATTTTGTCATGTTCATTTGTCTGTATTGCATTTCGAATTGGAATAAGACTCAATCTAATAGCCTGCTTAACAGCTTGATATCCCATCAGGCTCTCCTTGGAGAGGTCAGTCAGCAGGAAGGGGTACTGGGAGCGTGCCTAGGATCTGGTCGCCTCAACAGATGGTTCTTGATCAGATATTAGAGCTCGGGCTGCGGGGTCGGTGAGCCCCAAGTGTTCGGCTCTGCCCGAGGGAACTACCCCCGTTTAAACCGCCTTGCTATAGCTCGAGTTCTGGTGCCAGGCCATTGGCTCAGATTTGCAGCCAGACTGCTTGGACACTGGGATGATGACAGACTGCAATTCTTAATCTGAGCAGAACATAACTGTGGTTACGTACTTTCACTTGATCCGTTTGTCATGGGCCATTCTGATCGTAAAACGCACGATGATCTTCCAACCGTCATCTTGAATGAATGGATCGGAACCGCCTGCGCATTGAGTTGCCTTGTGTACGTAATGTGCTGCATAAATAAAACTGCCTCGCCTTGCCTGTTGCTCATCATGGCCAAGGACAGATCATTAAATTAAAAATAAATGGTAGCTTGAGTCTCATATTAAAATTGAAAATTTTCCTTTGGGAGCATTTTAAACTACAGTAAATCCTGCTTATACATCCATTAATCTGCAGCCTCCTACATCAATAAAGCGAGATTGAAAGAATGGGTGGTGGTGGGGGGGTGAAACAACACCAGAAGCTTTATTTTTGCTTCCCCTGCGCCAGTGGTAGTCTAAACAAAAACAGCTTTAGATTTGACCTTCACTTGCAGAACAGTGGTCCTCTCTCAGTTCTGACTGCCACCTGCAGATCAGAAAGGAAAGAAACCCTTCTTTCTTTTTCACATCCACTTTGTCTCATGAACATATACACAGCTATTTTATGTAGTGTATAATTTCCTGTGTTTTATATAGTTTCCTCTTCTATCTTTCACCCCATTTCTTGCTGTGAGATCTTTGCCTAGCGACACCCTTGGCAGGTCGGTCACTGAGTGAACAAAGCGTTATTTGCATATTATTGCGATACATTTCACTCTCCCCTTATCGTTTCTGATTCACTTTCTAGTTTTGCTTTGCTTGAAATATTATCATAGAAAAAAAATATAAAAAATGTGAAAGTGAACACAAAGGATTGGACATCTGTTCAGATTCAAATGGACACAAAAGTGAAAAAGGGCTTCAAACTGAATCTTTAGAGACAGTGTCCAGAAATAAAAATACATATCTGCTTTTAATCTTCCTCTTGAGGCCATGCATTATGCAGTATTCCCACTAGAGGTGAAAGGTTGCTATTTTCACAAAATGTTTATTGCATTGCTTCATATTAAATCAAACCACACAAATATTCAAAATGTAGTAACATCTCATTTTCACCCTTGGCGGTTTTTTAAGGACCTCAATAGAAACATAAATAGGATGCAGGGTGAAGAAAAGCTAATGATTTTTTTTTTTCCTAGTCACAAACTACAAAAACATTGTAGAGCACTTTAAGCTTATATTGAAGCAGCTATAAATATTATGCAAATGTTAAACATGATATTGGTCTCTTAATTCCCTTATTTGCATACAGATGTAAATGTAAATGTAAATGTGAAAATGTAAGTGGGATATAATATTAGGAAGAGCTAAAGGCTCTCATTATTACTAACTAAGATGATATATATCATTTTTCAATGTACAATTAATCTGTATTTATTCAGAAAATATAGTTCATGCATGTTCATGGTTCTTGCTCAGACACGCATATCTACACAAACACACACACACGCACACAGAATGAAGAAAGATAAAACTAATATGAGTGGCCACTAAGTAAAAGATAACGTCATTCCGAGCTTATACGGCGGTACTGATATCATTTGAAGATAGCTGGTGTCTTTTTTCATCAGTTACTTGCAATGAGGATTATTAGATAAGAACAGCATCTCTCAGAGCCATCTTAAGATTCGTTACGATACCCTTTCGAATCTTATCGCTGTTCTCTATCAATAGTAATCACTGAAACCTTGAAGAAGACTGGTTGAAACTTTTGGCTTGTAAAAAAGTGGTCAAGAAACAAGTATTCTTTTTCAACTGAACATTTCATGAAATGAATTAGTCTAAGGAAAAACGACACGCCGTGTTTATCTCGACATTTCTCGGTAATTATTTTATAAAAACTGTTTCACAGAATAGGAAAGAAATTGTTGCAGTATGTTGTAAAATAATTTATTCCAAAAGATGCTTGTAAACAATTACGTTGTGTTTTGTTCGACAAAGGACACACCTGCGCACTTCAAAATTTCAAGTGTGCAGCACTAACACTCGAAAACATTGCCTACATAATATTAAATTAGCGTACGCACTCTTTAAAATGTGCTAGTTTGTTCAGAATTACAGAGACACGGCGAGCTTTTGGAGCAAATGACGGTTGTATGAACAGAAGAAGAAAGATTTAGAGTCAAGTCAGTAAGAGCAGAAAGCTGTTTTATTGCTTACAAGGTGGTGACAAGTGCAATTAGCAGCTCCCTAACTCAGCTAACAAATAGATATTTTGATAATGAAAGAAAGGAACGTGCCAAGTGACAACAGGGCCTGAAAAGAAAGTGCATATCCGTACGGATTTCAGGTATATTTATTTGAAAGCAAAGCAACTGTTAGACATTTATTTTTAACACTAACGATAAACCCTTGGGGAAATGGATGGATGTTGACATGCTTTTCAAATGAAATTAAACTGTTTTCAAGAAAGGAACTCAAGTACTAAGAAATAACTTTTTCTTACGTCGGCGTTATTCGACTTAAAGGACGCAATAGTTGTCCTTGTGAACCATTTCTTTCTTCTTTGCTAAGGCTTTGGTGCGGAGGCGCGTTATCGTAAAGGAGAATAGGGTTGCGGCCGTAAGAATGATTGTCACTGCCGTCACAAAGCAGACTTCCAGCAAGTCTCCTTAGAGATAAGAACAAGCTGTCTATCCTGAGTTCACTGTTGTAAGGGTCGCTGTTCTTAATATGGCACATCTCGGATTGTCTGACAGTGTGTTATTTCTTTGACCAACAGCATTAATTTGCTTTCTGTTTTCTACGACAAATCCTTTAAATTGGGTACCGTATTTTCCGCACTATAAGGCGCACCAGATTATAAGGCGCACATTCAATGAATGGCCCATTTTAAAACTTTGTCCACATATAAGGTGCATCGGATTATAAGGCGCACCTTCAATGAATGGCCCATTTTAAAACTTTGTCCATATATAAGATATAAACATTTGGCCCACGGGCCGGACTTTCGACACGCCTGCTGTAGTGGCTCAATATTGGTCCATATATATGGTGCACCTGATTATAAGGCGAACTGTAGGCTTTTGAGAAAATTGGAGGTTTTTAGGTGCGCCGTATAGTGCGGAAAATACGGTACTTATGATGATGCTCCTGGTTATTTTGTTCATGGTTTCACAGAATTCCTAGAATAATATCTTGCTTACTAAGGTATTAGGTTACCTTATTTATATGAACATATAGAGTACATAACTCAAAGGGGGTCAAGTGCGGCACATGAAGCGGCCCATGTTAGATTTAATAGAATATGGATTCCTTTGCATTGTGATTGATCTGAGCAGGCCTGTGCACAGAACTTTGGAGAACTCAAAGTTGAAAAGAGGCCACATAGAACTTTTTTTTTAATTATTGTGGAAAGAATTTAAATATAACGTGCGCAAACTGGATAAGTTGTGGTCATTCAATAGAAATTCAAAGCTCCCTATTGAACAATTGGGTACGCAAATTGAGAACTCCTTTTATGGATATGGTTGAGGCAGGGGCAGAATCCAAAGACGATGGATGGCGAGATTGTGAAATTGTGATTTGTTTAAAGCTGCAAAATGGTAATCAAAACATTCTCAGAAGTACATCGCAGGCTATTGATGAGAACATTAATTTTAAATGACATTTGCTCATCCTGCACTCCCCTCCTTCATCCCCCACATATACTCAAGAACATAATTGACAGCTATTAAAATGAATGAGAATTTTTTTCATTTTTTGCTTGAACTTCAAAAGATGTTGCTAAATATTCAATGTATGTTTTCCATGAAAAATTGTGGGGTGATCACAAGAAGATAAAAATATTTACGTATATTTGACATAATATTGAAAACATACACGCAGGAATAAATAATGTTGCAACATAGCTCCAAACAGACTTTCACAAACAAGCAGATGCTAATTAAAAAAATAAGAGGGGGGGGGGGGGGGGGGGGGGGACAGAAGGCCACTATGTGCATCAAGGCACCCATAGCTTCACTTCTCTGCACGTACCTGGCTCTGAGTAAGTTCATTAAAACTTGCTATTAGGAATAATGTATTGGTTTATAAAATAAATTTTGCTTTGGCATGTATTATAAAATGTTATCCATATCTTTAAACCTGACTTTCAATTTTAAAAGGAATTGTATTGTGAGTAGCATTTTAAATATTAGTAAATAGATCAAAATTTGAAAAGCAGCAATTTCATTTCTCTTGCAAGACATGATTACAATCATAGCGGGCGCCATGCAGGGTTGGACAATTTAGCAATTTCAGGTTGGCTTATTTTATTTTTTGGGCCGTGGCTGTCTTCTAAAACCTGCCTAGCAGGATACTGAGCAATGAAAGAACCTGCTCTGAATTCAGTAACAAAAAATAAAGGTCACCCGTAGAGCACCTTAATCAATGTGCTTATTAAAAAAAAAAAAAAATTGCAATTATGAAGCAGCTCAGTATTGTATAGTCCTCTCGGCTGGAACCTCGGACCAGCAGTTTTGGAACATCATTCATTTTATGCACATAATAAATCAGGGGTCACCAATCTTTTTGAAACTGAGAGCTACTTCTTATAAACTGATTTCTGAGAAGTTCCAGTTTGATACACACTCAAAATAACAAAGAAATAATAAAACTCACTGGTACTTATTTTTGCCATTGCTATTGTTTTCGGAAAACACCACAAGTAATAAGATCAGCTCACTGAGCTATTTTGAGAACAGCCCCTAAAGCACAGCGGCACCCCTGTAATAAATGCTCTATATTGAGTATTTGGATATTTGGAATCATACTAATTAGTACCCATACCAAACTCAAATATATGATCTCGTGTGAGATGTTCATCCTTCCATTTTACTGCATAATGACAAGTGTTGGTCATTGGAAGCTGTCATCCGTCTGAGTTTCCACCGATAATATATATTAAAAACAGTACAAAGTCGATGAATGTTGTTTTTATTCACATTCAATTGGGGTTTGTTTTAGCGAATATTCTTACAGCGGTTCCATGAATATTCAGGGTAGGAGCAGATGTAGCCCAACTGCATGCTGCAAGGCACTAATGGGAAGCCTACTTTCCTATGTGCCTGTTCATTTTGAAGTGGTAATGGGCTTAAGGTGCGTGTAATTTCATGCTGATAGCGGATGTGGAAGAGTGCCGTACCTGAGTGCCTGGGATAAGGAAGCGGGACCCGCTTCTTGCCCAGTGCTACTGCTCACCAGCCGTGTTATCTTGTGTTTGATAAAGAAGCAGGTGTGATGCAGAAGTTGGATACTCAGAATCGCAGTAAAAGGGATGTCATTAAAAAACAACGAGATGAACTGTTCAAATTTAATTTAACCTGTTTAGTTGGAGAAACTATTCAGATGAGCTTTTCTTTTCTTTCTCTAATAAATGTATGCAAATAGCAGAATATGCAATGGAACTTTCTAAGTAAACAAATGCACTGGCTCCCGATTAAGTCAAACTGAAAAGCAAAAATCATGCAATAAGATTTGTTTATGTCGGAGGCTGGAAGGATGGATGACAGCCTCTGCGTCCTCTAAAGTCTCTTGTAGGCCACAGCTAAGTTCACCTTCATCTATCAGCTGCATCACCATGACCACTATAACTCATCACCTACACAACAAGATACGGAGTGTAAATGTGGAGGTGGAGAGCAAGGACGAGAGGGATAAAAAAAAAAAAAAAAATTAAAGATAAAGAAAATCGAGGATAGAATCACTGGTGCCCTTGCTTTGGATGCAATAAATGATGATTTTAATAAATAGATGCGCAGATTAACTCTCCACATGAAGATAAATAGTGTGAGCGCACACTTATGTTTAAAGCTTACATTACAGCCGACTCAATTGCATTACCCGAGGACACGTTGTCCGTCTTTATTGCGGCGGTCCTTGTCGATTTAAGTCGCTGATAAATTGATTATGCCTCAAGGCCACCTGCTGGGCACCGTCTGGCAACGATCAGACTCAATAGTAAATCAATAGCACATAAACCAGTCATCATTGCCCATAGTGACCTTATCAAGGTATATGGAGATATAGATCACAGCTCAAATCTGCTCAACCCAAAAAAGGTTAATACAAGTTGATTTGTCCTCTTGAGAAAACCTGGATAAATGTCAACATTTGACCATCAAAACCTGGCTTGTTTCATAATTATTGTAGGAAACAGAGGGGACTTGGCTGTCTTTGGAAAGAGATCGAGAGTATATGTACTCTCTAATGCCATTGCAACAGCTCTCATTTTCTATTTTTTTGTGTGTTTTTTTTAGAGGTAGCTGGCAGATCATCAACGTGTGTTGACATGTATGTGTGCATCTCTGCCTAAACAGGTGCTGCAGATCTCCTGAGAGGTGTTCCACATACAGTCACCTTGAGCCAAGGCTGTGTCTTAATACGAAGAAGTGCGGAGCATAGGAAAGACCATGACACATAAAAAGGGTGGGGTGGGGGGGTTGTCCGCAGAGCACACGACAAAGTACCGTATTTTCCGGACTATAAGGCGCACCGGACTATAAGGCTTTTGAGAAAATTTTCGGTTTTTAGGTGCGCCTTATAGTCCGGAAAATACGGTAAGTCGCAAGAAACAACCAATGATGATAAAGCTCACACACAGTTATTCGTGTGGTATCAATCGGTCTGCTTAATGAATAATTTTGAATGGACACTGAATAGACAGACGGACTGTTGTCTCTCCTTCCAACTTCCACCCTCACACTGTGCGACCAATGCACAAATGCGGTCACTGGAGCAGAAAGATGAACCGAGAAAGCAAGCAGCGGGAAATGCGCAACAAAAATAACCTTAGTTACACATTTGGTGTCATTTATGTACAGTGTAAATCCTACTTTAATTAAGAGGAGCAAAACATTAGCGGCAAATGAGCTGTGATAACTCCACCTGCTTCCATCATCCTGCTTCCCAGTAGCTCTGCTTTTGCTTTGGGAGGAGGGGAGGCAGTGCCATGCAGTGTGGGGATTAGGAGTGTGACACCAATCCAAAGCTAAAGACTAAAAACAAATTAGTTAATGGTGCACAAACAAAGAGGGAACCACATGCATCTGCTACTTGGAAAGAGTTGCTTCATGCAACGTGTTGAGAATTTAACAGGGAATTGTAAACAGTTAAGAATTGGAACTGGACTGTTTCCAAGCAGCTTGACTGTCATGGTACGTGCATTGAGGTTCTCTCAAAAAACTGAGTCCACAACTGGGTCTCAGAGGCTGTTAAGATGAAGGATTATGTGATAGCATTGGCTCTC
Source organism: Syngnathus scovelli (assembly GCF_024217435.2). NCBI lineage: Eukaryota > Metazoa > Chordata > Actinopteri > Syngnathiformes > Syngnathidae > Syngnathus > Syngnathus scovelli. The sequence goes on along the minus strand of NC_090848.1, from coordinate 12,254,150 downwards.
TCATGGTGAGAGGTGCCTGTGAAGATGCAGAAATACAAAGTCTGCCGAGTAGAGATATGAGTGTGGAGATAAGAAGCGCAGAGGAGATTGGTCCTTTATCATGTTTCAGAAGAGTGAAAGATGAGAGCCCGCGTCTCTGGGATGAGACCTACGGTATCTATGCCGTCTGACACACCTGTCAAGTGACGTCTCTTAGCTGCTTCGGCAAACTCATCCGAGTGCTTAAGTATCTCTCGAGTGTTCTTTGTCATCTTCACAAGGAAAGTTAAAGCACCACTTTGTCATTTTCGTAACATGGTCCGAAAATGGAGTCGTAAACATGGCTGCCCCTAAAAGTGATTTTTTTCTTTTAATTCTCAACAATGTTCTCATCATCATCATCATCAATATGATTATTATCATTTGTATTTTGCCAACCATCCATAATCATAGAGGTGCAGAAATGTGTTGGGTCATCTTCACAAATGTCGACCAGCCCTTTAATAAATGCAGAATTTTTCCTATTGAGCTCTCGGAAATGGAACACAACCTGTTCTTTGTTATGTCATTCCATCTTCCAGTAGAAATGACTTTTCATCTAAAACAAACCCTGTTGGAGAAACTAAAAGCTGGAAAGGAGATCAAGTAAAAATTATTTGCTTGTTGGTCCGTGTAGATATGTATTTATTTTGGTTGTCCTGCCTGTGTCCTTGCAGGTTTATTAGATGACATTAGATGTGTACATTATTAAATTTTGTATTTCTCAAGATAATTCAGTTGGGCGAAGGTCAGCGTAGCGCCCTCTATTTATTAGCCGCCACTACTGCAATCAATCGTTTTGTTGTACAAAAGATCATTTGGCAAATAAGTGCACAGCTGCAGCTGTTGTAAAAATGTGCTCTATAAAAAAACAACTTTTATTGTATTGTATGGTATCGTATTTTTATACGTAATTTTATAACGCACAATTTGCAAACTCATAAATGACATTTGCACATGCTCCCTCCAGAACTCTTCTCTCTTAACCTTTGAATAGGTGACCTCGTCTGATTTATTTTATTTATTTGTCCCAATGATCATCGTCACACACACATCTGGGTGTGGTGAAATTTGTCCTCTGCATTTAACCCATCCCCATGTGATTTTGATCCATCCCCTGGGGGAGAGGGGAGCAGTGAGCAGCAGCGGTGCCGCGCTCGGGAATCATTTGGTGATCTAACCCCCCAATTCCAACCCTTAATGCTGAGTGCCAAGCAGGGAGGCAATGGGTCCCATTTTTATAGTCTTTGGTATGACCTGGCCGGGGTTTGAACCCACAACCTTCCAGTCTCAGGGCGGACACTCTACTACTAGGCCACTGAGCTGATGGGGAATTAATTAGCCTATTTCCTTTTGATGCATGGTCACTTTTCTGTATTATTGTTTGTAAACTACAAAGTAGCAGTCGACACCATTAAAGTATTTCATCTGCAGTTAGAGTAAAATGCCCAAAAAAGCATTTTAACCAATGACTTAATCCAAACTACCTCCGCTAAGAACATATTAAAAGCATTTCATTCTGCAGGCTAAACTGGGCAAATCAAAACCCCTCAAATTTCTCTTCATGTGCCCTCTGCCCCCTGAAATTGCTGTCTCAGATAAGTAATATATTCTGTGGAAAGGGTACATCTCCAAAAACAGGGCAATCACATTAAAAGCTAATGGGATACATAAAATCAAGAGCTCATGGGTGATGATTAATCAACTGATGAAAAGTACATGGCTTAAATCAGGTTAGATCAAATTAATCCCCAGTCAGCCACTGTTCTACTCCTCCGGGCAATTTAGTGCGAAAATACAATTATGGGCTATACGTTACACCTGACTGGTTCATCTCAACTCCAGTTTCTCTGGGGTACCACATCATGCCTGTACACCCGATACTGCATACCCCTTCACTCGGGAGTGTGATGATAGGGGCAAATTATGTCCCACCTCCTCTGGGATGTTACTTTTGCATGTAAGCTTGCCAAGTCAAGTGAAGTACGTTTTAATTATATTGTTTCAATCCAACACAGAACGGTTCCGTTCCAGGACTACACTCCTGACTTAAAACAGAAAGCCAACCACTGGCAGAGCGAGGATTTATTTTCTTTTGGGCGGAGGAAAAGATATCTCAGAACAGCGACAAAATATTTCAAACCTCCAAATTTTACCAAAAATGCTGATGGAGATTCATTTTATGTTTCCATGAGAAGTGATGGAAATGTGAAATTGAATTCCCATACAAACATTGGAAAATACCTAAAAGACAACTGGGGTCCAAGCATATTTCAGGGGGAGACAGTGCCCCAAGCTGCCCCCCTATAGCTCCGCCACTGAAGCCAAATGAATTCAACAAGGCATTTTTATCCCTTGGCACATTAAAAAAATAGGAGTATTTGTATTCAGAAAAATCTCAACATGCTGTGCCTTTTGAAAAAACGGCTGAATTATTGTAGAAAATTAATTGAAAAGATTATAATCATTATTATTTTAAGCATATTTTAATAGCACCCCGGTCACTTTTGTAAAGGTGTCACTCAGAGACTCACAATTACCTTCCAATGTCAAATCCATTTCTGTTTCTGCAACTCATCATGAAAACAGGGCTCTATATCCGGTCAGCCTTGCGAGGTCGAGAAACGTCCTCATTCTTGTAACATAAAACAATACTGCATCATTAATACATTATAAGGCGACTTTACGTATTGCCTCAGTCGGCATGCATCTTTCCATTATGCTGTCAGCCACACCCAACTTTTTCTCCTCAATCATCTGAACTTGAAAGAATAATGGCCAGAAAAATAGATACAAGCGGAGAGCTTTGGATTCGCATCCTGTTTTGAAATAGGCACTCAGGAAATTGAAATACATATAAATAGCTATGAAGAGAAAGTTTGTGTCCAGTAAAGGAAGGACACATGTAAAAAGCATTTTATCTACTCGTCTATTACAAAAAATCAAGTGCTCATTTTCTTTCAGTTTGCTATCATTTGGGAAAACATCTCGATATTAAATGATGGAAATGAAATTTCAAGAGGGACTTCAATGCATTTAGATTTCTCTATAGCCAACAACATCGGTGTATGGCTGAGTGTTTTATCATGTGGTCACTCACTTTCTACTCCGAGCTCTAAATATTGGCGATTTGTGGTTATTGATGTTTTTCAGCCTCATCCTGCTGACAAATGTAAAACAGCTTTCTTGTGTTAATGGCAAATAGATGATGTAAACAGACACTTCATGGGCGTCAAAGGGAGAAAACTAATAGCACGCCATTTGAAAATGCTGAGGGGAATCGGGGGAGAAATTATTGGATGGCGCAATCTGATGATAGAGAATTTCTACACTATAATCTTGCGCTCTGATCTTGATTCTTGCAAATCAATATGGACATGACCAAAATGGTCCTTTCATGATGGAACATCTGAGCAGTCTTCTTGGTTTCTGCAGAGAAGTATTGACACTATCCATTAGCCGTCTCGTTTTTGAGGAAGTGGTTGCCCTTGAATGGAAATGGTTCCTACCTGATCATTAGCATTAGCCAATTGTTCAATGGTTCCTACTTGATAATTAGAAGTGTTATTTAAATTACATTTTGAATGTTATTGCTCTCTCACTGACATTTATGGTCTTTAAAAAAACAAAACATGTTAGGTTTGGAGGGGCTATTAACTGTTGTCTGATTTAATAATGCTTTTAGTGACGTTAAATACTCGGACTTTAAAAGATTAAATATTTAAATCAATTATTCTCAGGAAAATAGAATTATACATTTCCCCTGTGAATTATTCCAGAGAAAGAAACCTTCACAGTGCTGCCATGGTGACACAATCTCCCCTTAGATCAAATTGTACTTTGAACGTTTTTTTCTTTTTTTCACCCCTTCTGGAGGTGAGAGCCACATTTTAAAAAGAATCGTCTGATGCTGAGTGAAATTGAAATCTGTGTGTCATCGCTTCATTTCATCTTCTGTGTCCGTTAAACCTAAATATCTTAATTTATTAACTTTAATTTAATGGCAAAATTCTTACAGGTTATAGTTTAAGATTACAAAGTAATGGAAGGTCTCATTGTCCAGCCAGAATAAATGTGAAAGTAATGCATATTTGGTAACATATTGACTGAATTTTCTTCCAGTCAGCAAGAAGAATCAAAAAACCTTTCGCATCGTGTCCCAGATTTTTTAACCATTTGCATAAAGTGCCACTTTAAATTATTCACAGCTGTTGTCTTGGGTTTTCTGAGTCATCATATTTCAGGCGTCTGTACCATGTATCTGCCATTTGGAGACACATTAGCCTGACATTTCAAGATGTCAGTGATGTAATTGTGGGAACTGAGGTTGGTTAAAAAAATGAATAGACCAATCAGTCTCCACTGAAAGAGGTGGAAGCTACATTAGGCCATGACTTATTTGTGATGAAAGTGAAATAATATACCAAACTTGAAAAAACCCAGCCCCATAAAACGGTAAATGAAAAACTGATCATTTTCTCATTAAAGCAAGAACAAAGGACAGCACTCCAGCTTTTCTGGATGGAAGGTTTTTGCTCACCCCAGCAAGAGACATTCACTGCTCATTAAGATAACACCATGTAGTTTATTCTTCTGCTTTGTTTTCATCTGACTGGCTGCTAAGGATTGAGATAGGAAGTAAAGTCACATTTATTTGTCTTGACCTTAATCACAAAAGAGTCTCAGAGTTTCACAGATCCTCCAGTTGACAAATATTAGCGACATCCCCGTCTTTTGTCTGTCAGGTTTAATGATCAACACTTAACAGTTAAATTTAACACATGCATACAATAACAGACAGACAATAGCAAAATAACTGCAACACTTGTTCAGAAAAAAAATCATAATGTGTCAACAATAGTAGTAGCGAGAGGAGCTCTTCTGCCTCCCTACACATCATCACCATTTGTCATGAACAGTTGTGTAATTACAAAACTCTCCTTTTGCCTTTCAGCAAATACTAATGTATAATTTCATTAGAAAGCATTAAGCACTGTAGCTGGCCCTTCCTTCCGGTACGTGTGCATATTAGACTCGGTCCCTTGTGTGCATATAATGAAGTACCGGAAATGCGTGATGCATTTAAATTGTACAGCATATTGCACACATGCGTAGTGATGTGTCAGCAATAAAATGATCCATTACAATCTTTATTCCTATTATTATTTAGCTTAAGGAAGTCAAACATAAAGACTACCAAGGATATCATTATAGTAGTTTTGTCTCACACGTGTATTGTTACACACCAGGGAAAAGCCTACAAAATAATCCAGGATGAGCTCCTCCGGTGAGTTATTGGAATTGCATGGCTCAGTGAGAGTCACTTCCCAACCCAGAGGTTTGATCCCGGGATTTTTAGAATTGAACCGAATCGTAAAGAAGGAAATAGAAGCGGATGGATGGATGGATGGATGGATGGATGGATGGATGGATGGATGGATGGACGGACGGACGGACGGACGGACGGACGGACGGACGGACGGACGGACGGACGGACGGACGGACGGACGGACGGACGGACGGACGGACGGACGGACTGACGGACTGACGGACTGATGGAGAGCCAGACGTACAGATGAGAGATGATGAATTCAAGACCATGTTTAAAAATTGGATGTAAAGCATCCTAATTCTGGAGTGTGGATCAAAACCCTTTCTTTATTCTTTTCCTACTTCCGCCATCGTTATCCAAGGAGTCATTTTGCTGAATAACTATTTCTTCATTAACATATTCTATTGTACACTTCCCTACTTTGTTATGCAGGAGCCAAGCATTGGTATTAAATATTAAACTCAAGTGCCAAGGAGAGAAGATATGTCACCTCTCTAATTGTACGTATGGGGGAGATAAATTCACATGAGCACATTCTATGCCCCCCCTATCTCTCTCGCACGCTCTCTCACTCTCGCTATATATATATATATATATATATATATATATATATATATATATATATATATATATATATATATATATATATATATATATATATATATATATATATATATGTGTGTATATATATATATATATATATATATATATATATATATATATATATATATATATATATATATATATATATATATATATATATATATAAAAAGAGCAGATAGAGGTGTGAATGCAAGCATATTAGGATTCATAATTTGATTTGTTTGTTTACCGACTTGCCAACACAAAGGTTGATGAAGCACATGATGATGTGCAAAGTGTGATGCTTCAGAAAACATTTTATCCAATTTTGCTTGTTTTCAAGTCGTGACGTTCAGCACAGTTACTGGTATTATTTTGCTGGGTTGGCACGTCCTGTTTCTGGTCCACTGCACTTGGTTTAATAGGGCTCTCAGTCAGCATATCAAAGAGATTTTTTTTCCTTGTGAATATGGTGTTATGATTTGAATCCTCTGTGACTGAGTTAGGTTTTATTTAATTTTTTTACTGCAGTGTTGTATTGTAACAAGTGATGGGAAGATGAAGTTTCAAATTTGCTTCATGAACCAGTAGTTTTTGACTCTTCTGTATGGCACTGTTGGTATCAATAAAGAGCAAATAAATGGTAAATCAGTGTGCTTTCAGCTTATGGTGAACAGATAGTGTTAGCTAGAGTAGTCCAAAAATACAATAATTGGTTCATGAAGCAATTTTGAAGCTTTAATTTGCTATGACTAATTGTAACCATGAATTGTAGCAAAGTGTTGGTGTATGGTGCATGTGATATTATTGCAACATACCTGTATAACAATACATAAAAAGTTTAAAAAATGAATAGACGAAGGGTTCAGAAATTGAGCAAAAAGTAGTGGCTTATAGTCCGGAAATTACGGTTTATACACAATTTGTAATAAAGAAACATACATTTTCTAATTTGCGGTAAGACACAGGGTTGACATAACAAAAGACGGGGAACGTTTAAGGGAATGAACAGAACAAAGAAAATGTTTTAGCTTTTAATTGCAGAGTGTGGTAACTGCAGGGCATATTTTTTTAACCTTAACACCTCCCAAAATAATAGCTCGAACAGCTTGTTCCGGCTCTGAAAATATATATATAATTGGTGGGGAATTACCACTTGCGACGGAGAGAATATTAGCCTTCAGGGCCATCTTCAAATTAGGCTCTCCATGCTGCATATCTGATATTTTAAATAAGATTGGCGGGATCATTATCAAGGCAGACGACATCGTATTAACGTGTTGAGATAAACACTTGACTTTCAACTGACATTAAAGTGAATCTTAGCTTTTTTTTTTCCCCATCCAAGATCAGCAAATAAGGGCAAATTAGCATTTTTTTAATGACCTCACAAACCAATCACAAATTTCTCAATTCCTCCATATTTATTCCTCTATTCAATAACACAGGTATTGTCTAATGTTCATACAACAAAGCACAAGCGGATGTTTAGACACCAGGCATCTCTAAAAAAGAGAATTTACAATCTATAGTGCAGTTCTATTGTACTCTCAACTAAGCCAAGCAGCACTTTCCTTTCATTCAATTAATTCTCAGATTCAAAGCCTACCATGACTTCACGCTGCCATCAGCATTAACAAATATTTGCCTTTTGTTTTTAATTGTCACCATGCAGCTTGCTGACATGACAGACAGGGAGGGAAGAGAAATATAATTGACTAGAACTAAAAATAGAAATGTGGTCCTACTTTTTGAGGATGACAGTACAATGGTGCCAAGGAATACAAACTAAAAACTGTACAAATATAATATTAACATGGGGATGCATTTAGTTGCATTTAAATATGTGTCCAAAGTCCATCTTTAGTTTTGGTACGCTTTGATTTAGTTTTCTGTTAGTGGTGGAAATCTTTGTATCTCACATTCAGTATTGTCGAATGGCACTATTGACCCCACTTTCAACAATTAGTGCACTGTGTCGCTCTGATTTGTCCCTCCTGCCAATTGTGTGGATTGTTACCTACTCGAGTCTGCCCTCCCTAAACGCCCCCCTTATTGCGAGCCAATTACAGGCACCGTTGTGACAACACAGACTGGATTAGTCGGTCCCCTTTTAAGTATCCGAATGGAAAGAGATGGAATGTAAAATGATATTCAAAAGGCAAAGGCAAAGACACTAAAACAGAGATGATGGCTGTCCAGTTGATTTGTCTTTATTTCCCACTTACTCTTTAAATAAGCACAGTTGATTTAGTTTGGTCAGTAACAACTTCATCCAGCAGAGCAAGAATGAACATCTGAAAGCAGCTGGTCTCCCTCTATGTCCCTAACTGTAAGAGTAAGCAAGCACTGACTCCTTAGGTGCGTGCATTTACAATGTTGTCTGCCATAACATTGTAGATTTTGCTCAGCTTGAAAGTATTTTGGGGAATTGTGAAAACTCTTACGCCTCTCAAACATTCCATAAAGCCACTCCCCTGAGACTTCCCTCCAACAAAATAACTCAGGTGTCCCCTTGGCACAAACACAAAAGTACCAGTATAATGTACTGGTGTGAATAATTTACAATCTGTGATTGTAAAACTCCCGCAGAATGTAAGTATTGTTACTTTTTTATCATGACAGATTTTGTGGTTGTCCCATTTAGCTGACGTTGGAGTGATAGTGATTTACATTGTGAAACCGCGCTGCACTGTTCTCAAGTCAAGATGGAGAGCTAATGGAAGCTCACACGGCTTTTATTAGCTGTGAAATCCAATGGCATCAAATATTAAACACTTCATTATGGAACACTGCTTGTCTTGTTCCACAGAACAGCCACTTAAACCTACAACAGCCTGGAGAAAATAAAGAGGAAAGCAATGTAAGATGACAGTAGTAATTATTGGGAATCTATTTTATAAGATGTGTTTGTCATGAGGAAATTGCGCTTGTGTACGTGTGGACAGGTTTGTGCAAACATCAGCATGCCACTCTACAATAAACGGTGTTAATAATAAATCTTCATCTATTAAAACAAACAAAATGCAGAATGGGCTTAAAGTAACAGTAAAGATTAATTATGTTGGAGGAACTATTTATATGAATACTGCCTGTTTGGAGTTCCAGGTTGATTTCCCTACTGGTGGGAGTATATAGTTCCAGCTGTGTCTTTGCTGTGATCACATAAAAAATGGTGGCTGATTTTTTTTTTTCTTTTGTCCATATTACTGTTACATCACCAGTTTGTGTTTAAAGTAGGTGTTCGAAAGTCGCCATTGGCAGTTTTCTCCTCAGACGAAGCTGACATTGGATTGACTACCGTATTTTCCGGACTAAAGGGCGCACCTAAAAACCTAAAATTTTCTCAAAAGCCAACAGTGCGCCTTATAGTCCGGTGCGCTTTATATATGGACCAAATTCCTAAATTTAAACTGTCCCGAAGCACTGTGACATGAAATCAATCATAATTGGCCAGCTGAAGACTATGAATCATGAATCAAAAGGACTATGGATCATTATTTTGTGATTATAAAGTAATTAGTTGTGTCTGAAGTTGAAATAAAAAAGATAAAATGGAGAATGATTTGATTTGGATTAAAAATCTGACATGATGCATTAATCGTGCGCCTTATAGTCTGGTGTGTCTTATATAAGGACAAAGTTTTAAAATGGGCCATTCATTGAAAGTGCACCTTATAGTCCGGTGCGCCTTATAGTCCGGAAAATCCGGTATTTGTTTCAATGTAAAAGTAATAGAAACTGCAAAAGCAAAGGTGACAGAGAGAGGACAGAGAAAGAAATAGACGAGGTGCTGAGTGAGGCAAAGGACAGCAAGAGAATGAGATGGAATTGCAGAAGAAGCAGATGAAACATTTGTCCGGGCGCATGAGTGACAGCTCCACCGATGACCGAGGAATGATTTATCCCTGGACATGGTTCTGTCTGTCAGAGCATCAGAGGACATTAACATGAGAGAGCATGCTGAGAGCAGACAGATAGGAGCCTCGCATCATCTGTCATGTATTTAAAAGTTGACCCTCAGGAAACAAGCAACTAATCATTCCCTGTCTACTAAAGCTCTCTTGTCCCCTAGAATGCAGAGCGTCCTCTGAGGGACCCATGGGCAGACTTTTTTTCCCTTTTTGCAGTGCATGATGAGAAAATGAAGTATTCTTGTCTGAAAACTATCAGGATACCACAAGCTTAGTACAAGCGTGGGAAAGTTCGCCCATTAGTTTACAGTACCTCTCATGATCCATCAGGTTGGATAGGGAGCATTAGTGCATATTTAAGTGTGCCTCTCATGGTTTGAATGTCATTGAAGTGCCTTTGGGCAAACTTCAGGAGCTGCCAAAGCTGAAGAAGCATTGTTTGAGGCTGTGTTTACATTCATCATCCGTTATTCTGCTCAGAACCAAGACAACCGAATAAACAAGAGGCAGCGTTCTGGGTTATTTACGCTCGTAGGATTTGTTTTTTTTTTTAAATTAGCTGAGGTATAAAAATTAAAATGTCAACTATATCCATCCATTTTCCAGACAGCTTATGCTGTTTGATTAATAGATCTAGTATTTGTTAACTACCCCAAAAGTAAAAAAATCAAACTGTGACAAAATTGACAATACAGTCATCAATCACATTCAAAACTGACATCACAGAGTTGGCACCTACATTTGGGTGAACAGAGACCCAGAAAGTTACACAACTTAAGACCATGGTGCCTCTTGCCCTCTGCACAATAACATATCAATGACAATTATTTTGTTGCAGCGATATCTGGTCAATGTTCATGTGTTTCTTTTCACACATGTAGAGTTTCATGAAAATTAAAATCAATGTCAAACAATGTGCTTGGGTGCTCCTGGCAGTTAAACGATTTTCCTTCACTCAGTGCTTTGGCCTTTGAACCCAAGTAACCAGAACAACCTGAGCCAAGATTGAGATCATAACCCAGCAGCTGTGAAAGCGTACTTTGCTGTAAACATACAAAAGAAAGTGCCGGTTCAAAGTATCACTGACATTTGTTTGACAGTCTCAGCTTTGAGACGGCAACCCAGACATTTTTATCAAGTCATCTCCATACTAGGATGATAAAACCAGTCGCAGAATAACAGCAATTACGCCTTGGGCCATGTGAGATGAAAGAGAAACGTGACGGGAAGGAAAAAGATGTGCTGATTGAGAGATAAAACAGTGGTAAGAAAAATGTGTGGGTGACCTCGAAGCACAAGTTACATATCGTACCTTGCAGTGGATGAGCAGGACAGATTGAATTAGCTCGGGCTCTCATTAAATGACCCGGCAAGCGTGGCAGAACACGTCGCTGCAGTTTAAGGCTCAATCGAGTGAAAAATGTCGTCTTGTTTACAAACTTCCGCACATGACAACCGAGTTTGTTGATGATGAATATGGGAAGATTTAATTATCAGATGATCGAATAAAAAAAGTCCAATCAATACCTTTATCTTCCGCTATTAACGACAAATCATTTCTTCTCTTGCCAAAAATTATAATTATTATTAAGTTAAACAAGCCTTGACCTTAAGGGGCAGTGGATTATGATTGTGTTCCTCCATACGTAAACTGGACAGAGCCGATAATGAAGTCATAAAAAGAATCTATTCATTGCTCTCATCACTTAGAGCAAGCAGAGATGAGAAACATCGATTTTCTCCATGGCCCCTCGATCTTGTCTGCAGACTACCAACTATGTGCATCGATACACGCAGGCCCCGTTTAGCCATTGGGACCCTTCAAAAGGCAGAGGAGTGGGGGACGGAGTGGGGGTGTTTGTGCCCAGGGGTCATGTTTGAGGAAGCAGACTGCTGATCAGAATTTCTGACTCCGAGTTAATAAGGATGAAAATGGGTCAAGAGATTTGATTCCAAAAAATGCATTTTTTAAAAGATGGAAACAAATTGGTTGGGCTTGATACTATCTGATGCTAATGTAGCCTTGGAATAAAGTTATTGTTATGTATAAAGTATTCGTCAAACACTGAATTACATTCCAAAACACATCAAAATGGGAATGTCAATATTTAGGTATTTTTGCACATTTATTATATTTTTACATTCGATTTTTCTGGTGAAACGCAATACATAGAAACCCATCTATTTATGCTGACTTTGCTCTGCCTCTTTCAATTAACACGCATTGATGTGTTTACGTATTTTTGGAAGAAGAAAAAAAAAAAGATCTACAACAAGATAAGCACATCCGCAAAATGAGATTAGAAACACTTTTGATGATTACTGTACATGCCAGAGCAGCTACTTGGGATTTCTTTCATTCATTTCCAATGGGCATTTATTCATGGATTTTTTTGGGGAGCTGTGTTGCCTTTATAATACAACATTTAAAAAGAATCAATCCAAACCACATTGTCACTTTAGCAACATTACCCGCACAGCATTCACCCTGAGTCCAATTAATTCGTTCTATGTGTGTATTTGTGCATCTAAAGCATTTACTACTACAAGCACAAGTTGCTTGTGTACCAGATCCGGCGGGTAATCATGGCACTGTCAGAGAATTGCCTTCCTCTAGCGGGCAAAGCACCATTAATATTTATAACATTCAAAATCAGCCCCACACTGAGCACCGTGGCAGCAATCAGCTCACTTTTTTTGTGATATCCCCATCCAGATCAATTGTGATTAGCATTTCAAGCGTTTGCCAGAGTCCACAAAGTCTCTTGCTGAACTTCTCACTGATCCCAGAGATGAAGGCAAAAAGCGAAGGGGAGGCGGAGGAACAAAACGCAGCTGACACCAAGTTGAAGTAAAAATAAAACATTTGCTGCATAAAAACTAAAGCAAAGCGAAGTTGGCTATTTATTTGCAAATGAAACAATTACTAGGTGTTTGGGTTTGAACTATTCATCCAGCAAAGCAGCCACATGGAAAACTGGTCACGACAAAAACACCAGGAATTTGCAAGTGACATATCCAAGCATTAAAAGAAGGCTTTGGCGAGCTCGTTTCGGTTTCTCCCCCACCGTGATGGTGCCATTTTATGAACCTTTGTGTGGACTGAGATCCTATTGTCTACCCCGAAAGACAAACCAATCTGCTTATCTCCAAACCCAGAGGGAGCGAAGGCGTTTGTTTCCACAGATCGAAATAATACGCAGGAGAGGACAGTAACCTTCTGAACGACAAATGGCAAGGGGTGGGTGTGCCACATGTGTGTTAGCTAGTGTGTGCTTATGCGCAAGAAGAAGAAGAGAGGAAAAAAAAAAAAGCTTTTGTTGGCCTCAGGGCCGCAGCCACAAATGTTCATTTGCCACAATGGTGCGGTTTGTTCTTTCTGCATTGTCATTTATCACACCGAGCTGCGGCTGCAGCCAAGCTCCCTGCAAAAGAGAACACAATAACTGCCCCAATCCATACAGTATGAGTAAGCAGAACAGAACAGACACATGACATAATGTAGGGTCTCCTCAAGAAAAAAAAAAAAATAGTATGAGTGACGCAAAGGCAGCACAACATTTACCGGATGCAGAATATTAATTTGTTCTCTCTGTATTATTTATGAGTAATGATTTGAAATGGATTTGAAAACCTCATCCCCTGAGCACAATGTGCAGCATCAGAAAAACATGGAAATGATAAACATCAGCATTCTGGAAAGGATGCGTGGGGGAGGGGGAAGAGGTAGAAAAGAGGAGCAACTCCTTTGGGGAGTAGAAATGCTCTTAGCAGCTTTGGTGAAAATCAAGACTCGCCAAATGGAGCACTTTGAGGACATTCGCACTCAACTCTCTTGGCTCGCTTACTTTTGTTTGCTCAGCTCTTCGCTTGGCTGAATATCATAATATCATAAGGCTTCCAAAAGGTATACCGAGGAACTTTTATTACTTTGCCTCTTGCGCTTGTAAGCAACACACACAAACACACAGGTGGGCCGCATACAGCGGCAAATCTTCAGCGTGGTGACCTTTTCACACAACTCATGTTCTTCATAAATATATTCTTTTTGGTGCTTGCCTTTCAATGCGTCTCTCTGCGAGCATCTGTGTCTGGATAGTCCACGTGTGCATCGCTCGCTACAGCGCCGCAGAGTTGACCTTTCAATCCTTGCCTTGTCCCAGATTAAAACAGACACCACCCTCTGCTATCGAGCCAACTGATATCCACAGTGACAGTCGCACACAACACGGACACAATCTCATAACAAGAGAAGATGCGAGCAGTTTGTGATTATCCATGCTTTATAAAAAAAAAAAAATGAAAAAAATAAAAACTCAAACTGGGGATTTCTGCTCGCCCTCGCCACGCATTGCTTTGGCAACCGTAGAGGGAAAAACAATTTAAAAGTTTGGATTCATGAGTTTTAGACAAAGATTGCTTCACAAATAGATAGATTACTGTCTTCCAGCAGTTGTTACCCCACGGCACGTCTCATAATGAGCATAGCAACCTCTTTATGAAAACAACTCGGAAGACACAACCAGCAGAGCACTGACCAAAACAAAATGGACCAATTTAATGTTTGCTGCAACTGTATATGTTATCATTAGCAGGGTTCTGATACACACAAATAATCCACCAAATGATTTTATTCAGTGTTAAAACATGATTACTGGCTACACTCCACCACTTGAAAAAGGTACATCGCTAAAAGATGAACATCGACACTGTACAATAAAGCGTATAATGAATCATGGAAAGCTTTTAAGTCTTAAATGCAGCACCATTGTGTGCATCCGCCTCAGGTTGTTGTCATGGCGACAGTTAGACCAATTTTAGAACTTTCAATCTTGGTGTTTATGTGTTTAAAAGAAAACAAATTGAACACTGACGTCAATAAGAAAAACACTTGAAACAGTTCACCATCGACTGAGTTCTGCGGTTTGTACTTTTGAAAGTCTCTGCCCTTTTCTAAAACTTTCCTACTTGCACTTACAGAGGATTATTGGACCTATTGTTTGTGACGCAGGCCATTGAGTACATCAGGTAATACACAGACAGCATCATAAATTTTGTCTTGGAACAAAAAGAAGAATATCTAAATAGTATCAAATAACGCACCGGACAGGGAAAATTGCTTTGAAGAGCAAAGACCAAAATGTATTTCAAGATTTAAAAAGTTAACATAAAACTTTTGCAAATTCTTGGAACAGGAAGGGGAAATAATAAAAAAAAAACGAAAAAAAAAAAAACAGAAGCTTTCTGAATCTCCAGCCGCATGGGAGGAATATTTAACTTGTGCTCTGTAGTGCATAGTTCAGAGGAGAACTGTTTGTTACAGCCTTCAGAAAAGGTTGACTGAACAGTGATCTGATTTGAACAAGCTCTCGACAGACCAGACGTACTCTTTTGAAAATCCGAGCAAAATTGCTCCAATCCAGCTCCTCCAGAAAACAGTTCATTGTTTCGCACGGCATTATGTTAAGACAAGAAGTTGGCAAAAATAAAAAAGCTGATCTTGATGAGGGTTTCTCATAAGCATGCCGATTTATTCATGCGCGAGCGTCAAGAGCGCTTCCTTTGGGAGAGCTGAGGTCAAAGACATTAGCTCCCAGCATTGAGTAAGTGCAGAGCATTTAAGAAACTGCTGGTGATGAACCCTGACGTCTCAAAGGACGCTCGTCTGAGAAGCGCACAAAGATAAAAGCACAACGTGAGCGTTTTGGCTCCGTTTGGCGTTATTAAAGAAATAATCTCACATATTTTGATGCAGATAACCGACACTGAATCGACATTAAAAAAGAAAAAAAAAAAAAACACTAGCGATTTAACAAATTGATGTCCACAGGGATGTAAATGTGAACTTCATTTTAATTAAAGTAGGACATGTGTGCTTGGCACTGTATTTATTGTTAATAAACTTGTTTTAAATTGCTTTTATGTTTCATGCATTTTCAGAAATCCCCCTGGGCCGCTATCAAAGCCACGAAGGTCTTAATAATCAAAGCTCTGCTTCTTATGAACAAATCAATATTACTACAAAGACAGGAGTGCGGATTAAAACAACTTTCAAGCTGCTGATTCCACTGATTTGGTGCACTGGTTTAATTATGAAAATGCTTTGGGTTCATTTTGAATGTCAACAACGTCTCGTCTACGACATAATGAGGTATCAGATTCACTACATGGACGTTTTTTTTTTCAAGATCTGAGTATTTAGAAATTGAACTACTGCATACTTGCTTCCCATACAATTAGGTAGTTTAGAATCTCATTCACCACAGGATATTGTAGAAATACTTCTTTGTCATTTGGTAGTTTTACAGCAATTACAAACAGGGCAGTTTTGCCGTTGTGGGCGTGAACACAGTTGACTTGCTTTCCATTAAATTTAATGCAGCAGAAGTGCACAAACTTTGTGGTATGCTATGCAACCTTTTTTTACGCCTCAGATTGGGTCATACAAGTAAATGGACCAAAGGGTCATTATCACGACTTTACATTGTCGCTAGCGAGTACCGCTAATTCCCAATCTGAAATTCATTTTGTAAAACTAAATGAAAAAAGATGATGAGCAAACTATGAAGACATTTACTCAACAAATATGAGACAAGATAAAACAGTAAAGTGAATTCCTAAAATTGACCAAATATTTAAGTGCTGACTGTTTGCCTACCATGTATTTGCATGCAATTGTATATTCAGCAGAGGCAACTGGGGCCATCATCACTCCTCAACATCATTCAAGATGGCCCACGAGTAAATTGATGCTATGTGAATCGGATCCAACTGATAATGAGTCAAGCAAAACACGGCAGGAGATCTAAAAATAGGAAAGCTCAACAGTTATCTCCAGCCAAGGAACAGAACGCGTTAGGCAAGTCTGCAAAGAGATGGGAGTGCAGACATGATGTGTGTGTGATGGCTCAGCTAGGTTTATAACGCCGCTCCCGGTAGCTGTCACCGTCTCTCCCTGGTGCTTGTTGGATCCAGCTGCTATGTGAGGTTAGCCATGTTGGTGGTGGTGCTCGGACCCGCCATGCTGCTTTCACACTACCGTCAAAGCCACTGCTGAAGGTGAGCGTGTTCTTCAAGTGTTGCACGTTTCATTGACTGTCCCTCGTGTAAGCAAACACGCCATCGACCACAATCCAAAATCCACAAATCCACCATCCACAAATACAATCCTTATTTCAAAATAATACACCACAGCTGAGCCTGATCGGAAAAATAGTATCAATAATGAAAATCATCATGTTGCCACAGCCAAAGGAGAGGCGAACCCAAGAGTGCCGTATTTTCTGCACTATAAGGTGTACTGGATTATAAGGCGCACCTCCAGTGATGTTTTTTATTTTAGAAATGTTTTCATAAATAGGGCACATGTATGTCAATGAAGTGATTCTAGCCTATAGAAGAAATGTTGTTTTTTTTTTAAATGTCATGCGATCGACCAGTAGTAGCTTACTTTGGTGACGCCCCTGACCACGGTTGCCGTAATGCTGAAAGCGATGCGACTTTGTAATTTACTAGTCGTACTAAAACGTACTGAAACATTTTGGCAGAGCGCCGTGTACAACCAATATGGATCAATAAATTTATCAATTGATCCATATATAAGGCGCTCTGCATTATAAGGGGCACTGTGGTTTTTTGATGAATTTTAAGTTTTTAAGTGTGCCTTGTAGTGCGGAAAATACGGTATGCCTTTGATTATTTCATTGTCTAATGTACCGTTACGGCCAATGGGCAAGTTGGAGTTGAAAGCAGTATATAAATTCAGAGACAAAGACTGACAATTGCTTTCAGAATAGCTCTCGAGTGAGGTGTTAAGGCTGTTATTGGTGAAGAAGATTCATTGGAGTCACTTTTCTCGTTACAGCTGTTACATGTAAATCTGTCATTGTTTAGCTTTGTGTGATTTTTTTCAGAAAAAAATAGGCTATCACACGTGATGCGGAACCTGCATGAGCCTTTCAGAAGGAATCAATGTACACAAGTGGGATTTTTCTGTGTGCGTGTGTGTGTGTGCATGTGTGTGCTTGTTTGTATTCACACGGTGAAGTGCCTGGCCGCAAACAAATAGTCAGATGAGTAACACAGTTTGCGCCAGCCTCTAGTGTGATAAAATACTTGTCCGCCAATTGCTTTCAACACCAAGTGAGTGAGCCTTGTTAAACTATACACCCTGTAGCTTTTTGCTATTCCCGATTCCACTGCTACTGCCGCAATTTCTGCATTTAATACTGCAGCAGTGTTGATCAGATGAAGCCACAGTGGAAATGTCCACCTACACCGAATTAGGTGTTTTTTTTATTTATTTTTTATGACTGAGGTGGAAAAATAATTGCATAATTAATGAGCACAAAAATACTTTGAGCATTAATCTTTATGAAAGAAAATTCAATTCTTATAAGTGAACTGACTTACATAGGAAGTGGTCTTTTTTTAATACCTATTTTTTACAACCTCATCTCCTTAACTTCACCTCCAAATAGCTGAAAAAACACAAGATGCATTTAAAATTCATTGGCTGTGTTGACACCCTGTGCCACAGCTGGTTCGGTTGGTAAATGAAAGAGTGTGAAATTAAACAAATTAATTCTGCTTTTTTTACTGGCTGACAGCCCTGCTATGTGTCGCTATAGCTCAGCGTGTGGCAAGGGATGAAGGTGGGAGAGGCACGGTAGAAGGGCAAAATCAGGTGACAACTGTCAGGCCCAGGCGTGATGCTCGACACTAAGCCTGAGGGGATACCAGCAGTGTAAAGATACTTGGAGATGGCAAATAGACAAGGACGGATGGGAGGAGATGTGGGTTGTGATAAAGAGAGGAAAACAATAGATGGTAGTTGTGAAAAGGAAAAATGGTAGTGGATGTGTGGTTCTTGCAAATTGCAAGTAACTGCTGCTGATGTGCTGCCTTTTCAATTACCCACAGCACAATTTCACAGGTCTAGAGCTAATGTGTCGCTGTCAGTATCATTTAGGCTTGCACTGCTCTCTGCCACAAACCCTCTGCATTCTCCTTCTCCAACTCCTACACCTTCTCCGTCACTTCCACAATCTCCGTCAGCTTTTGAATGGTTAAGCCTTGTCGTGTAAATATGGAATATTCCGCTGAGACATTTGCACTGGTAGCCTAGGAGGGTTGATTTTTATTGACCATGACGGTCAATGAGCTCATATGGTAAGAGCAAGGCAGGAGAAGTTTGTGTGTTTAGCACATTTCATGTACTAGACAATTCAAAGTGCTTTGATGATGACAGGATTATTATTATTAGATGAATTTTTTTAGACCTCCAGTTTTATGGAGGTCTAAAAGGAGAGAGTTGCAATAATCTAGACAGGAGCTGACAAGCCTGTGGACAAGGATTGCGGCAGTGTGAAAGGGGGTCAGGGAGGGGTGAAGGCAGTTGATGCTACATGAATGGAAGTAAGCGGACAGGGTAATGTTATTGATGTGGGATTGGGAGGTTAGTGTGCTGTCAAAGATGACACCCAGACTCTCAACCTGAGGGGGTAGGTGAGTATTTGTCTATGCTAAGCGAAAGAGTGATCTTGTTACTGATGTTAACGTTTTGTCGCCTTTTGTTTTGAGTTAATCTGATTATTTTAGACATCTGTGATTGAGGTGGGTTGCAAAGTGGACGGTTGGAGGTATAGCTGGATGTTCTCTGCATAACAATGAAAGTGAATATTAAATTTATGGAAACTTTTGTCAAACGGGAGCAGGTAAAATGATGACGAGGAGGGGATAGATCCCAGGGGGACAACTAAAGTGACGGTAGATGGAATAGATTTGAGTAGTATAAAGTCAGTGTGGCCAGAGAGGTAAGACGGAAACAAGCCCAACGGTGGGCGGGTGACACCGATGGAAATTTAAAATAAAAAATGTCAAAATGAAAAGCTCAACTGTGCATCGGCAAACTGAGCAAGCAGCCAGGCCTCACCTGCATTTTCAATGAGAAAAGATCAGGAGGAAAAACCACCTACATCATATTCTTCTGGATTTTTGTATAAATAGCTGTCAGTTGACAAATGACCTTGGTTTTTAGTGTGGCCCATCTGGCGCTGAAAGCAATTTGCCAACAACCATGCACAGAGCAACTGGACTTGCGTGGTACTACATTATATTTAAATAACTTTCGGCACTACGTGAGTAATAATACTGTACCTTACATGAGGAATGAATTTTAAAAAGAACAAGCTGCCGGTTAAGCAGTTTTGGAGGCTTTTGGACTTTAATTAACTGTCTGAGCATAATTAATTGTTCTTTCTGTTCTTTGTTAGCATTCAAGCGACAACAAAAAATGATGCGATGCACCAGGGTATAACTCCTACGTTAATTCTGCCTCAGGGAATATTTGCATTTAAATGAAGCTATTTTGATAGAAATGTTGTTAATGTCAATGATAAAACAACAAATGTAAATAAGCATTAAAGCACACATGAGACATGCAGCCTCTGTTCAAGGTACACCATTAAAAGACTTATGGTTCATTAATGCACTGATACCAAACTGGCTTTTATTCAACGTTCTGACTCTAAATACTAGTCCAGTAGCCTTCACTATGATGGGTTAGAGGGGTTAAAAGAATGGAGAGATAAAGGGGTTCACAGGGGGGTTCAGATGATTATTATTCATTTGGGCCATGTTGTGAATAATTTATCTCTAAGATGAGGGGCAGCTCTGGGTCCATAATGAAGCACAAGTCAGTTTAAAAGACTTTCAACACTTTCAAAGACTTTCAATACTGTATACTGGCACCAATCTGCCAAAGAAAAGTATCTCTAACTTCTATCTTCCTGTACGCAAATGCATAACCCCATCAAACTACCATTAGTGACCCAAGGCGAGCTGCGTTAATCAAAGTTTAACCCAGCCCCCATCTTGATGGGATATGACCAACTCAAGGGGGTAGATAGTCGGGTGCCGTCATCTGGTGCATCGTCGGCCTGAACAGCTGCAAGAATCTGTCAAGGAACTGAGTGCTGAGTCGGGGGAAAGAGAAGCAAAAGAGAGAGGGAAGAGAAGAAGCAAGATCCAGTCTGCAGTGCTTTGATAAGACTTATTGTTTCATTATCTCTCTCTTGCTCTTTCTTTCCCCCGAGGCCAAGTCCTGAGTTGGCAAGCAGACAGAGAAAGACACATACATACGCACATTTTTCAGTATTATGCACACTGGACAGATAAAAAAAAAATAAGTTGGAAAAGTCAAAGGCTGCTTATCATGTTAGCACTAATCTTTTTTTTTTAGGTTGTTTTACCTTTCACTTGCCTATTGAGCTCTCTAAGACTTGTGCTTTTTAGGATCAAAGCTAGGTGACCTGGAGCCGCCCACAGTTGACTTTTTTTGTGTAATGATTCTTTCACAATCAATGTCAGAATTTGGTACAACAGGTCCAAGCATTTGCGAAAAGGACATGCAGTCAAGTGAGTCTCCTTTCTCACTCGTTTTGGATAAGAGGGATGTCTTCAAGTGTGTCTTGCCAAACACCACTTGAGGTATTGCACAGTATTTATTTTGACCAAACACCTATAACGGCTGGAATGGCTTCATTACATTTCTATTCACTTGAGTGGGCAAATAAAACCTCGATTTGCAAGCGTTGCAAACGGAGTCATGGAATGAATAAAAGTCATCACATAAAGTTCCACTAGGTAGAATCAACATACAAAAAAAAGCAACTATGTGATCTTAACATCTTAGTATATTTGTACTAAACTAATTAAATGATACCCAAATACGATTAATATTTAAATGTTCACATAGAGTATTGAAATCCAAATTATAACTGGGAAGTCACATTTTTCAAACTGGATCACAACTGGACCATGGAAGGTGGGAGAAAAAATGAAAATGTGTGTGGAGAAACGGTGAAATCAAAACATTATTAACAACCACTTGATTGTAAAAATATGAACAGTAAAGAAAAGGGCAAGTCAACTGAGAGAGTAGTCAAGTAATAGCATTGACATTTTTTAACACCATCTTTATCCTGCTCCACTTAGAGCAAAGTATGAGGTCCTAAAAGACAAATTCATGAATTTATGTCTGACATATTATTGCAACTGTGCATTTTTCCTTTCTTTTAAAACACAGGTAGGCCTCTCTCTCACTCAAATGGCCTGCCTCCCTCGCAGAGTTAAACAGCAGGGGGTACTTGGCAGGAACCATGCGGCCGTCCTCATCCCTTCATATTTCATTAGGGCTTCCTGTTTGCACCCGCTCTCTCAACAGACTCCCTCAGGGATGTGCAACAAAGACAAAAAAAAAAAGTGTGGGAGGGAAAAGGTTTGAAACAGCAGCATGCATTGACACATCTGTGGACTGGTTCCTCATCTACAAGCAACTGTTTTGGGCAAAGGCTCCTGCTATTTTTGTTTATCGACTTGAAGCAGTTATCATTGTTTTAGTTTCAAATAACAAGTTTTTAAAAACATTTCAAAATGCTTAATACGTCCTTATTTTTAGGAGTAGGATGAAATGGATATGAAGTGGAGAGCGACACGAGTGATATCACAAAGAAGTGTCAAACTGATTAATATTGTACACTATTTAAAATGATTAATGCCCTTGGCAATTGCCTAGAGTAAAAGAGTTACAAGGATTCAATTGTTCCACAATCCTCTAAAAGGATTTTCAGGACTTTATCTCGCTCAGGAAATAGAAGACTATTTTTGGATGACGATAAACATTAATATTAAAAATCTTTGGCATGACTGAGTTTTCCCCCTGTGTATGGGAAGGATAAAATTCCAAAACACTAAATTGGTATTAGCACTAAAGAATGTTTTTTTTTTTTTTTTTTTTTTTTTTTTTTTTATCAAAGAGAGAAACATGAAGTTCTGAAATGAACATATGATGTTGGGACATCAAGTGGGCATGAGTCAATAATTGCCCTCTGCTGTGCACCATAAAAACAGGAATGAAGAGAATGCAAACAAAAATTATGCAAATTGCAAAATGGAGAGCAGCCTTTCCTCAATGAGGGCAGGGAATATGCCAACAAGAAGCCAGAAAAAAAAACAGACACAACGTGAAGATCAAGGATGAGGGCAATAATATGAGTAGGCATAAAAGTATGGAGAGCTAGCCATGAACGGATTGACAAGTATCTAGTTATTTGCTGATTTGGCGCTTAGCAAAAGGCAACTCAAGAATAAAAACCTTATTTCCTAAATGCTTGTCTATTGTGGTGTGCACACTCATGGCTATTGATAATACATCAACAGAAATCAGTTCAGCGCTATGGTGTAACTGGCTCAATATATACAAACACAGAAACACATTTCCCCTGGCTGCCATTCTTAAGAACTGCAATGGGTTCAAGCAGAGAGCACCCTGCATGCTAATGAGGGAGAAAACACACAAAACTAATATTTGGAGTCCATTAAAAGGTTGATTTCGGGTTGCGCTGAGGCTAAGCGTACCAGCAGGCATTCGTTAGTGAACGTTTGTTTGTGGGTTGCAATTTAGGATCATTCGTAGAACCTTTAGTGAGACAGTAGGCAACAGAAGGCAATGTATGGAGTTGTGTTTTCTTAAAAGGATCAGCCTACCTCTATTGGGTGTGTATTCGTACATAACACAAAATTCAACTTAAGGCATACCGTATTTTCCGCACTATAAGTCGCACCTAAAAACCTCCAATTTTCTCAAAAGCCGACAGTGCGCCTTATAATCCGGTGCGCTTTATATATGGACCAATATGGATTCGTGGATGAGGACTAATTTATTAAAGTAAGCTTTACGTGTTTATTTTGTGTGTTGTGTGATATTAACGTTTGAGCAATGTTGAGTTATTGATATAGTGTTATTGTTTTCACTATTTCGAGTGTTACTATATTGTGATTGCATTAACGTTTGCGCAACGTTGAGTTATTTATTCTATGTGCCTTATAATCCGGTGCGCCTTATATATGGACAAAGTTTTAAAATGGGCCATTCATTGAAGGTGCGCTTTATAATCTAGTGCGCTTTATAGTGCGAAAAATACGGTAATCAAGTACTAGCAGACATTATATCAGTGACGTCAACTCTACATGAACCTTTAATTTAGAAAGTATTGGCTTCTGAAAATCATTCTGTACGCTACAGGCTAAAGTAAAGAAAAAGAGATTTAAAAAAAAAAAAAATACAACTGTTCATGAACTGTCCATCACTACCTTACAGTATATGGGTTACATGGCACAGCCATATTGAATTTCTGTTCTATAGACACTAGGCGAGTAAACTTCCTCAACTTTTTAAGAGCCCAGTCAAGTTCTTGTGGCCATGCCAGTTACTTTCACATAACTTTACAAAATTGTGACTGTGACCTCACAGAAAGACTGAATGCGCATCGAACCAAAACATATTCTGTAGCTCTAATTGCCTTCATCGTGGATTTACATGCTTTTCTGTGATTGGTCTTTAAAAAGCAGCACTTTCTCCCAAGTGGTGGGCAGAAAGCCACAGATGAGGTGCCACTCTGCAGGGAAATTGTCCTGAGGTGACTGGAAGCAAGCCAGAAGGGTATGTGGTATGTGGTGTGTCACTTTCATTTACTCCAAGCGCCCACACGCGGTTCACAATATTACAGTGAATCTGCTGAGTCGAGCGAGATAGGGAGCCATCTGAAAGTGGATTTGAACTACAGCTGACAAGCAAATGTGTGAGGCAATAATGGCACAGGTCTAATAAAGACTGCATCATTTCAGGCTTTCCTGAAAGACCAGAGAATTAAGAGAATCTTCTTAGACTTCTACTTGTGGAAATGCAGCATCTTTGAAACTATTTGTCACCTGCTCATCCTATTGTAGGCCATCCGTATCTATCTTGCGGACAGTGGCGGCTATTCCCAATAACTGTTATTTTAGTCCATTTACCTCACGGGACCGCGTGATTATAAATGACATCTGTATCTCTCCAGCCACCCCCTAATTTGACGCCAAAGCTATCCAGAGAACCACAAAGAGTTTATCTTTTGTGCTGAGTTGTCAGACTCCATTAAGTGCTGGGCCAGTCTTGAGCACATGTGGTTAACCAGGGAGGCTGCAGATTAAAACATGACTTTGCTTTATGTGAGTATAATCAGAGTGCACATCTGTGTCCCTGTCATTGATTTAATAACTCTGTCCATCCGCATAATTTCCATGAAACGTCTGCATAGACAGAACGTACTGTATTTTGGGACCTTGACATCCACTTGGTTTGTTTATTCCTATTTAAGTATGTCATTATTCCCAAAACTGTGACGAAATAAAAGAAAACCTAACTTAACTTTGTAGGGTTAGATTGTGTGTGAGTGGATGGATGGATGGATGGATGGCTGGATGGCTGGATGGCTGGATGGATGGATGGCTGGATGGCTGGATGGCTGGATGGATGGATGGATGGATGGATGGATGGATGGATGGATGGATGGATGGATGGATGGATGGATGGATGGATGGATGGATGGATGGATGGATGGATGGATGGATGGATGGATGGATGGATGGATGGATATAGATATAGATACGTAGATATAGATAGACATAGATAGATAAAGATAGACATAGCTAGATATAGATACGTAGATATTGATATAGATAGATAGCACTGCCAACATCAACAGAACAGCGCTAGACACTGGGAATAGCAGATGAAAATGGGCAATTAGCAGAATAGCATCAGCTAGCAAGCCTCACTTGGCGAAGATCAATAGTTATTTACTACTTCCAAGTGGCTCGAGACAAAGAAAAGAAAGAAGGCAAAAGAGAGAGGGTCAGTATGTGAGAGTTATAACAGGGAAATCAATTCTGTGTACCAAAAAAAAAAAAAAAAATCACCCAACACCAATGCTGCAAGGACACGAGAAAATGTCTGAGCTAAACAAAAAAAAAAAAAAAAAAAAATGTCAAGCAATGTGTTATGTTATAATCACTTCATCCATCTTTTCCTTGGTGTTGCGCGTACCAAATGTTCGTGCTGCTTGGTTACTTAATTATTCAGAGATAGTAATACCCGGTCTTGACTTGGATGATGTTGCCGGGTTACCGGCTACTTTGCAGAAGAAATGTCATCACACCTCTCTTAACCAAAGAATGTGTGGGAGGATAAACAAGGCAGGAATCAAACGCACGCGTGTAGGTGTCCGCCCGCCGTGGTGAGTGTGCTGATAAAGGAAGGAAGGAAGGATGTTGGAAAGAAGGTGATGAGTTGAACAAACCTATCGAATGAGAAAAAGTGGTCTGAGGCCAAGACTTGGAAAATAAAATTATTTCTGCTGTTGCCTATGCTAGCTGGCTGTGGGTGGAAGTCAAGTATTGCCAGTAAATCTTCATACACCCAAACACAGTCTAAATAGTATGTTCGCGCCGGAGTAGGTTCTGGACTCCCTCGTAAATTAAAACTTTATGACCATGAATAAGTGTGAGACATGGTTGAAAGGTGTCACTCCATTGAAGTCATTATCAAGGTAGAAATGATGTTCAAATTATATCTAAATGAGTTAAATATTTCATTAGCAAATCTCAAATGACAGACACAACAAAAGAAAAACAAAGATATAATCTTTTGTACAGCTCGAACTCAAAATTGATAATCAATGTTATTTTTATGCAAAAGTATGCAATCAACACAAACAACACTGCAGATTTTTTTTTTTTTTTTAAACCAACAATGTAATTTGGTTTATTTTTAACGTGATGAAAAGTATTGATTTTGGAGGTACAAGGATTTTGCTTGACACTGACAATATATGTATTAATTTATTTTAAACCTCATGGGCTTCTCCTCCTGTATATGGTAATGTATTATTTCTGTTTTTATCTTCACTATATTGCGGTTGCATTATTTTCCCTTTAGACACATTAATTTAGCAGACAAATTGCTGTTCATATGTAGTTGATAACTCCGTTGCGACGCGGTTAAAAGTGCACTGTACTACCACAGACATCTAATTTGGAGTAAGAAGAGAAACAAAATAATCAGCCACTATGAATTAGATATGGTGGTAGATTTAACGCAGCCTTCTTGCTCAGCTGCTTTGTCTGTATTAAATATTTACACCAGCATCTTTATAGGCCATTGTTAATTACACATGACGACAACCAAAGGTCTCTTTCCAGAATTTGCTTGTCAACTTCAATTAGTTTATGCAGAATGCATTAGCGACGCCGATACGTGATGTAATAAATTCCTTCTTCCAAAATGTTACCTGCGCCTTTTGTTAATCACTTTTCATTTGCCATTTCTTGCTTTCTTATTTCAATGGCCAATCAGACCACTACTTGGTTAGCTTAACTCAGATTTAGTTTTTGTACCGGGTTTTGAATATTACATTTCTATTGCTTATGAGTTCATCTTTGCAGGCTCTTGAATGTTATGCATTTCTAAGATTCTGGCTTTTTTCCTCAATCTTGGATTTTTTTTCTTTGTCAGGCAGCTTGTTTTTTTACAGTTCTAAAAATGGTCTGAATAAAAAAAAATATATTTTATTTTTTTAGAGAATCCTGATATTTGACACTAAGTGGCCAATGTAGCAGTAGCCTGAATTTATTTATTTATTTATTTATTTATACAGGTTGGGCAATTTACTCTTAGAGATGATTTATTCACATAACGCACACTAAATGTGTGATGTCTCCCAGGGACAAAGAACAGATGTTTTATTGTCCTTGACTGCAGAATAGATTTAATAATGCTACCAAATATTATTTCCATGCAAGTCTATCAACTAATAGAGTGGATCATATGTAATACTGAATTAGGTTATAAGATAAATTTTCCCTACTTTGGAATCTGAAGCTGTAAACGAGCTCCAACAATGCTACTGGCTAAGATAAAATATCTCAGAGCTGAGAAATTGAATACCTAATATGTGATGCTGCCGTCCAAACGGAAGAAACCAACGCATTTATAAGTGAGTTGAGGGCAGTGGCCTTGTACGAAGGGTGGGGTCGGGGGAGTCTAGGGAGTGTAAACACACAAGCATACATGGATTGGGCTAATATCCAGTTTGTTACTTCTCGCTTCAGCTACACGGCGGCTGCAACGCAATTTCTTCCAATTGACCTCACTGCCACTGGCACAATCACTCTCCACCGGCGACACAACGGCCCTGGAATACGGAGCAGTCTGCGCTGAAAAGAGGTGGGGATTGAACCGACCACGAAGCGGAAATGAGATGAATTAGAGAGCGAGGGGGAGGAGGCACGAGGAGGTGAAAGAGTGAATTTATTCCGTGGCGTAGTGGCAGTGACAAAGCACAACCATTTAGAGATCAGCTCAAGAGGAAATTACGAGCATTACAGCCAGCCCGGCTTGTTTCCGCACTTTTCTGTCTGGCTTTCAGTTGTTTCATTCTGACTGTTGGCAATAATGAAATGAAAATGTAAAACTATGAAGCTACTGTAAAACACACACACACACACAGATTTCCAGCCTCAGCTGGAATCGTGTCGGTGATTTAAACACGCATTACCACAATTATAAGAGTCTGTCCGTATACAAATGTCGATAAGTAATGTTGCAATAACACAAACATGAGGGAATTGCCCAAAGGCCGGGAGGCAGAATTATGAGTGCAATAGTCCAGCCAAAGGCTAAAAGGTTTTATAACGGCAAAGGATTTCCAATAAAAGTGAAGTTGGAGCCCACTAAGAGCTGCACTCTAGTGTAATAGGATTAGTAGAAGTCGAGAGCACGGCCATCTTAACTCTTTATGTTGCAGAAATCGCTGAGAAGCATCTCTGCCATCGTCAATAAAGCTCTGCTGATGGAGCAACAAAGATCTTGACCTGCTTCATCACATGACCTGCAAGCGCGCACACACACACACACACACACACACACACACACAAACACAGATGTGGCCGCCCTGTGGAGAAAGAACCAACCACAAGCTGTGGTTTCCATGTCCCCTCAACTTTGACAATATTCCCGGAAAGATGAGGAAAATGAGTATTACAGATGCGATTTAAATATTGAATTGCCTTTTGTCTCATTCCCTTTTCTGAGACAACCCCCCTGTCCCCCACTCCAAGTTCCCCTGTCGCCCTTGCTACTTTGCTTGCAGCAACTTCAGGGTGCCTGGGCTCTGTTTTTTTTTATTTTATTAAATTAGGCACAAGTGAGTTGATTGATTTGTGATCTGCTCTTTAGAGAAAACCAATGTGCCAGGTAGCATGAGGATTGGTAAAATATTGATTTATATTTCCAAGGTGTAGAATGTGTAAAGTCACGGATGTTTTTCGTCCTTCATTCCTGTGATGCATTTCTTTCTCTGCCGCCTTGTGTTGGCTAAAACTGTCACAGTGACTGTTCGGCTCTTTATTAGAGACAGCAGATGTGCAGGGTATTCTCACTGGATATGTGTGTGGGAGCTCGTTGCTAACTTGGCATGTGCTCATGTTGTGTGACTCAAACCACATACAGAATGTTTGAAGACACATGAACCTGCAGGATTTTTTTTTTTTTTTTAGCACACTTATTGACAATGCCTTTTGTAGTTTGGTTCGAGCTGCCCCAAACTCCCAAAGGCTCAATGGGTCTTTCAATTTGAAAACATCACAGCAGATCCCCTGTGTTGTGGTACCATGAGCCCCGCTCCTTTACCATATGAAGACAAACTGGGCTAGGGAAGGGGTTAACCACTACTGGGAGTCCGGCCGCTGGGGAACGGTGATTAATGAGTGATGAAATTGCAAGATTTATATTCACCACTCAGGGTAGGGAAGCTTAATGTAAATCAATCCCAGGTATCGAGAGGAATGGGGAGGAGACAGGCAGCCACTTCTTGGGGGACTGTGGGTATCTCTGAGCTAAGGTCATAATAAAAGATAATTCAATATATTACTGCCGTATGTGAATGTATGCCGCCCGAAGACAAAAACGCTACACTGCCTCTACTTTTCAGAGGCCATGTCTTTTGACAGCTGGAGGTAAATAAATGAAAATAATTAACTCCAGCACATATTCTGGAAGTCAAAACAAATAATTTTGTGACGCTTATATTGGACTATTATTTGCATCTTGTTTTCTGACATACAGTAGGTATACGCTCAAGCCATGTTTGATGTTTGATGATCATGCTAACATGCATTCTGGGTACTATACTCGGGTTTTCTACATGATAAAACTAAATTGTATAAAATTCCGTGCCAGTCAAAAATGTTTGCGTGTAACTAGTGCATTTTGCAATGTTATGATCTTGCAACACTAATGATGGCACATTAATATCAAATGGCGCCAAGACAGAGCTCGTCAACAACTGTCATGGTGACCCTGTTATTTGTTCCTCCACGCTCAGTCAGCTCGTCACTATGACTTCTGAGTCGAGTCCTAATTTTCAGCTCTCAAGAGTCAGCTCTGGCGCATGCTGTGACACTTGGGGAGGCCTTTCATGCCACTCTCACACACTGAGACTTTGTTTGCAGTCACACTCCGCCGGGACGTGCCATGAAAACAAAACGAGAGCTGCTTGGTTGCGGCTATCTCACTGTTGAAGCAGACGCACATATGTGATTAAGGGGATTCACACATTGTGTCTTTCAAACAAACACTTGTGGAAAACTACTGTGTAAACTACGGCACGAAGGAAGGACAAAATTAAATACAGAGTTTGGAAGCTTAGCGAGAGAACTGAATATGTAGGAGTGAGGGAGGCGGCATGAAAGATGCAAGGTGACTCGGAAATATAAAGGACAAGAACAAAGTGAGGTGACAGAGGAGAGAGTACGAGAGTGAGACAGAGTGCAAAAGACAAGACAACGTGAGGGAAAGACTTGAAAAGCAAAGAATCAGTCTTCACCAAGGAGATTTAGAATTCTTCTCGCCGTCCTGTCTGTGTAGTATTGTCCGGCTTCTCAACTGTGAAGCTCGGCTTTTCTAAAGCTGTCACATAAGCATTCATTTGGGGCTTGAACATTTTCTTTTCCATTTTTGTTACTGCCTTTCGTAACTCAAAGTCCCTCCTTCTGCTCAGAGCATGGTTCTGCATGAGTGAGAGTTTTCACATCTTCCAACTTTAGTGCCAATGGGGTCTGAAGTAATATATATATTGAAAATCCACAGCTACTCTATAGATAATTTACAGTAAAGCTAATCATTCATAAACACAGTGTGCCAATCCACCCGGTGATTCAATTCGAGCATGACTCCAACCAAATGCATTTGATGAAATACTCCAGCATCAAAAAAAAAGACATGGGGTGAGTTTAATTAAACAATGCTAATGAGCAACTAATTGAAAGCTTTTCGATCAAAACAAGTCTGTAATTACCTGGAGCAGAGATGGATAATGAGCACACAACAATCACTGGCAGTCAGGCAACCCCACAGAGGCCTGAGCAGATCAATTCCCTTCTTATTAATAGACCACTCTTTTCTTTTTGCCTCCCAGACTCCCTTGGTGTGCTTGGCTGTGGCTCTTTCAAAGTAGCGTACCATTCAGATGACTAAGAAGTAACAAAGGACCTCAGTAGGAGGCACTTAAGGAGAATCCTTCATCAAACATCAATTATGCTCAAAGGTGGAAAAGAACGCGCTGTACTCTTATTCCTTTACAGTTCCACAACTCTTTGCTGACAGATCGTCGAGGTTGTTTGTCTTTCTGGCAAAAATCCTGGCTGCCGGGGTCAATGTCTTTGGAGAGCGCTGGAGTCACCATGTCAAAGTAGAGCTGATGTCAAGAAGTAAAGCGTAACCGAAGCTTATTTCCAAAGTGCATCCCATCTGGGACAACACAGTTTGAGTGGGCATGTAGGCGTGACAGGTAAGTGTGTGAGCAAGGGATGAAAGACTGAAATATTACAAGTGTGAAATCCTACTGATAGACATAGAAGCCCAAGGGCCCGTTAGATAAGAAGGAAGAAACCATGACTGAAAGACAAAGGCATGAGAAAATGAACAGAACAGAACAGCACATCTGAATAGAACAAATGGCCAGAAGGTAGAAAGTTAGCTGTGCGGGACATGCAGAGATAAGAGAGATAAATAGATGGAAAGATTCTCTGGAATACTCTTCTTTTTGATCCCCCTAATTCAACAGACGCTATTTAGTCTGTTGATTTCTAGGGCTCCAACTAACGATTGTTCT
Source organism: Syngnathus scovelli (assembly GCF_024217435.2). NCBI lineage: Eukaryota > Metazoa > Chordata > Actinopteri > Syngnathiformes > Syngnathidae > Syngnathus > Syngnathus scovelli. Next base: position 12,222,252 of record NC_090848.1, on the reverse strand, counting down.
AATAAACAATTAATCAGTCGATTAATCAATTAATCGGATTGCTAAAATGTCAGTTTCCTTCTATTAAAAACAAGGTATTATTTCAAATTGACTATACAGAAAATCCACAAAAGTAAAAGAATTAACATTCATTTAATGGTTTGGTGTGCAAAATTCATTCAACACAAAGTAAATGAGTGCTTTTATGAGAAACTACAGAAGTGAGAATACTTCCTGTGGAGAGGCTGAAATTATGAGGATTTGCGTCATTATAAATACAATTAGGTCAAAAAAAAAAAGAATTGATTTATCAAAATAATTGATGAATTGGATAATCGATAAGTTGTTGCTTAATATCTATTGTTTCACCTCTAGTAATTGAAATATTAGATTTTGACTTTTACACAACACATACTACTACTACTAATTATTATTATTATTATCATCATTATTAGTAGTAGTATTATTATTATTACCACCAAACTGACAACTACAGTGGGGCCGGTTCAAAGAAAATGCCTGGTGTAGGGCCATTTGCAAAATTCCCAAACACACAAAACAAGTCTTGCACTGGCGCAAAAATCACAATGTCGATTTTTACGCTTGATCACAGCTGTTCTGGCAATGAATATGGAGTCCTAAGAGTCTAAGCCGATCAATGATTCATTAACAGAGTAATTAAGAGGTGTGGCCCTGCCCTGTTGCCTTATACACAACGTACGAGTACCCATAAGTCTGTCTTATATCACAGCTGCATTTGAACAGCATATATAAAAATCTCTGTATATGCATAAACACAGTACAAATACAGATAAATCCCCAAATGCAGCACATTTCAACAATACCATGGCACAGATTCACCTCGTGTTCACGTTTGCTTCTGTAAAATGATTTTAGTAAAGCTCCAGCTGCTCGAAATGGGATAAAACATCAGACCTGGGCTGGCAGCAACCTGCAATCACGCAACATGCTTCTGCCTCCTTTCTCACCTCCTCTCATCTGCTTGCTTTTGCTTCCAGCCTCATAGCAAGGGGGAGGGCACGCCGATAAGGCTGCCTCCTCAGGAAATGGGCTATCACAGTTTGGCTATGCCTTTGCCTAGAATGTCTGAAACAATTCAGTTCATCTGAAACTGAAAACCAGTCCGGGGTGTAGCGCCACCCATTGTCTGAACTTATAGCCTCTGTTACCCGCGAGGAGCTAATGAGGACATGTGAGCTAGATAATGGGTTCCGCTATATATTACCATAGTGAAAAGTTGCCTAAAACTGACAACCATTAAAATGCAAGTTAACTGTTTTTTTTTTTTTTTTAAATGACAGCTCTTTACATTTTATGACCAATTTTTGTACTTGTTGGGAACCAGGTAATTACTTTTTCTTAAAACCTTATGGTGAGATGAGAATTCAACCCAACTGTGCATTTTGTTTACTATCTATTAGCATTTTAGTTCAATTTATTATTGCTTCAAATTCAATGGCATTATAAACGGTCTTCAAACTTTTGACTGGTACTGTATGTGACATGTGAACAGAATAGTAACGATTGCCTATACTACTTAAGAAATCACTGGGGCAGTGGTGCAAATCGAAAGTTGAGAGTGGTTGACTGAAAAGTCAAGATTGGAAAATTTAAAACACTGTTTGTTCCCACTGGTGGATGTGATCATATCGGCTTAGCCAAAGTATGTTTATCTGAATATCTTTATTAGATTTTTCCATGCGGCAAAGGTATACAAGATCAGTGATTTCAGAGCACCACCAATATTGGCAAGAAAATAGGTTTGGGCTGCATGTATTTTTTTTTCTGCAATGCAGCATTATTTCAGTCAGAAAATAGAACAAAATTGAAAAAAATGTGTATTGAATCATACCATACGCTATTAAGATTCCCTCATCTGCAATTAAGGCAAATAAATATTTCTTTTTGACAGACAGTTTTTCGCATTCTTAAAATGGAAGACAAAGTGTTGAAAAGAAACAAGAAAGAGGCTTCACGCTGTGTGTTTACATGCCTGGGAGACATGTTGCATGTCTGGGTTACACTGATGCTTTATGCTCTTTCTGGGGCACATCTCAACATGCCAGAGTCAAACTGGATCACAGATTAGGTACTCCGATCGGAACAGATGGTACTTTCACTCATTACCATTCAGGATCCTGTTTGATGGTGGAAAAAGAAGACAGTTCCAACAATTCACAGGGTTGAAGACCTCAGCTTACAGAATTGTTTTTGTTTTTTTTAGCATTCTAAACAAGGTCACGTTTTATTAATGAAAATAGTCTACTTTGAAGTAGACCGTATGGCCTGATGACCAAAAAAAAAAGACTTCTGAGTGATTGACCCAGCTGACCTTGCAAAATATATAAATGTAGTATTATTTAATGCATCAATTTATTTCATAATAATTATTATATTAATATGGTTCTGTGATAAAATTTTATTAATAAAGACCGGTACCAAGGTACAAACAATATATTTTATACTTCTGATTTTCATTCGATTTTATGGCTTCAACCATAAACGAAAAAACACATTAATTGGATGAGTAGTCCTAAATTACCGTTTATATTATAAACGGTAATATAAATTATAAACTTTATAATGTGGAAACGTCACCTATATCACCATTACTGATCAATTGGTGTAGACAACAGAGGTAGTTCCTTGATATGCTATATTGATATGCTATCTTGAGCAATGATACACCTAAAATGTCTGCCATAAAGAAGTACTCCACTGTTATGTATTCCTGGATGTGTTGGGCTAGAGGATGGGAACTGATGATACATGAGTTTAGTTAGTAGAGCCTTTAAGCGATATCAAATGAGTATTCTGGCTCCAATAGGCAGCATTGGCCCTCAGGGTCAAATAACAGGTCAAACCAAGACTTCCGAAGATGAAAGATCATTGCAGTCTCGTAACCCACTGGGTCTTACTATCATCACTAGATATGTTTTTCACACCATTGCCTTGGGATGGAATAAATGGACCTTTAGACCAAATAAATGGCTGGTCTGAAGAAGGCCTTGCTGCACTACAATGAGGGCGGGACTTTATGAGTGGCTGCTGTTCAATAGTGAAGACAATGTGATTTTATTTTAGTGGCCTCACCGTGACCTTCTCTGAATGTGACGTGAGCTCAGTCTTGAGCAGTAGCCACTGGAAAGATAGACAGTCAAGATGATGACTTCAGCTTGGATCACTTACACACAGGAAACGTTTTAAATTCAAGCATTTAACATCAGGAAGTTTAGAAAGGGGAACATCAACTTCTTATTGTTGATATTAGAACCCCCCCACTAAAAAAATACAATTCAGCAAGTGCAAGACTCAGGTATCCCATTAGCCTTTGAGTCGAAATGTCACTGGCTCCACTGGCACTAACCCACAATCCAAACACAACACACACACACATGCAAACACACTTGGCAAACACCCAAAGATAAGGTGGAAGAATAAGCCGAAGGTCATATTGGACAATTACAATAAAACCATAATGACTTTCTTCTCTCAGTCCCTGCTGGTCATGCAAGTTTGTCGAGACAACTCGAGATTCAAATGCTACAAATGATTGATGTTTGCAACTGAACATATAAAACTTAAAAAAGAAAGGTTTTTGGTGCTCTGGCACAAGAGCTAATTTCTGCTCTTGAACTGAGAGACAGCAAGACCGGTATAGCACTAGCTGTAATGATGGCGGGGACTCCACACACAATTGTTGACATCCACGTAGTGAGATATAAGTTCTGCTTCATTGACTCCCATCGAAGCAGTGAAGCACATTAATTACCATGGCGCAGAAAGAAGAAATGCCACAAATACTTCCACCACACATCAATCTGTACATATACAGTGCAAACAGTTCCATGAGCCTGCCAGATCAAGAAACATTGAGTAGTATAAGTGGTTGCAATTTCAAACCACCCACAGGGTCATGAATGCAACACAATGACTCTGAGCTATGACAAAATGGAATAAGAGTCATCTCAAACATATATATGTCTGGCCCTGAATTTTTTTAATGTTTGTATTTTTAACATTTAGTAATACTATCAAAGGAGTGTTAATTGTTCCCAAGCAGCTTCACAACACATATCCAAACACCTCGCCATCTATTTATGTAGCAATCTGTTAAAATACACACAGTGCACACATGCAGAGCTGCTTGGTCACACGGAATGATTTTTTTTTTTTTGGCATAGATTAGTGTTCTGGCTGCGAGGGAAGGACAGGCCAATTTGTCAAGACAGAGCATGGAGCTAATCAAATGAAAGAAACGCCTACCAAAGTTAATATGAGCCAACAAACAGGACACCTCATTCATTAGTCTGCCTCTGTGGGACAAATTATTTCTCTGCTGACAGAAAGAACTTGACATCCATGCAATGACACACCAAGTACAACTTGTTCATCATGTGCTACTGATAATCTATGTTAGAAATAAAAATAAAAGTCAGACTCAACTTGTTAGGAAAAAAAAAATGATCAAGTGTTGACATAAATGATTTTTAACATTACAAAGTCGCACACAAAGGGGGCGCTATCGAGAGATCTTGGATAGGGCCAGGGTCATCACCACAGTTTGTGTATACGGTACTCATTTAAGAAACTCTCCGTGCTACCACTAAGCAACTAAATTGAACATCACTAACTACCGCCCCTCCCAAATGCACACAATATATTTTGAGAGTGAGGAGCCATATTGAGGCTATGTGACTGGCAGCCTCACTGTGAATGCGTTTGAATTAGCAAAGACTCATTACACATGGCTCAGTGTAATGATGCAAAAATGATACATAGTATTAAGTTCATTTGTTGCCATTTTGTCCATCATTTTCTGTAATGCTTGCTTTACGTTATCTGGGCAGTTATATGCAAGGTTTGTTGACATGGATACATCACGATGCATGATGACCCCCCCAAAAAATAAAATAATCAAACCTATTTCCTTAAAACACAACAGCAACTTGACTGTAATTTCCGGACTAAGACGTTACGTTTTGCGCAAGCTTTGGATTTTTCATGATTTTTATGACATTGTAAAATAATTTGTTTTGGTAATACACATAATAGAAATGAAGCTATTTCATTCAAAATGGCTTATAGTATGTATGTATATATGTATGTATATATATATATATATATATATATATATATATATATATATATATATATACACACACAAAACAAGATTTTCTGCTAATTTTAGCTAGTGCGGCTTATAGTCCAAAAATTACGGTAGTGATTTTCACAACGTATCAAATCTAAAGTAAGACCAAATGCTTTCTAATAGAAAACAAAAAACAAAAAAAACGAAAGAGAGATCAGAAAATAAAAACAACACCAACAAAAACAAACCTGTTGGGTGCAAAAACGAGCGCTCAACCAGATTGGACAGTAAGTTTAATTAGGAGCTGGTGCTAAGCAATGATTCTGCAATGCACTCTGAAGAAACTCATGTGCTATCCCCAAAATGTCTTTGTGCTCAAATGCCTTCTTCATCTGATAATTTTTCCTCTTTCGCCCAGGGTGTCTGCCTGGGAGGCACTTCAGCATGAATCTCCCTTCGCTCTATCTCTTTGCCCATGTGCTGAATCAATTCTTAATAAACCATCTGAAGGCTTCCTCTGCTATACCTTTCATTTCCACCCCTCAAAGCTGCAGGGTAAATTAGCCTGCCAAGAGGACGAGAACGTGCAAGCGGCAGAAGAAAGCACGAAGGGGGGAGGGGGTTGCAGGCACCCTACACCTACAATTAAATTAACAAATCTCTGTTCTTAATTAATCAGGGAATTACAAGTAGGTTTGGAGGTATGAGACGTGACTGACATGGCAAGTGCTTCTGCATTTGTTATGACTGCTGCAAATGAAAGCTAGGTAGAAACTATCCACAAAGCCCCCCCAGGCAGAAGAGCGAGACTGTTATCTCAACTCTTTCTCGCCGTTATCTCCTTCTTCATTTTGTTCTTCCTCTCACAATTTTTATGGTCTTCCTTCTTTCCCTACGCTTCCATTTCCCTTAGTCTGACTTTCCGTTGATTATTCCCTATTATCCCTTCAATTCTCCTGCAATTCCATTCTACAATTTACTAGCTCTGAAACACCCCATATGCTTTCTAATGAGGTGTGGGACTGACAGCCGGATTAACCCATCGCTTTGTAATCGTTTCATTCCGGTGTTTTACCGTGTATGCATGAGTATGTGCATGCATAAACCCCGAGATGTGCGATATTTTGTGCATAGCCTTTCACAAAACTCACTTTCTAGCAGGCCGCTAAAGCATTGATTATCTCTACTGCACTAAAGTCAACCAAGCAGAACAAAAAAAAACTTCGCTCCGACATTGTTTATGACATAAAATGGTCCAGGAGTAACATCCAAATGCAAATTTTGAACATGTCTGCTTTCCTGCCTGCCATTCTGTCTTAGTGTGGTACTCCTTCCTTCCCTCCTTTCTCCAGCGCTCTCACAGGCGCTTGTTCCCTCGACGGCCACCGGATTTCTTTTGTTTTTGATCATTCTCAGACTTAGAGCAATCCAACTTCTTTGCTTCAACAGTTTGCCAAGCCCAGAGGAGTATTGTAGGTCTTTTTATTACCTCCTTTGGCTCTTCTTCTAACGTGCTGAAAAAGACAATAGACAGACATAGCAGGCAAGAAGAAAGAAATTCTGGCCTGTGTGGTGTTCAAGGCATCTGCGCTCCAAAGCCTGAGCTATTATCACACTAGTGGAGGGAATTTAAGAAAAAAAGTATGGTCACTATGCCTGCAGTGTCACATGGTCAATTTCACTGCACTCTGCAGCTGTCCCACTAGCAGAGCTACAGGGAGGGGGGCTGCAGGGATACCAACCCCCATCTTGAAATATTGTATGCTTGGAGCCCCAGGTGGCAGGGCAGAAAATTCACTTTTATTTTCTTTCTGGGATTTTTATTTATTAAGAAACATCTCATTGTTTGTGGTTGCAGCTAACAACGCTAATTGTCAGTCAACACTCTGGTTCGAGGGTTATATTTTCCAGCATTTTTTGCGAAATGAGAAGGAGTTGGATTTGTATGTTCTTCACAGTACGTAAATTAAAAAATAAGTTTGTTTCTCAGTGTTTACTTGTAAACTGCAAATTACAGAGTGCACACAAACATTAAATCTTCTACCATAAATCAATTCAATTTTATTGAATTCTACTATCCTCTTTCACAATGAGAATGAATCTTAAAACTCAAAACATCTGTCTTGACATTAATCACAACACTGTTTGCAAAAAAAAGGAGATCTCTTACGCCTTTTGATTAATTACATTACTGACTTTGTGTTGGTCGACTCCATGTCCTCCATGCTTTTCCTCCCACATCCCCTGTGTTGCCTTCCCTTCCATATGATTCAATTGTGCACTGAACTTAAGAAATTAATGTAGTTCCATTCATACGGATTTCAAGACTCAATTAGTGATCAGCAAACAGCCTCATCTCCTGGGGGGCTTCCATTGTAGCTTTCATTCTCCCATAACCAAGGCAAGGGTTCTCCAAGCAAAGAGAATAACATATGAGATTGTAATGCTCTTGGAGTTTCCCCTGTCCACACTCCCCAGGAGATCTGATAAATGTCTTCTGGTTGATTAGAAGTGTAACGAACAGACATTAGCAATGGTGGTGTGATCCCTGACAAAATAATACAAGATGTAGTAACATTCAAAATCACGTCTATTGTTTCAGACAAGTACTTTGAATTAAAAGCAGAAAAGCTCTCGGGCAATCAATTGGTGTTGTTATTTTGCTGTTTTCAGACTACTGGCAACTCGAGGGTGCAGCTGCAATTGTTGACTCATCATTGCATTAATTGTCTTCACAGTGGCTTCGTTTCTAATTGAATCAATTAGGCTGTAATTAAAACGCCGCCATAGCTAAACAGAGGCAGTGGGGGTGTAGGAAGCCGGTGGGCAGGAAGAGGAAGCCAGCGTTTCTTTGGGCTCAGGCCAAAGATAGGAGAAGTGGCAGGAGTGGAAAGCGGAGGAAAATAAATTCGAATTTGTTATGTAGCATCACAGAATTTTTTGGCTGTAAACTTTGTGTTCTTTGGTCTTTTTTTTTTTTTTTTTTTTTTTTTAGAAATTGTGTTATTTGAGTAGTGGTTAGCACAGGAGTTTCAAACTCATTTTTTTTTTTGCAGGCCGCATTTTAGTCATAGCTTCTTTTGCAGGGCCATTATGACCGTCAACCCAAATAAATGTATGAGCACCTCATATTAGATACAGTGAAAGCTAAAAAACAAACTGACAAATAACTCGTTTTCAAATCAGACGAGTAAAAACTGGTCAAATATTTAAAAAAACAGATATGATTAAAAGTGAACACAATTTAAAATTCTAGTAGTGACACGAATTTGATGCACAATTTGTCTTTGCAGGCCACATAAAATGATGTGGCGGGTCGTATCTGGCCCCTGGGCCTTGAGTTTGGGTTAGCACATCTGCTTTTCTGTCAAGAGGTTCCGGGTTTAAATCTCGTATCAGCCAACTTATCTTGCGTGTATTGTTTTTCTACGGTATTATTAGGTCAATTTTTCCACACAGGGCCTGGCATTGGAAGACGGGTGTGTAGAGTTTTTATATGTTGAGGGTCTAAAACCGACTGCATGTATGAAATTGTGCTTCAACCTCACTGAAGTTCAGTTTCAATATTGGAAGTCTTGTATGAATGTCCACTCTGTTATTACAGGCTATTTTAACAATGATCACACAACTACTAAACAGCTACTATGTTAGTTCCTTACTGTCTTATTACATTTTTCATCAAACCACACCAGACAAAACAGCCTTGACAAAATAAGTGCCTGTGTGAGTGTGCGTGCGTGCAAGAGGCAGACCAAAAGCCGCTAAATGTCCTTTTGTCATTTTACAGCCTTCAAAGTCCATACAGACCATCTGTGCATTCGAGTACTAGTTCAAGCAGAGCTTTTAAATGCATTTAATGTCTGTGGGAGTGCCATAACCTTCGTCTTATTGTACCCCCAAAGGCCCGTCAGACCAAGGCAGGAGGTCTCTTAATGTAGCAAGCAGATGACAAGGATACAGAGTTCAAGCACACCATGGAGTAACCCAATCTACAGGAAGCCACCCCACCAGTTTTGACTCTCCTCTCACCATACTTTGCCCCTTCTTTCAAAACAAAGTGTGGAGATGTCAAAAAAAGTCATTAAAAATAATGGCCTCCACCTGCTTGTTTTATTTCTTCCATCCCTTTCTGCCCCATCATCTCCTGCTTGCCTTTCTAATGAGCGACTTGAAAAAGGCTGGAGGACGCTCGCTACCTTAGCACACACAGCACGTTCAACCTTATACCGGCAAGTACGAGAAAAAAGACCAAAGTACATACATTTTACAAAGTATTGATTTCCCAGGAACGCTGGTGTTTAACATTTAAGCTTATATGGCCAACTTAATTCAGCCAGCATGGAATCAATTCCAGTTCACTGTGTAGGTGTAAATGTGAATAATTGTTTCTCTCTCGATGTGACCCTGCAATTGACTTACGACCAGTCCCGGGTGTAATCTGGATTTCCCTCACAGTATAGCCTGGTGACCCTGAACAGGTTAAATACTTGAAAAGTGATGAATGTAGCGATGGCTAGTATAAGACATTCTTAAAATTTTTGTTTTGCATTTTTAAGCTTTACCTTTCAAAAATATCGGCAGAAACTACGCACATCCATCATCTGTTATAAGTGTAACACTCAACACCTCCCACAACCCCAAATCACCCACCCTCCTTTCAGCAAACCACCCACACCCACCCGTCTGTCGGTATCCTCATAAATCACAAATGTCTAGACCTGAAGAGGGAAATAAAATGCCCAAGCATGTGTCTAAATCATCAAAATGAGCCTGTCTGGAAAATCCATGTACGATTCTTTAAACGTATTGTATGACTGCGGAACATTTTAACAGATTATTTCTAACAGTTCCCAGTGGTCCCATCACCCAAAGAGCATAAAGACGACCATTCGTGTAGAGTCTTCAGAACTTTCAACAAAAGCAAACTTGGTTTCTCATCTAGATCATTACAATTCTATGACAAATGAATGTGTTCACTCTACATCTGCGTCTTGGCAAAAACGATATGATGTTTAAAACAGGTGACAACAGAAGAAGAATTTCTGGTGCTATTGCATAGATCAGCAATTAAACATAAACATTTAGATTTAGAAAAAAGCACACACAACAGAGAAAAAGGGGATTTTGCAAAAGGTAAGTGGAAAATGTGAACCTATAAATCTGCCAATAAAGACAAACAAAAAAACAATAAAAGATTTAAGTCGGAGCCAAACGTGGCGAAAGGAGGCTGTATTTCAACAATATCTAATCTCCGCACGGGTGCTCGGCTACTATCGACCCAGATAATGCTGCAGTCTGTGTCATGCGACTCAGGGCAAAAGGTAAGCAGGAAATCAAAACAATGCAATTCTCTTTGAGGATAGAGTGGAGAGAAAACGGAGACATCGTCTATCCCAGCAGAGTGGTGAGCTCCTTTATTCATCCTCCTGTGAAACGATTTTTCAAAGCATACCACTATGCCCAAATCAGAGACTTACTTTGCGGTTCTGCTGTAATGACTCTCAGTAGGAGGCAAAATAAACACACTTTGGTTCTTCAATAAGCCCTCAACTGAAAGCCGCGCGCATCAAAGAAAAATAATTGCAATAGAAACGATACAAACTTCAAAATAATGTTGATTACCGCTCACTAATTAGGAGAATCTTCTCATGTCATAGTGACCCCTGGTCACCTGCTTTACTGATCTGCTACATTATGAATGGAAAATCTCATCCGCCATCTTTAGTGTTTCCTCATAAAAGGCAGAAAGGACTGTGTGGTAGGGGACAGAATGAAGGTATAGGTCACAAGGATAAACCTTCAATTTCAGTAGGACTTGAGATATTCCTACCTCAGTTGAATGGCAGAATATTGTGTATTTAAGTGTGTGGGTGGATGTTAAATCTACAAGAATACAAGCAACCATGATGAATAGCAGCTTTTCAAGAACGTCATTAGTGCTAGTTGTAACAAAACAATCTAAAGTTTGTTCAAATAAAGCAGTGCCTGCAAAAAAAAAAAGTCAAATATATTTGACGAGAAGCTTCACAGTACACATTAGTAGCCAGAGCCATAGCAGAGCAGGTCTTAATGTGCAATTCTTGTGATGGGAAAATGAAGCTTCAATTTTGCTTCATGAACCGGTTGTTATGTTTTTTCATTAGATCACATGCTCTCAACATTGGGCAGAAAGTACACTGACTTGCCGTTTCTTAAACCACTTTATTTAGCCCAACAGTGCCATGAAGAGAAGTAAAAAAAAATAAAAATACAATTAGCTCATGAAGCAAATTTGAAGCTTCATTTGGCCATCACCAGAACTACATTTCCATATCACTCTGGACAGACCACCAAACTAAGCGTGTAAAGTTAGTTATCCAGCTCAAGCAATAAAATAAAAAGAGAGTTTAACATTTCTAATCACGCATCTTAACATAAATAAGTGCCAGTCGTGGGTGGCTTGATTCAAATATTTATATTCATCCCAAGTCAGTATCAACATCTACTGGCATGATAAGATCGATACAGAAGTTCCAGTTTCGCTCTTGCATGCGGCACTCAATCAGGCGTCGGCCAGGTTGCCAGACTCATCGCTTCTATCGCAGCCCTGAGGAGGCACAGTTTGCATCCCTCCATCCCCCCCCTCCCCTCTTGTGTTGTGAGGTCACCAGAGTCTGCCATGTGACTTCCAGGAGCAGCACAAACAAGCAAGCAAGCAAGCACCCACCTTGTCTCCACACACCCATGCATTCACAGAAATACGGAGAAGCTCAAAAAGCCTTTGGGGATTGTTTAATTGTTTTCCCTTAATTTATTGCATTTTCGCCAGTTGTTTGTGTGTGTTTTTGCAGAAAGAGAAATGATGTGCACTGAAGCAAAGAAATGCTGTTTTTGTATTGGATTGCCTGAACACTCTTTTTACTTAAAAGTAATGTTTCTCATACGTTTTATATTTGTTGTGAAGTGATAACCTTGAATAATTTATAGAAGTGAAAAGAACTCAAGAATCTCCAATGAAGGTAGAATTTGTCATTATTTTACATGGTAATTTATAAACAGAACCTGGGACACTGCTGACAATATGTGAATTAAATTATTTTCTATTTACCAAAAAAAATTGTCTCAGTTCTTTACTGGCTTGTTAAATGTTAACCCATGAAAAAAGAAACACAAATTGCGATTCAACAATTTGGTGATGCATCAACCTTAATGATTAAAAAAGTATCGGCAATTTTATTTACCTAGTATCGGATTGATACCAAAATATGCAGTATCGCGCACCACTAATGTCAACAGAATGTCTTTCAACAATGCTAATCTTCCAATTTTTCATTTGTAGGACACAAAATATCACAGCATTGTAGTATAGTAAATGAAAATATTATAAATGTACCATATTTCACTTGATAAAATGGAACTATGTAGCAAAAGTGTGCCTCTCTGTCTTTGTGAGACAAATGTTTTTTTTTTTTCTGATGGTCTGGGCTAACTTCTGAAGACCTGATTACTGTACATGGAAGTTATTAGGTTGCTTGACCTGCAAGCAAATTACTCCATGGCAGGAAAAATGCATTCAAAGCAGACGTCAATTTGAGCTTTTTTGTTCAACATGATGACTTTACCATACGTGTAGTACTTTTCCCGCTTTAAGTATAACCTTTTAATAAAAACATTTGACATTGGATGATTATAGGGAAGGTGTAGGGAAATAGGAACAGCCTATCATTATCTCAAAGTGTGTGTGTTTGTGTGTGTGTGTGCGTGCGTGCGTGCGTGCGTGCGTGCGTGCGTGGGTGGGTGCGTGCGTGTGTGTGAGCAGAGAAGCTTTCATAGTTCTAATAAAAAGAAGATGATAAGTATCCAACATGCTTGATTACAACTGTCAACTGTCCTTCCAGAGACAAGAATATCGATTACTTAATGATTTACAGCGCCATTACTATTCTGTGCAGGTGTCATTCGGATACATTTCTACATGAAAGACAAAAAAACAAAATCCAGTCACACAAATTCATGTGTCACTTTTTCCAGACCTATGGAAGCTAAATCAAATCGCTCATTACACTTGCGGATTTCCGATGATTAAAGCCAGGAGTTCACCTGAATCCACATAACCTTTGAACTCTAATCATAACCACACTATCACACACACGCACGCTTGTGTTCGGGCCATTTTTGTGCATCAAAGTAACCCCAAATGATAAATACATTATTGACCGCGTGTCTAGATTTTTCTCATCCTGGCGAAGGTCCTAGATCTGTCCTTTCCATTAATTCCCAAGTAGCTAACATGCATGTCCATGTGAGTGTGTGTGCTTTAATCAGGTTTTGGGAGCATGGATCTGTTTCTACTGGGACCTCTTGCAATTTGGGTATCAAAACGCCGGCATCAAAAAAGAAAACCACGGTTAGCATTATTGGAAACTTGTCAGATATCGGTCCCCATGTCGGAACTACGACACACATGCTTGTTCATGCCAACAGACAATAAAAATAACATATAGTAGCAAAAAAAGCATTCGAGCTTGAACTGCTCTAAGCTAGGAGTTTCCAAATACGGTCCTCGAGGACTGCTAACTAGCGTGTTTTAGATATTTGCCTCCTCCAGCACATCTGATTCAAATGATCAGAATCGTTGAGTCTGTCAACACATGTTGAACAAAGGTGGAACATCGGGCAAAAACGCAGTACCTCTGAGGGAAGTTGTACAAAATGGGTAGGCTAATTATGAATGCACGGAAGGTCACCGACTTAAAAAAATAAAAAGACCAGACACAGCCACGGAATTACATTGAGATGGACGAAGCTATTAAGGCCACGGGTGGCCAAGACTGTGAAGCAGGCCATGTCATTAATTTAATTTAACACGAGCCAACAAAGTTGTACATGTTCTAGTCAAAGCAAACAACAGCAGATCTTCTTGGAGACAACCAGTAGCAATTTGAATGACCAGGCACCATGACCCATTTTTGGGTGTCAGAGCTTTTCAGTGCTCATAAACATACCGGACACTGAAATGGACCAGCAAGCTAATTTCTTTTGGCAAGACTCAAGAATCTGTCCTGATCAATAAAGTTTTATTTGATGAGATTTCAGTAAGTAGTATTTTAGAGTAGCGGTGCGTGTGCAAAGTGTCCGTGAAAAGAAGTCAGTGGGCGGGATTCCAATGAGGCGCTTCGCGAGCATACGGTCCCCTCGATACATGGGAACCAGAATGTGTGTGTCTTGGCATTATTCTTGCCCCCAACTGACAGTTTTAGGTTAAACAATGTTATTATTAAAGCCCTCCCAGACCACCGCGCTTCCCTCCATTGTCACCCTTAGAGTCAATAAATCAAGTGTCTGAAGTGTGTCTATGTATATCCCTTATGGTATGCTTGCATTTGCCCCCTGCAGCTACAGTATGTTCTCAGGCACACGTGAAGGTGAAATGCAGCTCGACATGTGTGTGTTTGTGCGTGTGTGTTAAAGTTAAAATATTCCTTTTTGTGTGATGGCCATGTATTTGACATAATGAGCCGAACATACGGAAGGTTTGAAATTGCAAAAAGAGTAGTGGCCGACCAGAAAAACTGAAGCTTCAAATTTGCTTTTAAACCAGTTGTACAATTGGTTCATGAAGCAAATATGAAGCTTCATTTTTCCCATCACTAAAAATTTTTGCTCATGCAAACAAATGTGGACGCTTCTTTTCTCACCAGGCCAGTTGATTTACATGTTCTGATAAGATATTAAACAATAAACAAATTAATTTAGCGTAACACAATGAGGTTAATCAAACCTGAGATGAATTGCAATGGCTGACCTTCCCTATTTAAATAGCACATCAGAAAGGCGTGTGCATGTGCGTGTGCGTGTCCATGTGTGTGTGGGTCTTGGCATCATTCCTCACAGTACACAAAGCAATGCCAATGTAGCAAAGGAGGTGGAGGCACTTTTCCCCTACGTAAACATTTTCGAAATGCCACAACATACCTGACACATACCAGCTACTTATTAAGGGCTGGCATGCAGTCACTCACAATAAGGATTCATGCTATCATCACCTGCTGTATGCTAAAACTCTATTCACCTCTGAATTTCTCTGTGTCCGGGTCATTTCAAATACATTTTAAATTGTAATGTAAAACTCAGTGGACACATACATTCAATTCTTGGATTATGTATGTTTCTTTATCCTCCACTAACACTTCTTATTCCGTCACTTCAAACTTTGCTTTGCGCTTGAAGTTTTCTTCCAAATGAGCCATAGCCATAAACCAACTTAGAGTGAAATGCAAAACCTTTTTATTTATTTATTTTTTTTAAACTATGCAATTCTCCCCCACTTTTACACCTGTTGCCAACAGCGCGCGCACAATACAATAGAGTGAATGAGATGGCAATTTTAGAAGATCAAACACAACACACCGACAAACGGCATATTGGTTATTTTGGGGGTGCCCATTATTTGCAATCATAGTAAATCCGGCCAAATGACTCTTAACTTGGAGTTATTTGACCGAAAAAAAAAAAAAGGTTTCAAATTGATTTGGACCATTTTTTAAAAACCAACAAAAAGAATATAAACAACCATTTTGTTGCATTAAACTACTAAAACGCAAAATTAATTCTGACTTCATAACACAAGTCCCATAATTAGATGCTGTAAATTTAGAAAGGGCACAAAAAAGGGATTGAAGTAAATGAATAACTTGAGTTACCACATACACAGTCCTTTTAGAATCTAGATTGTCCACCATTGTTTCAGGCATGAGTGCATCTGATTGAGACCAAAGTGTACCATAGTTAAAGGATACAAGGCAGCAATACTCATATTATGACTTGTTTATGATTGTAGTGACACCCCCTGCTGGACCAAAGAGTTCACTACCACAAAGAAAGCAATCTCACTTCTAACAAGTGTACGCCTGTCATCCAATGTCATTTGCAGCCAAGAATTATCAGGATGAATTTTAAGACCAAGATCACTGCTGAAAAATGTGTACCTCTCCAATGTACACACTTATGCACACTGTGAAGGGAATTTTGACAGCTGTCTCCTAACTAGGATGATCCTGGGCAAAAAAAATTAGATACATACCTGTATACTGTTGCTGACAACAGAGATGAGACACAAAAGAACTATTGTATGCCCACAGCTAAACAATACAGCTGAGCAATGAGGGGGAAAAAAAGCAAAGGGATCAATAGAGAATTGCAATTAGCCCACATTGGCAGGAGCGGTGCCAGATTAGACACAGGATGTCGATTCCATTTCCTGCACTATCGGCTCGAAAACTTGCTGGGCTGGCTGTGTAATTGCAGCAACAAACGGAATCGCTTAAGACGCCGCGGTGTGATCGTGACAACGTATACTGTTAGATTAATCAATGTGGGGGGTGAGAGGGGCGACCATGTAATGATATTCATATTGTACATGACCGCTTCAGTTTCCACCATGACTCACATACATCATGTGATTAAATAAGTTAAACATGAGTTTTCCCAAACCCCAATTATAAAAATAATCACATATTCTTCTCATCATGCGACAGCAGGAATAGATTTCTCTTCAATTTGACTGCATTCGAAAGAAATGCTTACCTTTACGTATGGCCTGGCCTTGCAGTATATCCCTTGGAATCAAGATGGAGTAGAAACTTTGTGAGAAGCCAGGTCGACAGTGACCTTTAGATGAATGCTGGCCATTATTCACCTGGAAGGAATTGAACAGTGTGAGATGCTAATAATTGTGGAGTTTTTATTTTATTTTATTATTTCTTTGGTGCGGAGGCTGAACTGAAAGCATCAGGTAATAGTTGGCAATAAAGACTCAATGGTGGGGTTAACTATAAAAAAATAAATAAAAAATATTCCACACAAGACTAAACAAATGAGAGTGCACATAGTGCGCGGTAACAGCACAGAGCATGCGGCAAAAGTGGTTCAGAGAAGTTGACACTGCATGCGCCTAGAGTCCTAGATGAAGAAACTTCATATCCATTAAAGCTATTTCCATTGTCTGTAAATTAAATAACATAGCCCTGGGCATTAAAGCCACTGATAGTCACATTTCGGCGTCAAGGCTGGTGGCTGCATAGTGATGAATCAGAGCGCAGGGCATGTAGGGTTGGGGGGGGGGGGGGCAATAATGGAGCACGCCGTTTTCTACATCCCACATTGATAGTAACATCCTTGAAAATAAGCGATGACGAGGATGTCGAAAGAACTCGATAGGTATAGTTGATGTCCTGCGCCAATACGACCATTTCGAAAATGTGAAGCGATAAGTTGGACAAAGTGGGTGCGATTGCACGCCACGTTAACTACTATAAGAGTTAAACACTAGATAGTGTGAACTCAAATAACCATTTCGCCCCGTAAATGCGCCGTGTTGCAGCTATATCCGCTTAATTCCGTACTTGTAGCCTTTCATTGCGACAGATCAGAGCTTCGGGGGTGATCAATTCTAGCATCAATTAAAATAGGATCTATTGTAGTTGTCTGTAGTTTGCCAAGTAAAAGTCATTTTGAAGCTGGTTGCAAAGTCATAATGATTGTGAGAAATCCGCGCCAATGCAGACGCGCACTGAGCGGACTGACTCCATCCAAACGCGTGACTTTATTCAGTATAAGGGTTGACACTTTGAAACGGCACCTAATATGCCCCTTAAAAAAACTGCCACTTAGCAAAATAATAATAATAATAAAGAATCAATCTCACCAGGAATGTGTCAAGAAGAAGGGCTGCTGTCAGGACCAAAGCCAGGTCAGTCCTCATCGCGGCGGTAGAAGCGAGCGACTGCCACAGCAGCCTGGGCGAGGAACCAAAAAAAAGAAAAGGGGAAGCACTAAATCTTCTCCCCAAACTGTATCACGTCTCCTTGTCCTTTCCACTGTGGGGTCAGACTGTGTCGGAAGCTTCTTTGCTTGTGGGAGTGCAGCAACTCCTTAGTTTGCGCGTCTCTTGTGTGCAGGTGAGCGCTTCACTCGGCACCAAGGCGCAGTCAGCGTCAGACACCGAGCTTCCCTCACAGCCTTCACATCCCACACACACGCACACACATACAAACACACACACACACATATACACTATATACACACGCGCGCGTACACACACCACGCCCCTCCCTCTTAACACATGCACTTAAAGCAACTCCACCAGCCATGCTACTCTGCATTAGTTTTTTTGGGGTTTTTTTTTTTTTGCATCCATCTCACTTTTCATCAGCAGGCCTACACTTTTGCAAGCTTTTGGTATATGAGACCCCATTCAACAAAGGAAAATGTAATGTGGTTGTGCGCTTGATATATTGATATAGTGATTGGCTGGGGATTTAAAATGCATAATTCAAGTGAAACTTTGACACTTTATCTATCTGTCTGTCTGTCCAGTAATCCATTTATCTATCTATCCATCTATCCATCTATCTATCCTATAGCATCTATCTAGTATCTATCTTGTATCTATCTAGTATCTAGCTATACATTTAGCTATCTAGTATCTATCTCTCTAGTATCTATCTAACCATCTATCTATCTATTATCTATCTATTATCTAGTATCTAGTATCTATCTGTCCGTCCATCCGTCCATCTATCTATACTTTAAAAACGTCCACCTGTATAGTTTTGCAGCATTCCGCCTGTTTATTGTTTTTACGCCACCCACTTGTTTTTCTCTGTAATGTAAGCGTGTTTTTTACCTTGCTTGTTTTTCAAAGTCGAGTACAATCCAAAGGTCACATTTTTGCTTAGACAAAAATGGTATAAAAGGATGTTCATTTTATGACGGTGTTAACACAAATAGGGTCAGGTAAACATAAGTAATATGACAGTGTCTAAATCAGCTGTCCTCAACCACCAGATTATGGACTGGTACCCAGCCGCAGGCCATTTGTTGCGCATGACTGGGCAACAAATAATTTATTGATCATCAGTCTAAAAGAAGACATTTTGTTTAAAATTCAGGTGCATCCACCCCTGCCTCTGTCAAAATGCTCACCCCTGCCAAAAAAAGTGAAAGTCTATGAGCTTGGAAAAAATTACCCCCAAAAAAAGTTTGGAACTGCCTTGGAAAGTTAAACAAGTAAAATAATGAGATAGAGGGGGACAAAAATGCTGTATTTAATAGACAACACTGTCAGTCTTTCACAAGACACAGGTTTATTGCTAGTTGATTCGTACGCACCAAAGCCTCTCTGCGTGATATGTCGTAACAGACTGGGAAATGAGGCAATGAAGCCATTAAAACTGCGTCGGCTCATGGAGCCCAAGCACCTGGCATTATAATCAGAATTAGAATCAGAATCAGCTATACTAGTCAAGTACGTATGTAAAAAAGCATACAAAGAATTGGTCTTATCGTATTACAACAATAAGCAAACTATAACCAACAAAACTATCAAAATACAGGCATGCATGTGCAAGTGTGTTTTTCAATCATTACCTTTTGCACTCCCACTGCACCTTTGGTCCAATTCCCAAACCTTCATTTGGCAGGCAGTTTGTCTGAATACTTCCTTGAGTCTTTCTGGCCTTTTGGGAAATCTGTCCATGCAAGAAAAACGAGCCCGTCAGTAGGTGCACGATTGATAAAACCATCCCGTCGCCATTAATTATGACAGGAGTAAATGGAGGAAATTAGGTGTGCTTGGTGTAGAGTAACAAAGTCTCTGCAAGGAGGAGGACAAGATGGATGGGTCAACAAATCATTATAATTTATAGCCCCATTTATATCTGATATTAACATGTGCTCTCATTCTGGATACATTAATTGGTTAATGACATCTACTCCATGGCTCTTTGCACTTTACTGCTAATAAAATGACTTATGAGATGTACTTAATGAGTGCTCATGTGACTGCAGGGTATCAGTATTTTAGTGAGCTAGATGGGGCTGGTGCATTGAGCAACAAACTCAGTACGTCCCAAGTAAAGAGCTGTGATGAATAGGTGCCGTTTGTCAAAATACGTGCAGCGGTTACAAACTGTTGAGTTTGTTTAGGTTTACCCAGGTTTAGGTACTTATTTGTAAACACAATTCAGTTCCCCAATCTCAACTACTTGTATTCTATTTATTAGATGTGTAGCGTGAGTGTGCGTTCTCTCCTGCTATTTTCTTTTCAAAGTTGGATAGGCTCCACTTTAATGCTGTTCCAGACAGACTTCTGTGAAAAGTGTACTCAATCACCCAAAAACACTTTTTTCGATATTCCAATTAATCTTAGGATAGCATAGCAACTAGTATAGCTTTTGTTAATGAATCTTCTTCTCTTTGTGACAAAAATAGAAGTGTAGGTAATTCGCCACCATGGAGACGATGACTACTTAATTATGTGTGACTGCACACCAAGTTTAGCTGCGCTAGCTGCTTTTTAGGACCGTCTTTACCGTTCGTTTATTGGAAAAAGTCTGTAATTTTTGCTTTTAGCAATCAGTGTGTTTTGATTAGGAGCAAACTGCACGTTTTAACTCGCAAAACTGTGACGTAAAAGCACATATTTCGAGCCTTGACTCGATGTCCAAAACTTGATCGCAATGTCCAGCAAAAACCTCAAAGTTGTTTCTAATGGGGAGACAAATCCCAAAAGACAGAGAGTATTCCAACTGCTTGTCTGTTCAATCCTCGTGAAGCTTAACGAGCAGTATCTTAAAACTGGTTGGCAGTTGGCTTGTGTATCAAACACCGTGTCACTGTCAATGAAGAAGATCCTGACATCTTCACTGTGCCAAATAGCAGATGAACATCAATATGGCATCATTCAAAACATATTTCCCCCTTTCTCAGTCAGTTCTTGTTTTCTCACTGTGGACCCCCACCAGAGCTGTCAAGCACACTTTAATTTCCTTACGTTTAAAGTCGAGATCAAAGCGGATTAATTTTTGGCTAATGCCAGGTGAGGCGTTTGGAAATTTTAACTTGAAGGCATTACATTGACGGTGGCACATAAAGTTCCAATGCTCCAATACAATGAAAAGGGGGAAAATAATGGGTAAATTGAATCATCCTGCAAAATATCTACCACATAAACTCAATGTGGCAAGCCAAAAAGTTGCAGCAACATGGGTGGGCAGGCGTTTAAGAGACCTAACTATTTGTATACAAGCAATTAAAAAATTCGATATTGATGACACGTCACCTTTAAGGTTAGTTTCAGTATTTCTGACATCTCATATTTCTAATATTCCATTCATTATGGAGCGCTTACACCGCCATTTAGACTCAATTTGACAGTGATAAAAAGTTCAAATATATCGCTCATTTACATCAATGATACATACATCATCTAAGTAAAAAAGACAGCACATAAACTCCTGAGCATCTTATTTGAAAGTCAAATTACACCACAAAAAAAATAAGAAGGGAGTTCAGTCATCAAATTCTGTCAGAGCAGAGCTTGTCAGGGCGGCAAGCAATCGGAACGCTTGCTATCTCCTAAACAGCATCTATCTGCCAGACTTGCCACTGTACCGTGCCGGGAGTTGTTCATTATGTCATCTTATATTACGCCATTCAAAATAGCCAAATAAACTCCAGCCCAGGGAGAAGTAAATAGGCAGGCAGCTTCCGTCTAATAGCAGTAAACAAGAGTCTGGGAGACAGGTTGGCTCTAAGTCAGAAGTAAGCATATTCTGAGGAGGCCTTGTCATCTTGCTTTCTGGATAATGATCCTTCCATTAGCCATCAAGATGCCAGCCATGTCCCATACACCAAAATTGTTAAGATGGGCTACCTCTTCCACAGCGATTTGGTACTCGAAGTGAGGAATGAAGAAAATTCTACTCATTCCTGCCTCCACCCATTTAAGAATTTTATTGGTCATGATTTTGAAAACGTTATTTTTTTCACAATGAGTGCATGATCTTTCCTGTTTATGCAGTTCACTGGGTTTTCCTTGTCTTGGTCCCAGCATCCTGTTCCATAGGTCATTTTTGACCCAAGAGACAAGGCGCTCACAGCGTGATGATAGATTAAAGATTTGCTGAGTTTTTTTAACAATGACTGAGGGAAATTCAGACGTTAGAGCAATGTAGAATACCATTGTTCTCATCTTCGCATGGAGACACCGTTGAAAGAAATACAACTGGTGAACTGCAGCAGACTGGTGGATGGGAATAGTCAGACATCCTAAATACAGCTGCATCCATTCAGCCAAACAATGAGCGTCAGTTGCTTCTTGAATAAGCATTCAAATAGGTAGGAGGAGGTAGCATGATCACCATTTCGGACATGACTCACTCAAATCCTGTTGGTGTGTTCATCTGAAAAGAATTGTTGCAAGAACGAGTGAAGCATGCAAAATAGAATCTACATTCATCGTCATGGTGACCCCATTTCACGTTCAGGTGCGCTTGTCACGGGCAGGAATGGAGCAAGACGAGGAGAGGGTCAGGGGAACAAACAAGCAGGAACATGTAGGCACAAACAGGGAGGCAAAATAATAGGACGGGCTAACAGAACGACAATGGGACTGACTGACTGACTGGCAGAGTAACAGGAGGAACCGACACACTAACAGAACAATCTGACCGGGGAATGACACGCAGACAGGACTGAAATACAAGACGGGTAACGAGAGGTAGGTCACGGCGATTACACTGATTACAGGTAGACACAGGAGGGGAGGGGCGAGTGCCCAGAACGGAAACCATGATAATTCTGGCACACGAGGAAACGACCGGAGACGAGACGTGACAGCGCTACGGTATTGGCGAACCAGCTGTGGTAAATGCAATGATGTGTGAGAACCTGGCGACGGATGGACAAATATCTGACGAGTACGGAAGGAGAGGTGTTAAAATTATTCCTTGGCAGCATGAATTTTTAGCAGCTATGGGAGGCACTCGGCCGAGATGCCCCGAAGGCTGATAGGATGCTTTGATCAGAGATGGAGGGATACGGCTGTTAAAGATCCTCAGCTGTATGTTTCCCTTTCCATTTTCTTTGTATAACTCTTTTCCCTGGTTTTCTTACTTCATTTCGCCTCCACCAATCAGGAATCTTCTGCAAACTCTGGTCTGTGTGCAAGTTTAACAAAATTGCCAGTCGTATCCAGACAAGGTAAATATATTTGTACACAAATAATAGGCTAATAATAATAATAAATAAATAAATAAATAAATAAATAAATAAATAATGGACTTTTAAATAGCAATTTGGCTCTTAGGTTCTCTTATTGTCTTTTCGAAGTTCTGCGTAGTTCTGGAGCTTCCCTGACACAGAGCAACAGTAGTGAGTAAATTATTCCATTCACTTGTTTGAGCGTTTGCTCAATACACATAAATAGCATCTTGGCGCTTGAAATAGATTAGTTTAAGGCCATACTAAATTATTAAACTATTCCCAGTGATCGAGTCCCCGTTCCCCTTTAAGTAAAGCAGACCTGTGGGGGTTCATACTTTGCCTCTGGTCATCAGACAAGTTCAGTAGGTAAATTGCCTTTGCCTGGAATGCTGCCACCGAATTCCAAATGAGGAAACGTAGATCTACCACGTGACACGTTTTTTTTCCTGTGAACCAAGCGGTTAACCCGTTTTTCCAGACTAGATATGACCAAGTGGGCATAAAGACAGAGCGCCTGCCTGAGCCGCATGTAACTCAGCTTGGAGATGAAATAGTAACAGCACGCTGTAATGTATTAGAGAGTTTTCCTTCCATGAATCCTGATAGCATGTTGTCTCAGCTCCTGTTCTTGTTTTTTGTTTGCTATGCATTGAGCTCTTCAGAAGTCTTACATGAGGTTTGAATACCTTTTCAGAAGGGCCGGGGGCCTCTTTCTATTTCTCCTATTTTGCTACTATAGGTCATTTAAGAGTCTGCTACACCCAATATACTCAGTATACATTTAAATTTCTTAGGTCACAGCGTATTGATGAATGGTCCTTGAATAGTAATTCAGACCAATTCAAGAGCCTGCCCTTTGAGGGATGTGTAACTGCATACTTACGCTGAATTGGTCGAGCCGAAATAATTGCTTGTAGCCATTTTTTTTTTTTCATTTTCGTGGTGCCTACAGTGGGTGTTCTATATGAAAAGAGAATGACTCTCTAAGCAAACAGTAATACAAGTGTCACGCTTTAGACAAGCATTTGGATGCTTTGGGGTTTTTTTTTTGCACCAAAGGCTTGGAATAGCAACAAGTGCTTCATTTGCACTTCTTTTCAGATTGTGCTTTGAATGTTTTTGAGAAAGAACTATTCTTAATGAGGTGTGAGGCATCCTTGACCGTAGCTACCGCATCAAAACAAAACAAGAAATGATGAGAGTCGAGGATGTAGGGAGCTAAAACAAAACAAAACAAAAAACATTTTCAGTGAAACAGCTCACTTTTGTTTGCGAGAGGCAGGTCAAATGGAAATTGAGGTTTCACATTTTGGTCAAATTTAAATGACCAAGCACTCAGTGTGGTCGCTTTTCCATTACACATTTTCTGGCCGTGCCGTTACAAAGGAATTACAGTTTCGGAATCTTCTCTGAGGTGCTATTGAAAGACTGAGTCAGGTCAAGTCAAGTCAAGTCAAGTCAAGTCAAGTCAAGTCAAGTCAAGTTTATTTGTATAGCCCTAAATCACAAACAGTCTCAAAGGGCTTCACATAGCCAAAATTGACAATTATTCTCAAAGCATCCCCTGATCTTAAGCTCCCAAAAGGGCAAGAAAAAACTCAAAAAAACCCTGCCAGAGGAAAATGAGAAACCTTGAGAAGGGACCACAGATGGAAGGATCCCCCTTTCAGGATCACCAGGACTGAGCATATTCATATATTCCGAGCACAAAAACATTACGCCTATGTTTAATCTCGGTGAGCTATTAGTAATTCAAAAGCAATTTGACAGATGTAACAGCACAAAATGAATTCAATTATACTTCATTTCATGTCATTTTCAGATTCAAAAAACAATTATTATATAGGTATATATATATATATATATATATATATATATATATATATATAGGTGAGGCGCACCTTTCTTTTCTCAAGTGCAGCACACAATCTTTTAAGGCACAGGTGTCAAACTCAAGGCCCGGGAGCCAGATACGGCCCACCACATCATTTTATTTGGCCCGCGAAGACAAATTGTGCATCAAATCCGTGTGTGATTACTAGAATTGCAAATTATCTTCACTTTTAAAATCATTTTTTTAAAAATATTTCACCAGTTTTTACTTGTCTGATTTGAAAACAAGTGATTTGTCAGTTTGTTTTGCAGCTTTGACTGTATGTAATATGAGGTGCTCATACATTGATTTGGGTTGACAGTCATAATGGCCCTCTGAAAGAAGCTATGACTACAATGCGGCCCGCGAAAAAAATGACTTTGACACCCCTGTTTTAAGGGAACGTTAAAAGAAACTCTCAACCTTTAAAAGCCTGTCAATCCAAATTGCTCAATTTTGTCCGTCTAATTGGACATTATAAAAATATGTCTTTAAGCATAAAAATGCCAACAACCTCAACATTTTTCTAGCTCTGATAAAGCATTGCGAGCAATCATGTCCTGCATTCAGGTACTTATTACTCAAGTTTCCATTAGGATCGCTTGGCGTTTTGCCGTTTCACCATATGTCTCAGTTTTTTTGTATCTCGGGGGAGTTTGAAATTCTGATGTTGAATTTTATTACCATTTTGGTTCCACTTCTGTGTCATCATGAAAAGGTGCAATTTGCTTGTTCTCCCTAATCTCCTATAGTGACATCAGTGGATGGGAATATTATGCCAACAATGCAGCTCTCAGATCAAGAGATTAATTATAAATTTGAATTTAATCATAAATTTAATTATATATCAGGATCAGGTCATTTAAGATTTTCCTGTAGTCTTTATTTGTTTTTGACTTGCCAGCTCTACTTGTTAGCGAGCCTTCAGCAATCAAGATGCATTTACAGACTTTAAATGTTCTTGATTAAATTAAACATCAGGCAATCATGAAGAAAGGGATTTAGAGGCTATAATGGGTGATAACGTATTCCCCTATCTAGTCATCATCTAATTTAGGACATGGAGAAGTGAATGATGATCTTGTAGATTTGCAGTAAGGAAAAAATCTGCTTTTACTTCTCTAGTTGAGCTTTGATTTATGGCAAATCATACAATGACCACGCCGTCGAAAATGCATTTTATTGATGGATGGGGATATTGTTAAAAGATTCAACAATTTTCTCAGAAGATATTGCAGATTTAAAAGTCGTGGTGTTACCCGGTTCGAATTCTTTCTTTCTCTAACCTTTGAGTAGAAATGTAATTGTCTGGCATTGAGATGAAATTCTGCCTGCACCCTTGGTGCCCACTGTGCTCAATAATAACAGTAAATATAAGAAATTGTTTACACATTGTATTCCCATGAATAATACATTCGATTGGGCAATTTTAGACCACTGACAGGGATGCTACAATTTGTATATGCTCGCAGTTGCACTACGAACCGCCTCCAAGTTGTCTTAGACCATATTACCCAACTTAACTTTATTGATAGGGCACTTTAAAAACAACTGCAGCTGAAACAAAACACTGCGCATAAAGACTTAACATTAAAAAGTAATGAAAATAATCCAAAGAATAATCAACAATAAACAGAGTTCTCTCTGACTGAAGTCTTCGTCTTGGTCAGTGTGTGTGTTTGTGTGTGCGTGCGTGCGTGTGTGTGTGCGTGTGAACGTGGCTTTTTCCAACCCGTCAAGCTGATGACATTTTGTGCTCTCGTTTTGTCGGCAGGCTTCCAAAAACAAGACAATTGGATGAAAAAGGGCTTTCACGCACGGAGATTAAAGATGAACCATATAAGCAAGTACATTTTATATATTTTTTTTAATAACACAGATGGACTCCCCCCAAATAGAAATGTTAGGCAGGAAATAAGCAATGTTCTGGAGCACCTGGATATGATTTCATTACAAGGGTATATCAAGAGCATATGTTAACATGTGCATTCAATGTGGCACTATTGACTCCTATTGTTAGTCCTAATGTGATCTTTGGATATAACATGAGCCATTGTGTGAATATTTGGATTCAATTGTTTTGTATGGTTGCATATTGTAGTAGCAGCACAGCAATGAATGACATCCAGGATGTTACTGTCAGGTTGGCACAAGCACTGCTGATACAATATGCACCCCCGCCAAAGATTAATTACATTTAAGATTTTGTTTTCTCCCCTTTTCCCTACCGTATTTTCCACACTATGAGGTGCACCTAAAGGACCTCCAATTTTCTCAAAAGCCGACAGTGCGCCTTATAAATGGACCAATATGGATCCGTGGATGAGGACTAACGTATTAAAATAAGCTTTACGTGTTTATTTTGTGTGTTGTGTGATATTAAAGTTTGAGCAACGTTGAGTTACTGATATATTGTTTTCACTATTTCGAGTGTTACTATATTGTGATTGCATTAACGTTTGAGCAACGTTAAGTTATTTATTCCATGCGCCTTATAATCCGGTGCGCTTTATATATGGACAAAGTTTTAAAATGGGCCATTTATTGAAGGTGCGCCTTATAATCCGGTGCGCCTTATAGTGCGGAAAATACAGTTTGTTTGTTTGTTTGTTTTTCCCCTTGAAGTTTTGTCATGTGATGACCATGCAGCGCAGCACCCTTTATTAAGTAGCAGCCACTGATACACTGAGTACACATGGCTTTGTTATAACTTGTTGCTAAAAGTAATTACATCAACCCAATTTCATCAGATGGGGAGGGGAAGGGCTGCATAAGTGAGACAGGTAGAGGAGTCAGCCGAGGTACCTTTGATGTCAGCAATATGTCTTTGAAGCCCAGAAGGTCCATAATGTGCATTAAACATTTTTGTGCCCGAGTTCAACTGGAATAATTTCGCAGAGCACTCCAAAACTTTAAATCGTGATGGATACAGTGTGCAAAAGTGCATTTTTGGCCTTTTTATGCTCTTTTCACTCAGCATTTTAGCTGCCACCAACAAGCAGAATTTAAATGCCTCATTTGTGACTCATTTGGGACGAAACTCGTATGACCTCTGTTAAGTACGCCATCACACCTGAGCCACTAAACATCGGACGTGATGTGCACAAGTGGGCTCCAGTACGATAGCTGGACTTGTAATTAGTGCATTTTGGTTTGGATCATCAAATATTCATACGGGAACCGATTCCACTGAGTGGCACCACTATTCACACACTGATTGCTAATGGAGCCTGGAGCTTTGTGCGTGTGCGTGTGTGTGTGTGTGTGTGAACCAAAATATGCATTGCAATTTCTTTTTTTTCTTTTTTTTGGGTTGGCTGTTTGTAAAATATTTAGCTTGAGCTACATTTGCTCCCACCCCGCATGGCCCTCAGTCCATAAAACCTAATAATGCCCCTCCTCATGCCATTCACCAGAGCTAGAGCATGTGGAAAAAATTAAATTCTTGTTCAACCTAAGCGAAAATGCTCTCCCGCAAAACCCGTGTTATCCTCTCCGCTCATAGTGAATGGTATAAGGAGGAGGTATGGTTTTCTGAAATGAGCAACGAAATACACTGCAAAATAAATGCAACTCGCTGTATAATAATCCTTAATCTCAAAAGTGGAGCAATGGTCTTTCATTCAGGTCGTTGGGAAATTAGTAGAAACCAAGAGACTGCAGCAGCACTAGTGGAAGCTCTGCTCTGCCGGCTGTAATAAATTGCCTGTTTATTACTTTACAGGAAATTAAACAATGGACCAGGAAAGGCTGAACATTCAATTTAAACTCCCCAAGAAAAGAGGTGATTTTAAAAGGACCAATAAAGTCACTCAAGAATTCCAGAGGTCACCGAGATGTCTCAGGGAAAAGCATTTTTATTTGGATCATTTTGTTTCTTTAATGTCAAATGCTGCTCAATTATCAAAAAGCCTCCACTGCTCAAGTGTGAACACCGGTCCAAATATCGATACCAATCGATATCGGATTGATATTAGCATCATGAGGCTGATTCGGTAGCTTCAGTTTTGTACCCAGTCAGAGAAGGATATGGACTTGTTTGAACCTGTCAACACTAAATTAAAGGTGCAAAAAAATATCTTTGTGTCTGTAATTAAAAAAGAGTGTCTAGAATTAAAGAGTTCAAAATTTATTTGGGAAAAAATATTGTAAGACAGGCAAACTAATATCTGACTGTGAGGTGGAAATGTTGGAAAGCTGCATTACTTGCTGGTTGCTTTTAGTTCTTGTCTAAGTTTGACTCAAGCACAAGCAAGGCAAGGTGAATCAACAGAATTTTTTTTCTTGTGCTTTTATTTTTGACAGTCTGGAATACTTTTCTGTTGTGGTTGTGATGCAACAGCTACAATAGAGGTTATATGAAAATAGCAATGGAGATATCAATGGAATAAACTCAAACTGTTTAGAACACCTTGGGGTGACAGAGCCAAAGTTGTGCTAAGTGAAAAGATTTCTACACATTGCAATCTTAGCTCCGGCCTCTGCGGCACAAACTGTACATTTGAGCTCATCATGAAGTATTGCTTTGATATGAATAGCCCAATAAACAAATACACAAACATTGAATAATTCAACAATTCATGTTTTCATTTGTCTTCTATTCGGTGTATTCTCCGACTTGCAACTTTCATCGTAATTTAATTCGTCCATGGGTTGTGTTGTTCATATTCTCTCCAGTTTGGAGCATGACTCAATTTTCCATTTCTAGCTCCCCTGCTATGATGAGAAAATGATTACCTCTACACAGAGGGGATTCTCATCTGCTTTATTACACACGTGGAAAAAGAAAAGTTCCACCATCACTGTTCTCTCATGACTCCCGCAGACCAAAGCAAAAAATAATAAATCACAAGGATTTTTTTTTTGTAATTTGATCTTATTCTGAATTACTTTTATCTTTCTTGGTGGTTGTGTAGTGGACTCGACAGGCCCTCAGTGGAGGAGAGTTGAATCGTAAAGTTGGTAATGAATAAATATGACATTGCGTTTTTGGTTTTTTCCCCTCCCCTTCTCCTTATCGAGGATTCCCAGAGAGAAGTGGAGAGGAATCTCGCTGATTACTGCAACGGCAGCTGACTTTCTTACAGCAGATGTCGTGTTGACGATAAAGCATGCCATATCTACATAAAGGCAAATTTCCAACCTGTTGAGAGATAGTGCGCAACCTTACAGCCCTGCAGTTTGGCTTGAAGCCAGTTATTTTGGAATGTGATTCTGCTTAAGTGCGGCAATAATGTTTGCCGATGACATGAAGCATTGCTGCTAAGTCTGGTGTAGTGTAGCATATAAGTGTATTCTCCAACCATCAGAAGGTACAGTATATTATGCTTATATGGTGGAGTCTTTTTAAGTGTTTTTTTAATTATTGTTTGTCCAACAATAACTAATTTCTAGAGATTTCTAGAAAAAAAAAAGAGGCCAGTAACATTCTCATTTCAAACAACACAACAATGTATCCCCCTAATTCTCCTTTGCTGATCTCCTGCTGTATCCAAAACAGTGGCAGGGCTAGAGGGAGGGCTGTGTTATATATATTTTTTTTTTCTGGGATTTTTTTCCAACATTTCTAGTACCTGTTCCACCATAAGGGAACACATTAATTCTTTATCAGCCTTTCCTGAAGAATTTGGAGGTTTGTAAAAAATGTTTTTGTATTGCAGACTCACCTCCCTATGCGCCCCCGCCAGTAGTCCAAGAGGCTTACACATGTACTAGACACTCCTTTACTTCAGAAATTGAATAATACTAATAATAATAATAATAATAATAATAAGCGCAGACAGAGTAAAATGGCACAAGCTAGCTCTTAATGATATTCTGGCATTCGTGCAAGAAATAAGTGCTCTGTCCTCAGACTGGTCCTTTTGTGCAAATGGGCAATATATAAGAACAACCACAGGTCTCTGAGGGATAAAGCCTCCTGCTTCTGCACAAACCCCAGTAATTCAACACTCAACTTCAAAAGGCCGTTTGACTCGACACACAGAGGCAAGATAATAAAAATCCTAAAGTTCTACGGTGTCTCTCCAAACCTACTCCGGGCCATAGGGAGACAGTGGCACAAGAGCGAGGGTAACAGATGGCGACAACAAGGAGTTTGACATCCTGGAGGGTGTGCTACAAGGGGACACCCTCGCCCCCCTTCCTCTTCATTGTAGTCGTGGACTATGAACGAAGGCAAACAATTGATGGACGGGAGCAGGAACTTGATTTCACCATTGCACCTAGGAGGTCAAGGCGAGTTCCTGACGTAACCATAGCAGAACTACAATATGTGGATGATATCTGCCTATTGTCTGACCGGATGGAGCAAGCACAGGAATATCTGAGCAGAGTAGAGAGGGAGTGGAGTGTGCCCTCGATATGAATGCTAAGAAAACCGAGGTTATCACCTTCAACATCTCCCCGTCACCACTGGTGACAATAGTGGAAAGCAATCTGAAGGAAGTGGAAGCACTTAAGTACCTGGTCTCATGGATAAACTTGACAGAACATGACCAAAGAGTGAGGAAGGCACGAGCATGGAAGTCTCTAAATGACATGGCTAGTGCGTGGAAATCCAAACTTCCCCGTAATATTAAGCTTCTGTTTTTGAGGCGACAGTGGAATCCGTTCTCCTATATGGCTGTGAAATCTGGACCCTGACGGAAATCTCTGGATTGGTGCTACACCAGAATGCTGCGTGCGGTACTAAACACCAGCTGGAGCAAACACGTTACCAACCTACATCTGTATGGATGGCAACCGAGGCTGAGTCATAAAATAGCAGTCAGGAGAATGAGGCTCGCTGACGAGCTTGTGGGATGCATGGAGGATCGGATGAACTGAAGGCTTCGATGGAAGGCCCGTCTGAGGACGACTTAATGATGAACACCTTACACAGCCTCATGCTCGACCTAGCTTCTAGGTAATTGGATAAAAAAGGTAATTTTGCATTAGCCAAAACAAAGCCTGTCCCATATGATCGAGCAAGAAGACAATTTGGTACAAAAGAAAATATGTTGTAACTTCTGGAAACAGCCTTGGCAAATTCGAACAAAAGAAATTATCTTCAAGAACAGGGGATTTCAGTGGGGCCAATTACAGTATTAGTATTCAGTGTCAAATGTAAAGTTGTGTCTTCCCGAGAATACAAGTATTTATTTAGACAGGATAAACAGAAGACACTATAATTAACACAATCCTGCAAAATCTGAATGACGTAAAATTGCTGCCTATCAAACTAACTCATATTAGCCTATTTCAGCACCTACCTGATTGAAATACCGAGACGCCATTCATGAGCATACATTTTTTGCTAAATTTTATCTAGTACTTTATTTGCCAGGGTTTCGCAAGTGTTGTCTTAAATATAATCTACACTGCTGTTGAAATTAGTAAAAATACTATATTGTGTTGGAAAATTGAATTAACTCCACAGCTGTATTTTTCTCGTTCTATTCTGTTCTTTGTAGCTGCAATCGTGCTTACCATGTTAAACGTAACTTGTGACCAAAGAAGTGACAAATTAATACTGCACTCAAACTCTTCACTTGGACCGCTCTGATCAGACCTCCTAATTGTGGCACCAGATTAAAATGTGTGGTGGTGATGTTTTATCTCTGATCCAAACATGCCGACTCAAAAGGCAAGTCCTCATCATTAGCTTCCAAATCATGATTAACACTGACGAATAGTATCTTGAAAGAGATGAGAATGAGAGGACGGACCCTGTAATGATGCCTCCATCTAAAATCCCCTCATATCTGTTTTATCCTTATCTGAGAGTTGAAATAATTTAAGAAAGGTGGTTTCTGTCACCATTATGCTTCTGCAAGGTGAAATTTAACTCACAACTCAAACAATGGCGGAGCAAGGATTGTTGTCGAGGGTGGGGGCACAAAATAAATAAATAAGCAAGTGTTGTTTTTCTCTGCTGTTTTTGTGTGATGCCGCTACAGAGCAGACTCAGTAATGCAAAAGTGGAAGTGTGAAGATAACCACAGCAGCGAAAATGGAACTTTTTAATACCATGAAAGGCAGTGCACTCAAAGAATATGCATCACAGAGTAGCTTGTGATGTATTGTAATATTTTGCCAAAGAGAGCATTTTAAAAAAAATCACAATCAATTATCATGTAGAAATATAGCATAGTTATGAAAAAATATAAAAGCACAATTTTCAATTACATAATTTAATTAAGTCTGATAAAACAGTTGCTTTTCAAAAGAGGTTTCCGCTGAGTGAGAATGTACAGGTACACACCCCACATGGATTTAATTCCCACCAAGTGATTGTGTGAATGTAAGTGTGAAAATATGTCTGTCTCCATAGTATGTGTGCAAATTTTGACAGGCGACCAGCCCGGAATGCTGTCCTCTTTTTGCCCTAAGCCAGGTCGGACAGGCACGACCTTGAACTGGATAAGACGTATAGAAAACGGACGGATAGATTCAGACTTACGCAAATGATTATATAGCAGATTTAGCAGGCACAATGTCAATCCACCTTTTCTTTACTGTTGAGCTCAGACTTTTAAAGCCGTCATTTAGTGTTCCATTAAAATATAATAAAGGTCAAGTACATCTGTTCAAATTCGGAAGAAAGATTCATTTCAAGTATTGGAGTAATGGATTTTTTGAGTTACATGAAATTGTTTTGAATCGCGTCCCCCTTAAAATACTGCGTCTGACTTTGGAGGTTCAAATGCATACGAAAACATCACGTATGCTGATTTACTGGACTGTAAATTAAATTATGAGATGATCTAAAGGTGATATTTCACCCCCAAGCTTTTTAGACGAATGTTGTCGACTTTTTTGGGCTAATGATGAAAATCAATCATTCTAATCAGGGATGAAGAGAAGGCCCACTGAGAGGCTTATCAATATGCCTGCTTCAAAGGAGAGTGCTTACTTTGCAAGCAGAAGAGAAATCTTCAGATTCGTGCATCTGTTAGAAGAAAAGGACCTCCAAATGAAGACGCAAGGCTTTTGAGATAAAAGAAAAAGGAAAAAAAAAAAAGGATGTCTGAACTCTTTTCCCACCAGCACCTGGTTTTGGTCATTTTTCCTACTGTACATCAAAAAACACTGACATGCCTCTGACTCACTCAGCAATCTCATTGAAGGCAGCCAAGACAACCTTAAAATGTGGTTCTGCTGAAATAAAATGCATCTCCAGCATTTGACTGATTGGTCACACAATTTAATTAAAGATCAAAAGATGAGTCAATGTGGTCCATTTGTGTCGCTAACAAGCACATTTTGTGTATTTTTTTGCTGAGTAAAATGAAACAAGTATTCATTTTTAATAACACAAGTCTATTTTGGATACATCTATAAATATTTAACTGGATCTGGAAGGCCCCTTTTTCATTGCCAAAATCGATAATTAGTACAGTGTGAAAGGCTGAGAGAAGATTGCTAACAATATCTTAAAACTGCAATCGTCACCAAAATGTACATGCACGTATCTACTAATGTCCAACCTATGAAATTATCACAGCAATATCCCTGTTGATAACCCTCATGGCACTCGCGATTATGAAGGAAAAAAATGGTAATTAAATTATAAAACTGAGTCCGTTCTGGGGGGACTATTTTTCTGCATGCGTCATTTTTATGTGCGAACATTGGCCCTGATTTTGTAGGTGTGATGAAACAATGTTGTTGTTCTATACTGATCAAAGAAAAGTTCCCCAGTGAAATGAAAATTGATATATAAAAATACATTTAAAAAATAATAAATAAATAGATGAAAAGAAATGAGAATGACTAATATTGAAATACTTTTATTATTATTATTTTTATTATTATTATATGTTTTGGGACTAATAGAAAAAAACATTTAATTGACCATTCTTAGACTATTTCCGTCAGATTCAACAGTTAACAGCATTTACTGTAAAAGTCTGCCTGAGGTTGGCCACAATAAAAAAAAAAATCCATTATTTCTGACCTCTCATTGGCTTCCTGTGACCAAACAATACAATGAAAAACTTCTACATGGCCTTGAGAAGTGGAAACTTGTTGTCGGGGTCACATATACACTGAGGAGCAAGCTGTCTAATTGGCTACTTATCACAATGATATTAAGACTTTCCAGCAGACAAGACTGCTGCCAAGTTGATTCCGTCCAAGTTGACATCAGGCGGAGTGGGACCAAAGAAATCCGAGGAGAACATTTGGCAGAAATGCATATAAAAAAAAAATCATTCAGTGTTGCTTTTCATCTTAAGATCATTGAATGTGTCTCATCTGATATTCCCTTCACTCATTCACCGATCTGCCAATTTATTTATGGATTTGGCTCAGAATCCAGTTGAGAATTCTTACCAGCCATCTCTCGAGGAATTCTGTCACATCTATATTTTTTTATTAGCTCAAACGGAACCAACTTGACATGTCCCCTTGGAGAAGACGTACACTTCCTCTGACGTCTACTTCCTCTACAAACCTTTGAATTTGTGTCGCATTAACCCGTCACTATAACATAAATCAAAATGTCCATGTTGAATCTCAGAAGCTAATTTAAGTGCTTTCCGTACATTTTGAACTTCAAAATATGAACCCATCCGCTTTTTTTTTTATCCCTTTCATTTACAGAAGAGACCCACATATACGTACATAAAGTAGTTCTCTTGTGGTTCTTGAATTTTTTTAATTTGATCCAGAATAACAGAGCTTGAAATTCACTTCATGACAGCATTGCTGATGACATTTTCAGCGTAAATCATGCAACATCCCTAACCGTAACATTTCCATATCCATTGATGCATGTTTACATACAGTATGTCTCTAAATGTGTATATTTAGCCATTGTGCCATATTTTTATAGTCCACATGCTTGTCTGCACGATATCTTATAGAGCCAAAATGAGTCAGAGATGCCAGTGCTGAACTGAAGTCAATATTTACATGAGTAGGCTACTGCACCTTTGAATTGAAGTTGCATGTCTTGAACTTACATCAGCTTGGATCGTTTCAGCGCAGAATTCTCAACCCAACTAACTTTTTCTCACACATATAAGGATGACTATACTGTATCTTAGGAGAAACCGTATTGATTCCAAAAGACAAAATGCCCAAGGTAGCAAAGGTCAACGGTTAAATCAATACAATATGTAAAGTACTTTTGCATCCAATTTCCAGCAAACTTTCAGGGAATAAGGTTGAGTGTCCGATGATACGTATGGATTTTATCTTTTTTCTTAGAAAAGATGGCCCACTGTAGCCACGTAATGTCAGAGGTTGATTTGTTAGGTACTGTTTTCTCCCTTTTGGTCACTCCTCTGAGTCACTGTTACAGAGGCCAAGCACATAGCAAGTTAGCTGTTTATCACTATGACATAAGGCTTGATACAACTTTTAGGAGTTTAGGAGCATTTTTTTTTTTTGAGGAGCAACTTGGTAATTATAAGGAGACTCCCGAAACAAGGGTTTTATTAATTAACTTTTTAATTCAAAGTTAATGCATTTGTTAAATCATCATCAGGGTTGGTGTTTTTAATGTTGACTTTTTGTCTGTACACTACACAGTACAAACCAACTTTATCTGATTTTAACTGTGATGTTCTGTAGATAAACCCAATGTCCTTCAGGGTGCAAAATTGAAAAGAATTATGTATTTTCACGGGAGATCTATTTTTATTTAAGGAAGCTTTTCACATATGCTATGAAGAAACTCAGGTTGAAATTCAGTGGAGATTACAGTGGCAGTGATTTATTTGATTATTAAAGTGTTTATTGTTCAAGAGATAAAGGATGGTACACCGAGATTGTCAACAAAGGGAAAGAGCAGAGATGTACACAACAAAAGTACAGGAAAATGTCGGGCCAAAATGTACAACGCTTCTACTTGCGGTGTTTTAAAACGGTTTTATCACATACGTTTATTATATCATCACTGAAGGTTAAACTGTTTAAAATGCAGCTCAATACTTAATAGAGTTTACCCTACTAGCGGGTGCCGGCTCTTCCCACATAGGCTGACTCAGCAGTTTGTGGGCTGCCAGAGACGGTTTCAGTTTGGAATTCTAATCCTTTTAGTCGATCACATTTGCTTTACTTCCCACGTGAAATTTCATCAAATCCAACCAGAAACCCTCCGATGTTAAGATGTGTTACATAATGCGGTTAAAAACAGAGTGGATTGCATTAGAAACGCTTTTAGTTTCAGGCTGGTAATTGAAAAGAAAACGCTCATAAATCTGCTGTCAGCAGACTATTTCATTAATCTGAGTGGGGGCAGTTTAAGACTTAACTTCACTTTTAGTGAACACCACATGAAAGGTCACTGCACAGACAAGATGTCTTTGCCAAGTAGAGGCAAAAAAAAATGCTTTGGTTTTTGATATTACAATTAATAGACAATCTGACATCTTGAAATTAATACAACTGAATGAACCGATGAGCATAGCGGTTGGCAAATTTCACTTCTGAGGTTCAGGGTTCGACTAAACTCTGACCAATGTGAGGCATTTTCATTTTCTCCCTTTTCTCAGATTATTGCAGATTCCTCCCGTACTCCAAAATCCTGAGGTTCATTGATGGCTTAAACTAATCCACAGGTGTGAATACGTGAATCATGGTTAGTTTTAGAGCTGTCAAAATGAATTGATTAATCGATCAATCAATTATCATATGAATCGATTATTCGATTAGAGATATTTTTTTTTTTACCCTTGAATTAAACTCTAATGTCAGCCTCTCAACAGCAATTATTCATTAATTGTGTTTGTTCTTATGAAATTAACCAGATTATTTTTTCTTGTGAAATCAAACCAAGACATTTGCAAATGTCTGCTTTTACTTTGGCAAACAATAACCGTACCAGGAACTAATTCCGTTTCAAAACGTTTGGTGAGTACAACATGAATCCGTCTTGTTGTTTAATTGTTATTTAATTGTTTTATCATACAATACCAAATAAGCAATAGTAAATGGGGGGAAATACTTTTGCAATACACTTTCATTAAAAAAAAAATATTATCCGATATTTCACTTGGGATAAACTCAAGTTCGCCCCAGTGAGAACGAGCTGTAGAAAATTGATAGATGAACTGATACGATGAAATCAATAAATCACAGCAATTTATGTCTTCTCTGTTTTTTCCATAAAAAGTCATTTATGGACTGAGGAAGTGAAATGTAGAGTTTCAGTCAACTCTGTTGCAAAACTAAAGAAAGTGGGACATAAATGTAAAAATAAAGTTTTCTTTCTCAAAGAAATGATAAAACCAAATAGCCTCTGAGCAAAGACAAAATTGGTTGCTGGGGTCAAATTAATGGCCGTTGCGCTGTTATCGCACTCCCACTGAAGACCCAAATTATCAAATGACTGCAATAATCTGGTGTAAGCTTTCACAGTCAGTAACAACTTTTTTTTTTTCCATTGTCACTTAAATGACCCACATCCGTTTTCCACCCACACTCGCCATCCTCACGATGCACTTAATGCTGCGGCACGTCTCCCGACCGAGCTTTGACAGCCGACAGAGAAACTGAGCAGATTTGCACCTCATGGTGATATTGCTTTTCATTTGTAAGCACACTGACCTACCTACTCACCTTGTCACCAAGGTTGACCTCAAGTCAGTAACAACATCATTAGCCCCTGTAGCCAATCATCATCTTGCATCTTAATCACGCTCCGACTGTGCCGCCTTTGACCCCAGCAATGAAGTCATAGAATATTTGAAGGCTCTGAATTATGAATTAACGTCCATATCTGTCAAAGTACCATCACTGTCATTTTAGAAGCATGACTGAACGGAGTCTTGAAAAACGAGTGACAGCAAATGCCTTAATCTCAATCGGCAATTGACAGTTTATAATATTGACTTTATTTATAGAGCATCTAAAATAGTTACAAAGTGCTAACAGTGTAAACAAAACAAGAACAAAATCTATTTTCTACGCCGATTGTCCTAATTAGGTTTGAGGGTGCTTCTATTATTTTTTTTGGGAGTGTTATTTGTTTGTTTTTTTATCCAATCAGATTTCAGCTTGAATCTGTTGCCAATGTGTTGAAAATTTTAACAACAAAGAAACAACCTCTATGCAAATGAGCCTCATTGGCAAACAATGTAAGAATATCTAATGGCTGACACACTCATTCTCAACCACCTGTGTGTGTGTGAAAAAAACTGTGTTTTCAGTCATATTTTTAATATCTGGTTTCTAATGTAAGGAAAAATATATCACTCTGCTTGTTTTATAAATTTGTAAATCTGCCTCACAACATACAAAAACATCCGCGCCCATTACCAATGCTGGGCCTTACTTATCTGGTCATAATGATGATGTCGTTTTTCGGGTTTCACATATTGGTTATTCAAAAAAAACTCCTTCAGGTAGCTCTTCTGCACTACTACCCATACCGAAAAGCATAAAATTACACAGGCACATCAAGCATCATTCATGGGTCCGTTGCCATCACATTAGTCAGACTGGGAGAAGAATCTCGGACACGCCAGTGTTTTTAAGGCATTGTGACAATTTGCACCAAGCTAATCATAGTAGACTTACTCTCACTTGCTTACGTTTTCTCCCTCATAAAATGCTATTTTTGCTTGGTAAATCCCCGCGGGAAGCAATTTTATTAAAAAATGCTTTTAAGCTC
The DNA here is from genome assembly GCF_024217435.2 of Syngnathus scovelli. Classification (NCBI taxonomy): domain Eukaryota; kingdom Metazoa; phylum Chordata; class Actinopteri; order Syngnathiformes; family Syngnathidae; genus Syngnathus; species Syngnathus scovelli. Next base: position 12,182,655 of record NC_090848.1, on the reverse strand, counting down.
TTATTTCTGGAATTGTGTCCATCACCATCATACAAGCTTAAAGTTTTGAGTTACAATATGAGCCTGTAGATGGCCTCAAATGAGCTCCATAATTGTCATGCTTTTGTTCATGTTCAGAAATTCAGTCTAATTCTGTGCCGTCTTGCAGAAAATTGAGCATCCTTCCTTCCAAAGCTAGGTTTCCTGCTTAAATCAAAACGCAACTTGGAGGAAAATACATTTTGAGAAATGTTGGGGTTTTGAGGTGACATTTGAACCTAAAATTCACGATTATCTTGGCAGGTAAATTTAATTTGAGTTTGAACTTAAACATGTCACAGTACTTCTTTGCAAAACTTGGAAGTTCTCCTAACATTAGAAGTGTTCTAGCTGATCTAAAATAGAGGCACTAAATGTATTACACAATATATTATGTATTGTGGTTTAAAAAAAAAAATGAAACTGAGCATAAGTGCCCACTCCAGTCTGCACTAAACTGTCATGTAGTTTATTCATTACAGCAGATCAAGTGAAGCAAGCCTAGAAACAACAATATCATTAGTGAGACAAGTGCATTTGTTTTGACAGTGTTGTTTACTTCCCAAATCATCTGGTCTCACTCTCTGTAAGTGTTCCGGCACTTTGCAAGTCCCTGGCTGTCTTGCAATGCGTCATGTTTACCATAATAATATTGGTATCTTGACGATTCATTAGGATTGTGAATTATGGGCCGAAGACTTTCTGACTATTCCCATATGTGCCCATGTGGTCAAAGTGAATTAAATTCATTCCATTTATTTTATCTCCTGCCATTCAAAATCTAGGAAATGATCTGTTGTCATCAACAACCCCCCCTTTAGTAAATATCAGCACATAGTGCACCATGATGCATTGTCCTGCCAGCTGAAGCTTGTGGTGATAAAATCCATCAACATGATACAGTCAGCTATCAACGCTCACATTTTTTTTTTCCAGCAATGTGACATTTTGGCCTTTAAGTTATTAAAAGATTTGCTCCCTTACCACCCTGCCCTGAGAGTTCTTCACCCAAGTCAGTGAGTCTATCTCCATATATTGGATACATTGGCATGCATTATTCATGACATTCCAAAGAGTGTGTTGGCCACTCTCCTGAAGCTCGTCTTCAGGCAAGAGATGTTCCTTGGATCGTCTTTTGTGGAAAAGAGGCCAAAGCGAGAGCAGAGGGAAGCACAGAATGAGAACACAACATCCGGCGGTATTTCGGCATGGGACGCTTGTTCCGACTTCAGGGAGGTAATTAATTAACAACAACAAATATGTCCAGGCTGAGACTTCCAGGGCTACCCTATGGTGCCTCACATATCTGTCCAGGAAACGGATGACTGGCCTTGATGTATGTTAAGTGGGGGTCGGAAATAAGACTATGCTATCTGTCAGGCAAAAAAGTACAAAATGGAGTTTATGAGCGCGGACAAAAAAGCAATCATCCTTCACATAGAATGTTCACGGGCTGAGAGTTTTCATTTTTCACAGTCTGTCACAAATGGGAAATGGAGACATTTGTATTTGTTATAATTTTAGCAAATATTTGACTGTACGTCTATCTTTCGGGATTTGAAGTGATATTTCATCATTAGAATGTAACTCGTTTATACTGAGTTAACTCAGTGTCACAAAATCGAGAAGCTTTTCATTGATTAAGATGGCTTTGAAATGTATAACGTATTGGCCCAAATATAAGACGGTGTTTTTTGCATTGGGGGCTTGTCTTACATTTGGGGTCTAGACATTATACCCATTCACAACGTTAGATGGCGCCAGATATCTTTAAGGCGAATCCTGAACTTAACTCCGCAGGTCAAAGCGAACCCCTGTCACAAAAAAAAAATTAAATAAAAATAGCGGTAGCAGTTTGCATTATTTTATTGCAATGGTTTTCCTTATTCAGATTTGTTTCAAGACTACAGTTACAGTTAGACTTCACTTTGATGGTTAATGCAGTTATTGCAATTTTGTTGTTTTATCACTATAGATTTGTTTATTTACATTTCAAAAACCAGAAGCCATTCATTTGCAAATGTGATCGCACTTTAGTTTACATATTTAAATGTTCAGATATTAAGATGTGATAGCCAGTTTTTGCATGATTTGAATCAGGCAAAATAACGTGCTTTTTCTCTCAAATATATCGTTATAATCATTTGTTTCAGATGTACTGTAATTATTTTCTGTGTATAAATTAAATTTGGTGTTCAAAAAGTATTTTTTCAAACTTGAGTCTTGAAAAAGAGGGGGGTCGTCTTATATTCGGGCCAATACGGTATTACTCAAAAGACATCAGTTGTCTACGATGGTATTTGGACTTGTTTAACATTTGGACATATGTGATGAACAAATCAAAACAGGTCATCGTATTTTCACCTGATAAAATACGCATGTCTTGCCACAAAAAGACAATTTTCTCAATGACTGAATGAATCCGCATAGAGTTTAAAGTTTATTAACCAACAATAAATACAATATGCACACTCACAGGCTTCAAAGCAAAGTAAATCTAACACAGATAACTGAGCCTACCATCATGTGAGAATGCACCCTGAACTCTTAACAAGCTTTTCGTTTCATAAACGCATCTAGGGGAAAAAGGAAACTAATTGGAGCGAGAGAGAAGAAAAAAAAAGCAAAGAAACAAACAAACTGCAAAGTAATTTGCTTAATGTTTTGTTCCGTCGCCTCTGCTGGAGCCCATCATGCTGAAAGTTTGACGTGCGGGGGGGATTCATATTTTCCATCAAAAGCTTTCACAGCCTTTAAGGAAAAAATGGTCTGTTTCTTCAGAGGGTCAAAGCAATGCGTCTCTTTTCTTGATTCACAATAGGAACAAAACTCTTCTGGTATTTGCCACAATGACGTCACTTCATGTGTTTAGCGAGCTCATATTCCAGTGTACTAGTCGACTATGAACGAATCCAGCACCCAAAGTGCAGAGGAGTCACATTATCGATCCAGAGGCACAACAGCCCGTCCATGCGTTTTGCCATTACACATGTATTGTATGCAAAGAGGAGCCTGTCTCGCAATAGAGGCTGTTTTATTAGCTCCCTCAAACTCAATTTCCATGCCTGGCAGCTAAAGGTGTAAATCTGGCCTTATCTGGCCCCTGCATGCGCACTTCATATCCACACCCAGTGCCAGCAACAGATCTATAATTCATTGCCAAGCACATCCATGTTATTGGCTTCTCCATTTATTAGAAAATACAACACGGGAAAGAATTTAATGCAGTGTCGTCGAAACGCATCAGAAGGCAAAGAGGGTATGTTTCAACTCCCAGTGGACTACAAACTTCTTTGCAATGATATTAGATTCAACCAGGAAAATATGCAGTGGATGAAACTTTACGCGCATCCATATTCTGCTGGGTACCTTTTATGTATCATTATGCCAGCAGGAGGGTTAACATTGGTTTGACCCCACAGGTGAAAGAGTGCTGTGTTTGACAGAGGGTGAATTATTCCTCCAATTTGGATAATTGGATAACTTAGGTCGGGGCATATAAAACTAGAGACTTTAGCGGACCAAATAAAGAAAATGAACATTTTAGACAGTTTGACAAGTATTTAGAAAATGTGCCTTTCCGTGATTACTATTCCTTGGTATATATATTCACTAAGTCTGAAGATGTATTGCGTCACTATACTTCAATAAAATCACCATTGACCAATGGTAAAACTAAAATAAACTTATAATGTTATGTTTGCCTCGCAGGCAGGAGTTCTGGGTTTGATTCTGGCTGATCTCACGCTTCCCATTTCCTCAAAAACATCACAGATGAATGAATGTTTCTTTTTAGGTAAGGAAAATTGATTTTTTTAAAACATGCAACAGTTTCATTATTGTGACTTTTACATTGTAGGTTTTCAAATCATTCACACAAACTTCAGGATTTGTTATAGACCTGCGCACACGCACACACACACACACACACGCACACACACACACACACACACACACACACACACACACACACAATCATAATAGCTACTGCATGTAGTATCTCATTCATTCATGCACCCAGACAAGGCTAACCTCAAATCTGTGATTTATTTGTGAATCAATTCTGAAAAAGCATATTGTCTCATTTCAATAAATTGCTTTGTGTGTAGATATGGTATGTAGTTATTATAATACAATGTACATAAACAATACAAAATGCAATAAAAATGATAAGAGATAATTAAAATTCCATCTTTCTGTTGCAAAAATTAATTTTGTGCACCAGCTGCCAACACATATCTGTCATTCTTAGGCAGGATTTGAAAATATATAGATAAGCATGAAAGTATTATATTAATAATATAGTGACAGCATATATACATACATGATGAAATAATGTTGCTATCATTAGGACCACTGTTGTCATTTCTGCTGTCTTTTTTTTTCAAAAGAAGCTTCTAGAATTCTCTGGATTTTTGCTTAATATATTGTAACCAAAACATGTTTTGCTAACTTGGCAACACTGCAAACATGTCGTAGCTGTCATTTGGCTATCTATGTGTGGTCACACCAAGGACCAACTGAGGGAGGGGGCAGATGTGGCCCCCGGGCCGTACTTTGACGAGACCTGTTTTCACCCATGCCTAGCCTTGACATTCTGTTAAGGAATGACAGCAGAGTCTATTGCCCAAAGGGAACCACTCATTGCGCCTGACTCACATTATGGGTCTGGTGTAGCAGGATGAGGCACAGAGGCGTGAGCGGCTGGGTGGCCACGTTACATGTTTGTGATGCTCTTGAGCATCTGGAGGCAATGACGCAGAACACAATTACAATTTTCATTCGGTGAATGCATGAGCTGACACTCCATGATGAGCATGTGACAAAACCCAGCATTAGTAGGATGCAACAAACATCGTCTAATATGCTTCAAGTCACTTGGGAAAGCAGGTGTCAACAAAAAACAATAAAATGAGACGCAAGTACGGACTTGCACATGTTTTGACTCCCAATAACACAAACTTTACTATTCACTTTTCGCCACACCGCATACAAAAGGCACACCTTTTACAGCATACAAATGACCAAAGATAAGAAGTATTATGTGATCTCACCTCTCGCTAAGCTTCAAGCTACTGAACCTGTGTGAGGCCTAAAAATGCAGCAGTTCTATCTGAACCGGAAAACATTGTTTAAAGAATAACCAAGAACAGCACTAGAGGCTTATTTTATGACAGAAAAATTCTCTTCACTCTTTCAGAAGAAACACTGACAGCTCACTCCACGCCCCAAACGGGACAAACAAAACACTAACGTAATATTTGGAATCATTACAACGGAACAGCTGCTGATTTAATATTATGAACACTCATATGGAATCGGTTATATTATTGACAAGATGCCTATCTGGAGGTGACATTAGGCAGATCATAGGACTTCTTCAAATCATAAGAGACAGGGAGAAAATTAAACTTCTGCCCCTTAAAAAGAGAGCTAGAGAATAAGCTTAAGAAATATAAAGGGTAAATTCAATTCACTTCCCTTTGACTATTTGAAAGCCTTTGAATAGACAGGGAAATGATGGCTATCTCAGCTCAGACAAAGAAGCGCTGGAGTGCTTTAAAGGCGTTTCTTTTGTCATCTTAAGCAGGTCTTCTGAAGCTCCCTTGTGTGCTCCAAAGGGCTTAATAGAACTTTGGCTGATCAGTAATGGGCTCCAATAAATATACACAACTAAAAATAGCCCATTTGCACTTGCCCAATGAGTGAACCTGACTCTGAACAACTGCGGGAGTGCTTAAGTGGCGACCAGTTTAGCCTTATGAGTAAAAGAAGCAATGAGACAATGACCATATGCTGTATCCCTTACAGCCGTGGGGATGAACTCATGAATATTTAACAGGAGCTTGAGCTAAATTCATTTTAAATTAAAAGCATACATATTATATCCCTAGGGCGGGTCTCTGAAATATGTTCGTGTTTATTTTTATGGTAGCTCTATTTTTAAAATGGCCAGTAGTTGTATCTACATAATAATCAATTCTTAATTCATTCTTAATTAAAATATATAATATTACTATAGTAGTATGCTACATTGAATTAATGAATATACATTACACTTCTGCGGCTTTTTGAAAGAAATAAAAATGTACTGCCATAAAAAAACTAATGAAAAAAAGCTACCGTTTACATGTAAAAGGTTCTGAGGATGTGCAGAACTATCAGGTGTCATATTGATGACATTTTTATTATTAAATTGACTGTTTTTTTGCAGGCCTTTTTTTTCATGATGCATTGCTTTTATTTGAGACAATTAACACTTTTCTTCTTCATTTCATTCAGTTCAAAGAAGAAGGGAGAAGACAAGGGCAAAAGGGCAATTTGCCCTATCAAAGCATTTTATCTTTGTTTTTTCCATTTCATCTATTTACACGTCTCACCTGTCCTCTGTTGTCTCCGTTTCGGAACCTTTATCTACAAATACAAGTTTGTGTCTTCATACTGAAATATCTTGCCTCCTGTGATGCCAGTATGTGGCTGCATTTGGTTTATTTCCCACTTGTTTCCACCTCCCACTCAGTAGAAAAGTTATTTCTCTCTCTCAAGGTGTTTTGCCACAGTCAAGATTCTATTTCGTGACTATTTTGCTTAAAATGTGTTGGCTGTTTTTAAGTAACCTCTTTGATAAAGTGTAAAATACAAACAAGTTTCTGTTCAAATTCACCAATGTGCATGAATAATGTATCCGATAAAAAATGTCCGAGTGTCCAGAAACGCACCGTATAAATCTGATGCATCATTAGTAACCATAATTACTATCATGAATGACCCTTATAATGAATCGGAATGCAGATGGTTGTGTCAGTTTACATTTAATACTTAAATGGGAAAATGAAACTTCAATTTTGCTTCATAAAACAGTTCTATTTCTTGTCTCCTCTAGATGGCACTGTTGGTTTGAATAACAGAGGTTAAGAATTGACGAGGAGTCAATGAATACAAATGGTATATGTAGAACCTGTGTGCCCTAAATCACATGCTCATGTACTAGTCAACGTAATGGTTCTCAAAGCAGTGCGTTGGCATAACAACAACACACCTAGATATGTGGCCTTGTAAATCTTAAGGCTCAAACACAAGACAGTTACTAATATGTACCCTTGTGAACCGTAAAAAATGAAAATCAGAAATCACTGTATTGAATAACCCATATAATACAATCATCTTCATTGGATTAGTATTTAAAAACAAAAGACTACATCTCCGAGCTCATGATATAAATATGTACTTTTTTTTTCCTCGAGTGTTCGCCTTGTCATTGAAATGTGTTTTGCAATAATTTAATATGCTTCTTTTGTACAAAGATTATGATCATGGGATAAACCGCAGATGGGACGATGAAGAGCGTTACGGAAGTGGCATGCATCAAGCAAGCTCACACACTGAATATTATTCTACACGCCTGAGAAATAATCCCCAACAGTGTTGTTTACACCTAACAAGTGTTAAATTTGTAACTCTAATCACAGGAAAGTGTGAAACCACAGCCTTGTGTGCGGCAGCGTAATATATGATGGAATACTATCATTGTTATTCAGCTCCAATCTCATTACCGCTATTCAACATTTCAATACAGCCAAGATGGAGATGGAAGCAATCAAAAACGCAACACATCAGAGAAAAAAAATAGCAGCACACAGCTTTCATTCCTGAGCTTGCTTTTCCCTGTCACACAATGGCGTGTCTGCTGTGTATGAATAGGATGGCATAAATATTTCAAAAACAAAAAACAAAACAGGCGTTTTCACACTCATAACAACGCAAACAATGTGTGTAAACACCTTTAGATTTCATGCATCTAAAATTACTTCCTCCAAGGAGTTTTTTTTTCCATCCAGAATCAAAGCAATTCATTCAGTGAATGTTTCATCACGTGTCTGCCAGAGATGCTATTGAGAAATTACAGTGGCACCAATGAGTCTGGTGGCTCAGTGACAGTGGCCCGCGTGGAATCTAGGCGAGATGTATTGTTGTCTTGGAGGAATCTGGAATTGAATTCTGATTCACTGGAATATGATTTTTAAAGCAAGGTTGCACTATCCCATGATAGATGACACGGAGACAGCAGTCACGCTACACAGAGTATCGCAACAGATACACTGAGTGCGGTCGGTCGGCCATACGTGACACGAGTGGGCTGCATACAGATGAGTTGTGAAAGGGTGGGATCGCTTGGCCATGCAGTACACACAACAAATATTGTAAAGGAGGTGCTTAACGGTATGTTTGAATAGAAATATATACAATGAACATCTTAGCTTTGGGGTCAAACTAATTTTCCTCAAGGTTGTAGTTACGGATTGACTTAGGTGTCTGTTATTTACTGTGAAATTCATAAACGCTGATGAAGAGAGCAAGAATAAGAGCGATAGAGGGAGAAGCAGGGGGAGAGAGGAGGGAGAGAGAGGTACAGAGAAGGAGGGAGAGAATGAGTGAGGAAGAGAGAGAGAGAGAGAAGGAAGAGAGAGAGAGAGAGAGAGAGAGGAGGGAGAGAATGAGGGAAAAAGAGAGAGAGAGAGAGGGGGGGGGGAGAGAGAGAGAGAGAGGGAGAGAGAGAGAGGGAGAGAGAGAGAGAGAGGAGGGAGAGAAAGAGAGAGAGAGAGATAGAGAGAGAGGGGGAGAGAGGGAGAGAGAGAGAGAGAGAGAGAGAGAGAGAGAGAGAGAGAGAAGAGAGAGAGAGAGAGAGAGAGAGAGAGAGAGAGAGAGAGAGAGAGAGAGAGCAGGGTTCGGCAACCCAAAATGTTCAAAGAGCCACATTGGCCAAAAAAAAAAAAAAAAAAAAAAAAAAAACCATACCTGTATGGAGACCCAAAAATCTAAAAGCCTTTTATAATGAATGCAACATAGACTGTCACTACATAAGTTGTATGCCTACTATTAAAATAATAATTTAAAAAAAATAATGGTATCAATTTGATCATTTCTTCTTGCGGCCCATTAGAGTTGACGTACCTGCATAGCCGAGCTGTCTGTTCGATATCGGTCGCGTCACACGACTCATCCATCACAGGCAATTGAGAAAAAGCTGGAGCTGAATTGATGTCCTTGATTTGCTGATCGGTGATCTTGTTTGTGCGGAATGGCATGTCTTTCATTTTCTGAATGATCTCGGTTTTGTTTTGGAAGTCCCAAAATACGCACTTTATTATCTCCCGGGCTGCAACAAAACTTGCATCAGTAGAAGAGTTTGGAGATGCAATCCACTGTGTGTTTTTTCGGTCCTCAAATTTCTCCACCAGCACTGCAATTGCACGTTTCCTCTCAGTTGCAACTGGGTGATCGGCAGCAAATTTAGCATGCTTTAGCTGAAAATCTCGCTCCAAATTCCTCTTCTTGTTATTTGACAGCTTCTCATTGCAAATCAAACATGCAGGCAATGCTGCAGCATTGACAATGAAAGCAAATAGTCGAGTCCATTCTTTCTTTAAACCTCTGTTCTCATCAGCAATCTTTTTCTTTTTACCTTTTGAATCTATGGCCCATCACTCACATACCTGTTTGTTTTCAACACACCTGTGCTGTCTCGCAGGCTATGACGCAATTTTCCTATTTGGCGTCGTTCTTAAATTCGGTATTTTTAATATATTTGCAACTTCATACATTTTTACAGCATAGGCATGGTTGTGTTATGGTTACCATATAAAAACCATATTTTAAAAAAAAAAAACAACCAACAAAAAACAACATATTTTTCCATTTACACGCATTTTTGCAAAAATTCCAGGGAGCCGCTAGGGGAGTGCTCAAGAGCCGCATGCGGTTTTGGAGCCGCGGGTTGCCGACCTCTGTACTAGATGGATGGATCATTCATTTTCTCATCATATAGAGAAAATTATAAAATATAGCATAACAGTGGCACTACCAAGAACTGGAGGTCCCTCCAAGATTGATAAAAAAGCCAGAAGAAAACTGGTCAAGGAGGCTGCCAAGAAGCTGACACAGAACAGTGCAGAAATTACTGGCACAAAGTGGCGGTTTAGTACTTGTGACAAAAATCTAATCTTTTTCATGTTGAGGCTATGGGCTATGGTGGCAAGACAAAAACATTATTTTACGTAGATAAACATCCAAGGCTGGCTACATTTTCAGAAACTCACTTGAAATCTCCCAAACAGGTTGGAAAATGTGTTATGGCACTATCAAACCAAGGTTGAGAATATCAAAAGGTACTGTACGTTTGGCAGAAACACAACACTGCTTATCACCCAAAAAAAACATTCAAAGTGGAACTGGGGCCTTCAACAGGGTGGGGGGGATTCATGTCCACTTTCAAATAGCAGTCAGAGTTTGAACAAATTCTTCTGGCTTCTGCTAAAAAGCAATTTTAAAAAAATCTCAGGAAAAGCAAACTGTAAAAGCTGAACTTTATTTTGGGACAGGCACACCGAGGATTCCATTTAACACAAGTTTAAATGTGATGGTTAATTCTGAGAACAGCCACATCCCTAATTACTGTATAAAAGGGCGTGCATACTTGTGCAACCACATTATCTCAGTTGGTGTTGTTCCTCCCATTAAAATGTTTTTTTCCAAACGATTTTCAAATGTTGGATGAAAGTTTGGAAATGTATATTTTAAATTTTTTAAAATCATAAATACCTGGCACAAAAGGGGTGTGTAGACTTTTTTTTTTAGACCTATTGCATGTACAACCCTCATGCCATTCACCTCTATTATAAATGAGTACAAACCTGCGCACTGCTGGACTGAAGAATCATTTCATTAAATGTTCATGATGTGGGGAAACACTGCTGAAATTTTAAAAATGTCCAAACAGAAAGCACTTCTGGACTGTCGACCATGCCGAGCTGCACAAAGTCATCACACCTGTCCCCTTTGGACTTGTTACATCACTGAAAATGACATTTTCCGTTTGCTCTTTAATTCTCCAACATTGATTCCCAGAAACACCTTGTGCCTTTCAGACACAGTGTAATTTTTCTTCAATTTTATTATTTTCATTATTTATCAGCCTACCACTGAAATGAACCCTGAAACCGGAAGCTGAAACCACATCTATATTAATAAACAGGCTCACCACATGAGTGGAGTGCAGTTAGCAGAAGCCAAAGCGTAGTAGGTGATAGAAGGTTTAAGTGGTTGAAAAAGTTCTATTTCTGACCACTGAATCATTTGCTGTTGGTTGTGAGCTGTGGGTGATGAATTAGTGCTCTGTATGCTGGGAGGTCATCCACATGACATCAAGAGCGATTAGGGGCCTTGTCCCCAATGTTTCGGTCGACAATCACTCTATCCTATCATCACATATACACTTTTTTTTATCCATTCTCCAACCCTTTTGGGTTTTTTTTTTTGCTCATCAAACCATATCAATGTGCAGTCCTGAACAAGGTCACATTCCATTGGTAGATTATGCTCTTCCTGAGTGTTTTGACATACAGATGTATGAAATGCCCCCCAAAATAATAAGTGGAGCTGTTTCACATCCCTGAAGAGTCATCCATCATGATTAGATCTGACCCTGGAGGTAGGATCAGGTAACGGGGGCTGAACCGACCCACACCGGATGAATCCACAGGTCCACAACTGCAGCAAGAAAGGCAGACGAGGGCTTGAACTCACCAATGGAGAGACTCAGGGGAAGCCATGGTTCTTTCCAGATATAGTCAAGGTAGTTCATATTTTGTGTTTGTTTGCTTTGAGACAATTCTGTTTCAAATATTTGTATCGATCCATGGATGAAAATGGTTCACCATGGCCCGATTATAGGGTTTGTACATTTGTGCCGCAGCAAAGCTTTGCAAGTCAGTAGGTGTCTCAAAGCTTTGCCAGCCTTAAGGGGCTCTCATAATGCATGAGCAGGAGTCTCAGTGCCTGATCAGCAGAAAGATGACATTGATGCTCAGTCTTGCCATTCGTCCTACCCGGACTCCCCGTGCTTTATTACATGGAAAGATACCATCTTTAATTCTACTTCCTTTAAATAAAAAAAAAAAGGTCATTAAACTTCCATTCATGACGTTAATTACCTGATAAGGTTTGCTGAGGGAAGATGGACAGAAAGTCTTTCATTTTATTCAAAAATGCAGCGCTGTACATATTATTCACCTGCATAATCATGCACTGAAAAGTAACAAGAGACATTCCTTAGGTTTCTTTGTGATGCCCTCAAAGCAGAATAATAGATTTCAGCAAGTACTGTACCAAGAACAACATACAAGTATGATTATAAATAATTCCTAAGCAAACTACAATTTTCTTTCCAAAATTTTTTTTATTGTTTTTATTATTATGGTATCAAATGGTGTTGTACATAAATCTGGCTGCAATAATAAATATTTAACTCATATTTTGAATCCATTATTTCAATGTTAGTCGAGTGAAGATGAGATTTTGATGTCGGAGCAGTGAATGTGTAATTTAGTACAAATGTATTGTTTTTAGCAGGCCAATATTAAAATTTCATTATCATTGATTGCTGGTTAGGGCTAATCAAATAACATTTACCTTTCACTTCCTGAAGTAAAAACAATGCATGTTGTTCACTGGATTTCTGTTTTGCTTGTTTGCTGATTAACCCCAAAAACATACATCAGCCATGAAAAAAAATCCAGTTTAAATTTCTTTCCCATTTCATCAGCAACAAATAATACAGTGGTCTACATTCGCGAGCTTCCTTGCATGGCAATAGTAAGCCATCTGTTCTGGCTTCTGTAGCGAGGAAGGACCCAGCAGAGAATTATACCCACAGGATCTCAGATTTGGATGAACAAAGTACATCTAGGATGATCCAGAGACCCAGCAATGGTCAAATCATCATGTGACCATCCAACTGTGTCAGAAACAAAAAGTCAACTTTCTAAACTGAGCGTAAAGCATTGCTATTTTTCTGTTCTGCCCTGACTGTGCCCCTTGAGCCGACCTACTTATGACTCTCTGGAGAAGTAGGAGATCATGAGCAATCTGTGGGAATTCACAAGAGACTGCGGTATATGCTGCAGGTGTTTCAGCAGTAAATAGACAGAGAAAAACAATTAAGGATTTATCCTCAGCTGTTTATGGTAATTTACGGAAAACAATCAGACGCAAATCCAACACACAAAATGCAGCCCACAATTTCAGAAAAAAAAATACTTTCTATTTCCCCCCATCATGTATTCACAAAACATACTGAAAAACATGCAAATGAGAAGAGACACACACACACACATAAATGGAGTCTACTTGGTAAAATAAAATACATTTCAGGTTCAAAATAGGTTCCACTGCAATTAGTTGGAAATTGGAAAACAGGATTCAATTAACTGTCTTACTACGGAGGAAGCGTCATCCACAAATTATAAGCTTCTGTTCACATTCCATTATTCTGTCACCGAACATGATTCATAAAGAATCACACAGATTTGATTTGCCTTAAATGGTGAGTATGAATTATTCTTCTGACTTCCATCTATGTGTTAATTATGTAAGCTGTTGAATGAGAGTCTTGTTTTAGGAGAAAATTATGGACTTGATTGTGAATGTTTTTTTTTTTTATGGATACTTATAATGTACATACAATACATCTTTATTTGAAAATTATGTCCTGAGGATCTTCTGTCACAACTGTCACACTTGGGAACAAAATTACTAGATAGATCCCGATAGCCAGGGGCATGCAGAGGCCAGGGCCAAGGGGGCAGTGCGCCCCCCACATTCACCTGGGGCGATGTGGCACATACCCCCACTCCAACCCACAGCGCTTAAAGCAATCAATAATAGCTAAAGAAAAAAAAATGTTCAAAGGGCCATGCTGCTGAGATTGAGTGCGCATAAAGTTCGAGATCTGGCCGCAGCGCCCGTCGTCGAAAAAATTAATTTCGAGGGCATCTAAATGGGCTGTTTGCCCCGGGTATGTAGAGTGCTTTGCACGCCACTGCAGACAGGCAGCATAATCAGCATAATTGGGCATTTCAAGTGCTTTACACAATACAGTCAATCATAATGAAATTTCTGTGGGAATGAAAGGCTGGATGCTTGTCACTCAACTGCAAAATTAACATTTATTATTATAAAAACAAAAAATCTGGCAAGTTGAAACCACCAATACAGAAATGTTATGTTGTCTCATTTTATTCATAAATTTGCAGATTCAAAATTATATCTGGGTCTGTTAATTCAAACGCAAATCTGATCGCAAATATTTGCAGGAAGTGAAGAAATCATAGCCTCAAATTTTGCTCAACTAAGTCAGAAATATCTCCAAGCTCCAGTGTAGAGGTGAAAGGTACCTTCTGAAATCCACTGCCAGAGTATTTATTTCTTCTGCCTTTCACTATACGTTGCTGGCATACAAGAAGAAAGATACTAGTTGCAAATTATATGCAAACTATTGGGACCCACAGAAATTGGATTTCTCTTGGTCCATGTAAGAAAAGAAAGCAAATTGTGCTTGTGCAATGTCAAGCCAACCAGAGCGTCTAAAAAAAAATTTCAAAAGAATGTCTCGGCCTACAAAGCAAACGCAAGTACACAAACAGAACAATAGGTGTATTTGAATATGCTGCACAAAACAGCCAAGATGATTTCTTTTTTTGTCATTTTGCCAAAATTGATCCAATGGAGCAATGTCAAAGAATTTAGCACATATTTTAATAGCAACGCCCCAAAGCTGAAATCAATCTACCTTCCTGTCTCAGTTTTAAAACTGTTTTGATGTCGCTGTATATTTGCGGTGGCGTTAGACAAATTGTGCCGGGGTGCAATGTACATTCATTACATATTCTGACTGAACTGAGCGGGCCCTTCTCGTTTCATCATTTCGACAGTATCGGCAACTATTAAGCCCCCATCATTTTGATTTGTATTTTTAAATGTTCCAGTAACATCACTGATGTTCGGTTTTGTGAGCATGTTCTGCTTTTAATCTGCACATTTCTTTTATCGTGTCTGCTTCCAAAGTCTGTTTCCAAGTGATGCCGGTGATGGGTGGGCTTCTGAGAAAAGGCATTAACGACCAAGGTCCCATATCTTTATATATACTCAGAAAACCAATTACTCTTGCTTGTTACTTATCGGTATACGGGCCATACAAAGCGCTCCCACGGGGCGTTCATGAAACTACAAAAATTCACACCTGTATTGAATTACCGCATGGCCTTGGTAAAAAATACGATTGGCTGGATGAATGTTGGTGTACATCACCGTCACTTGAACGAGAGCAATTGTACTGAAGTCTCTGTGTCGGAGAATCCATGTATTAGGTGAAAATCTCATTAAAAAGCAGAGGTTCAGAAATGCAGGCATAAATATTGCAGCCTGCTCTGGTGCAAGTGGCCTTCAGGTTGTTTCATGTTTTACAAAGAATAGCGAGCTATGGCGTCAATCACTCGGTTGATATGTTTCTCCTGTTATCAACCATCAGCATTCAACTCAAAACATCCTTTTTATTACAATTACTTAATAATTTACTTTTGCAACAATCACTGATAAACTGTATTAATCAGCTGCTTATTACAGCAAGGGAATTTATGAAATGTCAAAATCCACTGATAGATATTGGAGAATGAAAACAGAGCAGCACAGTAGAAGATTGGTTAGAAATTTGGTTTATGTTAGGGTTGACAAATTATCTTGATCGTATGATTATGTTGGAATGTAGACTAGAATTATTAACTTTGTTAAAACCTTTCACCTTTTCTCGACTCTGGAAAGTTTCCACATTCAGTTGTTGAAATTTTCCAAATGGTGTGGAAACATTCTTGCTTAGTTATCTAAAAAGCTCCACGAGTTTCTGTTTTCACAACCTTGTATAACAAAGAGCTAAGACCCTCTGCACTGATTAACCAGTTGCTGAGGTGACCACCAAACCTTTCCACTCTCGTCCACTCTCACTCCCACCCTGTTTTCTCTCAATAAATATGCCCTTGAGAGAGGCCTAAGTCAGACTGCGTTCGAACATCCCTGTATGCTACAGTGACGAACGTTTTCTCCACTTGCAAGTGCTAAAAAGGCATACGGTCTCCCGTGTGGTTCTTGCAAATAAGTTCGAGTGAGCACCATTCTAACAGTTTACAGCAGGGGTGTCAAACGTATTTTTGTCGCAGGCCACTTTGTAGCTAGAGCTTTCCTCGGAGGAAATACGATTACTCACTTCGAAATCAGATGTCAAGTTTGTTCAGTTATTGTTAATAGACGTTATTGTAAAAACATATATTTATTACACATGACAAATATTTATAAAATGCAAGGCTCTTTGAAATTGACAGACATGATTTGCTTTCACGGGCCATATAAAATTATCTGGCGGGCCGGATTTGGTCCCCGGGCCTCGACTTTGACACCCATGGTTTACAGGTTTGTGCGGGTTTTACTCCTCATCTCTGCATTCCTTCTACAGTCTAAAAACATGTTTTCAGGTTCTCATATGTATGATTGTGAGTGTGTTCCTGTGTGTTGTTCCTCTGATTGAATAGCAGGTGTTATATTTAAAGTTTCTCAAATGTTTATATTTGGACTCATAGGGGCTTTCAAGGCCAGTTGGGTCAAGAGAGAGGAAGTGGAGAGGTGGTGGGATGTCACAACAAAACATGGAACAACTTTACAATTACTTTTACCATCATGTAACCAGCCAACCTTGTGTGACAACTGTGATGGTGATCAGAAGTGGAGTAGACAGGCAGTTGGAGAATGATGGAGATGACCACAGAAAATGCAAAAAGACAGGTGGAGCAGACAGTCAGGCGGCACGCAAAGAGAAAGTTCTTGCCGGTTGGTGTGTACCGTCAGATCTTGATGCTCACATTTCTTCTTGATTTCTTGTGATAGCTCTATTTTCATAATAAATTAGTAAAATGGACATTTTTCTCAGCCTTTGACAAGCACTGTGCTTGCCCACTTACACCAGTGTATACAAATATTATATAAATATTCTACGTATACTATATATATACGTAGTTATATATATATATATATGTCCAGTTTTTAAAGGCAAATTGAGTTGTTTTTAAGGCAGCATTTTTAAGGGTGGACATATTTAGACTGGAATTTGACTTTCTACTTCTTCATTGATCTTTTCATCTCTGAAGCTAAATTTGGCCCTCAAACAAAACACCACTCTAGGTTGAAAAGTGGCATGATTGTTTTCCAGCGAGAGGCAGTCAAGCTTATGATGAGCTCTTGTTCTTGGTTTCACTTTCATTTTTTCCATTCCGCTGTTTTTGTCAGCAACTTCAACCTGGTTTGAAAGACGACAATGAAGCTTCCTATCCGTTTGACCTCATACTGCTAATTTTAAAAACCAATCCCTGCATCTTGCAGATTTAAAAAAAAATTTATGATCATATCAATGCTTCACGAGTAATAATGAGAACTATAAGAGGATTATATCAATGATGCTTCATTTCTCATTTACATGGTAAAGCTTTTCACATTAAGGCTATTCTACTAAATATAGTGTCTTCAGGTCTTTTTGCAAGACACTTTGTCCTGCTTCCTCCTGATCAAATTCGGTAGATAAGAAAGGGGAGAAGCAGCCAGAGAGAAGTGCGTTCTTCTTTCAGCGTGAAGAATGGGCTCGGAGATGTGGTTAACAGACACGGCTGTCAGATTACTGGCTCCAGCTGCGGAGGACGAGGGAGGAGGCTCTCCCTAGCTCTGCCGTGTTTCGTCATGCTGAGCTGCCGAAAGGGTCAAAATGAGAGTTGCATCTCTTTTCACAGGAAGAAGGTATGCCACTGGCCAGCGCTAATTATTTCTTCTCCCTCTTTTTCCCATCACTGCTCAGTTCATCTCATATGCTTACGTGACCCTCGGAGAAGTCACAGAGCATGATTGAAATAACTCGCCACCCATGGCGCCATTAAGTAAGACGTTCCCCTCTCTTCCTGCTGTCCTATTCATTTTTTTTTCCAATTCGAACATCAGTCATCTCCACAGGCCACGAGGTTCATAATTCATAGTACCACTGAACTGCTCAAGCATATTTTCTGGAATAATTGTGCATTTTCTTCAGTTATTAAAGTGCAACTACTTCATCATTTTAGATAAAACAATATCAATTTTTTTCTGCAGGGGCTCTTGGCGTTGTAAAAACTTCATCAGTTGGAACACTGCCAGCCGTATACGTTACGGGGGATAGGGGGACTAATTGCACCCCCAGATTCATAACGACCACAATCCACCCTTCATCATTCTCACCGTGTGAGGTAACTAAAATCTGAGGAAAAATGTTATGTTTCAACTTACAACCTCTGTTGTGTTTAAGTTACACAAGAATGTGGGATTTTGTACTTCTAAATCTGCCGCCACCGAGACATGTTCTCAAAGCGATGTCATCACGTGCTGCACTACAGAAGCTAACTCTGACCAGAAGGTTTCCGAATTTGAAGGCAGAAAGGAGCGCTCCAAAAATGAAGTCTTTTGTATAAATGATTCTCATTTTGTTTTTCCCTAAATCTCGACAGTGAGGCTGAATACTGAGTTTGAGTCCAACATGTACCTTCTTATCTTTACCATCCACTATGACTGGCCTATATTTGGTAGCTACAATACTTGACAAAGGAACAGAAAA
Organism: Syngnathus scovelli; assembly: GCF_024217435.2. NCBI lineage: Eukaryota > Metazoa > Chordata > Actinopteri > Syngnathiformes > Syngnathidae > Syngnathus > Syngnathus scovelli. Next base: position 12,164,126 of record NC_090848.1, on the reverse strand, counting down.
AAAACTCCTTCCCTAGTGGTGTTAAACGTGTTTCAGAAATAATACCAGAAATGTTGCCCCTTCAGGCAATATGTGCTTCAATTTAATGACTTTCCATTGAAACGCTCTTCTCTATGAAAGAATCAAATGCGTAAATAGCATGGTGGGAAATGAATAACTGCACCACTGAGGAAAAAGTTAATCATTTTATTCGTGTTCATTCCCACTTCTATCAAAACGTATTGTTATAATTGTGTCCAGACCTGCAAAGTACATGTAGGGTGAGTTAAATGTCAAATCTACTCCAATTCGCATTTATTTGAAGGCTTGAAATCTTTCTGTGATGTGATCCCACCAATAACCACATCACTGAGAAAATGAAAGAAACCACCACTGTCATTTTCTTTGAACCAACCAAATGATAAAGAACCCAAATCACATGTGTCTTGTTTGAGATATGGATAAGAAATTAATGAGGTGTTTTAGTCATTTTTCAGCTTCGGCTGGTCTACCGCTAGAGTTCATAAAACTGTCATTATTAAAAGTCCTTCCCGTAGTGGGTGTGATCACTTTCCACTATTTCCACTTTCCCTCATGGCAAATCTCAATCCAAAAGACTCTGTAGTTCATTTTCGTCTTATTCGCACAGAGATTCTGTTCGTCTCTGTGTGTTTCATGTCTTTTTCGACTATTATCACATAGACATCAAGTGTCATTTTTGAGGTGCTGGGTAAATTTACATTATTTCTGATTGGTTATACAATTAGATTGGGGATCTGTTTGCTGCACTGCTCAGTAAACTTTGATGCCATTTGTTTTCATCTTCAAAGTTGCCACAGAGATGGAAGCGCAAACGTTTCCTTCTGATGTTTCCAAATTTCAGATTTGGATGCCAAATGAGTCGGTGATCAATTCAAGAGAGGCTGAAGAAAAATATTAACTCAGCATGCTGCATTTGTATAAGGACACATTAAATGCTGATTTCCTTCGCACAAACAGTGTTTGGATTGCGATTGGTTGCTGGATTTTGGCTGCGCATTGTGGCTAATCATCTCCCAAAGTTTGGTCACACACTTTGTTTTTTCTTGTTAGAGAACACAAACTGCATGCGAGTGACGCAACTGAACCTGAATCAATTGAGGTATTGTGAACCAATTACAGTCAGCGACTCCCCAGACAATGCGTTGAAAAAGACAAACTGAAACTTTGTTTTTGTTTTTCTCATCTGGAAGGTTTAGAGACTCCATATAAACAGGACAGTACTGTTTTACATTGAACCTCAAACAACAGAGTGAGTTTGTCAAAGACGAAGTAGATTAGCAAACATAGAATATGTGAGCAGCTATTTTCAACATAATTACACAAATTAAGGAGATGCTACATTTTAATTTTCAATCACACAGTCAGTGGTTTATTTTTCTAGAAGAAAATGATCCGATTTTTAGACTCCTTTCACGATGTCAGTCACAAACTCAAGCGCTGTCAGATCTGTGATTGGATGAATTCAGGGATAGAATTTCTGCCGAGGATAAACTTGTCTGGGCGGCTATTTTGATATGATTACAAAATATTCATTTGTTTTCTTGATTAAAGAAATACCGCAACTCATTAAAAATCACAGATAGTGGTCTGATGTAATAAATATAAAATATCTTTAAGGTTACAACATCAATTACTCATTTGTGATTAGATGATAGACAATGTGGAACTCCTGCCTACGTGTGCAACAATGATTACGCGCGGCAAGAATGCTAAGACCATTCCGAGAAAAAAAAAAGGTAAATTCTGTATCAGCACCTCACCACAATTGTTCGTATACGTCATCCTTTGTAACTTGAGGTTTCAACTTATTGTGTTAGTACCCAATCCTTTACAAAAGTTAGTTTTAAGCAGTAGTTTGTTCATAAGAGACGAACAATGTGTGAAAACAAGTTTTGTTTTCTCTTCCCCAACCGCTGATGTTCTTTAGAAGACGATACAAGTTTTACTTGGAACGATGTTCACGGATTTTGTTGAGCAAGCAAGTTGATGTTGGATTCGGTTGTCATCTCCTTGTTAAATGATGCATGAAAGTGAATATCCATCTCCTGCGATGTAAACCATATAATGGCAGCGTGACGCAAGCGTTGTAATGAATGAACGAATGATGAATCTCCTTGGCTATGTGCACAAACGCTGAGAAAAGAAGTTTCAAGATCTCACTTTTTGGCTTGACCACAACATTTTTTTTTATATATATATATAATTTTATGTCAGTGCACTATGTTGCATTCTATAAACACTTGACACACCCATGCCAATCCCAAAATGAAGGGAAATATTCTTCTAGGCTACCATTATGTGATGTAACAATCTTTTTTGTGGAAAGAAAAAAAAAATATATATATATATCTCAGAGACGGTTGAAAGATGGAAGAACACGGCAAAAAAATCACTCAGGGGAAAGTCTCCAGTTGCTACACACTGGATCGGAAATACTACCACACTTAAAACCATCTCCTGAACACTTTAGTGACTCTCTTAAATTGAAACTGTTGGACAATGGGGAGCAGATGGTTGGAGGGCAGGCATAAAGCTGAAAAGACAGCTGCTTAGTGAAAAGCGTTTTTCAGTTTGTAAAAAAATGGTTTGGAGCTGTATAAATAGTAAACGACTTGTTAATGTCATCTTTATGTCTATCGTTTTATATTGGCGATAAAATACGTATATGTTCCATTCATTTATCCATTCAAATGCAATTTTATTGTTTTATCTGTGTGCACATCCATTCATGTGAGCTTGCGTGAACGCCTTAAAAAAAAAAAAAAAAAAAAAAAAAAAAAACGCAAGATCGCTGTCTCGGTTCTTCTGTTGATACGCAATACGGGGTTAATTAATTTTCTGACCTTCTACAGAGGCTAAAAAAATATTTCAATCATAGCTGATAGGATAATGCTGAGCAGTGAAAAATAAAACATAATGTTTCAAGTGTAATCTTATTTATAGCATACCTCCAGTGCTTATAAAATATCTTTACAGGTCTGATTTGATGTTTGACTAATGCCCTGCAACAGTTGCACGTCATCATAGATTCAATCAAATCAAAAAATCTTTGTGTTTTGGTAATACTAAATATCTACTACAAGTCTTAACTAATATGTTGATAGTTTAAGTTAACTTTCAAACTACATTTCCACAAATTACATGTGAATTTTAAATGGCACTTCTGCCTCAATAGATTGATTAGCTTAAATACTACATATGGAAAACACAATTTTCATCCCTGGCATTTGACATCAATAGTCGCAATTTTTTTAAAACCTTCCAGCAAATTTTTAACAACACATTTAATCATATCATATAATAGGCGTAAATTTGATTGGCAGAATTTTAGTTGCTCTGCATCAAATATACAGTATTGTATATGTAAGTCAATGTAAGGTCAATGATTTTAAGCACAATGACTGGGAGAGATTGGATTGATTTTATTTCAGAGAAAGTTAAAATGTCTATATATAATGTTCCTGACGTACTGTTGTGACTGCAGTTGTGTGTCGTTATTATGAAATCACAGTGTTAGCTCAACTTCCCAAAGTCTTACAACGTTGTTGGTGTGTTGTCGCACAAGCCCTAACCCACACTTTGTTGTCCTTTGTAATTAAAGCTGTGTATTTATCTGTTACCCAGAGCTGGGGGTCAGCGGGGGAAGCTTTTAGCAGTTGCATCTTTGAGATATGTCATGGTTATCGTCTGCAGCACAGAGGACAGAGCGTACGTACAGCTAGTCATCATGAAAAGGCCAGCTAAATAAAACTCAACCTCGACCGACAAAATAATTGCCCATTTAGGATGAGGTACACACGCTGATGTTCATGGACAGGTTAATAGCAATAATTAAGGACCACATTTAAAACATCACAAATGCAGCTCTTTTCCAATGAAGACTTTGCATTTTGCTAATAAATTTTATTCGTTTAATGGGTTTTAGACGACAAATGTCATAGTTGTTAAAAAAAATAACAAAATGAATAAAATGGATTCTTGACAGTAAATGTATCAATGCTACTCCAACTCGTTCATTGCAAGTATACTCTCAAGATTTTATTTTTTTTTGTCCCTCATCTGTACACAGAAAGGCAATGATGCTCTTAAAGTGGATTATTGATCTGGTTGCAAACTTTTTACTGTAACCTCCAATAGCCCTCCATGAGTAATCTTGTTTTTATTATTAATTGATTATTCTTCACCAGACAGGAGGCATTGAGCACATAAGTGACGGAAGCATTGGAGCTGTTTTTTTTTGGACTCTGCCTTTATCAAGTTAATAAAACAAGACAAAACCACAGCCTTTGGGAGCAACATTCAATAGCTTTGCTTGCGTTGATAGACAAACAAATACAGGACTGCTATGATTACCAGAGATTATCCTCATCATAAGAAAAAAAAAAAAAACATTGATCCCTCCAGCAGAGAGCATAATCACATCAAGATCAATAAACACAGATTAAAGCAAAGCACCCTGATCCTTCAATATTTACAGGATAGCCAACAGAGGCATTACATCCCTAAGCTGTCTTGGTTTCTTTCATTGGAAGCTTCTAGAGAAACATTCATCATTCAAAAATGCAAAATCATTCAGTCTCTGGGAGCTACAATATTCTTTCAAATTAGGCAAACTCCATTGAGCCAAATATGATTTAATGGTTTGCTGGTTGCAAAATAAAACATTGCCTGATGGCCTTCTGAACTTCGAACTCATTCAGTCATGACCCCACAATCAAAATGAAAATATTTTTTTCCTGAGTGTTCTTTTAACTACTAGATCAGAATTTCCCAACCTTTTTTTTTTTATTCAGGCACTCATTTTAATCTCACAAGCAATATTGGGATCAAAAGGTTGAATGCTAAACTACTGATTATATCGTCACAATTTATCTACAAAATTACTTAGTGTTATATCAGAGCATGTTTAATACGTTCCTCCTATGTTACGTTCATATGAGACCCTTTGATGAACAATTTAAAATCCATCTGTGTGTTTTTAATAAATCACCCGTCACTCTGTGTCAATGTTTCGCAAAGTGTTTTGTCCTGGGGTCATCTCTGGAGCTTTTCATGCTGCCACTGCTTCTCTTTACGCCAGCTCCTCCTTTCCTTGTGGGTGTCAGCTGGAGAGACAGGCCACCCAACACCCCCACTGCCCCTAGAGAATCCGCAAGGTGAATTGGGGTTCAGCTGTGCCAAACATCGCCAAATGCGCTGGAATGGCTCACGTCTGACAGGTTGGGTCAGACACAGTATGTGTGTGTGTGTATTGACCTGCCTTGACTATGTAGGACATTAACGACAAACAGATGGACAAGGTACAAATATAAATCGTGATTCAGGCAGGATCGTCCTGCCATTTCCAGCGTGAACGTAAAGCAATTTTCCCGAGACGCCTGCATTTCATCAAGTTTAACAGGCCAGAAGAGGTATTATGAAACCAGACGCATATGCTATAACTTGAGAACAAGTGAAAAAGTCAAGTAGGCTTGTCTGAGCCAGATTTTGGAAAGTCGTGAACAAATGGATTCGTTTTGAAGACATTAAAATGTGACTGTGAGAATTTTCTTACCAGTCCATTCGGAGATTCAAAATTAGACAGAAATTATCAGTACAAACTTGTTTTTTTTCCCAACACTACTCTCTCTCCAAGTGATCAATTTCAACCATTTTAAGATCTCAATATTGACTTCTACTCAGTAGGAAACTACTACTACGACTGTTTGCTGCACACTATGCAAATGCTAACGACAAGAATTATTTAAAATGCCAAATCTCTCAATATTTTATAAACAAGATTCTGTTGTTTACTGTTTGTAGTTTACATTAAGAAGTTAATGTGTGCCACCAAAACAAAAAGATTATCAAGAGACAAAATACTTTCCCTATATGAAAAAAACATTTAAAGTGATTCTGTTCAAACATTGGAATCCACTCCTAAGGGTGTGAATGACAGAATCTGAAAGAGGAAAGACGGAAAAGCGAGATAAAATAAAGAGATACGAGAACAGAGCAAAATGAAAAGATAACAGGATCAACAATTACAGGAAACTCATCTGCTGCACTGCATGAGTCCCTCAACCTGATCCAGTCTGCCACGATCCAGGTGTTCTGAACACCTGCTGACATTGGGGATGCACATGATGGCTAAACAAGAAACACTACAGTAGGATTTTTGCAGTCAGTCACACCTGCAAAATCTCTTCATCCATTTTTACCATTTAATTTGCCTCCTTGGAAAAACAGAAAAGAAGGTGTTTTATAAAAACCATGCGGCAGGATTTTTACCGGCTTTGGCTGGGGCTTGATGGGACTGCAAAACAAAAAGATCTTGACAGAGTTATTTTCTTTTGAATTCAGTAGTTTAAAAATAAGTTGAAACACATCACATGAATTGGACTCCGAAAACAATACGCCACCTAATTTTCTGCTTTTGTGTTAAACAAGTCTGACTTACTTTGTACTCTTCCTGTCATTTAAAATCAGCTACGCAGTTACCTAACATCGGCACTTTCACCTGAAAACTGTCTTGAAAAAAAAACTTCAGAGGCTGGGTACATGAGATTTTCATTTTGCTTTTCTGTTACAGTTCTACAGCATTTTATATTCATGTGTTGTTGTTCGGAATAATTATCCTGGAGAAGAAAAAAAAGTCTGGTCCAATAGTTTACAAGTGATAAATCTTCTATCAGACTTAATGACATCCTTTAAAAAAAAAAAAAAAAAAAAAGAATCTAACTTTCTGTGTGAACTGTTATTTCATTGTGATCTCCACTGGGCCCATTATGTTAAAAGCCTGCTCTCAAATTTAAATCCGCCTTCTCCCAAAGTAATAGCAAACCGAGCACTTAGCGGAGCGACCATCAGTCAACAATAGACTGACCTCGTAGCCGGCGCTGTCGGCACCTGGCGGCGACGGTCCTGGCGAGGCGGGCAGACCTTCACACGCCTAACAATTCCAGACAGGCCTCGGATTTACAAAGGCTACTCCCCCGACATTAGAAGACAGGCTGTTAGGAGACGCCGGGCTCTGATTCTATGTCAGCCTCAAAAGAAATTTAAACTGATGTTAAGTCTCAGAGATTAGAAACTCTTTTACAGCCTTAATCAGCCGAGCATTAGCGGATAAGAAAAAAACATTTGATAGCAGTCTGCTAAGATTTTATTCACAAAAAAACGGTTATTGAAAAGTCATGCTCTTAGACATACTGTATTTATTCTTGGAAAATGTGCAAGATCTTGTGCAAAATAGCTGCAAGCTGGCAAATAAGGTGCAAATTAATTAATAATTACCTTCATTGTTGAGAAACACATTTTTCATTCAATTACATGGACATACTGGAATATTTTGATGCCATGAGGAGAATTATGATTTAGTTATCGATACATTTACAGTGCATATGTTGGCCATCGAAAATATTTCCGTGGGTGGACTGTGTATTACTTTAAATTGCTTGTGAATAATGTGTATGTTTTTGAAAGTCACCTCTGTTATCTCATCGGGCTGCTGTGATTCCCTTTGCGATGATAATAAAAGCGCGTCCATGAAGAATTTAAAAAATGTAGCAAAATCTGCATGACAGCTCATGTGAAAGTGTGCTTGCTAAGAAGGCATTTATGTATATTAACCCTGTAAAGTAGCCTCTTTAAATTCATGAGAATCAGCAAGTTTATTATCCCTGGTCACTGCTCAGCTTCCTTTTGCTCTATGCGAATAATCCCAACCAACACTTAACAACCACTACAGGTTCTTGTTCTCGTCAGTAAATGGAAAAGTTGCCCACTTCTCAGCCAACTTTCTCTGTCTATACCTGTATTGATAATGCGCCTGTGCAATGTCGTGGCATATTGTCTTTTCAAAGATATTACCATGGATTTCATCCTCTGCATGCATCTATCTGACACTCTGGAGTGCGGTTTTAACGATCCTTGTGGGTGTGCTGCTACGCTGATGATTACAAATTGTCACAAAGGTCAAGCTTGTTTGTGGACATGAAATAATGAGCTACAACAGCAGCAGAAACAATAAACACAAATACCGCTCTGCTTTCCGCAGTGACATTAACAGTCGGCTTTGTCAGAGCCTTCTCCTCGCTCTGCTAATTACAATGGCGTGGCATGCGTGGGATACGGGGTCGCAACGCCAAGTCCTGATTTTATGTGTTCATTAACCATCCATCCATCCATCCATCCATCCATTCATCCATTCATCCATCCATCCATCCATCATCAACTGTATCTAGCAAGCTATAGCTATTGTACTATCAGGCCATCCATCTGTGCGTGCGTGCGTGCATGGAGAAAAGTCTTCTTATGGAGGAAAGTCTTGTGTGTTGTGTACAGAAGCAAGTATACGCTCAAAGAAAGGTTCAGGTGACCTTCTGAGAACAAGTGTTGATGTCAGCGTTTATTCTGTCACAGCACATTGAGCAGTGCTGTACAAACACACACTCTTCCTCTCACATACACACACACACACACACATACCAAAAAGGAGCAAGGTAAGTGGGGTCCAGAGAAAAGTATGACAGAGTGTGAGCATGATGGAGGGCACGCATCTAATATCATCAGAGGGTTCATAGAAGAGTAAGGGATGCTGAGAAAGCACATGAGATGAGGTATGATCTCTCACACGCACGCGCGCGCACACACACACACACACACGCACACACACACACACACACACACGTTCACAAGGAGTGGTGCTGATTTTTCTTTCATGGCTGAGGCAACCGGGCAGCGGTAAAGTGTTTATCAAATAGGAAGAAGGCCTTTTTTGTGGAAAAGTGCATTTCCATAATAATATCAAATTGTTTTTACATCAGCATCATGAAATTGTCATTTGTCATTTTTGATGTGGGTAGCGTGGGATCCTCTCAGTTCTAGAATCTAATCACCAGCAAAAATTTTAGGATATTTATTTTTTTCTATTTAGCGGTGTACGGTGAGATTTTATATTTTATGTAAAATATGCACCTTGGCTTCAACATTTTTTCCGCACTATATTTATTAAGCCTAATTGTTCCAACTCTCAAACCATTTAAGAATAAATAGCACCATTTGGTTATAATATGAGGACTTGGAAGAACTGCTCGTTCTGTCCTATGGTACCTAATCCAAAGAAAAACCTCTCGACTTCTACACAAGTTGCGCAAAAGACGACACCCCGAGTAGCTCAAGTCCTCTGCTGCAGATTAACAGGTAATAGACTCTCCCACGCATTGGCGGCAGGGGCTGTGGTTTACGGGCCGAACAGCTGTCTGACCAGCGCCTCGGATGAGCCTGACGCCATGTTACATCAGACTAAACTGCAGCCTCAAACATTCATTTGCATTCCTAAAAGCAAGCAAATCAATTTGGGTAAATAAAAGTCTGAACACCCTGTGATGGAGCCACAGGAAGGAAACATGCACACCTAGTGTGCAGTCCTGGCACATGACGGAGATGCTTTTCTTATGTTATGCATGTGAGCTTGTGTTTACAACAGCTATGTTGTGAGTGTGGTTCCAATAATCACTGTTTTTTTTTCTTCATCTCACTGTCGACAGAAGGGCCTGCACAAATCTGTTTAGAAACGGATCAGGAGTGTTTGTAATCTTAGTTTAGAGCCCGGATCTCAGGCTAGAATGCTGCACATACTCATGCAAGATGCTCTCATTTCTTAACTAGATTATACACTGTCGGCAAATAAAATGCCTCAAGCAAACGACCAACTTTGAAATTAAAACTTACTGATGGAGGAAATTTAAGCAACTTTGGGGATTCGGGAGGGCGGACTACTGCTCTAGATTAAAAACGATGCTGTATGGTTTCTATGTGTTTCTAAAATAAAAAAATAAAAAAAAGATAATCAAGAACAATGAACCTGTTTTTGTTTTGTGTTTATTCAATCAACCTTGACTTGGATTACATTTATGATTTTCTCAGAACACTGAAGAAAGTATAGTATTTTTGTAATTTAACCTTCTGTGGTTGGTATTCTGCATTATTTATTTATTTATTTATTTATTTTTTTTATTTCTTTAGCACACACAAAATAACACAAATGTCATATGACGAAAAAAAATTAAAGAAAATAAAAACATGCGCAAGGAAGACTAGAAACCCTGACGGGCTCAGATTTCAAAAATATATAATCAATCAATTAGCCTACCATTTTAAGTAGGATTGAAATCAATGTAGATTTAGATCTGTAACTGTAGGCCTTGTGTTTTAAATACAAAGAAACAGTGCAACAGTGAGGCTGTCCTATTTTTGTAGGTTAAGTAGATGAACAGTTGCTTATCTGTTATGGTGGTCACGTAACACCATGGACCCACTTGAACTAACCTTACACCTCTAATTAAGAACATCTAAATGTGAGCACAAAGTGTGGTTGGGTCCAGGCACGTCACTAAATGGGAGGCAAGGCAGACAATTGCTTAGAGCCCGCGAGCTGACGGAAGCCTCAGGGGACAGCTGACATTGACCCGTATCACTGAATAAGCACTGCTTTAACAATGTAACAACAATAACTGTCTGTCAGGAACACCCGCAAAGGGGCTCGATTCTTACTAGCGGCAACGGCTGGTGGGCACCACCTCTGACAAATGGCCAAAATTGGTCTATTTCAACGACATAACTCTAAACAGACATCTCTAATAGCCCCCACTAATATGTTGGAAATGTCTGCCTATAAATCATGACAAAATGAAACAATTAATTGAATCAATTGGGCCGTACAAAAAGAAAAAAATTCAAGAGGACCAATTAAGGAAAAAATCAGGTGGAAGCTGAGTCTGTTCCAGTTCCATCAAGCATCACATATTATACACTAGCTAAGTTGACACACAATATAGCTATTTCAATTTGTTTACAGACCAGGTACTATATATGCCAAGAGTGGCAAACTCATTTTTTGCAGGCAGCATCGTAGTCATAATTTCCCAAATAAATGTATGAATGCTTCATAATATATACAGTACAGGCTACACAGCAAATTGATGAGTAACTATTTTTTTAAATTATAGGCCAGTTAATGATAAAATATATTGAAAAGAACGGTAATAAAAATTTAGAGCGACATCTCTATTTTTTAAAAGTGAAGACAGTTTGTAATTTTAGTATTGGCACTTGAACACATTTGTTTTTGCGGACTACATAAAATTATGACAGGCCGTATCTGGCCCCTGAGCCCTAAGTTTGACACCAATGGTATATACCGTTGTTATAACCAAGTCAAGTCAAGTCAAGTTTATTTGTATAGCCCTAAATCACAAACAGTCTCAAAGGGCTTCACATAGACAAAAATTGACAATTATTCTCAAAGGATCCCCTGATCTTAAGCTCCCAAAAGGGCAAGGAAAAAAACCCCAAAAAACATAACCATTTGTTTGTAGTCATTCTTGCCCTGTGAGCCCATGTTTGGAGTCTTGAAACATATTTGATGAAGCCGAGACAGTGAGCATAAACGGTGGCATTTTGAAATTCTCTTCTGTAATAAAGTGAATAGCATAGCACCTCAAACATTTGGATCCTATTGTATTTTGAGGCAATTCAGTGAATAGTCAAAAAAAAGCAAAACAAGGCAGGGAAAATAAGATAAAGGCAATGTTGAATTTCTAAATCGAGTTTAGCTTTTCTTGTTTTCCCCTCCTACTGTGTTTTTTCATGAGAACACAAGATTCGGCAAACAACTGCTGTCAGCGAACATAGCAAACAAAATACGCAGTCAGTCCTCATTGTGAAATCACAATGATGGATGATGATGCACTCTGGAAGTACTGTAAGAAATATACTTGAAAGTGCCGCTATTGCAAAGAAGAAAGAATAAGGTTGAGTTTTCTCTCATCGTATAAAAACAATGAGCAAACAAACAAAAGTACATTTCTTGTTTTTGCTCACTGTCAATGAGAGGCTTTGCGAGCAAGCATCAAGGTTAGCTACGCGGAGATAAATAATTGTATTTCAGATTTTTTTTCTTCTCCTAAATGCTATATGTCACCTCTTTTGTCTCAATTGTCAGTGATGCTATCGCAGTCTAAGTGATGCCGTTTAAGTGGCTCATTGTCATCAAGTTTCAGGGTTAATGTGAAGTGTGAGCTAATCCACTGGCCACTCAATACCTCTAACAGTGCATGAAATCTCTTGTGTTAGTAAACCCGGTGCACTGGCCCATATCTGAAATTGATCACTGTTCCCTTTGCCTTCTTCATGTCACGTAGCTGTAGCGGGCGAAGAATTGACAGACATCTGGCCGAAAGGATTAGCTAAAACCACCCGGGGACTCTGCAGAAAATCTGTAAGGTTGTGCCTAATTAGTACATTGCTGAATCATTTGAATAGCAGGGGACAAATTAAAAATACAGTGAAATATTTTTCTTTGGAATTCACAAAAGCTGTAGCTTGTAGAGCTTCAAGATAATGTTCTTGTCATTCGGCGCTATATTATATAAAAGTAGGTATCTACTACTGTTCAGAGTTATGTGAAGTGATTGTACACATTTTGCTGTGTATTTAAAAGTTCAAATGGTTTTAAAGGTCAATCTCCTCTACATTCATGAAGCCGACGTATAAAAGGAAAAAGAAAACAGGACAATAAAAAATGTCCCAAGCAAGTCGTGAATAACTTAACAACAATTAGGACAGCTCGAAAAGGAGTAGGAAGAAGTTAAAGAACTTTTCAAATTGAAGACTACGTATAACCTCACCTAAATTCCATTTTGGCATTTAACAATTATTCACAGCAAACATGAAAAATAATCACTTGTGCAGAGGTTGGCATGGACATGATGTTTACGCCATTTTTCCCCCCAAATTTCAAATGATCATAAGGAATAGGCCTAAGGTCTCAGCAGGGCTTTAGTGCATTCACTCACCATTTGTTTGTTCAGGCAAGGAGGTCATGACTCAAGCTGTCGAGGTTGGAGAGTTAAGCTGAGTTGAATAAACTACACTGAGCTTTTAATAATGTGTAAACTGTCATCATTGCGTTTAAAACTCTTATCTCACTGAGATTCCTGCTTGCATTTCTAGCTTATTGCCACTTTACCTGGGTCAAAGCAACCATCTTGCTTTTGACCTTTCACCCCATCAAGGAGCGCACGCCTCTAAGTGCAGTAGCCCTACCTGGTCAATAAGGGGCAGACTAAACAAAAGAAAAGGTGAAAACTTCAACAACAGAACTGAACTTCAACAAAGTTCCAACTTCTACAGTTTTTCATTTTTATTCCACAGACAAAATGAGTCAACATTTATACAAATGCATCACTCTCCCATGATAGAAATGACCTTACCTACGTATCATGTGTGGAAAAAAATGCTGCATCAAGATTCTGCCTCAACTCAAAATTAAATTGTTTTGGGTTTGCCTTGACCTCCAATGCCTCCAATGAATCAACACAAACATATGGGCTACAAAAACATATTCTTGGGCGCTACCACATCCCTCATCAGAGGAGACCATTGGGAGCTTCTTCTCATTTTTGTATGTTAGCGTGTACTCCAGAGATTGTGTTTGAAATGGACGTTTTTGTTTTTTAGAGCTGGATAATGTGAAAGAAGAGAAACAGACATATCCTGAGTCTTTGGCCATGGTGCACACACACTCCCCATCATTAGAGCTTGTAAGCTTTTCCCACATCTTCAAAACCCCAGGCACCCAATTTATGTCATAGGCTTTGTATAGGAAAAACATCTCTAAGCCTGAATCTATCATCTTTATTATCTTCAGACACTATAAAGCTTCTCCAGAGCCATAGGAAGCTTTTCTCAGAGATGTCGGTTTACCAATTTACCAAATCTAAGGGATTTTTTTTTTCTAAGTGCCCATTAATGGGAAATTAATTGACACATTGTTATGAGATAATCATTAGCACTTTAGAAGATACATTTCCATCATTTGTATGGCACTCTGGAAAAATGGCATTTAGACTCAACAATATTATGCAAATATATAATCACTCTGCTTGGTTTGCTTTAATTTCACAAAATACTCCAATCTTAACGCAACACTCACATCTTTAAGGGTGCGTACAAGCCCTGGTACTAAACTGGTCCAGGAGCTGAATGATTAAAAACTGGAGTGTGGATTAACTCCACCCTTAATGGTTAAGTTAGAATGGTTAACAGCCTTGGAGAAATGACCCAAGTTAATTTTCAATATAAATATTATTTTGGATCTTTGATCTCACTGATTTAATTTCTAACTAGGGATAAAAAATATTATATAGTCGTTTAAGATGAGGGTGACACGGTAAAGCAACGGATGGTCCATTCTACTGCATCATGATTTTAAATTGTATAATGTTCTCCCAGGAATTAAATGTATCTTTTATTTCCTCCTTTGTGACCCCCTCCTTTTAAAAAAAATAATGCTTAGAATGACACTTTGTATATTTAATGCGCTGCTGTACAATTATGTTGTGAATTTGTTTTTCAAGGTCAGACTGATAAAATTCAGAAATTAATTGAACATTTTTGGGGAAGTTTTAATTGGCTCTGTTCATTGAAGCATTTGTAATTGTTTATTATATACTTTCCCATATCCAAGCACCCTTTATTAATAGATAGCTTTTGAAAATAACTCAATCGCTTGATTTGCTCCATTATTAATTGAAAAAAAAGGCCTTTCAAGTCTTTCAGTTATATGTTTCTGTTTTTTGTGTATCTTCGGACGGGGTGGGGGATCTTTGCACGATTGTCAGTGATTGACAATTTGCAGTTCGACATCAAACGTGTACAGGCATATGTGCAGCAAATCTCCACGTATGCGTCTCCTCTCTCATCTGCAATCTGACACATTTCTGACAAGGATGGAGCGACTTCAGCCGCTTCTACCTGCCCCCCCCCCCACACACACACACACACACCTCCCACCAACACCACGAGCAAATCTTTAAATCACTCCTACGCTCCCCTCCATCCGTCTAGTGATCTGCGGCTTCCTCTAAGCTAAATGCGGGGCGAGACGCCGCGTGGCTCGGCGACACATGACAAGTTCTTCAAGCTCTGATCCGTATTCTGTAAAGAATCATCATTAGTGGGGAAAAAAGCATAGCCGTGTCGCTCGGGTTCACATCGCTTCATCGTCTCCCTTGCCACCTTCTTCTTCTGAGGAGGAGGCAAAGCTAGAGAGTGGCGCCTTTCCTCCAATTACTTTCTCACTTATGCTTTCTATTAGCCATTTTTATTTCATTCTTTAATGAGCTGACCTTAACGAGCTCTGACAGCATGTCTGGCGTCTGGGCCCTCCCGTCACTGTCACCGAGGTGACCTCTTCCCATGTGACAAGCCGACATCTAAATGAGGATGTGAGAGGCTTGTGAGCTATGTTTAACTAGCAGAGCACTTACGGAGACAGCTTGACTTCACTTTTTTTTTTCACGACGCTTGATTGTGGCGCGATTTTTGAGGTACGAGATAAAAAGCCATGTTGACAAGCTGTCGGTTTGTCTGCTTGCAAGTTGAATAGGTGCTATCAAGAGGGAGCGGGGTGGGTGGGGAGGCTGGCGGAGCTCCTGTGATGTTGCAGACAATTGCACAGTTCCAGCGCTTTGTGTCATCTATCATGCTGTTTGTAAAGACTGTGCCACTCGCTTGCACTGAGAGAAAGGGAACACGAACAGCGTGAGTTCCATTTCCACCATGTTTAAATGAATTTAATTTCACATTAAACATCTTGAGGAGTAGTCATGACCTGATGAATCGCTGTTTGGTGAAAGCATTCTGTAAACACAGATTGTTGGACAAAACTGGTCAAGGCAAAGATAATAGGAACGTAAGTTAAAATGCCTCAGCAAAGTTTGGTAATTGTAATTGCATTTGTTTCTTACTCAAGGTTCACTATTCTGTGGTCCAATTGTGCTCATTGGTGGAGTTTTCTTTCTTTGGGTATCTTTGCAGATGAGCAAAGTTAGAAAGGCACCTTTATGCCGTTGTGGGTGTGACCACAGTTGACCAATGCGGCTACCCTCATTCCCTTTAAAGTCAGTGTGCTACACAGAGACTTATTTGTAAAGAAAATTCCATCGAAAATAAAGATAAACAACCAGTATTTTTTTTATCAGCTTTTGCTGTTTATCTTGTTAAAATTGTGCTTGTGTATCTCAAAAACAGTCCTTCAGTTATTTTTGCAGACTAGTGTCCCTGAGCATTCTGTGGTCATATAAGAAGCTTGTTCAAGAATTTGAAGCACACGTCCAAAAAATAAAACCGATTTCAACCTGGCAATGATGCAAAACAAAGCTGGGCCCATCAATAATTAAGTTTTTGTCCTAGCATTTGGTGTGTTCACTGCAGGGTTATTATTAGTCAGTGGAACCTGTAGTTCTCTCCTCTGAGTCAACACAACTCTCCGTCTATGCCGTCATGTCTTAATTAGTCCCCTAATTACTTGTGAAGGGGTGAGAGAGCGAGAGACATGCTGCATTCCACAAGATATGAGGGCAAACTGAAGAACATCTCCATTCCGTAATTGACAAATCACTCATTAGAAACACTCAACTAGTCACAGGTGTTCTTTTGAAAATTCACCTACAAGCCCCCGACAGTTTTTCGACAGCTCCATTCCATATATTTCCATGGAAATTGCACAACTTTACTCATCAGTGCTCCTGCTTTGTTACAATTGAGATTCAGACACAATTCAGCCTTACTTGGATCCAAGTGTCTCCCCTGGATGTCAAAAATTCAACATTTGACAATAATCACACTCACGGTGCTGTAACACACAAATATTTCACCTTTTTGTTTCACGATGCGTAATTCTATAATTTTTCCTCACGTTTTTCTTACTGACCCGCATCAATGGCAAGAAAAGAATAAAGGGACAAGAGAAAGTGCTGCTCCATCGTTCTTTCCCGAAGGGGGCAGCTGGCCACCAAGCTGTGAGTAAGATGTGGTGTTTGAGGTGCATGCTGGGAGACTCTATGCTTCCAATGACAAGCCTGCTGCGTGCTCTGTCCCTGTGCATCCTTTTTGTCCTTACTACAAGCAGGAGTATGACAACCTGCAGAGATAATCGTCTGCCACACAAGAGAAGTGGTCAAAGTAATGTCACAGGGTTTTTTTTTTTGCCGATGTCAACCTTTGCCTGACTTTATTTATAAAGGAAAAAAAAAAGATGAATGTGATCTCATTCCGTGTTGTTGTGTTCAAAGTATAACACTGAGGGCTTATTCATTGTCCTTGTACTTATGACTTAAAAGTTAATTCCATGCAACAAGTTATGATGGAGTGATGGAGTGGAAAAAAAAAAGGTACGACACTGTTATTGACATTTCCTTCATGAGGAATATTCTTTAAAATGTCACACAGCAGAGGTGTTGAATAAAATTGCATGGGGCCATTTTGGAGTGGTTTTATCTGGAAAGTGTCATTATCTTAAAAAAAACTTTAATGTAAAAATATATTTTAATTAAAGCTTCAAATATTAGACTTGCCAAATTGACGGCACACCATGGGTTGGATTTGTCATTCTTTTTTCCAACTAATTGACTTTGAGATTATTACGGCCTCATTCTTATTCATGTTGCCTCTGCTATGCATACAAGTTTAGCCTGAACCAAAATCTGACGGGTGTGAACCTTTTCCTGAATCCACAGCTTCTGTCTTGACCTTGGAAGACTGTCGCGCTCAGCATCTTGCAATCAATCAGTAAAAGCAGAGGTGCATTCATGAGACTCCGTCAGGCTTTTCCTACTCGTGCAAAGCAATCACCTCCCTCGCTGTTTGTTGCATTGTAGCTCGCTATTAACTGAAGCCAAAGGATACTCACGGAACGTGGGCCCTGGGGGGAGAGATGAAAATCACTCATTTCTTTTCCTTGTCAAGTCCAATCACACGCTGCATCTCATACTATAGAGAGAGAGAGAGAGAGAGAGAGAGAGAGAGAGAGAGAGAGAGAGAGAGAGAGAGAGAGAGAGAGAGAGAGAGAGAGACTTCCCCTATGCCTTTCCTGTTTTTGCAAGGATGACGATATACACCCACGTCTGCCAACACGGTCAGCTGTTAGACTAAACCATTAAATCTAAAGTTTACCGTCCAAACCTCAGAGGCCTAACCCAAAGCCCCAAACACATCACACAGAGTCAAGGAAGGATATTCCTCAGTCGATATTGATTCAAAGCGTCAGCAGCGAAGTGGTTCTTTTGAACCACCGTGATGGACTAAAATATAGTCTTTATCCAACTATTGGTGAATTTCAGTTCTGTCAAATTGCAGCAATAGAATCAGGTTTTGCCTGTCTTAGGTCATGATTATGTGTTTTAATATCTTATCATCTTCAGCCGGTAAAATGCAGGCTCCATTGGGTTAAGGTCTGGTGATTGACTTGGCCAGTCTAAGCCCGCCCACTCTTCCCCCCGATGAAGTCTTTCTGTTGTGTGTGTTATGGGTCATTATCATATATTGCATGATGAAGCTTCACTTGATTAGCATTTTTCTCTGGATTGCCAGACAAAATGGCTTTGTGGGCTCTAGGATTCATTCCGCTGCTACTATTGAGAGCTACATCATCAAGATGGAGTCCATAGATTTTATTGTCAGTTTTACAACCTTTAATATGTTAATACACTTTTTATAAGGATGCACTGCCACTGTTCAGTTATTCTGGAGATACTAAAATGGTTTCACAGCTGATGCTGAACTTTTGCAGCAGAATGTTACACTGCCACGTTGGTATTTCCCTGCCAGGGGATGTCTCAATGAGAACCTGCCAAACAGATTGATGGGCCACGCTGGATAGGATGCGAGTGGCCGACAACGCCACCGAGCCTAACTGCCCGTAACCTCTGTCTTCATCGAGCAACGTTTATGTATCCCCACTTCTTGCAACCATGAGCAACTGAATTTTTTTTCCACAGAAGCAGTATGCATGATCACTTCGAAAATTGGAAGGAGTTCAGACGATTGCATCAAGGTTTGCAGAGTAGAGTGGAGCGCATTAAATGTCTCTACTGCTACCTAAATAAAATGTAAGAAATCATGCATCTGTAGTGGGTAGGTGTTTAACAAATAAAACAATAAATAAATAGAACAATAAATAAATATATAAAATAATAAATAAATCCACCAACCATGGGGTAAGAGAAAACTTCACAAATTTAGCTCACTCAATGTACCAAATACTGCTTTAAATGAGCAAGTTAGCTGCCTCACTTAAACTTATGTCTTTCACATTCCAACATTTCTCGACTGGATATATTTTTGAAGTCTGTTGAGTGCCACTTTCAATGCATTTTACTGAATGCAAAGAAGAATCAACTTCCAGATGGAAAAAGCAATGTGTTCTCGAAAAAGGAGTAAGTCTCCCTTTGCAACAAATCCACACTCAATAAATTAGCTGAGTGGAAGAGACGAAGGCATATGGTGTGTCTGCAGAGTTACTATCTCTCTTTACAAGTCATCCATTTTCATTTCCAAGGAACCACCGGAGTGAGACCTTCTCATATTGACACATCTGCCACTGTTATATTTCAAGAGGATGCATGAAAACAGAACGATTTAGGATGGAAATGACATTCGGACACATTCTGAGTGATGCATTGTACTTGCTTGTCATCAACAGTCACTGATCTGCGATAAAAGTCCAAACTGGGTACAAAAGTCCAGAACCTCACACCCAGAATATCCCTGATTTTTTTTGTCTTGTATCTCCAAGGCCTGCATCCTTTACTTAAAATCATCCTCCCTACCTATTTGAAGGGCACTGAGGGCATTCTATCTTGTGGTGCCATTGGGTCACCTTGCAGGTATTAAGAGATTAAAGCACAGCAGCTCGGCCCATGGAAAGTTCTGATCTGTGATACACAGTCACCTTAATTGGCCGGGGTGGCAGGAAGTTCCCCACCATTACCAAGCCGTGAGCCGGTCAATGGTCAACCCTGTTGCGTCGACCCGCCTGTCATCCCGAAGGTCAATGCAGTCGACCGGGATGACAAAAAGAGCAAAAGATCAGGTCCGCAGTTTCAAGTTGGAGCAAGAAAGTCAGGGGGAAAAAAAGTTGGAGGCCTCCCTTCTTCCATTCATCATGTTGGAGTTTCTTGTGGTGTCAGCAGCGCGATGGAGCCGAGAATGTTTTTGTGATTAAATGAGAGAGAAATGGAGGGAAATCTGGCACTTTTTAGCTGCATCGCATACTTTGGTGCGAAGATTGTATTTAACGAGAGACAGGAGGAAAAAAAATATCAAGGCCTTGCTTAGGGGAAGACAAAAAATGTCCTCAAGTGGCAAATCTCACTCAATAAAGTTGCCCATCTAAAACGGTAATGTACTTTGTCGTCTGAGGTGGAACTCAGCCAGCCGATTTCTGAGGCAGACAGAAATAGGTGGAAAGCTGGAGGCGTTTTAGTGATTGAGATTTCATTTTGATGGGTCATGGCCTTTTCAAGTTGTATTAATTAAAATGCGATAGCTCATTCTGGCTTCCTCCACCATCTTTAACACAAACTGGTTGGGAAGCAAGGGCCAATGATGCTCTTTTGTTGCTCGTCAGAATGCTTTAAGCTCTTTTGAATATCGAGTTGGTCTTTTCATAACACATCAATCTTCTCCAAGGACTTCCAATGCCTACATAGTTGATGAGAAATTATACAAATAAAACATGGGCTGTATTTTTCATCCATCCATCCATGACTCAGTAAACTGAAATGATCCCCAATGCTAATATTCTTTCATTATTAAATCTCACCTGTGCGAGGGATGCAGAATGTAGCAAAACCATAATCCATCTCCGGATTTAAAAAAAGTTATATGTCATCTGTCAGCAGTCTCGGCAATAAATTAAACATTATTATGCTGCTGTGGTCATGATTGACTTGACGTTTGTCTAAATTTAACCTTGCTGCACCACAAATGTGCACATCATCTTGTGGCTGTCAAATACTTTGCACAGTTGGACGCTTTTTTACATGCAACTTCTTCAAACACAAGTTGTGTGCATTGGAGAACTTTATGCATTTGAAATGTTTCACTATTAACTGTTGAAATTAGCGCAAAATGGAGACTTGAGCCTTCCACCCTCTAATTCACTTACTGAGTGAATTCATATTATACAGTCCCAAAATCACCTCCTGTAGGAGGTGCGATTACACCTGATTTGCACACACAGTGTAAAGTGCAGCACAGTGAATTTACATGAGTTGTCCTAACACCATCTTGTTCATTTAGACATGGTAGTACATGCACACGCCAACACAAAATTCGCACATTTTCAACAGAAAGACAGAACTCACTGTACTACCAACCTATCAAATTCAAAGAAACATTTGGAGTGGCAGGACAGTTCGTTAAGCCAATCAAAGTAGCATCAAGTTGTGTGAAGCAGAGGTGCAACTAATGCAGGAGAGTCCTGAATTTTCAATTGCTGTATTGAGTCAGCTTATATTTTATTTAATATTTTTTCCATTGCATGCTTGAATAATGCACCTGGCCTAATTGGTTTGCTGATGTACTTGACCTTTTTTCTTTTGAATTTCATTTATGAAGCACAATTCACCATTGAAAATGTGGATTTCAAATTTTCTCTTCCTGGTGTATTCAATTGATTAGTCATGCACTTCAATTTTGTAATGTCCTAGAATTCAAATAATTTATTTAGAGACCTTCATCTGATATTAAATTCATCAAAAATCACCAAATCCTGTAATTACATTTTTTACAAATTATTTTCCTTTTCAACCCAAAATCAATTTGAATACACTACAAATATATTTACAGGAAGCCTGTAATGACACAAACATTGGCACTTATTTTATTCTTTCTTTAATTAAAATTTTTGTAGCAGCAAAAACGAAAAATAACACAATGTATGAACATGTACTATAGCTTGAAGCTCCCTCCAGTTAATCTGTCATAATTAGCCTGCCAGAATTCTTTCCATGATGCAATGAGATAAAATCTCATTCCTCTCCATCTGTGCATTGTCATCACCAAGCAAGGCATAAGAATAAGTAGGCATCTTCTCTCTCTCCTGTTGCTCTCTGCCTTCACAGCTCAGTCTAGGGATCTTGCACCAGGCCACCCTTGGATATAACCTTCAATATACAACTCCTGCATGGTAAAATGATCAGACTTGGTTGAACACATTTTTTCCCTCATTTTTTTCTAGCCCAAAGTGAGGTCTAACTGTGCACATGGGTTGAGGGTTAGGGTAATTTTGTAGACATATGCTGGTAGAAATGGGCGTTTGCACCGTTGTGAGAGTGAACACAACAATTGATTCCAAACCAAACAAAGTTGGCTGATGTTAAGTTGGCATTTGGAGACTGCTTTCCAGGTGTCTGTGTGTCACTCACATCCCCCAACTTTTTCAACGGATACACTTTTGCGGCTCACGTCAACAGTTATTTTTAGTGCTTGTCCCGGCCTGTTAAGAAAATGGATGGCGAGCTGTAAATGGCGTCCAAGTTGTAGTTTGAACAGCATCGTCTTAGTGCCTTGTTTACTGTTGTACACGAATGGCACAAATCCTTGGAGACAAACTCCTTGTGCGTTTTTAAACATATTTGACCAATAAAGATGGTTCTGGATTTTGTGTGTGTGCGTGTATGTGTGCTTTAACCAACCTTGACATTTTCCGTAGTGCAAAGACAAAGACATCCACTGAGTTTGCAAATACCACAGCATAGTCAGTGAAGTCAAGGTCACATAACATTGTGATGATCTGGTTTTGTTCTACGGTGTGTATTAAGAGCTGCTACCTCCAAGGTTAGCAAATATGGCTAATTTCAGTCTGCATAGTCTGTAGCAACGTAAAAAACAAAATACAATCCTATAAATGAAAGCAGAACCACAATTACATGCACATGTGCACAAACATGTGCGCACACAGTCATTCAGGTTTGTAAAAGTTTAGGGTACATATGAGTGGACACACACCTCCAGGTCCATCCCCAGGGGCCTCATTAACAGTGCTGAGCGAGACAAGAGCTCACTGTAGCCCAAGACAGCAAGAGACTATTGAGTGTACCAACAAAAGCCTCAAAGAGAACACACACACACAGCACAGGCACGGTGGACGCACAGGAACAAAGACGCTAAAATATAGAGCACAACTTCAATCTTTTATTCGATCACAACTTACAGCTTTATTTTTGTCCGGATGCTGGTCTGAGTCGCTGTTGTCCGCCATTAATCCCTCTGGGCTTTGGTCTTCCTCGTCCCACATTAAACAGAGCCACAACGATTGTACCGACTGTAGAGTTGAGGAGAAAAAAATACATCAACCATATAGTAGAGCTCACAATTACAACTCATAACATCTGAGATAACCGCTCAGAACTAACGCTTAAAACAATTTCCTCAGGTGATTGCACCCACTGCCGCAAAACCTGGAACCTTAATACGCAGGAACAACACACTGAGACAATCTGCAAGCGAATTTTCAGCACAGCATGGAAACTGTCTGCATGGAAAAGGCATCGTGATAAATATGACTTAGCCTTTTAATACACAATAGAGATGTGGGAAGCCTGGGGAGCCTATTCAAAAAGAGAGCATTACATTTAAAGAGAGAAACAAGGTAAAGAGAAGAACAAGCCAACGATGATAGCCGAAGCATATCCGCTGCAAATCATCTTTACCATGGTGAGCTTTAGATAGAAATCTGAATGCTGCTTGCTGCTTCTCTCAAGGCCAGCCAGTTTAAATAATCATGAGTGTGCCCGGGGGGACTCCTTGCTAAAGGAATGTATTTTCTAATTAGATAAAGCCACTTTTCCAATTTGCTAGCTACTTAACTATAAAGTATGGCACTGAGCAAAGCCTCAGAGCTGTCTTGAGATGTGGCCAATCCCCGTCCCATCCAAGGCTCACAATCATATCACTGGGGAAACAATGTATTTTGCATGGGCAATTGTTAACTATAAAGTCTGTGTTTGGACTCCAGAAACAACTGATGAGAATATCATTTTCATCTGAAGCCAAAACAGAATCAGATTGGCTTGAAGAGCCATTAGCGAACAGCGCGTGCACTTTGGTTAACAGCAAATAAACAGAGTAGGACAGTGAGTGATTTCTCCTCAATTTCTTTTAATCATTGTCATTTTTATTAAAAAATTAAATTAAAATGAGCCAAATTAGAAGCACAACTTTTTTCTAAGTAACACTTGTTGCTGGCTGGTGGTAAAGATGGCTTGACATTTAGTGTAAGGCCTAAAAAAAAGTACTTTTACTTTTATTATGTTCGATGACACATCCGTTTCTTGGTTTAGAATAATAAAAGTTTGCGGGTATGTCCATCGCAAGCAATATGAATCCTACACTGTGACAGACAACATATTAAAACATCCACGCATTTGTCTATAAATCTATTCATCCACTCCCACGCCAGAGCATTGCGCGATTGAAACTCCGATAGGAAGCATCCTACCTCGCCACCGCTGTGACATTGATGATCGGTGATGTGAGATCATCTCCTGTGTTGTGAGTACATCAGTAGAAAATGCTGTTTTTTTTTATACAGGAGAAAAAGTTACAGTTATTACAAATTGGGTGCTTGGGATGATCATGATCCATGTGATGATGTATGAAAGCGGTGAACCGGCATTTCAATGATGGTAGCTATTAGATCAAATTGAATGAAAATAGACTGAAAGTCTTCTAATGGTTTTGAGTTAAACTTCCCCCAAAGATATGATGAGAATCATGACTGTCGACCCATAATAGAATTAACACATAAAAAAATTAAATATACTCTGACTTGATTGGTTTCTTTTTTTTTTTTAATCGTGACAATTTCAGGCTCGACGAAGCTTATATTGGCCAATTTAGGCAGAGGTTAATAGGATCCTATCAGGGTTGGATTTTTCATTGGCCATAAAAACAAACGTCTTCCCATCTGTTCTGCTTATCTATCCATCTATCTGTCTCGATATCTTGCTATCTATCAGTTTGTTAAGAAACATTTGTGTCATCAGGCATGAGGACAAGCGTGAACACGGAGTGGTAGCTTCATTTCAAGGTTCATTGTTTCCGCTTAGACGTGAACTGCATGAACTTGTAGGTGCATTCATGGTCTAATTGGCAGTGAAGGATTGTGTTATTATTTATTTGTCTAGTTATTTGCCAGCTTAGACTTCTGGGGTCAATGAAGCAGAAAATTGCCGTGCAAATATATATTACACACCATACATGGTAGATTTGTTGTCTCCATAGAAACCGGTTTCCATTTTCTGTTGCTGAAGCAGACTGATTGATAAACTCTCTGTAAAAAAAAAAAAAAAAAAAAAATCATGTATAAATAAAAAGATGACACGTGGACATGTGATGCAGTGTTTACAGATTGACAGGAAAATACAGAAGGCTGTATTTACGTGAATGATAAATGAAGTAATGACCAGCAGAGGTGACATTTCAGCTGCAGCTGCTTTTCATGTGCATTTCATTCTCAACGCATATTGAGATGGTTGAACAAAGCAAATATGTACTTGATATGCTTCCAAGAGTAGCAGATAGAGTTTCATTCAAGTTGTGTTTTCATATGTATGCACTGGTCATCATATAACAAATATGAATTGATATCGAGATGCATGAGTGAACTGGAGAGACAGCAAAAAAGCGTTGTTCCAGAAGGCCCTGAGAACGTGGTGGAGAAAAGAATAAGCTGTTTTGTGTACAATGTGTAATACCCTCTCGTCAGAGTTTTAACATGGATTTCTTTCCTGGATATTATCACCATCCAGGTAGGTGCAGGAGCTCCTGTGTTTATCTTGATTGTCTTTTGACTGGCTGAAACCCACAAGCGTCCCGGAGTATCGGATAGATGTCTGCTCTGCAAATCCTCCATAAACCTTAATCCTTGTGTAGAATAAAACAGACGGATCCAAAAATGAAATGGTGGATGAGGAGTGATGATGAAACCCAGTCAGGGTATCTGCTCACAAGCTATTCATTTCCCAATCAGCCATCCTTAGCGTGCACTCAATCTGCCTCCATTACAGAGTAGACGTGTCCCCTTGTGCGTGGTGCTCCGGTGTCAATCCCATCTGACACGTTGCGCTTACCTTTGGTGTCACTGCAAAATGACAAATCTGCAACCCCAGTGGAACTTTTACCTGTGCTCATCATCGGCAGAAAATTGTCTTCTTTTCACTCCCCTAGCTCTATTTCATGCGGTCATTTGCAGGGCTGTAGGACACCGCCAGACCCTGTCAGCTCATTTCTGAGAGCTATTTAGGATTTTAATAGAAATGAGAATGATCACAGTAGATTGTTTCTGTGGAAAAAATACAAATGCAACATTGTGTTATTCTATTGACGTGTGTAAGTCTGACATGAGGTGTGTATATTTCAACAGTATATATCATATAGTATGCATAGGAAGAACATCTGACATCATGCAGAAGGGTGCAATATTATATTAATTATATTATATAGCATTACTAGTCTCCTGATCAAAACAGTCTGCTTAAAATACCATTAATAATGTAATTATTATTAATTATTATTAATATAATGTACACTGTTTCCGGAAGCCGCGAATGCCCAAATCTGTACTCAAGTCTTGTTTTCTCTCAGCCTATGAAGGTGCCTGTGACGGGGGGTTGCCGAGTTCTGAAGGCACATCACATTTCAGACCGCAGTTTAGCACGGAGGCCAGTATGTTCCCTTCTGGCCTGTTACGTTTTGTCAAGGCTCACTACGATTAGAACATGGATGCCGGATAGCCTTGTGGCCAGCCCAGGCAGAGTCAAATGAAGTTCAATGCCTGGCACCAGAGTCAACATCAGTTTACGGAGTTAGTTGTACACTGCCACTCAGTTCATATTTTATATTAGTTTTCTGTCAACAAATAATGCACTAATCCATCCTAAAGTTGTTCACAAACATTCAACACTAATCAGGTACGCCGCGGTGGGCATTTTGGAAAATTAAACACTCAGCTTAGCTTTTTGAAGTGGTAAATGTGTTGGGGTCTATTATGTTACTGTCAGGTTTTGTTATGTTCATCTCATTTTTACAATGACTGACAAAGAGTTTACATCTGCACGTGGACTGCTGTAGCAAATGTTCTGATAATTTAAACATCTCACCAGGCAGCCGCTGGAATCACAGACCGACAGTTTGCCCCTCCCGCCTCGGTTCTATCAGGGCCATCGTGTTCTGTCCACAGTGGCCTGAAATGGGGTAGCCACAGCTGTTTGGAACATATTGTAAATGAAACTTTAGAAAACATGCATGTGCATTGAATTCTTTAAAAAAAAAAAAAAAAAGTCTACAATAAAACCAAATATTTTATGTTTGTGTCAAACATTTTCTGCGAATTCAGAGCATCATCATTGAATGCTTTCAGCGAGAAGAAGGAAGAGAGCCTTGCCCATGGTAATATCAGAAGGCTGTTGTGTGGCTAATCAGACGGCTGTTGTGCGGCTAACAAATGAAAAAGTTTTTCTCACGGACAAGTTAAGGAAGAGTGGGCCGACTAATCACAAGCTACAGAGCCAGGCTGATACCCGCCATAGTTTCTAATAAACTTTGACTGCTACAAATTGCCTATTTTGTTATTTTATTTTAAAAATGGTTTAGGGAGAGCGTCAGTTTAATGTTACATCAATAGGTAATTCAACATTTTGTGCATAATCTCTTGTGCAAATGCAAACTTGTATTGCTACACACCATCTGTTGATCAATCTAAGCAACTGCCTTAGGGCAACGCAAGATAGTCAGGGCACTAAACGAAAACTTATTTGTCCAATACTTTGTTTTATGACCAAATAATGAAAGAGCTAATTACTGCGCTTTTTTGTTTAGTGCTAATTAACAGATGTTTGCACAGTTGCTCATTTAATGCCAGCAGAATGCATGAATGCAGAATATGAAAAGAAAACAATTTCCAAGCACAAGTCTTTAGTTTGTTGTCTGAAAGACGCTGAACAAACATGGCAATCAAAAGTGTGTGAAGAACAAAAGCCAAATCAAAATAGTGTCTGGCATCAATTCCAGTCCAAGTCACAATCTCCCGAATCCGCATCTCTTCTGAAGACTAATTCTGCATTATTTCAATCGGTCAATTTAGCGGCTGCTTTTATTAGGCACCAACACCGGACAATTAGTCGGTTTGCTTTTTCCATTGTCCAACCCTTCGTGGCTCCTGAATGTTCATCGCTAAAATAAATTAGAAAAAGAAGGGACAATAAGGTAGCTTCAACTCCATTCTGCTTCCATTTTCCTACCAATCGGATCAAACGTATTTTCCAGCGTTATAACGATACAAGTTCTCTGATAACTCCAAATTGGCCATAGTTGTGCATCAGATTCCGCTTAACTATTCCCTATACCACATTTCACAGTCGCTCTTTTGAGTAGCTTGGCATCAACCATAGCCATTCCACTTGTCGGGTGCCGCCAGCTGTCACGGCCGACTGTCGGATCAATCCAGTTTGTCTGGGAAGCTGAAAATGTACAGATCGTCCTTAGCGCAGTGTTTCCGACGCTTCCTCCATGTTCCTCGAGATCTACTTTGTTGTTAGCGCTCCTCTCAGAGGGGAACTGACTGTGACTGGGAAATCAGATAAATGTTTGATGGTTTCATCATATTATTGCATATACAAAAGAAATTGATAGAAAACTTGTATTGAATTCAAAAGTCAAGGATAATAACTTGCTGTAAAAAAGATTAATAAAAAGCTTAACATTATTTATCACGTATGAAATTCTGGTACACACACACACGATACGCTTTTGCAGGCCACATAAAACGACAGAGCGGTCCAGATTTGGCCCCCGGGCGTTGAGTTTGACACCACTGCATTGGATGTTTCAACCGGAAGAACGCCGCTATTAGGATTTTAGGACGAATGCCCAAAAGTACGTACATGCATAATGCGCTGAATACAGTGTGAAAGTCGAGTGCTGTGGAAGGAGAAAACAACTACAGTCTCAGTAAGTGCATCACTCAGCTAAGTGCTGATAGCCTTATCATTAGGCGCCACAGAAAGCTTACAGCCAAACGCTGCACATCAGTGCACCGCTGCTTTTGTTTTTGTCTGTGAAACAAAGTCACAGACCGACAGACAGAGATAGTCTGTAATGAGTTTTCTAAAAGCGTGATTTTTATGAATTCATCATAAAAAGAGTGAGTAAATGCAGGGACAGGGTGTTGTGTTTGAAATGAACGGCAGGAGGGTAAAAGGAGGATGGAGAGAAGGAAATTGTGGAGCCTCTGGTGATGATACGGCCGATAACAGAAGAAAGTGTGTGTTTGTGGGGGTGGAAGGTTACCGTGGCCATGTTGTAAAATAAAATTTGACATTGATGTACGAGTCTGAAGTTACAAAGACTGAACACACACACACACACACACAAAATATCTTAGTGCAGTTGAACCACAATGAGCTTCACAGGTCAGTTACTGCCTTTTGGGGAATTCACATCAATCTTACTCGCCAACCAAAACACCAAGAGATTAATTATTTAATGATCAGTCAATTCATTTTACAGTCAGGACAATATAATGACAATAGGCAAATCCAGAGGACACTTGTTACTGATATCTGTATTATTTTTCTATAAATGTTTTGTTTTTGTGCTTTTATGCTGAAAAGACAGTTCGAAGTGCGCATTAAAGGTGAGGACGGACTAATGAGAGCCTCTGAAAGATTCCAGCCCAGCCTTCCTGTGTGGAGTTTGCATGTTCTCCCCGTGCCTGTGTGGTTTTCCTACGAGTGCACCGGTTTCCTACCATGGCATGTTAGACCGGTTGACCACTCAAAATTGTTTGTAGGTGTGTTTGAGAGTGTGAAAGGTTGTTTGTCGATGTGTGGCATGCAATTGGCTGGTGACCGGTTCATGGTGTACTCAGCCTACCGCCCCAGGAATCAGTGTGTCAGGAGTGAAATTATAGCCACACTATATTCCTACTAGTCTATAAATTTCTTGGGGTTGAGTCCTTCATCACACACACAAGATATTTGGTCAGACCTTCTGACCCTGCAGAAGTGAGTTATTGGAGATTTGTCTTTTACGGATATTCATTCATGCTTGCTGCCAGGCTGCGACGTCCAATGACTAAAGCTCAACTTTTCACAACTGTTCATTTTTTTAGGGCCCCTGAAAATGGACGAAATGAAAGTGTACGCTTGGAACCAAAATGGCATTCAAACTGCACGTTCAAATCTTAATTACAGAAGCACCTCTAGGCAGCTTTCGGGTGATCAGGAGGTTACGCGCTCAAATGCAAGAAGATGTGTCTGATCTTAAGATACTTTGTGGACACATCACACTGGTGCAGAACCAACTGGCTTTGTCTGGATTATTTTTAGATTCATTATGTCTGATTACCGCCTAAACCCAGCAGTACTTTGAAAAGCTCACTCGGCGATCCATTAAATTAACCAAAGACCTTTTAAATGAAGCAAATCAAAAGAGCGAAACTAACAATTAGTACAGCTCTGAGAATAGTATCGGCTGAGCTAAGGCAAAATCACGGCACAGGCGATTGGGCCTTGAGGATGAAAAGTTTGGGAAAGTGAAGAAAAAAAAAAAAAATCCACAGAAACTTTCTTCAACTAAACCAAGGGAATATTGTCACTTCTATGTGCATGCTTATTTGAAGTCCAATATGTTTTAATATCGCTAATGTTAAACATAATAGCTGTTTGCTTCTTGTTTAGTTTGCTTCATCCTTTGATGAAACCGTTTTTAAATGAGCATGAGATATTTGATCCCGTGAGTTTAAAGAAATGTCTACCATGAGGTGGGTAAGAAATACATATATATTTTAAA
Source organism: Syngnathus scovelli (assembly GCF_024217435.2). Classification (NCBI taxonomy): domain Eukaryota; kingdom Metazoa; phylum Chordata; class Actinopteri; order Syngnathiformes; family Syngnathidae; genus Syngnathus; species Syngnathus scovelli. Next base: position 12,133,421 of record NC_090848.1, on the reverse strand, counting down.
AAAGTGTGCAAGCTGAAAACAAACAAAAAGAGCCTCGGTTGTCACCATTTCGACAGACATTGGGAAGAATTAGCCGCCAAAGCACTCAGGGGGAAACAAAAGCGAGTTAGAGTTGTTATTTTAATGATCTGAAGGCTACAGAAATTACTGACTTTTCTTGAAGCACTTTTACTGTAGTGACCTTCTGCTTCATTGTACAAACGCCTCCAAAGAAAAATGGCTGGAAGAGCAGATGAAATATTGGTTGGAAATTGTGCCCATAAGAGGACTGGCAGAGCCACGAAAAAAAAAAAAAAGGGTTGTTCATGCGCCTTGAATACAGTCGTATGCAAAAATGTGGGCACCCCTGATCATTTTCATGATTTTTCTTTATAAAATCATTGGTTGTTTGGATCAGCACTTTCAGTTAAATATATCATATAGCAGACAGTGATATTTGAGAAGTAAAATTTAGTTTATAGGATTTACAGAAAGTGTGTAATCATTACTTGAACAAAAGTAGACCGGTGCATAAATTTGGCCACCCCAACAGAAAAATCCTCCTATTGCAGAAATAACAGCCTTGAAACGCTTCTTATAGCTTCCAATGAGAGTCTGGATTCTGGTTGAAGGTATTTCTTTACAAAACATCTCCATCTACAGGTATTGAAGGTGGTCAGTTGCAAGTTGTTCTCCTCTTTGCATCTTCTCTGAAGAGTGGCAGCATGGAAAATGGTCAAAAATGCCTTCAACCTGAATCCAGACTCTCGTTGGAAGCTATAGGAAGTGCTTAGAGGCTGTTATTTTGGCAGAAGGAGGATCCACTAAATATTGATGTCATTTTTCTGTTGGGGTGCCCAGATGTATGCACCTTCCTATATTTGTTTAGGTAATTATTGGATAATTTCTGTAAATCCTATAAACTTCATTTCACTTCTCAAATATCACTGTGGTTGCTGCTATACGATATATTTAACTGAAATTGCTGAGCCGAACAACCAATGATTTATAAAGGAAAATCTTGAAAATGATCAGGGGTGCCCAAACTTTTGCATACGACTGTATTTGAAGTTCTGCCTCTCAGACACATACCAGTTAGATCTTTGGCCTCACCTATTGTGTGGTGAATAGGAATCATAAAAAGTCTCTTTTCTTGAGTGCATCGCATTCCAAATGTTTCCATACAGTAGACAGCTCAACTGCTGCTGATTTTCAGATTGTTCGGTCAGGCAACAAACCTGAAATGCTCATCCAAAGACAATTTGTGTTCAAAGCAATCTGCAATCAAAATGTTTTATTTCTCTTTGGGAGAGCTTTCCATCCATCCATTCTCTGCAGCATTTACATTCAGGCGGTGCGAGAGCGTAGGAGACGATGGCCACCAGCTATGGGCAAGCGAGAAACTCTGGACCGATCACCTGCCAATCACAGTAAATTATAGTTGGCAACATTCTGAAAACCACATGTCCAAATTTTGTCGTTTTTACAGTTAATGGAGTGGCCACATTTTGGCCATCCATCATTACATCAGGCCTTCTCCAAAATGTCACTTTGTCAACACTGAGCTGCATGTTATGCAATTCTTGAAACTTGTGATAGGTGGGAGAGGTTACCAATGTTCTGTTCCTATTTAAATGTCAAGTTGTCTTTCTTTGCATATTTATGCCGTGAAAGATGGGGAAAAGATCCTACATGAAGAAATGTGTTAGCCCATCCGAGTCATTAATTAAAGTTTTATTCAAGAGCTGTAATCTCTCTCGTTTCTTGAATACATGATCAGTCAAGCAAAAAAACAAAAAAACAACCACCGCGGAGCAAAAAAAAAAAAAAAATGGCTCATGAACATAAATATTCAGAGTGTCTGTGGCGTACTCATCAACATGGTATACCACTTAGAGACAATTTCAACACACTTATTACTCCCAAGTCACTGTGACAGACTCAGTCATTTGAACATGATGCGTATCTGCATTGCTGTAACATGCAAACCAGTGCCAAGGTCCATAAAGTATTCAAAATGTGATATTACACAAAGATTAAAAAAAGTTTGGTCCTGCAAAAGCATGCAGATAGACACTCGGCTCAGTTAGCAGGGTTGCTCCATTTTTATTTTTATTTTGTCAGCTCAAGCCCAAAATATAGATAGATGGTTACGACCCACAACACAATTCTTGACTTGACACAAAGTTTGGAAACGGCTGATGCGGTATATAGTATACAACTGCCAATGTCAGCTCTGTGAATAACTACTACACTGACAATGACACTGGATGCTGCAAAAGCACTTTTTGCTGGAAATATAATAACAATTCAAAGCCTTATAGAGAATACAGTACACTGGCCAGTCTCAGCAATATTTGACTTCTCACACTTTTCCCTCTTGCCTGCAAATGTTTTAAAATGTTGTGATTCACTCAGTTTGTCCGTCAGAGCCAATTCTTTAATCCTTTCCAGTTCCACCTAGTAAAAGTGACATAGCAACTGGATTGCGTAACCAAAAAACAGCCACAGGTAAGAAAATTTAAAAAAATGCAACTGTTTTATTTTGCCACAAAAACATGTTGCAATTGTCCAAAAGGAACAAAAAAGAAGGCAAACAAGGCACAAGGAATTAAAAAAATTCACAATCAACAAAGTCCACAAAACAGATTAAAAGTGGGACTCACCATGACGTGAACCATGACAACTGACAGCAAACACAAACGGAACTGAACTGAACTGAACTGTATGAAAGCAGGGAAGCTAAATACAAGCCATTTGACGAGACAACAAGAAACACCCCGCAAGTGGCTGAGGAAGCTGATTGGAAGACACAAAGAACCCGGGTGACAAGCTCAGGTGGAAATAAAATACCTAACCAACATGACCTGACATAAACCAGAAGAAAGCAAAATAACATGAAACAACCAAATTTGAATAAAAACACAGATCATGACAATGAGAATCATCTTAAAACCCAGAAATTGTTTTTGGGAGGGGTGAAAGGTCACACATGCATTTTTTTTATTGACTATTAATTTGGTCTGCAATTTGGTCTTCGCCAAATTTTGAATTGCAATGTGTCAACCCCTCAAGAGTACCGCCATAGTTGCCAAAGCTCACACGCTGCATAACAGTTTGTTTCGACAGCCTTGCTCAGCGGACTTTAAATATTTATTGGCATCCATAAACTCCCTGCTGCTACCTGACAACTATAAGGTTGTTTGTGGCTTTCATAAAAAGAACAACATAGCCAATATTTATATTATTAAAGTTTAGGTCCCATGAACTTTAAAAACCCATTTCTACATCACCATTATCAAACAAGCAAACAATCACTACAGTATGCGAGTTCAAAGCTCGACTTCCATGTCACCGGCACCTTTCCCAGCACTTTTGATTTACTTGCGTGTTTTTTATGAGAGCATCGTTGAAGATCACCTCTGAAAATGGAAGCTACTGGTGCATAGGCTATCAGGCTCTTCCGTGTGTACAGAGTTGTGGCATTTGGAAAAAGATGAGGTGGGGGGGGCGATAGTATGGAGGCAGGATGGGGGGTCAGTCGAGCGACAAACATACACCGGTGTACCGTGTGGCAACAAATTGCCTCGCTCCTTCCTGCTGCCTGGCGCAGGGACGGAGAAGCAACCTGTCAGTGAGTGAGGGGGCTGGCTGAATGACTTCACATCACCCTTTCAGCTCCAGCAACTTCCCATTTATATTGTAATGCAAATCCACGGCCTGTCCCAGATGGTGCTTTTCCAGCATCGTGGGTGCATAGAAATATGATTATTTATCTCAAGCACTTCTTTAATGTACCCTCCTCCACCCGCTGCTAGCTGTCCCCCGCACACTTCATTGGCACTACTTCAAAGTCTGAGCAGTCTGATGTTCATCTCCTTAATGGTTAACCTGAAGAAAAAAAAAAAAGAATAGGCGGAAGGTGTCAAAGAACCCAAGAGATTACAGGAAGGCATCAAAGTGCACAAGTCACAAAGCTGAGGAGCGGGGAGGTGGATTTGGTCGGTAATTTTCCCACCGTTAAGTGCACCCATGCTGAGAAAAATATCATCCACATGCACATCGATCATTTCAAAGCACAGTCAGTTCAGCAGCACTGTGTATCCCCAACTTCTGAGTAAAATCTCCTCGTGCTTGCATATTTGTGTCCAAGCCCATCCCACATTTCAAAAGCACAAGTGTTAGGTGTCTTGAAATCTTTATATTGAGTCCCTATGATTGTTTTCCGAAAGTATATCTGCCCTTGAGATTGACTGTCAACCAATCAAGAGTAAGTCCAAACTTGCACTGTCATGAACCTACCATGTTGTGTCACATGCTAAAATGCTAAAAGGTTGTGCAGAGGCTGTCAAAGTCTTTTTTATTCACTCTTGTGTTTTTAATCAAAGAAAGACAAAATTTGAATTGGCATCAGTTTTAAATCCCCCCTCTGAAGACAATAAAATAAAATACCGTGCTGCTATGCACAAATAAAATGAAAACTGCTAATTATATAAAGAATACACACACGATAAACAATGAATAATTAAAAAGGTCCCTCACTAAGCTTGATGAGCACCTGTTACTGTATTTTCTTACATTTAATACTTGATCCTTTTTGCTCTCATCGTCCACTTTTTCAAAGAAACCGATTGGTTGTTTGTTATTAAGCAAAATCAATTACCGTATTGGCCCGAATATAAGACAACCCTGATTATAAGACAACCCCCTCTTTTTCAAGGCTCAAGTTTGTAAAAAGTCTAGACCCCGAATGTAAGATGACCCCCCCACCCCCTTTTTCAGTTTTAAAAACCTCGTCTTATATTCGGGCCAATACGGTAAGTAAAAATCTCTCTTTCTCTCTCTCTCTCTCTCTCTCTCTCTCTCTCTCTCTCTCTCTCTCTCTCTCTCTCTCACTCTCTGCCGTCTCTCGGCCTAACTTCCATCCTCTCAGTGCAGTGAGCATCTTTATACAGTGTCACTCATAGCAGAGGAGAGCATAACATTGCCTCTAAAAAGACACTTTGCTACCTTAAAATCATTACCAAGCCAAATTCCAGGCTGCTCTCTTTAATGTGACAGCACTTTGTAGTAGTCACTCTTGAAGGCATCGGTCGTCAAAGCGAGATAATGCACAGCAGCGCAAACGGCATATCGCTCAGCTTCAGTACGTGAAAAACAGCCACATCCTCGGGGAGCGTGTGTGCAGTAATCAGCTGTGTGCTTTAAATTGTTCAATTATGCTGTCAGCACTTCCATATTTTTATCGCAGCACCTTAACAGGATCCTTTGCCTTCCTTAGAGGCCTTTAGGCTGCACTTGACATTTCCAACGCTGTGTAATTAGATCGCTATCGAGTGCCAGATCGACTTCACTGACTGTTGTCGCCTCATTATGCACTATGACAAGAATTTGTATACCTAATGTCACTTCATCTGACAATTAAAGTGACGGGGAGGAAAAGTGAGTATTTGTTGTTGGGGCACATGGACGGGTCAACAGTCATGAAATGATTTATTTTATTTTTTTTTGCTCAATTTGTTCAATGACCCTGCAGTGTTTGTTTGTTTTCAATATGTAGAATTTATACTTTAAGTTTGGTATGTGGAAAGAGCACGCACTCCCGGAAGAGCAAATTGCATTCAGTTTAACACTGTTGCATATTTTTTTTGATTAATGGTTTCTTTGAACTTGTAAAACTGCAATGAATGATGGATATTATCAGAGCTCATATGTGCACCGCGATGGAGGAAAATGACGGTCACAACTGCAACTCATCAGAAGGTTCACTGACCCATTACATCACCTCCTGAAAGCACAACTATTACAATCCATTTCAGCCCATTTCAGCAAAACAAATTGCTGAATAAATCACTGGCAATTGCGTTGGCTAAAAAAACACAACCCCTTTTTTTTTTTTTTTTCCTGTCCCTCCTTTAGTGCAAAATTCAAAGCAATATTGTGTTTGTCATGTTTGGCCTGTTGTCATTCCACATCACTCTCCAAACATTTTACCTGCCCACACAAAAAACTGTTTTGGACTTAAGCCTGGTTGGTCCCTACGGGTTCATGTTGCTCTCCATCTGTGCTGAAGGAAAAACCTAAGTGTGGCGATAACGGTGAAGTACTGGCAAAGTCAGGTTTTGGAGAGGTGACTGGCAAGACTGGTGGTTTTCGGCAAAAGTGCAGCAAACTCCATCTTGTATAGCGCCTGTTATTTTTTTGGGTCACAAGCGAGCTACAGCTGACATTTGGGAAAGGCACCCTCAACTCAACCAGTCAATCATGGGCAGAGACAAACCTTTCACACTCACATTGATGACATCACTGAGTTGAATTAAAACTGCTCGGATGGAATTCAGTGAACTATTACATCATCTTCTTGCCACAAAGTAAAAAAAAAGTTGCATCTAAAAAAAAAAAAAAAATCATTTTTAAACGGAGGTATTGATTAGATTTGAAGCTTCAAGATGATTATGAACCAGTTGTTGTGTTTATTGAGTCCTTTAGATGGCACTCTTTGTTCATCGTAGGCCTGAAAGCAGGCTGACTTTTTCTTTGACCAGTCAAAAATACAACTGGTTCATGAAGCAAATTTGAAGCTTCATTTTCCCGTACTTCTTGATGTCAGAACAACAAAACTCATAATGAGTTTGGATTCCAATATAGATATTTGACACAATATGAAAAAATAAACTACTAGATGGATGTTCTTTTGAGCATAAACTCACATCACAATCAAATTGAGCAAAGCGTGGGAGTAGGACTGAACACCCAGAAGTGAGCGATGATTTCGTTACAAAAGATGCAACATTGCCCTCTATAGGCCATAATTAAAAGTTATCTCGACCCTCTTTTACATGACGCCTGCAGAGCCTGCAGATAGTGTGCCCTCAAAGGCTGCTTTCAGAATCAATCTCACACACACACACACACATACACATTCACTTACAGACACACACGCATATACACACTTGTGTCACAGAACAGTTCATTATTGTTCAATTACCAGTGAATGTTCAATAGCGAGCCCATTACAGGGGAAAGTTCCAAGCTTGCTGCCAAGAGACCAGAAGAACAAGTATGACATTTTAATGATACCATTAAAGATGAACAATGACAAATAAATCTGTTAGAGTGGATTGTGACCTCTATGGACTTACATATGGAAAAGCGAAAGCAACTAAATTGTGAAACTAACGCAAAATCGGCCCAGACATGAAATGATTTGCTGAACCTCCTTCAAGAAAGATCTATACTAATATCATTATTATTCATCGTCATACTTTGCAATATTTTGCAAAATTAACATGGGTGGTGTATGTATTGACTCGTGTAATATTTGAGGATCAGTTTACATCAGTTCGTGTGGCACATCTTATCCTTTCATTGGCACGTCTTTCCTATTTGAGTGTTGTATCGAGCATCTTTCAATGAAGTGGGTCACAAATTTGGAAAATACACAATGCTGAATGCTGATATCTATTTTCAGCAGGAACACTGAGGCATTTCTGGAAACCTAAGGTAAAACTCGCTGGAACATTATAATGAAAGCATTTTAGTGCTATCAATAGGGTGCATCAAAAAGTCAACTAACGTGCAATGAAAATGTTCATAAGATGTGGAACAAAAAAGACACCGGAATGTTTTATGTAGCCAGACAGCCATAAATCAAGCAGAAGACAATGAAAGTGTCACAATGTTCAATTACTCCAGAGAACACTTGATGTGTGATCACCATGAAAGTGTGTTTCTTCTTCAAATGCTCCCTGTGGAGGGAATCATCAGAGTGAAAAACAAGAGAGAGAGACTAAAATAAATAAATAAACTGGCAAGTACCAGCTCCCCTGGCTTCTTTTAGTACTCAGCCAAGATGGACATATTGCATCTGTAAACAAATCGAAAGGTTGGCCGTGTGACAAGCCAGCAGCAATTGCGCAATCCCGCGCCGTGTCATTCCCATGGTGCAGACTGCAGGGAGTCTCAACGATGCCATCAGTCTTTTGGCGGCAGACTGAAAATAACGAAGACTTCTGCTTCAGGTGTTAGAGCTAAATATGGTTAGATATGCTGAATGCTGAGAGAACATGTTAACTCCACCCAGAGTACAGTATATTCCAATTTTTATTTGCCAGTGCATTTTTAATAGGAAAAAAAATCTATTCACATTTATAAACTATATAAAGATGGCAAAATGTGGATATCTACACACTTTAGATATGTAGTGGACGAACATGTATTTGTTTAGACTTTCACCACACCACGATGGCATAAATACGCGTCGTAAATAATGTGAAATGTTTTTTTTTTCAGCTTGAGTTGATGGACAGATCTTACGTGGGTAAATGCTGACCTCTAGCGGTCAAATAAATAACTTCACATTTCTAAAGAATCCCCAATGGAGAGTTTTCCCCTATAGAGGGCCCCCTTCTCAAAGTTATTCTCAGTCAGAAGCAGGACACTGATGCTCGACAATAAAGTCGAGTGAGGAGTGGCATTTAAAAGATCACGAAAAGCTCCTTTTTTGCCTTAATCGGTACCAACGTTTAAAATAATGATTATCGAGTTTCTGAATACTGTTTTCTTGATGCTGAAGTGAATCAGACAGGTGCTGAAATGCACATTATTATGGCATTATTTTCCATTCTCTACCATCAAGCCTGAACGATCCATTTAGGTCCATTGATATTTCTTAAATTTGCATTTCTTATGATACTTTGAATTTAAATACATAACATCCTTTCCTAGAGGAGAGTAAACATTCTAATGGGTTCCCAGTACTTCCAAGCTATCCGGTAGCATCTCGACTTTTAGTATCACATGGTTAGTGATAAGTAATAAAAATAATCATGTGTTGGTATTGAGTGGTTGAAGGAACCTGCCCCACATCCTGAATGAAGGCAATCTTATTCATTCGTTCGTTCGTTCGTTCGTTCGTTCGTTCGTTCGTTCGTTCGTTCGTTCGTTCGTTCGTTCGTCCATTGATTGATTGATTGATTGGTTGATTGATTCGTTCATTCATTCATTCATTTGTGGATGAAATTTTAGATGGATCAAATTCTAGATGTGCTGGGATTTCATTTCAGGGATGCTTTTGTACCCCACCAACTGAGCTAGAGCTCTTTTGGGGAGTTTGTGCAATAAAATGTTTTGCAGGGACCCAGTGATATCCTTGCCCTCCCCGCAGGGAAAAAAGTCCTAGCTTTGACCAAAGTAAATAACACTCATAAAAAACATATTACAGTAGTTTTGCTGATGTTGCGCTTTTGTTTAATAAAACAATATAACAAGTCACATCAAATCTCAAGTCAACACCACCAGCTCCCGAAAGTATTTTCCAAGATCTTGGGAGGGTTACTGTATCATGCTACATTTTGCATCAGGTATCTACTGCATCCATTAAAGTATAAACCAATGTTTACATTCAAGTGCATGAATGCTAGCGTGAACAATAAGACCCCCTCCCACACACACACAAACACACACTCACACCACCCCTCTTGATATGTATTACAAAGATATATTAAATTCTCTGAGCAAAAAAGGCACAGCTTTCATTTACTGTGTCCAAGTTCATTAAGGCCTTTTCATTTTTGAAGTACGCACTCATTCGTCAAATCATTAAGTACAAACTAACGGCATCCAATACGGCAAATCATGTTTTTTACAGTCTTGAACAGTATTTATAATTGAAGCTTTTTTGAAGTTGTGAAACTCTAAAGAGGCATTAATTACTGTATGTATGTCTTAGTTGTCGGGCGAAATGCACACATCATATAGGGGCGCCTTTCTTTGCATTTTGTCATCCTTATTTAGAAGCATGCTACGGGAGACAAAAATGTGGACTCGAAGACATTTCCTATCTTACAGAAGCACTCATGCATCCACAGTGTGCAATACACTCCACTGAGCATGCACTCGGAAAACGTGCGACATCATCTTCATTGACAGTCGTGTGCTTTATCAACAAAATCGGTCGTATAAGCAAAAGTGCTTATAAATCGTCCTTCACACTGACATTCTCCTTGTTCGAGGGAACTCCTGGAAGCTACGCCCTGGTGAGTGCGTTGCTCCTGGGGAAGACAGTCCCGTATTGTTCCTGGAGCCCGGGGAGCTGCTGTGGATCCTATAGGAGACTGAGTTGTAGTAGACAGATTTGACATGGTTGCTTTTGCATTGACTGCTGGGGCTATCGCAAATGTCCATGGGGAAGCACACACAGGAGCAGAGCGAGCTGAGGCTCGACTCCGGCTTGCATTCGTCCGGCGTCACCTCCAAGCGCAGTCTGCAGGGGCTTCCCCCTCGCTCGTGGTTGTCCGCTGACGAGCTGATCAGGTTGGTCCGACTCGTTCCCCCCTCCATCGGCACAAACAGCGGACTCTGGTTGTGACTGTATGCTGTGTTGTGACTGTGCCTTTCCCTGCAGTCGTTCCTGCTCTGCTCGCCCATAGCATGAAGGTGGGAAGCTCCATCTAAAAGCCCTCTGTCTCTCTTCAGGGATGCCCTCTGCTGAGCATCTCTGCGTTCATCTTCACTGTTCATGGTGAGGAAGCGGAGCACCACTAAGTTCAGGAAGGCCCCTATGACTGTAAGTCCTACCAGGATGTACATGAAGCTAAAAACCGCATAGAAGGTTTTCTCCTGGAGGTCCTCCTTTTTCTGCAAGGCCACAAAGTCTCCGAAGCCAATCGTAGTGAGGGTGATGAAGCAGTAGTAGTAAGCGTGGAAGAAGCTCCATCCCTCAAAGTGAGCAAAAGCGGCAGCCCCCACGCACAGTGTACCAATACAAGACAAGAATCCCACAATAACCATGTTCTCCATGGACACCTCTGTATTTTTAAAGCCCAGGCACTTTTTGGTCTTCTGGAGGAGATAGCGCACAAATGTGTTCATCCTCTCTCCCAGGCTCTGGAACATGACCAAAGTCAGAGGAATTCCCAGGACTGCGTAGAACATGCAGAACACCTTTCCTGCGTCTGTGCTTGGTGCTGCGTGACCGTAACCTTCAAATGAGAGGCAGCAATGAGTTTTGGTAGTGAACGTACATTTTTAAACACTTGCAATAAAGAACTGAATGTCTTAGGAGGGGTTAAATACTGTGGCAATTTTCATGCATGGTTGGAATTAAGAGCTTGCAGTTGGATCCCCCCCCCCCTTTTTTTATAGCACAAATAAGACACAGGTGTCAAACAGGGGGCCCGGGGGGCCAGATGGGTCCGCCACATCTTTCCACGGGGCTTATGAAAGCAAATTGTGTGCCGTCTTCAAGTTTCTTGCTAAAATAAACAAAATTACAATTTGTATTCACTTTAGGGCTGTAACAAAGGATTATCTTTAATTAATTGTCCTGTTGATTAGACGTTTGTATTCCAAACACCTTGTTGGAACATAAGACATTGTTTCAAATTGGTTGATTTCATAATAAAATCGATCAATTTCATAATTATTAGTTATTCGTTTCTTGTTGCACCTCTGCTTCTCATTTTTTTTTTTGTTCCAAATCTTTTTACGCAACAAAAATTTAAGAACATTTGGAACAAACAGTTTTGACTGGCCTGGCTTCTGATTTCATAACGACTTTATCACTTTGTTATGGGTGTAACATGAGGCGATCATACACTTATTTGGGTTATAACGGTCCTCTAAAGAAAACCATCATAAATAACCATAACTGTGGCCCTTGACAAAAATGAGTTTGACACTTGGGTTTGAACGACTCACGGTTTATGCTACGGTAAATTTCTACAACTCAAAAACAATCAAAAAAATAAACTTCTTGTTATGAATTAATTTCAATTTCAACTGAGCCTCGGCTTCGCAAAGGCAGTATCACATGACGCGAATTGCGGGTGACATCACAGCAATGCATGATTAAAATGCCAATTCCATCTTACCGATGGTGGTGATTACTGTAATCGCGAAGTAAAAAGAACCGGCAAATTTCCACTGTCTCCCGGCTCGATGGGGCACCGCTTGCAGTACCACCCGCTCGATGTCTAGGTAGTCGTCCTCGGAGAAGAAGTACTTCTTTTTCATCTCGTTGCGCTTCTGCTCCAAGTAGCGCCTGCGGGCGCTTTCCGTCTCCGACTCAAGCGCGTCAAAGACGGCGGCGCCTACCAGCAAGTAGGAGAGCATGCAGAGGATGAGCGACAAGGTCCGGACGTTTTGTTTCTTCATCCTCGGCGCTGGCGTTGTTACAGGTGGGAGCCTGCTGCTCCTCGTCACATTGGTGGTGCAGCCTGTTGCGTGTTTTACATCGACAAGGAGGGGGGGCTGTTGATAATCTTCGCACGGTGATCTGTTAAAGAGCCAAGTGGTCCCAGTTTTCCTCTTCGCATGCGCAAACAAGCACCCGGTAGTGTGTAAAGAGAGCGTGCGTGCTCGTGTTCGTGCGTGAGTGAGTAGCAACAAGTCGGCCCTCTCATCGTGAGGGGCGAACATCAGCACCATGGACAGCAACTTCCTAGTTTGAGCTACGTCGAGTCGTGTCAGAAAGGCTGCAACCCACGCAGACTGCTGCTTTCCCCGCAAAAACATGGAGTGCTCGTGGCGTGGGGTTAAGACGAATAAAGAAATACAATTAAAATATTTGCTTTTATAATGACGTCAGTGTATCATCACGCATTTTCAGGTTCTCGAAAATTCCGCAAACTAGTCGTCTGAGATGATGTAATAAATAAATGCAATGCTACATTCGCTGGTTCTTTAAATACAGAGACACTAGGATGTTGGTTTCCATGGTTACCTTTTTCAAAAGCAAGTACGGATACGGTGAGTTTGAGGGTGATATTTACCCAGTTTTCCACTATCCAGTATTCCGTACGTATATTGTACACTCCCGTCGAAAAATGTTACTATAAGACCGCCAATATTTTAGTTAGCAAATATTTGGGACATTTAGAACACATTACTGTTTTTTAGGTGAACAAAACGTATTATAACAGATTGTTATAAAAGAAAATATTAAAGTGAAGTTACAAATCCTTTACCTCATGCTGTAACTTGCATCAATCCTTCTGTGACCCCATGACACCCCCCAAACCTTAAAACATTCTTACTTTGTGATACCGTTCCAGCCTTCCACCAGTCCCCAACAAATAAAATGCATGCACTCTAGTCCGACAACTTTGGCCTAATGAAGGTTAATCTTTTTTTGCCTCATCAGTGCTTGAAACCTGTGTGCGTGTGTGTGTGCGTGCACGCGTGCATGCGTACTTTTTAAGATCAGCGCTGTATCTCAAACTGACAAACATTTGGCTCGAGTCAGCATTCATTACAAGAATGAATCCGACAGTAAAATGTCTAAATTCGTTCCTAATCTCCAATTAGCACGATCCAATTGGGTCTCTGTAAATTGTTTCAGCTTGCTGTATACTAACAAATGTTTCCCTCCTCATTGAGTAAACAGCATAAATGATAAAGCAGCAAGACTAAATAGCTACTCTGACTGTTGAGCCCTCCAGTTTCCACAGCAACCAGGACTAAAAATAGAAACTCACACCAGTGGCCGTCGAAGATGAGTTTCCAGTAATGGTACGTGATTCTATTTATGGTTCTGTATTGTATAAATGCAGCTCACTGGTTCCTGTCCAGCTATGAATAGAATGGGCCTAATCGTTTGTTGAAACCACTAAGTTTGTGAGTTTTTAGCCTTGGTAGATGTATGCATGAAAAAGGGAATCTAAATTTACAGAGGACGTTTTAGAGTAAGAGGGTTTTTAATTTGCATTTCAGGTAAATTAGTTACAAAATCCATGTCTATTTTTGAAAACAAGGTCATTTATTTACATTATGAATTTGACTTTGTATGAATGGCTATGATGGGCATACAAAATAATGTCCATGTACAACAACTTGGGTTCTGCATTTACAGAACTTTTCAATTTGTTTAGAGCCACTTAATTCTTAAATATATGAGCCCCCCCAGGTATAAAGATTTTACCCCATCCAACAAGCTTAAGTTACTGCATGTCATCTCCCTCTACATAGCTTGTATGAAATGTGTCAATATTTAGGGTGTCTCATAAAAATGTACTTTGGCATCTAATGACTCAAGTGTTTGCTTGTTTGCTTTTTCTTTGCAGATCGAACATTGAAGTATGAAAGTTGAAGCACAAATACCATGAGAATTGTTTCATTGTTTCATGATTCATGATAATTGTATTAGTTTGAAATGTATTTTTAATAAACACTTGCATGAATTATTCAGAGTGTTCATATATTTTTGTGACACTCTACTTAACTGAAATGTTTCAGAATAAATGTGTGATTCTGTCTGTTTAAGGTCTATTATTAATTTAAGGTCTATTACTACTTTCTATTCTCAGAACAATTACTTTACATGCCCGTCAGATGGATGAACATTTGAAATAAGTGCTTGGATATGTGAATATGCTCACAAATACAAGTCTTCATAGTTAGCTTGCTCCCTCAATTTATTTTGACTACTTTGCTCTTCTGCTGCTTTTCAAATATAGGCTGTTAAACATCATAACACAAAACCGCAGTTCAACTACTACAAATGCACAGATATTGATATCAAAGAAATAAAATCTGGGGAGGCTTCAGCGGGCATCAATATTTAGAATGAATATCCTGTAATAGAACAAGGTAAAGAATGCATGACAATACACAATTATGTAACATGAAACAATCACTTGACATAGATAAAGTGGAAAACAGGAAACGATGATGGTAAAATGTTATGGTTGAGTAGGATTATAAGATCCAGAGGAGTCCAGATCACCAGATGACATGTGCCAGCTCCTGTCAGGTGTAGGTCCCCCTGAATCCGATTCTCCTCGTTGGGGTCTGCTTCAGCATCAGGAAGCCATGAGCTATTTTGACCCTCGCGGAACTTGTAAAATATTTCCAAAGTCAGAAAAAGTCAACAAACTGGTACTAATTCCAACATAGCTAAGTTAATAATAGTTAACGTTACTTGGGTACGGAAAAAAATAGCTCCCAAGCTAGCTACTTTCTCTCCTCAACTTCGTCAATTTTATTTTTCAATGAAGCCTGTACTTTCCGTTTCAGACCTTCAAACGCACTGATATTTAGAACTGTTTGAGTTGTAGGCGTTCGGACCTTTTTTTCGTGGATATTGAGAAGTAAAACGTGAGCGGCCCCATTGTGTTTACATGTTAGCGACAGCTTTTTGAACACGGAAATGACGCAATGATCGATGACGTCATGCCAGCGTATCCGTATCGCAACCTCGTTGACTTTGCAATTAAATCTTTAAATTAAATTTGACTTTGAAGAGTCATAACTTTCCTAATGTTTGTCACAAGTAAATAAGACTCAACAACAACTGCCTTCAAAATAATCAATAATGATGGTTTCTTATAAATAAATTTTTTACTCACAAGCCATCATTCGAATGATTGTCCACCACATAGAGCTAAACAGTTTTCTTCCCTCTCATCTTCAACCTTAAAAAATGATATAGCCTTTACTGTGACATCAAAATCATAAACTGTGATCATACTTTACTGTGATCATAAAACGCCCACTCGAGCACCTGAGGGAAGACGTCACCGCCGCCTGGAATGAAAACGAGAGATAGACAGACGATGGGAGATCTGCGAAGAGAGGCTGTCTAGTGCTGCCCTCGGCTAACCTGTGCGATCGTGTCAGTGGAGCTGGATCCATGCACATCTCTATCGGAAAACAAGCTCGGCTAGCTTTGGGTGGCTTTCGTCGATTTGGCAGTGATGGAGGACGACTGTGTGTGCGAGTACGACTCGACGTGGGACACCGAGAGTGATGGAGAGGGGCCGGCCGGAGATGGTCAACCTCGTCGCTCGAGGACTCTTGTATCGGTTAGTGCGTTTCTAAAACGCGAAGTTAAAACTTGACTTGTCATTGTGAGGCCGCGGTGTTAAATCGGGTGAATTGGCAAAACGTTGTTGTTGCTGCATTTGGTGCAACGGAAATATTAGCTGCTATCTAGCTAGTTAGCAAGCTAGGCTAGCAGGCTACTCGAAGATATACTGACTATTCGTTTTGAGCTGGATGTGGCGACATTTGTTCGTAGTTTGTTCTACGGCGGGGAAAATAAATGATGCATAACTGCCGTATCTGCTGAACCAAAAAGTAGATTAAGTAGGGTGACCAGATTTGGGTTTCTGAAAAAGAGGGTACCTTTTTTAGGGGGGGGGGGGGTCATTTGTGTCATATGTTATGACACAAATGACATGGTGTCTGTATAGCAATTGCATTCATTGGCCCGAATAACACAAAATAACACGTATACACACACACACCAAAACATATTTACACTAACAAAAACACTGACTACACTATGTGTACAGACATTTTTGAGTGTTATAGTGGCACACTAAATAGGGTGACCAGATTGGGGTTTCTGAAAATGAAGAAACCTTTTTTTTTTTTAACCCTAACTAGCTTTATTGTGGTACACTAAGTAAAGAAAGACACGTGAGTGCCTGACTTGCATGTCAAGTCAAGCACTTCATAAGGATCACGACCCTGGCGAAAGCACGGGGATTTTTTTATTCAACTCCTCTGCGAACGTGCATTTTCATTTCAGCATTGCTTGTAAACACTCGGTGTAGACTGGCCAGCCCACCCTGCTTGGTAGCAGAGTGACTAGATTTGAGGAGAAGGGCAGAAAAACCTGGGATTGAGTGAAATGGAACGGAGTGGTAATTCTGTTGACAATGTACTGGACATGTATTGTGTTTGAGGCAGTCTCAGATGATTTTGAACTTCCCCCCGGACATTTTTCTAGGGTCCAATAGTAGGACGTCCGGGAAAAAGAGGACGTCTGGTCACCCAAGATTAAGTGGATTCAGTTAGCATGTTTCCTGTTAATATGATACAACAACAAAACTGAAATTTTAATTGGTTCCGTAAAGAAGTAACGAGTTCAAATCTATGTTTACAATTTCTTGCAGTTAGTCAGAAAAACTAACCAGAATTATACTGTACATAATCCGTGATGTTTATCACTCGAACTGTTGGTTAAATGCTTGGGGTGTGTTTATTCACTGCCATGGTGGTTCACAGCGGCATCACCCGCCCAGAAACATGAGGGCAGCAAAGGACATGCAGAACTACAGAAGAGGATACCCTGTAAGTTCTCTACAGTTACCCTCAAATCAATCATCAGACTCTGTGTGGGACTCAAATTATGCGGTTCTGTTTCCCTGTCAGAATCTTGCAGATGACGAGTGCTCGGAGGACAAAATGAACAACTTGCAGTTCTACCTCAATAAATTCCCCTCTGCACCGGATGGTATGTTACTTAAATCAAATCACAATATTCTGGTCAAAGGATGAACGACACTGACATGTTATTTTCGTACCTGACACAGAGGTCTACATTGAATCCTTTCTCAAAGAGTGGAAAAATGACTACAAAAGGTTGGAGAGAGTCCACTCATACATTCAGTGGTATGTGCAATTTTTCTTTTTATTGCTAGCTAGCGTGCTCGTTGCACATTTAGCATACGTGTTGTAGTATTTGTAGAAACAATTATTCCAGCGATTGAATAACAACAATTAAAGTGTCACACAAGAGGGTGCGGTGGGGTGGCCTTATGCTTTACTCATCAATGTTGAGCATCCGTGTTCTTGCTTTCATCAGGCTGTTCCCTCTCCGGGAACCAGGGGTCAACTACATGGCTTCTGAACTCACCAAGAAGGAGATTGAGGTGAGTGTCTTGTAGTTAAAAGAATCCCACGCTGCTTTAGCTTTGCCTCACCCCCCTTTTTCTTGCCCTCTTTATTCCTCCCAGGCCTTCAAGAGAAATGAGGATGCCAAAAGGAGATTTGTGGAGTCCTATGAACTCATGTTGGGCTTCTACGGCATCCGCCTGGTTAACAAAGACATTGGTGAAGTGACACGAGCAGAGAATTGGAAAGAGCGCTTCGGGAACCTTGAGCGGTAAAGCTTAAACGTTTTTGTCATGTCACAAAGCTGAAATTTCTGGGTGGTCATTTCAATTCCAACTGTCTCATCTCGCTTAGAAACATGCACAACAACCTGCGCATCACACGCATCCTGAAGAGCTTGGGAGAGCTCGGCTTTGAGCACTATCAGGCCCCGCTGGTGCACTTCTTTCTTGAAGAGACTTTGGTCAAAAAGAACCTCAGTAGTGTTAGACGCAGCGTACTCGACTATTTCCTGTTTGCCGTGCTGGACAAACAAAAGCGCCAGGAGCTTGTGCGCTTCGCCTACCTTCACTTTGAGCCAAAGGATAAATTTGTGTGGTGTCCCAGAAAGATTCAGAAACAATTCCGGAAGGCCGAGAAACGACCCGAAGCCCTCGGAAACGGAGACGGCAAGGATGACATCTGCTCGAGGGCTAAAAGCAAAGATGGTGAAAAGGGGGTTCACCTCAAAGAGGAGGAGCCGGATAATGCCGGCAAGGCGCAGAATCAGACGGAAACAAATCGAGACAAACTCAATCAGCCCGAGATGCCCCCTCACCTAAAAGAAGATCAAATGACGATCAGAAACGGGAATTCCGAGTCCAACGACAACACTTTAGGCAACGGCACTGACTCTATGAATGAAACTGATGAAATGGATCAGTCGCCCAACACCGCCAGTGTCAAAACAGAGCCCGGTGTCGACATCGAGTTCAAAGCTACAAACAGCTCCCTGGAGGCCGGACAGGAACCAGACAACGTCATGCAAACAGACCAAGACTCAAACACGGAGAAACCACCGAAGAAGAAAAGAGAAGATAACTCGCTAATGCAGAGCAACGGTTCCACCGCAGGCGCCGGCCAGGCAGAGGGAATGAGTGACGGTGACGCCGCCCTCAGCCAAATGAGCTCGCCTGCTCATACGCCGCTTAAGACTGCAAAACACTCACCTTGCCTCTCATCGGACAGGGAAGAAAAGATCCCACGGACTGATTTTACTCAAGTGCCAGACAAAGAGGACAAAGGGCTGCACGCAAACGGGAGTGCCCGTCAAGCGAGGGATGAACTGACAACTGAGAAGAAGGTGGAGGATGTCGACATGGAGTCCAACTCTTCGGGTTTAGATCCAGATGTGGCTAACACATGAATAGTTCTTCGTACTTTAAGCCCAACTGTCCGGTGAATTTGAGTCTGATTGATCGTGAGTAAGGAAAGGCCAAGATTGTTCAGTGTTGAGCGAAAGCGTTACGACCGCAGTCACTGTACATTTGGAAATTGATGTACTGTAAACTCGAGGCTGCGTTCACACTTGCCATTGCAACGGTGCTATGTCACAATACTTCTTGGAAGCATTTTGTGATGTGACAAATGTGTTTAACCTCGCAAACTGAAAATCACAAATCAGTTCAGTAAATCTTTTTTTTTTGTTCTGAGGATGGAAAAATGCCTGCATGAACACCAGCAAAGTGGTAGAAATATGTGAGCATCAGCATGTCATTAATTTTTTTTTTTTTTCCCCCTTCCCCAAACTTTATACTGGACCAGCATACGGGACTGCAAGTGTGAACGCAGCTAAAGTCAAGTCGGTCCAAGTACAGAAAACCTCACTTTTGTTAAAATGCATTGCATGAATGACATTTTCATTTATTATTATTTTTTTATTAAGATTTGGTAAACAGACACTTTGAAATCATTGCTGGTTATTCACCACTTAAATGTGCAGCCTCTTTATTTCTTAATTATAATAAATGCTTTTCCTAATATTGGACTGATGCAAATAAAATTTTATGAAATACAAAAAGATTTGCCACACTTTGGGTACCCCTACAAAATAAAAATTCTCCCTTTGGAAATATCACCACGCTAAGAGAAACAATAATTTGAACACCCTTAATATTTATTTTGGAGTCTATAAAAGCACTGCAGCGTTCAGGTTTGTCAAATCTGATTTTGGCACAATAAAGCCGCAAAATATAGTGGAGCTGTATAAAAACAATCAGGCCAACTCGCTCGGCAGGCGCCATCTTGCTACCCATTTTGCACGTGTACCTAATGAGTCCAGCAAATTAAACAACCGACTGCGTAACAAGTAAATTAAGGCATACATTTGAAAAGAATGAAGTTATAAAAGTAAAATGAATCATAACTTTAAAATGACTTCACTATGTTCATTCCATTTCTTGATAGACTACATAATTAAGTCCTGAGCTAAATGCTTTTTCCAGCTGTTTTATTGTCATATCATTCTACAAGATGTTTTTGCACTGAATTTGGAAGTGTTGTGTTTCCCTTTGCAGGCTGTTTTTGTGTTGACGCTGAACTCAACAATTTCTCCGAGTTATTGTCACCAATGTTATCCTTCGGTAATATTGTTTGCATTCACTCTAGTGGGAATTGGACAACGGAAAACCTTGCCAAAAATGTGATAGACTGCTTGATTGTATCTAAAAATATATGTTTGCCTTTGCGTCAGAAGTGGTCAATCTTAGCTCAAATGTGTATTTTGATTCTTGGTATTTTGGAATCTGTTTGCCAGGGTGCTTGTATTTTTGCCCCTCAACTCTTGCACTTAATTGTGAATAGGATTGATTTAAAACATTAACAAAATACAGCTTGAGTTCTTTTTATGTAACTTTTCCTCCAACTGTTTAAGAGCTGAATAAAGATATTTTCTGACACATTGATACAATTGCTATTTGTTTTTGCCTAAAGTGGATGCCCTGTTTTGCTCATACTTGAAAGCCATTTAATATTAAGCTCACAATTTGGATGGCCACTCCATGCATATTTTGGTTGCTTTAAAATAAATAATTTCACATGATGCTCACTCGCAACTTTCATTTCTACGCCACCACAAGAAATCGGATCTTCAACGATCAAATGCTCTAGCCCCGCCCACCCGAACGACTGCTGCTCGCCTTTCTCCATCCTCCTCGTCAAGTGTCAAGTCTTCTTTTCTTCCTTACTCCCCTCACCCGTCGCAAGTCAAGTCAGACTGAGCTCAGCCCCTTCCTACTTGTCTGGAGGTTCGGGTTGATCGGAGAGCCAAGAGGATTACTCGTTATTCGGGAGCTGCGCTCCTTCAGGTGAACGAAGGCTCAGTCGGACTCTCGGGGAGGGGAGCGAGCGAGCCAAGACCAGCGACTGGATTGGAACTTTTGTTTTTTTGTACGCCTGAAACACTTCTTGGGAGAGTGAGCTGGGAGTCATGACGACCTTCTCGGCTCTGTGGGTGCTCTTACTGTGCCAGCTTTTGACGTCCTCCTCAGGCCAGGTAAGGCTTTCATCGGTGGTGCTTCGTTGTTTATCCCCCTCGGAGCTGCAAAATTCAAAATTGGTTCAGCATTTGGTTGTTATGACCTAAATATTTATGACAACCAAATACTTACCTGTACAAGTATTGTTCATTTAAATGTGCAATTTTGGTGCTGATTTCTGGCCAAAAGGAAAGGCGCAAGTTAATTTACTAAGACTCATGAAATATTTGCTTTTCTGAACTACACAAAATGTAAGGGGTGTATGTAATGTAATGTCATCCCCCTGGTCTTGCATTTGTTTAACAAGTGCATGATATTAATAAGTATCCATTCATTAAATGAATGTGGTGTGCTGTTCCTGGTTCCGTTTTTCTTCAACCTGTGGAATGTACAGGTTGAGGGGAGTTCACACAATACCACCTTTGTTCAGCCCGGTGGACCAATCCAGTGTGAATAGGGGATTTGATGTGTTTTTTTTCATTTCGATTTTCATGTCTGCGTGCTTTAATGACGATAGATGAATGGATGAGTCACATTAACTTCTCATCATTGAAAATAAATTCTGTAGCATGCTGACAGGTTGTTTGATTCGTCGTTTACTTTGTATTGCAGAGGCCTGGCCCTCGAGGATCTCCTGGGGCAGCAGGGCCGCCTGGGCCCCCTGGACGGGACGGCATTGATGTGAGTTGACCTTTGTGTATACCTCATCTAGTTTTAGCCTGCCCCACGCTCTATTTTAATTGTCATTGCCACTATCCCAGTAATCAAACTAGGGCTGTTCAATAGCTCTTTTTTTTTTTTTATACCTTGAAATAAGGCTGGTATCGGCACCAGTACCTGGTATCGGTACTCGCCCATAAATCAAACAAAACACTTTTGTCAGTTTCCTGACAGGCTCTTCAAATATATATATATAAAAAACTTTATATCATGTGAGTATACATCCCACGTAAGCTTGATACTTCCTAGTCCTGTTTTGCACTTTTTCAAGACGCATTTTCTTGCTCTTAAACATTTTGTCACTGTGGCCCCGCCCACAGCCCCGCCCACAATTATTTCATGCCAATAATGGCAGGCGGTGTGCATCGATTTACTTTATGGACAACTTCTGTCAAAGTTGTATTGAAGTTGCCACTTCCAGTTGCCACCTAACTGTAAAATTCTCAGCAACCTGAAGTTGTGCACAGTGCTGTACACGACACACATTGATTATTGGCGCAAAGCGCTGTCTGTGAATGTGCCCTTGTGGGGCAATGTGAGAGTATTTTATTTGTAGATATTTTGGTTCCAGCAGTCGGGTGAAGGCCCACAGAGGGTCTATTCATACATTCCCCAGCTGTGTGCGAGCATCCAGAGTTTCAAGTCACACCTCCTCCACTGCACCTTCAACCCCCTCCATCAAAACCAGCGGAGGGGTTTGATCACATGACCATTTATAGCTTTGTTTGTTCTTCCCCCAAAGCATGTAGAAATTTAACATTATGCATTCTGTACAAAGGCTTTTTTTCCAAATGTAAAAAAATGCATAATTTATTGAGCTGATATCTCCTAATTACAGGGGAAGCCCGGACCGCCCGGCATGGCAGGCAAAGCTGTGAGTATTTGTTATCAAATGTGTATTTTACATGTAACGTGTAGTTCTCGGTTCTTCTCTTGTCTTAATCTCCAGAACAAATTGTAAGAATTAATTAATTAAATAAATAAATAAATACTTTTTTTTTCTTCTGATTTTTGTGCTGTATTATTTAAGCCGTTATGAAAACACTATATCTAAATCTTTGATTTTACATCACCCCCATTTAGTAAAACGGACAAATATTTTTGTCGACTATGTTTTCTATTCTTGTTGCAGGGCCCCAAAGGAAAATCAGGAATACCAGGAGTGGCAGGAAAACGAGGATTGTCGGGACTTCCGGGGGTGGACGTATGTTGTCCTCCTGGAATGCTTTCAATTTTTAACAGAATCACTTCTGATTTACTTCTCAAGAATACATAATATCCCAAGAGAGCATGCAAAATGATGAAATGCATCTTTTCTTCAGGGTCTGACTGGTCCTGATGGTCCCGCAGGGAAGGAAGGACCTCCAGGAGAGGCAGTAAGTCTGGCTTGTTGGTTGGTGATACATTGCAAAGACGAATTCAGATCAGTTAGGGTCCAAATAGTATATAGGTAGGTTTTATCAGGAGAGAGGTCTGTTTCCTGCCCACATGCCCTCTGCCAAGCTCGATTTGTCAAGCAGGCTCTGCCTCGTGGTCTGAACACTTTTAATGAGGGATCAGAATCAGCTTTATTTCTCTAATCCGGCCAGGAATGTGAACCCCTCCCATCACTCTAAGAGACTGAGGGTGAGGAACCCATCGAGGCTCTGTGTTTCATAATTATACTTGCACATTATGAATGTTCAAAAGAACAATCCGAGTTCAGGAAAATGTTCCAAGTCTGCTTTCAAACACTTATTTAATCTACGCAAATCTACATCACAACAAATCAAACAAGGGCAACTGAAGTCACATCGCATCCGTTTGTGAGGAATGCAGCCAATTAGCATAGTGTAACATCCCTGTGATTATTTGGACATTTGCCTTCACAAATACAGCTGGGAGAAGATTCAATGAAGAGTTAGAGAGTTTGTTTTTTGCCACTGATATGGGGTAATCCTGTTTTATATTATTTTAAGACTCTAGCATCATTACTATTTGGTCACAATTTCAAGTGGCTGATCACACTTGGTGTGTCTCTCCACAGGGAGACCCCGGACCTCCTGGGCCACCTGGACCTGCTGTAAGTAGCCCAACATAACATCGAACAGGACTTCAGTCAGCATGCCCTGGATGACACAATTTGAAGCAGAACTTGCGCCGGTAATACTTCTTATATTTTCCGTAGGGCAGAGGGAGATCGGGAGCTCCAGTGAGTATAAAAGCATTTTAATACTCTCGTCAGGTTTCGGGATTTTATTTGTTTGAATCCTGGAAGAATGAACTCACTGCTTGTCCTATGTTGAAAGATGACACATTTGATGTGTTTTGTTTTTAGGGTTTACCCGGGACCAATGGGTTGCCCGGTGGAGTCGGACCTCAGGGTCCTGTGGTGAGTGTCTATCCGATATGACTAATTTGATATGAGGTGATCTTACACTACGTCAGGGATGTAACGAATCAATTTAAACTGCTTTAAATATACAATGATTTTTTTTTTGAAATTGAAAATGATGGATTAGCAATGCCTTGTTAACCGTTTTCAGAAGATCACAATGGTGATGTATTGTAAAAAAAAATAATAATAATAAAAAATTACCTCTAGTGACTACACAAAGGTGACTGTAATTTCCTTTGTTTCACCAGGGTGCTGAGGGTCTTCCAGGCCTTCCAGGACCTCCTGGTCCTGACGGGCCACCTGTAAGTGCAACTTTCATCCTATGTGAGAAAACATTGCGGCTATTTGCATACTTTACCACCTTTTGGGGGTTTGTCAATCAATGATTGATTGGTCAAGCACATCCATGAAAAAACATTTTTTCTTAGGGTCTTCCTGGTACTCTCCAAGATCTCACTGGTGACCTTCTGGTAAGTAATCAGTGATGCACCTGAATGAGTTGCCTCAAGAATGGAAAACTCAGTGTTTTTTTTATGTGAACAGTGTCCTGCCATCTGCCCCCCTGGTCCTCCTGGTCCTCCAGGGATGCCAGGATTTAAGGTGAGTATTTATATTGAGAAGAATTGCAACACGGCATTGAATATTGGGACTCTTCATTTAGGGTCACACGGGCCATAAAGGAGATAAGGGAGAAGTTGGGAAAGATGGAGAGAAGGTGAGTACATGACATACGGCACACAGATGGTGCCGCTTTGTTGGTTTACTCAGTGTCTTGTTTGTCTTCAGGGTGACGCTGGTCCTCCAGGTCCCCCAGGTTTTCCAGGAACAGTCGGCCTACAGGTAAGGTCATTTCAGAGGATTCTCGATGGTGACTGTCTCATAATGCTGCATGGATATTTTTCAGGGCCCACGTGGTCTGAGAGGTTTGCCAGGTCCGATGGGACCTGTGGGAGACAGAGTAAGAAACAGCGCCGAATCAGCTTCGTGTGTGTTCTCTTTGGCCTTATGCTCTCGTTTGTGCGTAGGGTCTGCCGGGGTTCAGAGGCAAACCTGGCATCGCCGGCCTCATCGGAAAGACAGTGAGTCTCTCTTTAGCTCTGAAACACTTTGGAAAATTTTAAATGTTTAGCTAATAATCTACAGCCACAAGTCAACATCGGTCCCATCAATAAATAGCTGCTTGTGTTTCATCTGATTCTTCCAGGGCGATACTGGAGAAAGGGGTCCTCAGGGTTTCAGAGGTCCCAAAGGAGAAATTGTAAGCCAAAAATTTGGTGTAGAGGCTTTTGTAAACATCACATAGTAAATCCGCACGTGCTTCGAACAGGGTAAAATTGGTCCGAAAGGAGCCGTCGGTGGTGCCGGGCCCAAAGGCGAGCCCGTAAGTGAGCGCCTGATGAAAATGCTTTCTTACGTGCTCAATAAAAGAAGATTCAAGGAAATGTCTGATTTGATCACAGGGAATACCTGGCAGAGATGGCAAAGATGGCACACCGGGCATGGATGGCGAGAAGGTACAGTTTGGGCCTCTTGTGATCTTAGCAAACCACGGTCCGACTGAAGCTGATCTTACAGTCACAGTTTGTGTTTGGCTAGGGCGATGCCGGGCGACACGGGGTAGTTGGAGAAAAAGGACCAAATGGACTTCCTGTAAGTCACAGTTACATTTGGGTGTGCGTGTCCTCCGTCCAATAATTGACAAGAAAACAAGTTCGCTGGGAATACATTTTCCTCCACAGGGTCTACAAGGAAAGGCTGGTAGCAAAGGATCCAAAGGAGAAGTTGTAAGTTTTAAAACAAATGCAAGCTGACAAAAGCTGAGCATTAGCCAGAACCATGCAAACAAAATTTCCCTCTGTCACCAGGGTGACCCAGGAAAGGCCGGGGAGACGGGACCCTCTGGAGAGCCAGGTATTCCTGTATGTATCTGGTGGGCGGCCGGGCAGTTACTGAGTCTCTCCGACGTGTTGCTAATTTCAAGTTTGAACAAGCCAGCATCTGGTTTCTCAAGCCGTTCATGTTCTCCCACAGGGTGACATCGGCGTACCGGGAGAGAGAGGCATAGGAGGACCCAGAGGAGTGGCTGTGAGTTTGTGCCAATACGTCCACTCGCACAACATCCAAACTCACTAAGACTATGCAGCATTGTCAAATTTTGTAAACGCAAGTTAGTGAGCTGCACTGCTGCAGGTTGAGAAGTATGCGACTGTGGAGTCTGTACAAATAGATGGCCAGGCACTGTAGGAGGTATTCACACCGGTGAATCCTTGGACAAACAAGTCTTTGTGCCGGGCCACGGGAGAGGAAAAAAAAAAAGATACAAACGACATCCATAGCGCATTTTGTCCTATTCACCATTTTGATTCCAACATTAGCATTAGTTAGTAAGCTGTATGTTTTTTCCCACAGGGAGGCATTGGACCTGCAGGCAACCAAGGACCTCAGGGAGTGAAAGGTTTCCAGGTCATTGCAAACCCTATGTCAGTTTTTTGTTGCTACTGCTAAAATTAACATTAGCAGTCATTTTACAGAATTTCATGTCCCGCAGGGCATCCCAGGAACTTTGGGGGATCCAGGTCTTCCAGGTCCAACAGGAATCCGAGGAGGGTTTGGTGAAAGAGTGAGTCCTTCGCACACCCTCGGTCAACATCAGAAGCAATACAGATCTCAATAAGTGTCTTTGCAAAATATCAGGGATGTCAATACCGAGGCCATCCCCACCTTAGTGGATGCGGAATAAAGTAGAAGTGTTGCCCACATAGAGTTAAAAAACCAAGTCATCCCCTGCCAAGAAGCACAGAACAAAGATGGTCTTTATATCGCTTCCCCTTCCCCACAACCTGCCCACCTCACTGCCGCAGCAATAACCACCCACCCCGTCCCTGCCCTACCTTCTTGCACAAATGTCTCAACATTGCTCTCATTTATGTTCTGCCCACCACTCCCCCACCCAATCTCACAGGGGCCGGTTGGAGCTTCGGGAGCCAAGGGAGACATGGTACATATTTCTGTCAAAGTTCAAACTTTGTGTTGATCTACTGTGTTGTTAGGACAAACATATGTGATGTTGTGTTGTAATCGTAGGGTGTAGCAGGAAGCGACGGTTTGCCTGGAGAAAACGGAGAACCGGTAAGTATCCTCGTCAAATGTTTGCCATGATTATTAGAAGGGTGCTAATTGCGGGTTTCTCTTTTATTTCCAGGGTCATTTTGGACCAGCTGGACAAAAAGGACAGGTGGGCAACATTTGTTTGTATGTCGATAATATGTCCAACCAACCTTCACACCCCAATAGATCTGATGACATGACAGTACGTGTTATTTTCCCGGTCTGCCGATTACCTTATTGTCATGTATGCAGCCAGTGCCTCACATTCCAGGTTTAATGGGATTAATTAGAGACAAGCATCGTTTCTTCAGCATCGTTGCCTGCCTAAGTGGCACAAGAAAGACATGAGTAGCACGAAGGTGCAGAACAATTTGTGTAATTACAAGCACAGCTTTGATGAGTTTCATGCTCCTACATGCTTTGATTTTTTTTTTTTTTGTTTTGTTAAAAAAAGTGCCGTGTGATGTATTTTCAGATATTTTTAGATCCTGCTTATATTAGCACTAGATGTGAAAAAAGGTTATTTTACTGATGTATTATTCTTAAACAGGCAGGGAAACGAGGAGAGCTGGGACCTAAAGGTGTCTTTGGGCCACAAGGAGAACTTGGGGCAAGAGGGCCCCCGGGAAAACCAGGACTAATGGGCTTCCAGGGAGAACAAGGTCTTCCTGGGATCGCTGGAAAGACAGGTGTACCTGTAAGTGCTTGGTTTTGAAGCTCACCAAACTAAATGTTTCACTTACTCTCTAAATTAATCTTACTCTTGTGTTTTAGGGTAAACTCGCGAGTGAACAGCATATCAGAGAGTTGTGCGGCTCGATGATCGATGGTGAAGATCTACGCTCACATTTTTTCCGGTGTTGAAAGAAATCTAAGATGGTAATTGACTGTCTGATGACTTGCCACACCCCGCAGATCAGATTGCACAACTGGCCGCCAATCTTCGCAGACCTCTGGCACCAGGGATGGTCGGCCGGCCGGGACCAGCCGGACCTCCGGGACAGCCCGGATCAGCCGGCTCCGTCGGTCACCCGGGTTCCCGTGGACCTCCAGGATACAGAGGCCTGCCAGGAGAACTTGGAGATCCTGGTACCAGAGGTATGGTGGTTTAAAACGTATACAGCATCTGTAACAATCAAATACAAAATGAAAAGCTCGCCAAAGACACAGCAAGCAGCAAAGTGCAAGGTTGGCCATATTTGGCGCTGGTTGCTAAGCGACCGACCAGCAAATAGTTTGAATGTTTTTTTCCGCTGTTACAACAGAAAGCCCTGGCTATGCTTAGAATGAAGAGGAGAAAATAAACAACAGTTAAAGAAAGGGAATGGTATCATCTGATTGTAAAGGCACAGCAGGATCTGGGGGAGCTTAGAGTCAACTGTGAGCTACAATCTTTAGTACTTAAATGTGCACTTGACGATGAGCAGGGAGCAGTTTCAGAGCTTGTTGGAGAGAGAGTTGGCTGGATCGCAATTTGCTTTCTGATGGCACTCTCTGTTCAACATTGGACTGAAAGTACATTCACTTGCCATTTCTTAAACCCCTCTCTGTAACCCAACAGCACCATCTGGAGGAGCAAAAAAAAAAAACAGCAATTACTTGCTGTCACTTTATCACCAAATGTTATAACAGCATGCGATACCCAAATTTAAAATGTTTCGTTTTGGGCACTACGCAGTTGTGTCATGGCAGTACATTACTACACTGTCAGTGCAGTGTGAATCAATCTGATCATTGAAATAACGAAGTAATGATCCTCCTATAAATGATCAATCTTTTATGACAACAGGTGACGTTGGTGAGCAGGGTGATAAGGGACCCATTGGCAAAGGAATTGAGGGCCCCGTTGGAGACCAAGGAGACCAAGGTACAGTATATGGCCTGACATTATTTGAGCCCTGGTACCTCATGGCAACAGTGGAAAGGAAAATTTGTAGTTGGTGGCACATGTTCATATTCAGCTGAGGTTGGGCCACAACCAAATACAACAAGACTTGTCTTTGTCACAATAACTGTATACTTCTCACAGGTCTTCCCGGAGTCCCGGGAATTGTTAAAGATGGCCGTGATGGCTCTCCTGGAGATCCAGGTGAGCCTGGAGAACATGGCAGGGTAGGTAGGACTGGGCACCAAGGACCTCCTGGAATCTGTGACACGTCAGCCTGTCAGGGAGCGTCAGTTGCGGAGAAATCATCTAGCCGTAAAAACTATTAAACCTCGCTTCCTGCCACCTGTTTCCATCCCAACCAACAACAAAAAAGGTGGGGAGAAAAAAAGGGAGGAAAGGATGGAATTAATGACGAGGGTGGTCACAAAAATCTCCTTTATTTGAATCCGCATATCACAAGTTGGAAGGAAAACATCGACAAGTGTGACATTTTCGAAGGAACGGATGAACGTCCGACATGTGACAAGAACAGCAACCGAGACCCCCCCCTCCCCTCAGAAATCCGGCTATCATCCAGAAGTAAGATGGCTGAATGGACAAACGTGCTCGAGAACATCAGCAATCGCTCGAAATATTTTCAGATTTTGAACTAAAAAAAGAACGAGTGCTTTGTTAATAAAACCCTTGTACATGTTGTCCTTGCCCCCACTTCTATGGCCAACTCTGACAATAGAGAAATCCCACCCCACACACTGTTATGTTTTTTATTAGTATTATTAATTTTGTTTCGTAACATTTGAAGTTGAATCTTTAGAATCAAAGGCCAAATGAAACTTGTGGATGACGAAATCAGACTTTGTAAAATAAATTCAGAAACCTTAGGTGCAGTTCTTTTCCCTTTTTTTTGACGTTGGATTCTACAATGACCACATCCACTATGTACTAGCAGTGCTGTAACTTTTACACAAACAATTAAACGCTATTTATTATTTGTGGGTGACTGTTGTATGTACGCTTGATAGATGATACAGCGACATGTTGTAAGAAAGAACAAATAAAGCCACTTTTCAGTAAATCCTTACTCTTCTCTACATATGGAGTGGAAGCTGTACACAGATTAATGTATGACTGAAATAACTGAAAAGAACAAGTGGGAACATTTTCAAAAGACAATGTGTCAAAATTCACAAACAGTCAACTGAACAACAGCGACGATACCTGCAGATATGCAACAATGATCAACTTATTGAACAAACGTCCCATTTGATCACGACGGGATTGAAAGAACGCAAGACGAAGTGTTTGAAGGTCACTGACCTATTCCAAGTGAAACACTCACTCTGTCTCACTCACTCGGGTACTGGCTTCCAGGGCAGCTTGATTTCTGACAAGTAAACCTATAAAAATCCTGAGAAGGGTGTCAGATAACAGCAGGTAGTTAAAAAAAAAATCATAATAATACTGTCACATTGAACTAGATTGCAGTTGTTAGGGTTTGGTTCTAAAAGCAGATTTGTGGTATACACTGTGGACAAAGAATACATTTGGAGCTTGGCGGCTTCTGGGAACGGCTGAGGTGCCCTATGGCAAGACAATAAAATCTAACTTGCCTGCTTCCTTGAAACCGCAGCCTCCTATTTAAAAAAAAACAACCACTTCACCACAATACCCTGACAACTGTCTGTTTACATTTGCTGGAGGCATCACTCACTTTTTCAGTGTTGGCATATGTTGCCCTGATGTATTTGAGAAAGGCACAGGTGTGCTTCAGTGTGGAGATGGTGTCCGTGTCTGTTTCACAGAACGGCACCAAAAGGTTCAACTCGTCACACAATGAACGGATCTTCTTCCTGCGAGAAAGCAGAGGCAGTGCGTAATGCAAAGTGCAAGTAGTATCTGTACTTGAGCACATTTGTGTCACCTCGAGATATCTAACTCATTTAACACATTCACTGCCATTGACATCTATAGACGTCAAAGCTCGATTTTAACTGGACTGGCATTGAATGAGTAACTCCATCACGAACTAAGATGGGAGGCACACACAATCTATCATTGCAAAGAAAATGCTCATGAGTAGCACCAACCGGCGCTCCCTCTCTCTGCAGTTGTGTCTCTCCTTTGTGTGTGATGTCCTCTTGGTGCTGCTCTTTTGCGCTTGAGAGTGGTGGCCAACTCTCTGGTAGCCAGCACTTTTCTTGTTCTCTGTAATATACACCAGGGGTCAAAGTTCAAGTAATATTGATTTGTTTTTTTCATTGCACTTTTGTAGTAAATATATTTACATGGTGTATTTAACAACCACGACAATATATTGGGTACAATTCAAGGCAGGAAAATATGGTCTTCAAATGAAATTGGATTTTTTTTCCCCACATGGTTTTGTTTTAAATCACAGCCCCGCCCTTCATGTTTAAATAAATAGAACATCACAAAAAAATTGCTTCAAAAGTTGAATAGTATGTCACAGCATATTGACGGTTGAACAAGATGACATACAAAGGGTTTGGACAATTTTAAATCAAAAAGATGTAATCTAACAATCCAAAATAACTACCCATTCATTTAGTAATTGCTTAGTTTATCATTGCACCTCTAAAACAATACTTTAATAAACCCTAGTAGAAATGTAATGAGAACAAACGACTGATCACCTGGGATTTGAATCGGATTTGTCATATTGGAGTCCATCCAGCACCGTGTAAAAGGATCTTCTCCAGAATTCTGCCCCTCAAAAGACCACTGGTCTATACTCGCCAAACTGAAACACAACACATGTCATGGATGGAATGGAGCAGGGTGACCAAATGCAGCTTGAACCCGGGTTTATTGGAGAAAACAAACTAACAGACTCGGCAAACTGACATGACTTAACAAAACAATAACTAGACTGACTGACTGGAACATGAGACAAGAAAACAACAGGATATGGAGACATCAAGACATAAGACAACAAACGTGACAACAATGATCCGAAAGGGAGGGAGGGGCAGACAGGACTTAAATAGGACAGGTAACAAGAGGTAGGTGGGAATGATCACACTGATCATGGGCGACACAGGAGGGGAGGGGCGAGCACACAGGCACACGGACAGAAATTATGACAATATGCACATAACCGGGGGACGAGATGTGACAACACAAGCAGGATAAAAAGGGCTCTTTGGTGAATGTTCATACTGTCTTTACTTGGTACATTAATTAAAGATATCAATTTATATTATTTCTATTATATATTCAAAGTTATGTTTACATAATTAAATAGGGGGTCAGACCTTTTTTCCAGAGCCGATGATGGACACAGTTGCCTCTGAGATTTTTTGTCCCCACTTGCAGACAATATGGCGTCGTTTTTGTGTTCTGTCTGCAATTTGGGCTGACCAAAGTTTGAGGGGGCATAGCTATCCATGGAACAAGCATTGTTAGGCACCTCAGGGTAGTTCCACCCATGGCCTTGGTCCGCCATAATCAAATCAAACTGCTGCATTTCAAATGGCTCCATCTGAATCCAAATCACAACGTGGTGGAGATTTAGAGATGTATTTTGAAGAACAGACAATAAAAGTTAAGGCATTTAATGTAATTTTAATTCAAATGTTACCTGCTCCAAATTAGCCGCGCCTTGGCCCGCCAAACGTCCCGTTTAAGGAGTCACTCGGTGTTAATGATCAAATCTCTCATTTACTCGTGAAAACGAGATTACTTTTCAAGTCAACAGTTTAACTAATGATTATAATTTAGGGACGCCTGTCATGAACGTCTATCTTTTTAGCTTCACTTTATATTACGTATATATGTGAGCAGCAACTTCATATTAGGCCGCCAGTTACCGTACAACACTAAACAATTACCTCACATCAAAATTCGAAACAAATTTAACAACCATTAACAAGTCATTAATATCGTGACTTAAGTCATTACTTACTTCTCCAGTCTCCACTTCGACAACCTTTTCAAATTTTTAAACTTCGTAGCGTCAGTTTGGTGTAAAAAAAAAAAACAAAAAAACAAAAAACGATATAGCTTCGAATCGTTTAAATTTGGAACGCATTCACTCAAAAAAAAACTTGTTTATCGTCGTATAAACTGTAGAAATAATAGTAACAAAGACTAATTTGTAAACCAATCAATAGACTTTTCCAATACAAACCAGTGTGCAATTTAAAAAAACTTAAATCTAAATCACAATTGCAGAGATTGGTTTAATTGCATTCATGGTCTACAAAGCAAAATAATTCCATCTCATTTCGACGTTCACGTCATTAAGTGCTGCAATGCTGTCGCCCCCTTGTGGTAAATCGTACTAAGTGCACATGGTTGACTCACTGAAGCATCCCGTTATCTTCACTTGTAGTTCTTTTCTCTCCATTGAAAAGTAGACCCCGTCTTATCCTATTCGTACAATGCCCAATTCCAAAGAAGTTGGGACATTGTGTAAAACATAAAAGCAGAATACAAATATGTAACTAAAAACACTACAAGGACAAGTTCAAAAACATTATCTGAACTGCTTATCCTCACGAGGGGTCACGGTCGTATGTATTTATGTATGTGTTTATTTATGATTCACTTACTTATTGATGTACTTAACAATCATTCACTTATTTTGAATTTGATGCTTGCACAACGTCCCCAAAAAGCTGGGTCAGAAGAATTACGGCTGTGTTACATCACGTGCTTTTAACAATGGCCATTTGGGAACTGAGAGAAAATGTTGAAGCTTTGTAGGTGGAATTATTTTCCATTAATGCTTAATGTAGAAACTTAAGTTGCTGAACAATCCAGAGTCTCTGTTAGTGTACTTTGCATTTCATAATGTAAAACCCAAACAACCCCTGACAACACACACATATCGGGGTCAAGCCAAATTGGGACACTGTCCCTGCAGAACTCAACTCAGAGGCTTTTATTGCCCCAGCCAAGCTTTTCTGGAATGTGTTGCAGGCATCAAATTAAAAATTAAACAATAGTTTTGAGAAAGAAAAATAGAACAATAGGTTGTATAATGGAAATCTTTGTATTCTGTCTATTTTTTACATTACGTTACTCCATTGAAATTGGGATTTTGGGTGTTTTGCCGTACCAATTTGTCAATAACAAAGATTTATTCTATTCCTGTAGAGTATTTAGCAGGTTGTGTTTAATGTTTAGAATATTCGATAGATGTAGGATAAAAAAATATATATATTTCCATTTTCAATATCACTTTTTCCCATTAATTAATTTGGGGTGAGAGGAGACAGGACAGAGAAATAGAGAAAACAATTAAGCTCTCAACAATGGACAATAAAGGGCGCGCAAACTCCACGCAGGAGGACCACAGGGCAAAAATATATACATATACAATAAAAAGATTCAAAAGCCAAGATAAAAAGCGGGTCCATTTTTATTGTTTTTTGTTGTAAAAGGGTCATCAACTGAAGCAACATATACACTATAAACTAAACATATACAATTATGTACAAACATTTGTTAAATCTTCATGAAAATGCTCCATCATCTGACTTTACAAGTGGATTAGACCCATTTTGTCCCAATTAAAGAGAATCATCAATGGTCTTCAATAATTTTACAACTGAAACAAGCAAGACAAATATTAACAGAAAAACCTGGTGAGATTTCACTCTGTGGTCACCATATTGATTTTGCATTTAGAGCTTGTTAAATGTTCATTAAGGTATGAACTCTTCCCACTTATATATCGTTCTGGTTGACAGAATTACAAAAACAATTTTGTCTGTATAAGCATTAACCAATACTATGATTATTCTTGAATTTTTGGACGCAAATTATTAGCTTCCGATTTGTCACTTTTGTTACGCTTATCTCTGCCATTTTCAGCAAGAGCTTTTTGAGCTTTTGTTTTTCTTGCCGAAATAATCCACCTCTACTCCACGACCTGTTAAAGAGGTGGCCTATTTTGTTTTTGTTTTATGCCCAACATGTTAGGATTGTTCATTTTGTGATTTGCCAAGCCTAAGCGGCTTACAATTGGAGTGGGCAGCAAGCCAGTCCGAGGCTTTGGAGTTTTTATTTCCGCTTGACTTCGTGGATTTTCTGAACTACCCCAATTATCCCTTTGAGGACCACGGACGGCTTGATACTTAGGTCTTAGACCCCTACCTCGGATGCCTAATCCTCTCTTGTACGGTCTTGAGTTCCTTATGTTAGAATCGGGTTCCCTCGAGTCAAAAATCGGGCCTCTCGTGTCCTCGCCTCTTCGAGTCCACATCGGGACTTCAGTGTCTGTATCCCACCCACCCGGTCTGTGTCCCAGTCTTGGATTGTCAGGTGCCCCCCTCATATCCATTTTGTTATGAGTAAATCTTCTCATGTCAGAGTCTTGCATCATAAAATCAGATTCAGATCCTTGGTGATCTGGTAAAGGGCAATTAATCACTAAATCGTCCCTCTTGCTTTCTATTGCTCTCGGATGTAAATTTCTAGCATCACCAACCCTTTCATCATATGGATTTTCATTGTATCGACCATCTGCGTCTCCCATTCCTCTTTGCTCGTAGCTGTCTTGCATCTCAACTTCTCTTCTGTTTTGGAATGAATTGTTTTTAGCATGTTCAGGCCATGGCCGTTCCATGCTTGGACCTCTTGGTCTTCGTGACTGCCTGTCAGCCTCTTGAAAACCGAAACGATCTGAACCAATGCCTGGAACTCTCCTTTCATTGCTTGGTTGTCTGCAGTCCATGTTTTCTGATCCCCATCTTGGCTCAGCAACCCCTCTACCAGACTCTCTAAAGTCATTTCCAGGTCCCAATCTGTCAGGTCTAGCACACATCATATCATCGTTATCTTGGAAAGGCGTTGGATTCCTAAACCCAGGACCACCCCAATCATCTTCACAAGATCTTCTAGGCCCAGGAAGCATAGGTGTCTGATCTGGTATGTGCTCTGGCTCTCTCATCATAGGGCCCCTGTGAGCGTTAAAAGGCCCCTCGGTATTAGATTCAAAATCATCATTACGCTCTGGAAAAGGTTGAGGATACCTGTCATCATGATGGTCCCAATCATTTTCAAAATGTGTTTCCCGTTCATCTGGCCAGTGTTTTTCAGCGTCTGCGCCTCTACGATCTGGTGCTGGGTATCTGTAATCTGCTGCTTTCCATTTGGCTTGATGACTATTTTCGAACTCACATTTCCTTCTATGCCTTTGATCTTGCCTACCATCTCGACCTGATCTGTCGTTATGCCTGTTTCCTGGTCCCATGAACGATGGTCCATTTTCTCTCCAATTGGGACCTGGTCCCCTTTGATCTCTCTCAAAATTCATCATTTGGAAGTCACTGTCTTCTGGTTCTCGTCTGTCAGGCCCCAAGCCTTCAATGTGTAGATCTCTAATTTCGCATACTGGCCCTCTGAAATCTTGACCTTCCCTCTCATACTCCAAATCATCTCTGAAAGGTGGACTTCTCCTGTTGCACTCTGGGCCCCTCATTTGGGGAAACATTTTATCCGGGCCAGGTTCTCTATCAGAAAAAACACTGCCGTACCTCATTTCTTGCCTATCGGGATGTCTCCTATCAGACCCGGGGAAATCGGTGTTTGGACCCAAATGTTCATCCCCTGGTCTGTTGGGAATTCTTGCTTCTGGCATTCTATGTTCCATAAATGGTTGCTGGCTTCTGATATCAGGCCCCGGATGATTTCTTTCTGGTCCTCCTTCAGCCATTTTATGTTCCATAAATGGTAGATTTCTTCTGTTATCAGGCCCTGGATGATTTCTTTCAGCTCCTCCTTCAGCCATTCTATGTTCCATAAATGGTTGATGTCTTCTGTTATCAGGCCCTGGATGATTTCTTTCAGGTCCTGGTCCCCTAATATCTGGTTCTCTCCAGTCATGCAAGACTACCTCCCTATTTGGATTCCCTCTTTCTGATTGAGCGTCCCAAGTTGGTCTACTAGGTTCGAGCCGATCAAGGCCTAACTCATCAACGTGTCGATCTCCCCAAGGAGTAGAAGGCACATGACCATCTATTGAACTTCTTTTAAATGCGCGCCCTCGCTGATTATTTCTTGGCAATCCCATTTCTCCTCTGCCAGGCTCTATCGCCCTAGAATTAGAACATTCAGATCTGTTTCTGTCAATGGCAGAACAGTTGATTGGCAATTCCCTCCTCCTTTCATTCCCTGGCCCACTGAAATGTGAGCCTGCAAGTCCTTCTGTGCCGATCCGTTGAAATTCCATATCAGGTTTTCTTCCACTAAGAACACTATCAGCCATAGCTGGATTTTCAATGTTTATTTCTTGTGATCTGAAATTGCTACCACCTGGTCCTCTTCTATCATGTAAAGGAATTCTTGTGTCAGTGCATAACCTCTCGGGATCATTCCAGTCACACATATTGGGTCCTCTGACATCACCCCGTGGTCTGGTGAAATCTGGACCACCCAGTTCTCTCCTGTCAGATACTGCAACTTCTTTTTTAGGATGAATTTTCCCTTCCCTAGGTCCAGTGCCACGTGAACCACCGGGTCCTCTGCTATCGTGCTTTGTCGGCCCAACATTTGGCACTCCTACTTCAACCTGTGGTTTACGAGGGTCTACACCAATACTGACTCCTTTTTCAAGACCTTGGTTTTCCATTGCCGTAGCTCTCCAGCCAGGCTGATGGACTTTGCTTTCATCTGGTCCATGTTGCCCTTTTCCTAATGAATCTCCACTTGGACAATTCCAATCAATTGTCTTGCACTCAAACTGTTCTATACTTTGACTGCTGTTAACTCCCATACCGGTTCTTTGAGCCCTCCAATTTGCTTTTTGAATATTAGAAATCGCATATTGGTTTTGCTGAGCATTATTTTCATTAGTTCTCTTAGGACATTGGTCATGTTTGTTATTTCCTTTAACGTTTACATCATTGCTCCTTGTAAGTCTTTCTCTAATGCCTCTGTCTGAAACATGTGAGTCAACTCCACGACTAAAACCTTGACCAGGCCCTAACGAACATATTTCTCCAATATTTTGCTGTCTAATACCGTGTCGGTTTTCTAGTATTGTCATGTCAAGACTGCGCACACTCCTTTCAATTCTAATATCATACTGTGTTTCTTTGAAATGGTGTGCAGATCGAACGTCTTGTCCCGTAGAGGAAATGCTGGACTGAACATTTCCATAATTTATAGTTAGTCCCGGTCTATGCATGGATATGTCTTTGTCTCCTTTCAAGCATTTTTCAATGCTTAGCTTTTCATCTGACAATAATGTAGATGTTGTCTGCAGGTATCTGTCGTCAGAACACGTGGATGAATTCGACATTAAAGTACTTTCTTGATGTCGTATATTTACATCTCTGCCAAGTTTCTGAAAATCCTGAAGCAAAGTCTTACTTTTGATACCGGGGTTACTACCTTTTATTGTCAAATCTGAAATCCTGTCTTGATTTTGAGAACCCCCAATATTCATGACACCTGCCTTGCATGCTGGTTGTTCTGGCGGATCTACTTTTAGACTAGGAACTTCAGGATCTTGCACTGGATGACTACCCGGTCTTGGACATTTTAGAACTCGGCTTATTTCTGGGCCTGAACTTGTGCTTATTTCCACAGTTGTATCTGAAGGTCCACCCCCTTGACTCAATATTTCGGAATACTTTTGACCCTTGCTCTCTGTCTTTGTCATATTTGAATCTGAACCCCATATATTAAGCGCTCTCAAAATAATGTTCTTAACATTTGATGTACCTTCAAAATGTTGTTTGTTCACCAAAGTTGCTTCGTTTACAGAAAGCTGGCAATCTTTTGCTGCTTCCACTGTTGGTGTCAGGTTATTGATTTGTGTCTGGCAAGATATGACTTTGTGAGATTCAGCTGAGGGATTATTATCTACAACACTTGGTTCCACAAACCGTGGATCGGGATCAGGGCTCTCAGGGGAATCCCGAATGGGAGGGTCAATTTCTCTGAGAGGAATCGAACTTTCAAATTTATCTCCACTTGTTACTGGCTGTTTATTCACCTGTGGAGACGAAACATTAACCGCATTCTCAAGCCCACTGGCCTTGTTTTGTAAAGGATCATTGGATGTTGCTTGTTGTGATGTTTCAACTTTTAAATTGGGTACATTTTCTTGTGAAAAGTCTTCAGACCTATTGGATTTTAAATTATGATTATTTTTCATAGAAAGTGGGGTATTCAATGCCCTTGTATGTTCAAGTTGTCCAGCATCTGGGTTCAACTGACATTTTAAAGGGACATGCATTTGTTTCTCAGTGGGACTAGGGGATACCCTGAACTCTTCAGGTGCTTGTGGAATCAAATCATTTTCCATGGGAGAGGACGTTGACCTCCTACGATCATGGGAATGGTGCCGAGTACTGTGCGATTTACGGTGACGCACCTGCCGTTCAGAGTGGTCTCTTCTATGCTTTGACCTATCCCTTTCACTTTTTTTGTGTCTATCTTTTCCTCTGTGTTTCCTGGAACGTGAAACAGAACGTTGGCTCGATGGACTTCTGCAGCGGCCTCTTTCACGATGTCTTCGTCTCTTTGGTGATGACCTATGCCTTCTGCTGTGATGTGAAATTGTGTAGTTTTGGGGTAAAAAGGAATCCTGAAAATTTGCTGTGCCTCCTTGAAACACATCCTCTTGGATTTCATTGAAAAGGTCATCTTCTGGATCATAAGGTACATCAGAATCTTCAATCTCACCGGCAGAAGAAGATTTGTCATTTTCGTTTCCATTGTCTGATACTTCAGCTTGTTC
This sequence comes from Syngnathus scovelli, assembly GCF_024217435.2. Classification (NCBI taxonomy): domain Eukaryota; kingdom Metazoa; phylum Chordata; class Actinopteri; order Syngnathiformes; family Syngnathidae; genus Syngnathus; species Syngnathus scovelli. The sequence goes on along the minus strand of NC_090848.1, from coordinate 12,093,495 downwards.
TGTAACTGGTGTAATATTTGAACAAGAAATGGCTTTTTTGTCTTTCTGCCCATCAGTTTGTGACTCCTTGCCGGGAAGAGCGGCAGGCTCTGTGAGACTGCTGGCTTCTTCCGGCTTTGAATCTTTTGATTCTGAATGTTTGGACTCTGAGTGGATCGTACCACTTTGAAGGGATGCGACTTGACTGAGAGGCAGAGTCTTGGAGGGAGAAGACTTCATGGAATCACTAGCAGAAAATTGTGCCATAAACATACCAACAGCCTCTCTTTGTTGACGAAGTGCCTCTTCCTGTTCCTTTAACTGCCGCTTTTGCTCTTCAATCTGTTTATTAAGTTCCTCAAGCATTCGCTGCTGCTCAGTCAGTGTAGCAGCTGAGACGACTACCGTACCTATGGGAAGGTTCTGTGGAACGGAAGTGAGAGACGAAGTTTGGGGTGGAGTTTTGGCTAAAGACGGTGTTTCAACCGTTGCGGGAATTGCAACTGACGATGGAGGGTTTGACATTTTAGTTTGATTTGTCTTCTTTGCCTCACATTGGACATCTTGAAAAATAGTCTCATCCTCTGGATCATAGGCCACATCATCATCCACAGCACTTGTTAATGGAGGCTCTTCCGAATTACTTTTTCCTTTGCTCTGTGAAGAAACAGTTTTATATCCTCGTGCTGGATCATATTCCTCTTCTGGGTCATAAGGGCGATCAAATTTGTCTTCCATTTGAATATCTTTGACTTTAGATTTCTGTCCATACTGTTGAACAATTGGATCCATCATTGAGCCAGAAAACACAGTTATCTTCGCGCTCATCGTTGACATGTTAGTAGTACAACGTTCCTCATTAGAAACCATGTCAGGAGTTTTCTTATCTTTAAAGAATGCACCCGAGATAGTTGATCGTGGTTTAACATTGGAGGCTTTAACGTTTGTATCAGAGATGCTACTGGATGCGGATTGGGTGGATGCAGCAAGAGCTTTGGTAGAAACGGTGTGGTTTGATTTAAAAGGGGTCAGATGTGATGGGCGTCCTTCTGCATTGGAAGAAAAATTCGAGGTAGACCCAGGACAAGGAGGCGAGTCAGGTGGGGTTGTGCTTCCAGGGGTCTCAGGATCATAGGGTTGGAAAACCTCCAATTTGTCAGAACCGTAGAGGACTGGAGGTTTTGGGATCCACATAAGGTCTTTAGGGAGAACTTTTGTTTTCTTTTCTTCTATTTCCTGAAGTGCACTTCCGAAACGTTTTGCTTTTTGAATAATTACCAAACCAAGAAGAAGATTGGGCCGGTTCTTTTCAAGTCCTGTAAAGAAACAGTACGTAAACATTAAACAACCATGCAAACAATATCTTGCTAGTTAAGATAAAGAAAAGACTGTCGTGAGAAAAAGTGTCTAGATTTATATCACGTCTTGAGCAATATCACACCTGGTCCTTCAAGGGGTTGCAGAATGGATGGAACGGATTCCTTTCCACTAAGTGGTACAATGTAGACATCCTTGATGGAACGGCTGTTGTTAGAAACTACACCAAAACGCCCTCGGCTGCTGAAGTACGAAAAGAGTGAGACATATGCCACCTCTTCTTCTTCTGTAGCAGGATGGAAACGGATCACGCATAACTCCTAACACACAAAAACAACCCAGACAAATGTTTCATGTAAATAATGTTGCATAAGACAAATGACTAATACAGTAATCACGGTAAATAGAAAAATATCAGCATTTTTTCATCTACAGCTAAAATGAAGGAACAAGATCATTGCTTCAGTAATATTGGGGTTGAGTGTCTATGATGCTTGCCTTTGAAATGTTGGTCTTGAGCTTGGCAACATATTCCCACACTGTTTGAGGCATGATTCGTCCACCAATTTCAATGCTATCGGGTAGTTCCTACAGGTAAAAAGAAATGTGTTTAAAGTTTAGTGACAAACAATGACAGAGCTGACAGGATAAAACCTTTTCAAAATATTACCAATTTCAGTGTTTCGGCAGATCCTGAAACCAAATAGCACTTGGTAGCAAACTTAGATACAGTCATCATGTTGAGGAAGCCTTTCCACATTACTTCTTGTTTGGCCAGGAACTGTGATGTTTCACCACTGCTTGGAGATTGAGAGATGACATTTCTGGAAAACAATCCAACAAAACGAATCCATACTCACATCTCGCCATTTCACACAATTTTACAACGCATAACAAATATGATTACATCATAAGCGGATGTTTCTACCTTGAGGACATGCCATAGAGTCGGGGATCAGCCGAAGAGGACGGCTTCATTAGGATAGATTTGGGTAATGGTTTTGTTGGTGGAACGGGTAATTTAGGTACAAATGATGAAGCAGAGCTATCCTCTCTAAGAGAATTATAAAGTGCTGACTGGTTCTTCAATGTATTTGTAGGACCAGAGACGCTACACGAAGAAGCAGCGTTTCTATTGGCCGCAGTGCGGGGGTCACGCCTCGTAATTGTCACTGTGGAGACGGCCGGAATCACAACGGGCGTGTATGATCTTTTTGATGAAGTTTTAGAACTATCTGGGGAAGAAGGGGACTCCATGACAGGGGAAGCAGGTGACTCTAAAGTGGGAGAGGCTGGAGAATCCATAATGGGAGAGGCAGGAGATTCAACCGCAGCAAAGTCGCTTGTGTCAATAACAAGACGGGAAGATGGGTCGAACATAGGGGACGATGAATAATCAAAATCCGGTCTGTCGGGTGAGTCAGGTGGTGCTCGTAGAGGGGAGTCGTCTCCTGTAGACTTTCTCCACCGTGAAAAATGTTTAGTGCTTGATTCAGACACTTTTGTCTTTTTGGTTGGGGTTTCGTCTTCCCCTATTTGTCCTTTGAAACAAAGAAAGCAACAAAATATTGAAGATAAGTAAGAATGGGAGGATGTACTTAGAACAGATTTGTTGAATTCACCTGTACAGATCTTGCATTTGAGGTCAAACAGGTGAGCCTTGTGTTCTGAGGTAGTGTCTTTAAGCATACAGGTAAGAACATCTGGCAATGCGCTCCCTTTGGTTGGCTCACTTGTTTTGCTCTTGAGAATGTGAGTAGGAAGACTTTTCTTCTGTTTGCAGGGTGAAAAAGTTCAACACAGGAAGTCAATCACATTACTGAAATGTCATTTTAACAATAATTATGTCGAAACATCATCTTTGAAATAAGATAAATGCTCACATTGCTTACTGGTCTTTTCTCAGTTTTTGTGATGTTTAAACAAGGGAGATCAACCTTCACAGCTTCGGGTTTAGGGATGTTTAAAGAGGAAAGATCAACCTTCACAGCTTCAGGCTGCAGCAACGAACCGGATGCTTTGGCAGCTTCATCTTTAACCTACAAACAAACAGGATTTTATTTATCACAGGGGGAAACTATTCATTTGCACTATTATTTTTCTTTGGCAGCAGATATGGGATTTACCTGTGATGTGTCCTTTACATTGTCTGGGGCCTTGGTACCCTGCATGTCCTTTTGACTCATCCTGACTAGTCTGAAAGGACTGATGTCTCCTTGCACAACTCGATACAACAAGCCCTAGAGAAAAAAACAAGTGACTCATCATTCTAACATACGGCATCTACAATCTAGATAATCAATCAATCAATCAATAAATAAATAAACAAGTATTACTCTATATACAGCGTCTACCATTTAGATAATAAAAAAAATAAATGAATGAATACAAAATGAATCAACTTAATAACCGAGCAAACCTTATTTTTGGGATCTTTCAAGTTGAACATAATTGTTCTGTACTTATTCATGTACTTGCTGTCTGTATTGCGAAATATGTCGAACATCTCCATCTCAATGCTTGCAACGAGCTTGACAGCATCACTTTCAGACATCGTCAGTTCCTCACAGTCACAAACCCTTGACAAACAAAGAGCGAGTCGATATGTTATGTACCAATTGTGACCTTTCCTGTCGATTTTGGTTTTGCTGAATATACTTACCTTTTGGACAGAATGCCTGTGAGGGAGCGCTGGATGCTCTGTCTGACCTGGTTATTAGGAAGAGATGGTCTGGAGGGCGGCGCACTTGGTGCAGGTGGCACGGGCAGATTTCGGGTCTCGTTCAGCAGGGTCGGGGCTGAAGGCTTTTGGCAAGAGGTTACCGTCTGGCTCGATGACGGCTGAAGTCCGGATTGCTTCTTTGGTATTATATATGTTGCCAAAGAGTTCAAAACACTCCCCGTCGAATTGTGTTCAGATGTGGTTGAAGATTCTGAGGCCGGATTTGGAGCGGATTTTGTTCTTTTGGGAGGTACAGCGGGATCTGATTCTTCAGTTCTTTCAACTGAAGTGTATCTTTTTGTGGACTCCATCGTGCTGTTATGAGGGGTACTCTGTGGTACAACTGGTTCCGACACAGGTTGAAGTGAGGGCCATGTGTCTGTGGAGGGGTCCTTTGAAAGTTGTTTTGGGGGAGTTTCAGTGTCTTTTTGTTTACATTCTTTTGAAGCTGTCGGGTGGGAAAAACATGACATTGTGTGAGTATCATTGCTTGATGGCAACAGAGACATTCCGTACTGAGCAACAAGTCTGAGCCACACCGAGTTCAACAAGTGTCAGCGAAAACAATTAGTGAGCAGCATTAAGCTCGGCTGTTGCTGAGCTGACAGCTCTGACAGCTTAATTGCTCATATGGCAGACTGAAAAATCAACAACTGGCCACCACTGTTCTAAAGTAAAGCTCTTGGGTAGGACAAGCAGTTCAGATCATGGATAGATGGGTTGCTGGAGCATCTGTTCCTCATGAGGTCCAAATGCCATCTTGACAATAATTACTTCGGTGTGTGTATGTCTGGAAGCGTGTCTGTGGCCTTTCAACATTAACGATATTACAATAAAAGTGGTCAAAAAGAATTTGCTATATTTTGAATCAGAGATGCAAGTAAACTGAGATTAATTGGTGACGTCAATTTAACCCTTGAATAATATTAAAATATAACATACGTATTAATGACTTGGAATGGTGTGTGGTGCGAGAAAGCAATTAGTGTGATTTCTTAAAAAAAATCTCAGCGGGAGTAAGAAACCACATCATTGCAGAAAAGTGGAGATTTTAGATTACAACAAAGCAGAATCTAGAAGTTTGCTATTTCTCATGGCATAGTGCCACATCTTAATGCTATACCTGTACAAACTCAATAAGGGAAGCTGAGATCATTTAATCATAGACTGATGAATATCATAGTATCTGATTGATCATACGCAATAATGGAAACCTCAGCCGTATAGGAAAGCAAAAGAGCTAAGAATGAAAAGGCCTACTCTCAGAATACTTAAATAGTATTTATAATCTGTTGAAAATGACCTGATATCTAACAAAATGACTTTGCTCACTTTAAATGTCTGGTTTTGTTAATACTGAATTTACAAATTTGTTAAAAATAACACAGCAAATTGGGCATCTGGATCAAGACCTCATCGAAGCCCGGCAGAGTGTAAACTGCTCTGTAGCCAAAAAAACACTCAGTTCACCTTTTCCAAACACAAAGTTGAGCCAGCAGTCTGTGCTTTCCTGACAGTTAAGAAATTACTGAGGCACAACATTCAAAAACAGCCTTTCTCCCAGAATGCAACTTATAAAATGCTATCTTATATTTGGTAAAATTTTAAATTTCATGGATGATTATATTTTAGTACTACCATTTTGGGCAGAAGACCTTCTAAACTGTAGATAACAGACAACGTATGTTTTGTAAATCAACTATACATATCCGATGTCATCGAAGGTTGCGTAATATTTATGTCCACTAGAGGGCGATCACGTAACAGTTATATTTTTGCTCGAGTCATTTTTAAGCCATTTCATTGAAACGATATTAGATGCAATGACTATAAATACATTTCATATGCCAAGATTTCAATTGTTTTATACAAAAGCATTGTATGCGATTTTATGCACTCAGAATGTGCGCGTGTGTGTGTGGGAGGGGGGGGGGGGGGTACGTGCGCGTGTGTGCGCGTGCGTGTGCATGTACACATTTGAAGAAAATTGTTGGTACCCCTCTTTTAACGAAATTAAAACGCACAGAGGTTAAAACAAAATAATAAAAACAATGTGTAAATGGGATTAAAATAAAATAAAAAAACATTGGTTTTGAATTATGGTTTAACAGAAGGATAAAATCAATTTGACCATTTGACATGTTCATGATGTGTCTTCTAAATAGCAATGCAGGTGTCTACAAACTTGTGATCTGTTAGTCGGCCTATTTAAAAGGGTGACGGTCAGTCACTATGCTGTTGGGTGGCATCGTGTATATATATGGACCAGAGAATAAAAGTAGAAAGTGGAACTTTCCAAATAGCATGATGACAAGCCACAAAGATTCTGGGCAAATGTCCTATGGACTTTGACTATGTCCACAGACGGAAAAATGAAGCTTACCAAGAAACGATTAGTCATGACGGTGACATGTGAAGGCTGCTACATATGGCACAGGGTGCCTTGAATCTGCATAATGAACTCCCAAAACTATCAAGATATTTTCAACAGAAACGTGCTGCCCGATGTCAGAAAACGTGTTCAGTGACAGGTCATGAATCTTGCAACAGGATAATGATTTCAAACACACAGCTAAAATTACTTTTGAATGGCCATGAGCAAAACATTGGACTATTCTGAAGTGGTCTTCCATGAGCCTTGACCTAGGGAGGAACTGAGTTGTGCAAACAAATATTAAAGATATACTGTTTTTTTGTCAAGTTTCATGTAACTGTTTAAAATAATGGTGTTGAACCGCATTCAAACGCAATGCCTCATTTTAATTGGTTCATTTTCTTTATGTATTCATGTCTATGTTCATTATTTGTGTATGTGGACTATGTATGTACGTACATGCGTGCATAGGTATGCGTGTGCGCGTCTGTGAAGTACTCCCGAGCCTGTCCGATCACAGGGAACACCAAGACAATTTAAACTCACAATCTATGGGGAACTTTAAGTCCTCCGTTAACAGGACATGTACGTTTTGGGGAACATGGAGAGAAGCAAGGGAACCGGGAGAATAAACATGCTGGTACGGGACGAACATGCAAGGGGCATAGAAGGAATACCGGAGGTGAGATTCGAACCTTGAAACCTGTCACCTTTGAGGCAGACGTGCAAACCATTATGTCACTCTGCCGCTCAACTGATCTATGACATCTTCCCTATAAAACAATCATTTCATCAATAAAGGGTTCCTTTGATCATAATAGTGATGTGTGGTTGTCTTTTTTTTCTTTATAGGGACAGGCAATGTTTGTGATCTTAAGTGTGTAGTGCGAGGAGGCATTTTAGCCAAGCACCAGAAGACCTGGTACACATGGAGAGTATGTGAAAAAAAACAAATAAGGACCAAATTCGCAAGCCATGTCTCGAGAACAGTCATGTTTGTTAGTGTTGCACTTCCCATGTGCAGCAAGTCAGCGTGTGTAGTGGTGACATTGCGTTTTTAAGAATGTACGTCTCGCTTGACCTTGATCCCAACAGGCACTTGTTCAAATCTGTGGCCTGCACCCACAGAGGAGCCCTCGGCCAACCAAGAGCTCAGTTGGGAACCCAACTGTGTCCTCAAAAGGCACCAGCAGCATGATGTGCAAAGATGTGACTGATGATTGATTCCAGGTTTTCCTTAAAATGTGATCTGTGATGTAATTATTTCATTTTGACTGTTCCAGGAGATCGTAAAAGATTTGGTGGCAGTTTCTTGCTTTAAGTGGATGTACGCATCAAATGGGCCAATCCACTGTATAGTGTGTTTTGTTGTGTTTCTGGTTTTCTGTACCTTGGAGATAGATGGGTGGTCTGTTATGTCAAGATGAAGTTGATGTGCGATAATTGCGTTTGTGTGTGACCGGTGGCTCGCTGTCAAGACACTGTTCAGTCTTGTTGTTTCTTGCAGTCAATTGTGTTGCTCTTCTGTGTTTTATAGAGGATGGTAGGGGTGGGTGGGGGTGTTTGCAGCTATTAGACCACTTGCTAAATTCCGCCTCAAAGAATTGTAGAGTAAAAAAACTGTGAGGGGGGGAAAAAAGACGGCAAGGGAATGCCAACTGAACTGATCCTCTGCATGTTTAAAGTTTGCATCTTGTGGAGAAAATAAACTTCCTTTGCAGAGAAAGGACGACTTCATGTCAGCTGTTGCAAAGTAACCAAAATCCAAATGCGTTCATTGTCACATGGATCGCAACTTTACTCTCCTCCTCCTCGAGGATTCCTAACAAACCCTACGATGATGTGTGATTGAAAGTGAGCTTGTTTACGATGAGAAGCAGCGTTGGCAGTGTGCAAGCTGCAGAACCAAGAAAAAAAACAGATGCCCGACAAGGGTGGGAGAAACTTGGATAAGGTGTGGAGGACCAGTTGGTGACCCCTGATGTATTCTGGGGTCAAATGACTCATTTCTGTGAATAATTTCTGAAGGATACTCTAGCATGCGGCTGTATTTGAAAAATAATTCTACCGCTTGCCTCACATTAAGCCGAGCTTTACATGTAAGTGTCCAAATGTGGAAATACCATCTTAAAGCACGTTGCGGTAAGCTGTAGATATTTCGACTGCCGAACTGTCAAATGTCCATTTTACAACAACAAACTATAGCTGTGGTGTTACTTTGGTATCATAAAACATAGCTGCTAAATGGCTTGTACTTGAGCAATAAACACTGTCATTTGGGGGAAAAAAGCAAATACTTCTTCAGGTGAGACACGTTGACATGTTGTTTTTACGATTCCCCAGTGTTAGGACATGAATTGGAATCCATTCAAAGCCCACTGGATAAAATCCCAACAAGCACTGCTGTGCTTTCCTTTTCATTTTCAACTTTCACAAAATATGTCTAAATTAATGTGCAAAGGCATCCCCAATAAAAAAATAAAATTAAAAAAAATCAAGATTGTGTTCCTGTACATCCTGGGCTACATTTGAGCTAACTGTCATATACTTACCAACTCCTGACCCCTGTCATGAATTAATGACCCCAAACAATGAACAGATATTGAATAAGTGTGCATGATTGTGTTACTCGTGCCGTAGGCTGCTGTATGTATGATTTGTGATGATGATGAGTAGCGAATGGTACATACACGCTGTGTTAAACTTAGGGGATGGTTGCGGAGAGGCCTGAACACCTGTTAGGGTGGGGTCACAGGCTATGGATGACGGAGTCTCCGTCTGCGCTCCATCACTTTCCGTCAGCAACTCTTCAGCTTTTGCCGCTAACCTCGCAGACACTCTAATAGTGCTTTGAGCCTAAGGGGAAGACATTTTCTCTCGTTAAACATTTATGTTGAAACCATATTTGGATTTCAAAATGACTTGAGTGAGTTACCTTTGCAACGGGTATTACAGGTGTGGCTTTTTTTTGCACTTGCTCTCTTGGAGTGCCCACCTTAGTGTCAGAGAGGGACTTCATAGTGACAGTAGCATGCTGCACGATGCAATCGGTGCCGCAATAAACAGATTCCTGCAATGCTGGCTTGTAGCATCCCGGGCCGATACATAGTGGACCAGAACAATCTGCCTTCATCTCCCCTTCAGGTTCGGTTCCAGGTTTTATTGCAGGAACCTGATTCACCTCCGACTTTACAGTCTTCTGAAACCACATTGGCATCTTATGACCGGACTTCAATAGGACAATTTGAAACAATACAACAATCACGTTACAAATTGATCGTCATTCAATGAGACATATACGGCCATGGTGTGTGCACGGAAACTGGAACAGCAATACGTGATTAGGGAAAGTGGGGAATTTCTTCACCACTGTGACAATTAGAATCCAAATTAAAGCCGAACCTTCAGGGACTCCAATTCCGCTTTCCCCTCTGGTTCTTCACTAGGACTGAGTGACAAACACTCGGAAGAAATTTCTGGATCTTTCTGGGAGTGACACTCGGGCTGGGGGTGGCTCAGCTGTTTTGTCGTGCAAGGTGTACAAATGTACCCTTTACCGCCTTCTGACTCACTGACACCAACGCAGTCGCCATGGAAATACTCCTGGCAACTGTCGCAGGAGATCATGAACCTAGAGACGGGACCAAATGAAGGCAAATCAGGAAGTTAAACGAATCATTTGGAGCGGGAGCAACAACTCTGCTCGGGAGACCTGTGACGCACAAGTTACCTTTTGGTGTGTTTTTGCCGACAGATGCGGCACAGAGCATCGGGGTCGGAACCCTTGACGTCCGATAAGGTTGAACGTTCGGTAATATTTTTAATGACGCCGTCGCCCTGCTTCCCCTCCCTCTCATCTGGTGCATCATTATACTGGCCCGGAGTTGTGTCATTACTCTGATCGGCATCTGCGCCTATGAGAATAAAGTCTGTACTTGTTTGCGCAACAGGACTCGGCGTTAGAAATGAGAGCGTATCCGATGGATTAACAAGTATGACATCATCGTCGTCTTCATCATCTGCCCCAGTAGCCTCAAGGTCCGATGCCTTAGCCCTCCCTCGGCCCCTTCCTTTGCCTTTAGCCTTTGCTCGCCCCCTCCCCCTTCCTCGAGCTTTTCCTCTTCCACCTGCTCTGGTTCTGGCTCCCTGTGTGCCTTTACAGTCCAGCCGCTCCTTGATTTGTATCAAAGGCATGTCATCGCTATCTTCTTCTTGACTTGAGATTAAAATTACATCCTCGACATCCCTTTGTGCCACTTGGCCTGAAACGGTAGCTCCGTCCTTGTCTGCAAGTCCCCTGAGTTCCGACACCTCTGTGTCGTCTACAATCTCTGCAGGAGGGACATCACCAACTCCCAAAATATCAGGGACTGGCAAATCTTGAGAATTTTCCACGGACAAACCTTCATCCCCACCAAGAAGTGTGAAAGCGGTGTGAAAAGCAGACCCGAAATCTTGCCACATGTTTGGATCGAGACACCCTTCCACAGAGGTTACCGGCGGTTTTGTCTCCTCGGATACAGGTGAGGACGAAGCGGACCAATCAAGGTCTTCTAAGATAGTCCGAGATCCTTGAGGAGATTGGGTGGCGTTGTTGTCTTTGGAGGCTTGCGTTCGCCCTGCGAGACGGCTTCTGACTCGTCGTTGAGGCGGAGGGCTGTGGTTTAAGTCTCCAATTTCTTCCATAAACTCACGTCGAGCTAAAGTTGATCGCCTGAAACCCCAAGATTTTCTAAGCTGGGACAATCCCGGTTTATCATCTGAAGCTCCTGATTGGTTCTGCTGCTCTTCTACAAAAATAAACCACAATACCCAAAAATACAGATTATTCAACTCATAATCATTTGGATCGGCCAATCAACGAAGAATAGTATTAGATGCTTTACCTGAGCCTGCATTATTGTCCATTGGTTTCCCACTCACATCCATTGGAATGAATCAAGGCTGTCCAAAATAAAGTATATTACTTATTAGCACATGAGTGAAATGAAGTGATGCAGGAAACTACTCGAAGTCGACACTATAAATTGTTTGTTTGTGTATACGTGTGTGTGTGTGTGCGTATGTGTGTCAGAGACACAAAATGTTTCAACTCTTATGCACTTTATATCTTTATGTATATCAGTGCAACGGTATATTATAATAACATAGACCCCCTTTGTGAACCTATAAATGTTGAGCACACCATCCAACGAGTTATATTAATTAAAAAAAATATTACCCAATGAGCCCCAATATATCGAAATTGCCATATGCTAATTTTCATATGTTGATCAATTTACGTGAGTAAAATTAGAATTATTTGTGAAGGGTTCTAATCCCCCGTATCCCATTAGGGAAGGCAACCGAAAAGGGCGAGCCACCAACGACTTTGAAGTGCGCTCAAGCCAAATGCGTCACCTGCTTTTTTCACCATAGGATCAATCTCCTATTCTTACCAGGGACCAGCAAACCGTAATTTATCTTACTACTGGCTCTCACCATCCTGTGGCTCCCGGGCTGCATGTGGCCCTTTGCCCAGTTTCAAAACCGGTTCCAATATTCCGGCTGGGTAAGGCCATGCTCATATTCAGTTTTTCTAAAAACCCAAATAAGACCCCTGGGTAAGTCCAATAATTTGGTCGTGTAAACCCATATGGAACATTTCATTTGAGGGAAGCAATCATTTGTGTTCTCTGAATGCTCTACCCGCAAGAAATCTTGGGTCTTTTCAACCAAACACAAGCAGAGGTAATCAAAGATGGCAACAAAAAAAACAACAGCACAACACCACACTTTTGCAGGGAGGAGGAAATCCACTACTTCATTACTCTGGCGTGGTGAAAGATGTGAATACAATGCCCTTTATTGACGGTAGAAAGTAAGAAGCGGAAATGACATCAGTTTGCATCATGACATTCATCTGTTGCGGTCTTGATGGGGAGACCCCGATTGATCAGAGTAATTCACTCACGCATACGAACGGGTTATTCGTAATGTTTCAGAAACCAGAATTTTGACCTTGCTTCCGTCACATAATGAGCAAAGTCGGGGTTAACTTCTGCGGCGATGAAAGATGCATTTTGTCTAAACCAATGGTAAAAACCTCACTTCCTGATATGAGCCCACTGTTACGCGTACTTTTGACACCGAGCAAGTGCAGTGTGAAAAGGGCTCATTCGGACGAGGCTATGGAATTGATTATATTCTTCAATCTAGGTGCCAGCTTCGCGCATCTCAAACACATCTGCTTGAATGCAAATGACGGTAAAAACACTTTATTTTAAAAAGAAGCACTATATTTTATTCCATATGTATGTATTTATGTAGTTTTCATTTTTGTACTTGCAATGCAGGAATGTATATTGATCTAATATGGTAGGTAGGAGGAGGTTTAGATAAGACTTGTGCTTATCTAACATGTCCCTTCTAAAACAAAGCAGAAGCTCTTTTTTCATCTGACTTCATTGAGCAATTAAATGTGGTATTTTGTTGACTTCATGTTTGAGTTGAATACAATTAGAATAAGGTGAACATAAGCAGTAGATTTCAAAGACGACTGAACTTCAGAAGTAGTTACCGTAATTTCCGGACTAAAAGCCACTACGTTTTGCTCAAGCTTTGAACCCTGCGGCTTGTCGTCCGATGCGGTGTATCTATGGATTTTTCATGATTTTCGTGATCACTTATACACTCGTAAAAAGGCTGTGGGCCGCTGTTGTGCGGCACCGCTTTGCTGGGCAGAGGGATATGTGACACGGTCACTGGAGAGAAGAGTGGTGTGTTGATAGCATGTCCATCCGCCAGGCAAATAGTGCCATATAACTGACACAAAGAAGAGACAGAACGAGATCAAGACGGACATTACTGAAGAAAGGACGTTTTTATACACAAACCCTCATTTTGGGGGACAAAAGAAATGCATATGATGCCACTTTTAAGATAAAGGCAGTCGATTTGGCTCTTAACATGCACTGTAGCAGTTTCTTCTGGTCACTAGGGGCCTATTGTTGGTGACATCTTGTTGCGTCACCCTTTTCTCTATTTCCTGGTCACGTATGCTCTGGAGCTATACCTGTACCTCGCTAGTTTAATATAACTTGGCACTTTGTGCGTGAATAAAATTAGCATGAACAGACCCTCATCATGGAAAATGCTAGAAGAAATGCATAAAAGCGACAACGACAGAGAGACTAAGAAAGTGTGTGGCGAAGTATATCTGACGCTATTCCATTCGGACACTGAGGAGGAAGACTTCGATGGTTTCCGTGCACAGGAGGAAGATGAAGACGGCTCTCAGTGACTTTGACTGGTATATTTTTTTAACCAGCCCTGTTAGTGCTGTGCTACCGTGTTGCTCCTTTGTTACCACCGCATCTCAGTGACTTTTACCGATGTGTTTTTTTATCCAGCCCTATTAGTGCTGTGTTACTTCCGTGGTGCTGCGGTATTACTGCCGCGTCACAGGCAGTGTTTCGAAAGAAATGTTAAGGTATGTTATTAAAACTTTAAAACGGCTTTCTGTGTATCGTCTTTCTTTGTAAATAACTCGTGTGCACATGCGGCTTTTAGTACGGTGCGGCTTATTCATGAAAATAACCAAAATGTTCCCCTAATTTTTGCTCGTGCGGTTTATAATCAGGTGAGGCCTATAGTCCAGAAATTACGGTACTCACTTTAAAAGTCCGGCAGAAATCTGAATAACAGTTGTTACCTAAATTTATAGAGTGCTCTTATCAACTTGCTTGGAATATATTGTATGGGCTGAAAAAAAAAACTGAGTGGAGGGGAATTTGTCAAAAAATGGCAAAGAGCTAGTGAATGTGAGGGGACAGAATGGCGGCAGTGTATGTGTGCCCATGTGCATGATGTGGCTTTTGCAGAGGTAGTAAAAATTACCGTATTTTTTGGAGTATAAGTTGCACCTTTTTTCATAGTTTGGGTGGGGGTGCTACTTATACTCAGGAGCGACTTATGTGAAATTTTTAACATTCTTTTTTCGTCACACACACATTCACACCATCATTATTGTCATTGTGAAGTAGATTTACTTCACATGTTATTTTCAGACTAAACCGGATGACGGTGCTCTAGGCCTGCTTTGATAAATTCACCATTGGCTGTAACTCATATCAACTGAGAAGGGCTTAGCAAAAATGGCACCGAAAAGAAAGGGGGGGAGGGTGGTGTGTTCGTTTTTTTTTAAGTGACACAGAGGACAAAGATTTCGATGGATTTAATGATTTGGAGTGACACGGATGGTTTGATAAAATTGTTGTTTATAGTATAGTTTGATATATAGTTTATAGTTATATGGGCCTATGGAATAAGTTGAACTGCAACTGACGTCAGCGGTGCACCGCACACACTTCCGGGGTTTGAAGCGCCGGTGTTTACACAAAGGATGAAGATTCCAATGGATTTAATGATTTGGAGTGACACGGATGGTTCGATAAAATTGTTGTTTGTATTATTGTTATTTGATATATAGTTTATATCTAGTTATATGGGCCTGTGGAATAATTTGAACTGCAACTGACAATGAGTCCGACGTCAACGGCGCACCGCACACACAACGTTGTTTACACAAAGGACGAAGAATTGGATTGATTTAATGATTTGGAATGACACAGATGGTTTGATAAACGTGTTTTTCATGTTATAATTATTTGAATCACTGTTAATGTTACGTCAGGCCCGTTTTCAGCTCCTCGTTTGTGTTTATGTCACGTTAGCATTACGTATCATTTAGCCTGTTGTTGCTGGTTTATGTCTGTTCTTGGTGTTGGAATTTGTCAAATAAATTTCCCCCAAAAGTGCGACTTATACTCCGGTGCGACTAATACATGTTTTTCCCCCTTTATTGTGCATTTTATGGCTGGTGCGACTTGTACTCCGGTGCAACTTATAGTCCCAAAAATACGGTAGTCTCACACCATCCAAAACCCTTCAAAAAAGCTCAATTTAGCTTAAATTAGCTTATTCACAAAAAAAAGTTCATCAGGGAGAAACGCACTACATTGATTCACAATCACTCACCCCTAAAGAAATGGAAAAGTCGACTTTTGTTTAATGTACACACGGGCAATGGTGTAATTGTAATTGTGAATGAGTTTAGTTGTCTGGCCAATATTATTTCATGACTAAATACATGTGCGCAAACATGTCAGACATTCAAAATGTCAATAAGGTTGTTATTCTTAAGTGTTAAATTTGAGAAAGCTTATGCCAAGTTTAACTATCCGTATTATGTTTTTGCACAATATTTGACTAAAATGAAACTTTCATCACGATTGCAACACATAGCAACATTATCAAGGTCTGTACTAAGTCACGGTGAGTACTAAAATGTAATTATTTGAACTCATACTTTGAAAAAACGTGGTGCCAAGCATCCCTAATTTTCATCTCAGCCTGCTGACATACATTTTGCCATATTGAGATTTAAAATTGAATATTTCAACAATTTGTATGTCAAAGTGATGACAAATTAAAATTCACCTTGGTGGCTTTCATATTTGCTCAGAGTATTTCATGTTGACATTATGTGAGTTTTAATCTTATGATAAAAAGTAGATACAATTGACTTTTTATTCCCATGCATAAATGGCCATTAAGTAAATGCAGATTTTCACTACTTGCGGGCCAGCCAAGTCCCTGTAGGCCACGAATAGTAAAAGTTTACTGTAGAAGAAACCAGCGCGTCCGAGGAAATACAACCGATCAGAAATTAAAAACGTGACTTACGAGGTGTCACTCATTAGTCAAGCACTCATGGGTACATTCCAGGGTCCAAGTTAAGCCTTTTGGGTGGTCGCTCGAGTAGAACCGGCACTGGCCCTGCATATTCATTATAGAATACGTCAAATTTCAATGATTATTTCATAGTGAGTGTCTTGATACAGTATTATTTAAAAAAACATTCCTTTTGTATAGTTTTATTTTTCAACTGAACATTTAACATTTGGCATTTTCTAGGCTTTATATCTTGTTCAAGCCATTCTTTGTCAATAAAAAAAAGTGTGGTTATAAAAACAAAACAAAAATCACAGATATTTGGGAGGGTACAAAACTTAAAATATCGACTATTATATATTTTTAAAAAGTGAAAATGTGTTGATTTCATCACTTTTGTTTATGAAATGTGTACTTGAAGCGTAGAGTGGCCCTGCACAGTCGAAGAGTGAGACCTGGCCCGTGTTAATGTGGAACCCTGCACTCATCACAGGCTTGCTAATATCTTGCAAACACCTTATTCATGAAGGTGCGTTCCTGTAATAATAAATGTGTGTTTTGAAGCTTTATTTTTTTATAAGGCTGCGGGAGGGCCTTAAATGAGTGCATCTGCAAGTGTATGACAAATGAATGAGTGAGACCTTTTTTTTTTTTGCCAACTCTCCCTTTGAGCAGTCAGACTTTCATTTTCATCCTCCACTCCACTACCTACCCGTTTAGTATTCAAAACGGTGCCTGTCCTGTGATCTTACTCGTAAAGAAAAAGTCTAAAAATCCCAACAGATGGAATCCAGTCCAAATTTGTCATACTTCAGATAAGCCAGGCCTTTTGTCCTTTGAGGATGTGATTTTAGCTAAATGTAATATAATAAACAAGCAGGACGATAGAGAAGAAAGTTGTGAAACTCCACTTGAATGGATCCTTGAACCTACCTGCGACTGATGCTCAGCATACCTCCAAAAGTTACAATGCACTTAGGAAGGTACAAACTGGCACAACTACTAATAAATAACCAATTGACAGCTGTCCAGCTTCGGTCCTCAACCACATGGGTGCAAAAAAAAAAGCATCTCATTCACCTCATGCTAACAAGAATGACGTTCCAGAAAAAGGGAATGAAGGTAAGTGGAAAGGTTGGTCGTGACTTTTGCTCGACGATTGGGTGTAGGAGGCCCGGAAAAAAAAATTGGGCCCACTCTTTCTCTCTCCTTTCAAAGATAACCAGTCTTCTTACATATATCATTGATGAGAGTGGATGTCTGAATGTACAGGCCAGTGTGTACTTTGTGTGGCAAGGACGGAGGTTAGGCCCTCTTGGTTCGTATTGCGTCTCACGGGCTGGACCGAGTTGTTTAGACATCATTTTTAACTCGTACATCTGGCAGCGTTTTAACCAGGTTCTCGTTGGATCGTACGACTTGCAGACCAACCTGGACAGTCCTTCTGGCATTTACACGTGGCCCTAGCAACTTGCGTGGCCATGTACATGGGCTTGTGTGTATTTGCCACTGATTGGCTATTAAAAAAAAAAGGTCAAAAAAAGCCACAGTCATGATCATGCATTTTGAGTGACGGCGGAAACACGTTTTTCCGTGTCGAACTGCATTTTGAAATGATGAACCAATAACAATGACGTCAAACAGGTGTCATCGTTTTAAGTACAACTTTCAATTTTTTGGAAAGATCAAGTAACACGTGGTTAACAGGTCAGTCAACATTTCCCAAATTTGTAACTGACATCCCCCCAAAAAAGCCTACTTTACTTTGCCATAGTTGCTGTGTTTCACTATGTTCATATTACGTCACATGTGCACATTGTGTGCTGTTAAAAATTTCAATATTCATTTGAATTTTCAAATCGTTATGCTGAGACTTACCTATCATTTGCCATGGTGATGGGAATTACCGAATTAGCTATTCAATTACAAAGAGTTAGCATCATTATGTGTTGTCTGTGTTAAGCAAGCATTTCAGGGATAGCAGTTTTTATAAATGGATAAAGATTTTAAAAAGTTTAAAACGTTTGAAGCTTTGATTCTTTTAAAAACAGGGTGGGGTCACAACTAAAATCTCAACCTCGATTAATGCATTTCCACTGATTTTAAGCGGTCATAACTTTCTTAATATTTGTCGCAGGAAAACAATTTCTCACTGGAAAATCTGTTAAAATACCTTCCTCAAAATGCTGGTGTCATGTAATTCAATCTTTGAAATTTTACACACATAATTTATGTATATTTGCGTTAGTTAAACACACATGGGCTTCTGTGATTTTAGCTCATTGAGTGGTCACTTCTATCGTAAAGTTTAATTATGTCAGATATCGCTTTACTTTTTCTCTGGAAAGGCATATCAGTTCAATCAACCAAATATTCATAATTTATCCAACATGCAAATTTGGAGCTTCGAGGGCCAGAAAATGATACATTAACATTCACAAGAGAATTTCTGAAATGTCAGCTGTGTTTACCATAAGAAAATAACATGAAATTTCGCCAGATAGATTTTCCCCAAATAAATTGAAACATAATCAAATTAACTCTTTAAAATCTGTATGCAAGATAGTCCAGGCTGTGTACTGTGGGCCCATACTTCCCATTGACACCTAACGTGGGTAGCATTTCTGGGGTCGCAAGACTGGTAGCTCGTAGCTACTTTCACTTCTGAAGGTGACAACATGGCAAATCAGCTAATCATCGTTAACTAAATAATTATCTGAAACGTCAAGACATTTGATTAACCAAATGATGAATACAATGCATTGTAGTTACGTGTTCACAATCGAGTTCCCACCATTTGAAAGGAAGTGGAGCGTTCCTGACCACAAATACTTTGAAATTCCACCAACAAAAAAAAAAAAGCAGTTGAGCAGACGAGTAAAGCAGTCGACATTACAGAACAGCTTGGCTAACAGCTTAGGTGCTGGACTAACTGCGAGGACGCGCTAATGTACTAAGACAAATCTAACCTTTAACGGCTGTGTGTTGTTTTGCGAGGACGCCACGTGGAAATCAGAACGCATACCTCCGACAAAAGTGGACTATTATCCAACTAACACTTGGAATTATCCTGTTGGCTTGCTAGCACAAGCATCCATTTTCTGCCTTGTTCCACTTTCAGGACATCGCGAGACGACGCTGCGACTTCCCGCGACCTACTTCCGTTTGCGTTTTGTCACGTGAGAAACGTCATTACTGCCGCTGTTTCAGGTTCGACAGCATAGATAGAAAGACATAAATTTATTTAACAAGGTTATCAACGAGCACCAAAATATCGAGAACATGTTTATTTTCTTCACGAGTCATTGTACTGTATTTACAATATGTAAACAAGAACGACACAAACAAAAATTGGACATGCTCGTGTAATCATAACCAGCCAAAACATAGTTTCTATTCAAGTATACACATTTCAAACAGTCTGACCGGAATTAACTTTAACTTTGGAAATACAGTTTAACAGACTTCACCCAGTACTGACATTCATGAATATTTTAGGTCAAATAAAATTTCGACACATAAAAATGTGATTGCATCAAAACATACTATAAAACATAATAAATATTGTTTGTGTATCTTCTTACAAAAACTTTTTACATTTAAATGTTTTAGATCTTTTTCATAAATCACACCAGGGTTTTTTTAGACCTGTACATTGTGGAATGAAAAAAATACCACTGAAAAAAAGGAAATGAAAAATGAAAAAAAAAAAAAGTTACAAACCCCAGAAAACGGATGCAACCATGGTAATTGAGAATCAACTATTCATGGCTGTTTCGGCATCTCACGTGGTGTGACGATGAACGAAACAAAAACAAAAATACAGCCTTTAAGCATTTCCGAGCAGCAATGAACCGTGTTAGTGTAACAAAGATACTGCAGTTAGTTACCATCTTGTTTGGACAAGAAATTAAGTAGTAACATTTTGATAACAAAACCGCAGTATAGAAACATAGGTAATCACTTTTGTTTTGTTAGAACCAAATTATGTCACAATAATGACGAATCAGCAAGGACCTTGAAATTAGAATGGGAACCAAAACTATCACGGAGCAGACATTGAAGCGCCAAAGAGCAAGGTCCATAGCATAGCAAAGTCCGCAGCAGCCTTGAAATACATGCCACAATGTGGAGTGACAGTTATGTCACAGTAACACCAGCACTGTCCTTGTTCTTATCGATATATGTGGGAGAGCTGCTTTTGTCGGCTATGGATGATGATGAGGAGGGTACGGCTGTCCCTGATGGGGCAGTCAGAGTTTGTGTGGCCGGGGAATTGCTTGTGGATTTGCCCAAAGTGTCTGGGTTGGGCTCAACTTCTGGTTCTTGTTGTGAAGCTGAAGCTGGGAACACCAAGAAGGACATAGCAAATCAATACAATGATAAACACAATAAAAAAAATGTTTGGAGTTTTAAGCCAGCCAATAAATGATGACAAAAAACTTTATTTTGCTGATAATTAATCGCCTTAACTGGAAAGTTGGTTCGATGGACTTTTTACCTGACTGCGTGCAGGATTTCATGTGTTCCGGCCAGTGGGCTTGCTGGCAGGGGTAATCGCAGTAACTGGTGTTCCAACAACAATAGAAGATGGCCTCCTTTCTGCAGTTGGCGCACCACTGCTTTTTTTTCGTCTCATCCACAGCTTGCTGCTTTTCTAATTCCATCTGCTTTTTCACCTCCGCTATCAGCCTTTCTCTTTCCTGCTCCAGACTTTGCCTCATCTCCGCCATTGTTAGTTCTGTGGGATGGTTGTGTTGACAACAAAGAAATGTTTTCTACTCTCAGGAAACATCATCTTCATTTTTTCAGAACAGAAAACATTATTTTTGCTGTGGATTTCAGAAATGTCTGCATTTTTTCTAGCACATCACCATGCGATAAAATTTACAATTTTGATGTTTCATAAAAGAAATCCACGTGTTGCCAAACACAAACCTTAATTCTTAAATATATTACATATTTTTTTGTCATTATGAAAACCTGATGTGCTCGAGAAAAAAACACTAGCAGATTTGGAATCGGCACCCCAAAAATATCACCTACAAAAGTGTCTGTGATTACAAAAAAACCTGTAGAATTTTGTTGACTGCTGTTATCCGCCATATAAAACGTACCAAGATTGTGCTTCATCTCAGACAGCTCTTGTTGATGCAACCACTGAAGTTTCTCAATCTCTATCCTCAGCCGTCGAATCTGTGGAAGAACAAAAGTTAAAAGCAACTCTTGTAAGGTGACATCACTGGCCATCAAGGAAAACATTCACCTCTGCGATTGTATTTCCTGTAGTGCTTTTCGAAAGGTCGTTGTAGATTTCAGTCATCGTTCCTTTTATTGAGTCCATAATCTGCAAAGGTTTTGTCAGATCTTGTCAATGGTTTGAAAGAGTTTGAACAGTAAATAAATCTGAAATAACAGAATAATTAAGCCCTTTTAGCAATATTGAACTGCAAGTAGTCTGCGTTGAGGACTTACTTTGTTTGTGTATCTGGCTATGTCCGCAGCTACATCTGCAGAAGCAGTCGGGATTGGCAAGTCTCCCGACAAGTAAGAAGATGAGCCAGCACTCTGAGGAGAATCTTTTGATTGAACTAGATGGATTGAAGAGTAATAGAAAGATGTTAAATATGTTCACAAAAATATCCTATGAAGATCAATGTCCGTGCGTGTAGAAACACCTTTGGCTGCTTGTCTGGTCTGGTAGCGTGTACTCGAAGAATTCTGCTGAGACTGACTTTGGGTCTGCACCTGCCCTTGCGACTGTGCAGTCGACTGCTCTGCCTGTTGCTGCTTCTGGACGTGACTTTTCTGAGAGGAAGTCTGCACTTTGGTAGGATTCCAAACCACTGCTCGCTGCAAAAATGTGTCTTTGGGCAACAGGGGGCGCTGTTTCTTCACTGCTGGCGAGGTTGATGCAACAGAGGCAGAGGGAGTGCTGGAAGTGCTGCTGGTGGTTGAGGCAGCACTGGGCGGACCAGATGCGGAAGTGGGAATGGCGTTGAGAGTACCCGAGGAAGACTGCAAGCCATCTTTCGGGGTGGAAGCGGCTGGTGCAGTTGCTGTAGTGGAATTGGTTACTTTTCCTGGGAAACAGCAAATATTGGGACAGGATTCAAATGTGTTATTTTCCCTCAAAGTGCAATCATGGGGAATCATGTATAAAATGTTTTACCCTCCAATTTGACAGTATTGGCCTCTTTAGAGGTTTTGGTAGAAGAGCTACCCGCGTCTTTTCTTGACCTCTTCGAGTCACGGCCTCCGTGTTCATCTCCGAGGTCAATCACCAGCTCTCTTTCAGAATCAGAGTCTTGCTCTGCTGCTGATGTTGTTGCATTCGGTGTTCTGCTCTCTTCCGGGGCCTTTGGCTTGTCAGGGAGCGGCTGAGACTGGGTCATTCGGGGCTTTTCTTGAAGAGCCTCTTCTTGTCCGTTGCTGCCCTGTTTCTCTTTGAGCTGGGTTGCAGAGGTTGATTTTTCCACCATCCCTCCAACTGAGTCCTTATTCTCTGCTTCTGCGCTAGCTCGGGGCCGCTTTCGATCCGCTTTGCCCTTTTCATCCTGTACAGAGCTTTTTGGCTTGTGCTCCTCGTCGCTGGCATACTCGCTATCGCTGGAGTCAGATTTCTCAGAGTCGTCAGTGTCACTATGATCCACACCTTTATATACGTCTTCAGAAATTTCATCTATCCCTGCAGAAGAGGAACAAGTCAATTAAAAATTATATATTTAATTATATATTGAGTCTTGACTTAATACAACAAGACTTAATGAAACAATGAGGGATTCGGTAATTCGAATATTGACAGATAGTAGTGTTCTGTTCCCATGGTGACGACACAAACAACATTAACCTACCCAAACGCAATGAAGACTTTCTTTTATAGCTTCAATATTAAGGGTCTTAACGTGTTTTACTGGTCTGCTGGCATTTGAATAAACGGTTGCAAAGTTCATCATCAACAGCGGCTTTCCTTCCCCACCTTTACATTACAGTGAGGCAAAGCAAGCTTATTTGTAGAGCACAATTCATACAAAAGGCAGATCAAAGTGATTTCCATCTACATCAAATTAAACATACAGCCAGAGACCCTCTTCTCCTTATTACAACATCTAAATTAGCGTATTTGTGCAGAGATTGCCATAAGGTTATTCAATGCAGTTGCTTAAACAAACTGATCTAAAATGTGGACAATGCAAGTTATAATCACGCGTTTGCAATTACCAAGTTGGGCCTTGCAGCTTTCAATAGTCTTGTCGAGACTCCTGATGGGTCTCTTTGGCGTGGGGAGGGTGGCTGACCCCAATTGCTGCTGCTGCTGTTGCTGCTGCTGCACACTCTCGCTCAACTCTCTCAGATCCATCTCGGCTTTCACTCGATCTGAAAAGAAAATATGAAATTCTGTCATTCCATTGTGGACATTTGTAATTTTGTTTGTGTGAGATGCATTAGTGGTGCGTACCCAAGTTGAGATTGAGGATGCCACCCGTGGATGCTGGCCTCTCCTGCTTGGGCACCAAGCTAGGATTGAGTGGCTTTGGGCTGCCCGTCAAGCTACCTGCTGGACCAACCTTTCCCGAGACAGGCGATGCTGCATTCACGAGAAAACGTATCTTATCAATTTTACCTTTCTGTGTAAAGTGAGTGAGTGTAAAGCGAGAGGAGAAATTACCGGTACAGTCCATGGATTCCTCTCCGGTACTGTAGTGTAAAGCAGAATTTCTACTGGGCTTTTCTGTATCCTGCTCTCCGTCGGACCCCGTGTGAACCGAAGAGTTTGTACTCATCGGGGACCGAGGCATATCCGTCATGGAGACCCTCCGATTCATCCCACCGGTTGTGGAACTCTTACTAAGAACCATCTTTGGAGATGCGGTTAAATCAAAGTTAAAGCGCAGTTTATCGGGTTTCTCAGTTTTGACTGTACCGGCGCTGGGGTTCGAAGGATCCAGCAACATTTGGAGCTGGTTGTTGGGCGTGTAAGGAGTTCGAAATGGCGCGTAGTTAAAAACTCCAAATTTCTTACGAATGTTTTCTACATAAACTTCCATTTCTTGCATGGCACTGTTGAAAATGCTCTTTGTCTTCTTTACGGAGAAAGGGATCTCTTTGGACATTAGGTAGCAGTTGTTGATGGGCACCCAAGCTCTGAACAGAAAGGAAGGCAACATTCAGAAGGATGTAACTCAACACAACTTAACCATACTTTGCTGTCCCTTATTAAAATCCAGACGGGAGTGTTTTAGCTCACCTGTCATGTTGTCCAAAAAAACGTGCATCAACCTGCCCATCCTTTTCCCGAAGAGCTTTTGCTGGCCAGAAGGGAAAACCTTTGAGTTTAGCCCAGACCAATGTATGCGGCTGACTCTGTTGGTGTTGCAAAATAACGTTCAAAATCAAGATTAAACACACACATATTGTGAAATGATGCCAAAAACGTACACATGGCTCACAGAACCAGTTGTCCCTTTTTTGACAGGAAGACAGGTAGCACTCAGGGCATACTTCAATCTCATTCATCTTAACAGAAGAGCACAGAGAAAGAGAAACATTACATTCATTCATGACTTACAAATTATTCAAATTCAAATTGAGCATATTTACCTCGTGCTCACATATCTTGACAATGACTTTTGCTGTTGCTGTTAATTTATGATTGCCTGAAATAAATTGTCAAGTACAGTATGTGATTTTTTTTCCCATTCTCAGTCATTTGCAAACATTGTATGAACTGACTACTGGTCTACCTCCGTTATAAATGATGCAGTTATGTAAGATCCACTTCATATCAGCAAGAAAGGCTTCAGTGCAGCCATACATTTTCTTCTTGATATTCTAGTTTGAAACAAGGGTGGGGATGGGGGGAATGCTTCAATATTTTCCATGATCACGTCTTTTACATAATAAATAAATGCATACTACCTTCTCTAAAGTCGACAAGTCCATGGGGTGAAAAATGTACTCAGCATAGTCGGGATGCTGTTCCAAGGACACAGGTTTCTGAAAAGGCTCTGTCTGCTCGTTATGAACAAATGAGGGGGGAAATGGATTCGTCACAAAGAGTTTGGATATTATTTCAAGGTTATATTTCTTGCAGTTGCAATAACATTTCCACTGATGACTTACCCCAGGCTGCTTAATCTTTTGGAGTGCAAATTTGAGTAAGTAAGAGAGCTGGTCTATATTCAACATGGTCATCGCTTTGCTCTGGGTTTCAATGCATTCGGCAACTGTTATTTTCTGAAACAACAGGAAGCATTTTATGAAGGACAGATTAAGAAGCAAGGACTGGCCTGATTGAAAATCTATATGTTCCATTAACTACTTTTTGTTTGGCGTACAAAATGACAATAAGATGATCATTGAAATGCTGCTCTGTACATTTCCCAAAACGCAAAAGGCTTTGCTAGTTTAGGCGCAACACATAAGAGTGATTTACTGAATTTACTCTTCGACAACACAGCAGAGAGCCTGATCACCCATGACTTGCGCCAATTACATTTCTTATACTGGCTTACAATTAAAGATGCAACAATCCAATACTTATAGCAATATTAGCAAGTTTGTATTTATGACATAATTTTTTTTTTCTTATTTGCGTACACGTGTACATGCATACACACACATCTAGGCAATTAATCTAAATTTAATCGTGATCTCAACTTTAGCTTGTCATGACCATAAAAACACAATGTAGAAAATTATCATTGAGTTCCAAGAGTGGTATTCTTTCAAAGAACAAGTATTCAACACAAAAGCTGTAGTAAGACATACAGTCAAGTAACTCAAAGGAATACATAAAAACTTCTTAATCTGTGAAAAAACGAATAACAACTTCCCCTAAGAGGTCAAAGCACGCACAGCAGGAGCAGCGGGTGTTTTTTTTAAAAATTGTATTGTATTGCTATTATCTTAATACATCATTTACTTTGTTATTAATTTAACAAGTGGTTGTTCTCTCAAATTTAAAGTTGAGTTTCGGTATTTGAATAAAATACTAAGTTTAAACAAAACAAATCAATTAATGATTGTTTTTGTTAATTGGGATTTCAATCAATTTTTCCCATAATCGCACGTGCACGTATCCACTGCGATACCTCACACTCAGGACAGAACCAGTCGCCCTCAGGCTCAGCTGGTAGTTTGAGGCACTTGGCGTGGTACACCCTGGGGCAGAGCTCACAGCAGAGCACCTGGCCCTCGCGGTGGCACAGCCAGCAGTAGAAGTCATTCCTGCCGTCCTGCGGTACAACATCAACAGGGTCTGTGGTGAGTGCTGGCTGCTTCATATAGTAAAAGGGACCATGTCTTAGCTCTGACTGAAATGCAGGCAAGAGAAAAAAGGGGCAAGTTTCAAAAAACACGCAGGAACACAAAAAGGTGCAGTGCAACAAAAATAAGGCAACAATACAGCAGGGTAGGCCAAGTAAGCAATGGTAGAAAATAAACTCTCAAGTAGCTCATCTCAAATAGCTGATCATGTGACACATTCAACAATGGGTCAAAGACAACTGGTTTAACAAGTTTACGGATGAGCGGTGTCGAGACAAATGTTGATCGTTTTACATATCCTGACTTACTAAATCGACTAGATCCGGGCTAATACTGATTGTTTAGAAAGAATCCTGTTTTTATAACAAATTGACTTTCCAAAAATATTGTCATGTTAAATCTTAGCTCATACCAAGATCAAGCAGCCATAAAAAGTGATTGAACCAAAGTTGATGTCACATGTCAAAAACTCTTAAAAACCACCAGGTGCAAATTATATAAAGTATACTAGTATAAAGGTAGAAATGCACTTTGCATTGACCATGCATTTTTTATAAACACACAGCAGGTACAAACACATTGTGTCCAGGTCTAAGATGGCAACTTAAGTCACATTCAAACCTGCTTGGCTTAGTATCACATACTACATGATATGCTACATCTTTTACTTTGGTTGCAGAACCACTAAATAGCTTTTTAAAAACGTTTTGGCCAAACGCTGCTGCTATTCAGGGACACACGTGCAGTCTAACCTGAGAATTTCACCCCCAACACACCAGATTCTGAAAGACTGGGTCCCATTACCTGGTCTTTGCTAGAGTTCATAGCTCCAGGTTTCTTTTTTTTCTTGAGTGGACTGGAGGAGGTGTCAGTTGGAGAGTGGCCATTGGATGAGTGGGTGGGACTGGAGATCTTCCTCTTTTGTGGCACCAGGGAGCGTTCTGCTGACCCTGGTGGATCAGGGGCTACAAACAGAAGCAGAAACAGGTCAACATGCATGAGATGAAGGATTGGTAAACAATTGACTTCTTTGCAGCTTCCCAAAACACACAAAATGATAAAAACATTATAATTAGCGCATATGTGGATTTTGTGTAACAAAATTATTATCATCACAATGACAGCAGTAATACTATAGTATGGCAATTTCTCAGTGTGTTGCATTTCACACTGGAGTGTAAAAAAAAAATGCAATTCTATTTTTGAGTTGGGGCAAGTCTAGTTTACTATGTTTGTCAAATTTAGTAGATGCGCTATTATTTGCTGGGTCTTTCAGGTGACACAGTGTCTGTTTTATTCATAAATACTACAACTTCGGATAATCCCTCCAAATCCATCCATCCATCCATCCATTTTCTGAACCGCTTAGTCCCCACGGGAGTCGCGGGCGTGCTGGAGCCTATCCCAGCCGTCATCGGGCAGTAGGCGGGAGACACCCTGAATTGGTTGCCAGCCAATCGCAGGGCACACAGAGACAGACTCCCTCCAAATGATTGTAGAAAATAATAATAATGAATTGGATGAAATATAATAATCATGTTATTCATGCAAAAATACAAAAAGAAAGGCAAACAAAACAAAAATAGGCCCCGTATTTTCTTTTATTATTGTTGTCGACGTTAGTGTTTTGCTGTCTTTCACTGTGTTTTTATACATCTGCAGTGGTTTTAAGTGCTCAGTGAATATGACTACTCAAAATATGCATTTTCACAGACAATCAGATACAGGCACTACAGTAAATGGAAACTGAGCACTGAGACCTGTCACTTACCTTTAGACCGTGCCGTTGCCTCCATCCCTTCTACCACATCCGGCTCTGTCTTTATCTCTTCCTCAGCCAGACTAAGAAGAACCAAGCAAGTAAAGGCGGGGACAGAAAGAGAGTCAGTAAGGGTGTTCCAAAACCATGGTGGCATTAACAGTAAACAAGTGGAACGCCACCTCGGGAATCAGGTTCCCCAGAGGATCTGTCAACAGCTTTCGACTGTTATACTGTACATTCATTAATTACATTACAGAATTTCTGAGAGTGCATATGGTCCAAGTTCAAGTCCTTTTCCAGTCGTCGGTAACAAACCAGATGCAATTTGCTCGCCATGCGGAAAGAGAATGGCAACAGTCGCCATGGCAACCTTCCCGTCTATCCCGAAATATAAACATGGCTTTAACATGGCATTGCTCTGTGCCTCCTTCTCTCAGAAGACATTATGGTTCACAGCGTTCAGTGCAACTGATTTAAAATATATTTTTTGAAAACAACAGCTTCCTTACATTGGCCACGTTTTGTTGTAAGAAACAGCAAGGGGTCTGAAGATTTATGTGTGCCACAATTTATCATCAAACATGTTTAATAAAGGACACACACAGGCCACATTTGACAAACAGTACATTCACAAACTGACTTCCGAATTCCTTTTTTAAAATCTTATTACTTGAGATGAAAGGAACAGTTAAGAATGTGAAACCATTTGCTCCTCATCTGAAAGAATGAGAGGGCTTTGCAACATGATCTTTATTCATGACGCCACAGACAACACTCAACTAGCAGGTCACCTCCTTGACCAGTGAGACTGCTCTGTGCACTTGAATTTATCGGCTACAAACCAAACATCAAGCACAATCCCAAGATAAGATTTGTATTATTTCTATCTTGTTCCCTATTCCAACAGGCAATATCCGTCCAAAAAAGTAACAAAGACAGTTGACAAGCCAATATAGCAACCCACCATTGTCAAGACTGCACTTCCTACAAACATTCATCCGAGCAGAAATTTCTAAGTCGGCTTTTAAACTTTTCCAAAGAAACTTTCATTGTCTCTTATAGGTCAGCTGTGGGTTGAGCAGAGTTCCTTTAATACTGTGGCATATGGGGATCTGGTTTCATCCCGTCAACAGTCACACAGTCGCACATGCACACACCCTAACGCCTCCAGGGCCTTCCTCTTCCGGACTAAAAGAACAAACAAGGCCCACATGAAAATAAGATCAACGCTAGCAGTGTCCCCCTGCTACATGCACGGAAGAGAACATTTGCCTTTGCCTGGCGATTCAGAGCTGCTCAACAAAAGGCCCGTGACCCCTACACAGACAGACACGTGATCGCCGTGAAAAGACATTCCTGAAAGAACGAGGAATTTAGCATGTAAAAATGTGTAGTGATCCAAAGAGCATTCTCAGATCAGCAGCTATGATCCATCACATGCGCAGGTAAATAAATCCTCGGTTGATTCTGGCATAAATTCCACACAGACGCACGCTCCAAAACACATTGACAGGATTCCTCTATGCAAGTCGTACCTGACGGATAAAAAGGAAACCACCCTGACTCAGTGCCTTTATATTCCACTCCTGTGAGAGACGAGCAGGGTTCTCTCGTCACAGAAAATGGAGGCCACAGCTTGCTCCCCTCCCCCCTCTCCCCCATCCCCCACTCCTAGACTCAGATACTGGCACATCCATGCAGAAGGACCAGAAACCTCTGTGGAGATTGCAAAAAAAACACTGGTTAAAGTTAATTATGAAGATACAAGCTAAAAACATGGACAAAAGAAAATTGGCAAAATGCCTTTTAAGCAAATATTCCCCTATCTTTTTTTTCTCATTGCCTTTGAATACAGCAGTCTCTCAACTACTACTCAATATGAAGAAAAAAAACCTATTATAACATCACTATAAGTAGAACAAGCACATGATTGAAGTAGTAGCTTCTCAAAAGAGCTGATTATTCTGTTATAAAACAAATGGGAAGCAAATGGGATTTCTAACTTCAACATAAAAACATCCCAACCGCCCTGCCACACAAGCCCCATGGGAGATAATCAGGTCTACATTATGGAACCCTCCTGAAACAAATGTCACTTGCTTTGTCGAAACAGACAACGGAGAGATAAATCAAGCAAGATATGTAATGAACATATGCAAAAACTAAAGAATCCTTTTACAATGGAGACAATTGTAACTGTCTATTTTCCCGAATCAAAATACAAGTTCGTTAGCTTCGCAACGTCAAAACAAGACCTCATTAGCAAATAAGCTCAGAGTGGCTTGAATAAAAGAACAGAATTGACCTGGATTTTATATAAGGTTGAATCAAAGATGGCTGTGGAATTTTCCAGAAGGGCCTTCTCGCTGCTGCTCTCCCTCTGCTTGTCAATCTTTAACCTCTGCTGCATTTACAATTGGCTGGAGGGCCAACGGGGTGGAACATTATTGGTCGGCTGAGTTATGCCACACGGATCACAGTGTGCCGGCTCCCCTCTTCAAAAGCAATTTTTTTTTTTTTTTTGCTGCAATGCAGAGATTTTACCCCCCCCACACACACACACACACACACACACACAAGACAGTTCATTTCCCCTCATTGTACCTTGTCTTTCTTGATTATGATAGTGTAAGACAGAGAAGACTTTAAAAGGCCCTTTGGGAGACTATACGTAGATCAAATACAACCTCAGTGGCTTTGTGGAACAACTGGAAAATAAGATGCAAAAGGTTTGCTGCCAACATCATGACGTACAATTACTGTCAGTCGGTGCAACACTATGACAATGGCTGGTTTAAGGATTGTAATTATAAATAGGTGTTGGCATGACAAAGAAACATTCACTTTGTCGAGCTTATAAAACACAATGAATCCTCCATCTACATCTTACAGCCCAAGTCAAAAACAATACACCGTTGCTCTCTATTTAAAAATACAAAGTGACACCTTCTGGAATGCATCAATAATAATAAACTGATCTGTATTAAAGTGCAGGGGAAAAAAAACACTACATGTGGTACTGACCTTAATAACCCCCAGGGATTTGCCAGGAAATTAAACCTACATTCACAATAAAGATGTTTGTCTGGTCATCTGTGTGAGGAGTAAAACATGAGCCGAGAAAAAGAGCCCCGAGCACAAAATGGCCACTGTGAGAGGATAAGAGAGAGGAAGAAGCAGTTTCACAATAGTGCAGCGCAGAGTCGGTGTTGCCTTGGAATGTAAACTCGAGGCCTGTGCCTGTAAATCAAGGAAACCGCCATGTTTGTCTTATTTTTGAAGGAATAATCGAAAGAGAATACACCCCAGACTTCAAATATACTTTGTAGGGGATCATTTCACATAAATGGAAAGTAGAGCACTATCAAATGAGGTTTCCTTTCCATTTCATATGCCAACATATGTGGTGCAGCTTTAATACTTGCAAAAATTCAAAAGAATCATCCATGATGATCAACTTCTACTCCCCAGCGTATCTACTCCCTGGCCTGGCATGATGCAGAGGAAAACAACATTGAGCCTACAAAGGGTATATAACAACCCCACCCCGCCTATTGCTCCTCCAAAGCCCATCCCCCATTCTTTCTCTGCCAGGCTACAATACAAGGGAAGGCGATGTGGGTGCCATTTTCAAATCTAACCCAAAAAAAAGAACAAAAAAAAGAAAAAGGATTTGCAATGGTCCACTTTTCCTCCTGTATGGCAGCCTGCATGTTGGGGACACCCATGTGACCCTGAGACACAAGATAGAGAGCAAGGGTGAGAGTCATTACCCAACCCCCCACCCTCAGCCTCAACATAGTGAAGCAGAGGCCTGGCGAGGCCTCCAATCCACCCCAGCTCCTCCTCCTCCTCCCCCTGCACACTAAACTGATTTCAATGTGTGCACATTCGTCCTGAAACTAACAAGTCACCACAACAACGAGAAGGAAGCCATGCTGTAACGAGAGACTGGAGGTAGAATATAAAGACAGAGCTTACCTCTGTGGATGCATGGCTGCCTGACACACTGTTATGTCAACACTTAAAAAACATGGAGGACACTCTCAGCCCTCAGCCGGGGAAGGCTCCGCTCTTCAAGCAAGGCGATCAGGCCCCAGTGTTGTTAGCCCGATCCTGACTGGTTGCTCTCCGCGCAGGCAAGAAGATACGCAGCATGTGATTGGCCGAAATGTTTCCTGAGTAATTATCTTTGTTCAGAGCAGGCAGGGGCAGCACTGTGAGTGTCAGAAACAGAAAATGAAAAATAAGCAGACTAGTAGGCCTCAAAAAAACATTGTAATAGGACTAATATGAACATTTTGGACATACAAACCACAAGTAAGCTGTTTCCAACAGCAGGTCGTAGGAGAAGTTGCCTTTTGTTTTGCCTCTGCAGGAAGAAATAAGAGCACGTAGAGGTTGAAGCAAGGCACCAGCCGTGGCTACTCTGAACAAGCCTGATTTTTTTTTTTTTTTTATGGAGAGGGCCTTTGTTTAAACTCCTCCCTCCCTTCCGGCCATTTTCAGTGCGATGACAGGCTGGAGCTCTTCACCTATGACAAAAAAAATACAGTCAGAATAATACTGTTGTACAATGCACCAAAAATATGAACATAGTTGCATAGTTGTTGTTTTTTAACAAAGAGCACTAAGAGAATGATCGCGAGCTGCTTTTCACTGCGTCTCATTTATCTAATAAAATTGTCAGCTAATGACAAAATTAACAAACAATGGACTACCACCATTGGCAAGGGATAAGACTGCATATGATTGAGGCCCACTGAAATGCAAAAAGAGCTTTTTTTTCATACCCAAATATTTTTGAATAAACACTGATTCAAAATTCAATGTTTTCCATGAAATATGGAGGTAAAATAGGAGGAAACCCCAATTAGATTAAAAAAAAAAAAAAAAAAAAAAAATGACACAAATCCACGGGTGCCAAACTGCAAGTATGTGCACTTTTGTTTGGGGCTTAAGAAATTACTCATTAAAGCAAAACAATATTGTGTTCGTGTGTGTGTGTGTGTGTGTGTGTGTGTGTGTGTGTGTGTGTGTGTGTGTGTGTGTGTGTGTGTGTGTGTGTGTGTGTGTGTGTGTGTGTGTGTGTGTGTGTGTGTGTATAGATACTGGATAGGGGTGTGCAGCTGCTTAGTGCACTTTCTTTTTTTTCACCTCTGTTCCCCTCGGATGAATTGCACGTTTAAGATCTTGCAAAAAACAACAACAACTGCAACCTTTACTAAAAATAGTATGATTCTGAGACATCTACGAGTACTCTCTCTTGCAAACACCGGCCTTAGATATGAATAGGTAGAAATGGGACAATCATTCTGAGCTGCATGCCAAGGGCATTGCTAGATTAGTGTCCTGTCTGTTGACTGGGACTTAATGTGAAACTAACATTTATGTGGTCTTCTCAAATTAATATTTTCAGATGAATCCTTCCGTGTTTCTCATCCTCAAGTAGGCACTTGGAATTTAACCGATCATCACATTAGCATTCTCTCCTCAACCAGGGTGCATATTTATATCATAGCTCTTGAACCCACAGACTCAACTTCTTCCAGTTGTCACAACCGCCAACAACCCAAGCTGTGCAGGAAATTAAATATTATGGGGATTTATGAATATTTTAGAAAAGTAAACAAAATGTTCAAATAAACCAATCTGGGGAAACAAACCCCGTAGTAACAAAGGATTACTGCTACTTTAGCCTATATCTCACTGAGCAGAGAAGGTTAATGGCCTTAATGTTGATTTTTTTGTAAGTGTTAATTCAAGGTCACAGTCACAAAGACATTCGTTCGCAAGACATTCGCCAAAAATTTTAATAGACATTAACAGTTTTTGTTGCAAAGAAATTTGGAACAGGTTGTTATAAATTTGTGTTGTGGTCATTTTTCTGTCACTAAGTGGCATTTGCGTTTCAAGTTGGACATTAGTGAT
This sequence comes from Syngnathus scovelli, assembly GCF_024217435.2. NCBI lineage: Eukaryota > Metazoa > Chordata > Actinopteri > Syngnathiformes > Syngnathidae > Syngnathus > Syngnathus scovelli. Next base: position 12,059,427 of record NC_090848.1, on the reverse strand, counting down.
GCTAACAGATTTTTTTAAAATTTCAAAACAAGAGTAAATAAAGTATAACACTCATTCATTAATTCATTCATTCATTGCGAACTTGAGTTACAGTGACACCTTTGCAAAATAATGTATGCCCTTTTTGTTGATAACAATGTTAGGAAAAATGTTTGTTAGTAATGATCAGTGTGTTTATTTGCATAAAATTACCTTGCCACATATTTAAACTGCAAACAATAGAATACAAGTGATTTCAATAGATAAATACATGTCACAGAATTAAAAACTACAAGTAGCAGGCAATGTGAGCCACTATAGTGGAGCTAGAAACTACACATTTGCCATTAAGGGTTCGTTCACTTACACGAAACAATATCAAATGAATTATAAACGTTTTACGGTGAGCTAACGCAGAACACCGACCCCTAGCAACCAAACAAGGGAGACAATGTCAAGCGAATGTAACTCAATAGCTAATAACATGCTACAGCTTTAAAACATTTCAAATGCAAAATCAAGAATACGACACAACCATTTAAACTCACAAATAGTATGCATTGTCAGGGGGGGAAAAATGGTTACCTGAGTGCAGCCGCACGCCGCTCCATTGTTTACCTGATCTCGGGCATTCGATCGTATAGATTGGCTGATCGATAGGCTACTCTGCTTCTTACAATCACTTGATTCTGTTGACAAAACACAATGGAGGTACAGTATGAAGAACCAGGAAACTAGCAAAGATGGAAAATAAGCAATGAAAATAGCAACAGGTAACTCGTTTGGCTCGGGCTTTTTTGGTGGTGGTAGACATCAAGCTTTGATGAAGCCACAGCACCCCCTGCTGGTGGGAGAGACCACTTCCATAACACGCCTCGTGGCTCATTTTTTACTTTACGGATTGTTCATTATTTGTTTTTTATTGGAAAAACAGGACACTTTAAAATACCGAAGGACTCAGAAGATGACATTCAGTTTGATGGAGGGCGGGGTGTCAATTGACAAAAATACATTATACTTAATCTAGTATGTTCGACTCATTCGGCGATATTTAAGCCTGACATTTTCACATCAACACAAAAAAAATAATGAAATAAAATACAACAAAAAGTCAAACATGCTCATCCGAGATATTAATGTGTAAATGTGCCGCTTACGTCTGTTCCAAGCAACGCAGGTTGTTTGTAGTGGGTTCTCCTACGTCAATAACAGAGCGGTACATGATTGGGCTGTGAGAAAGTAAGGGACCCTCATCTGTCTTTACTTTTTCTTTTTTCTTTTTTTTTAAGGGTGTTGACTACGCTTTGATTCATGCTTGGTTCTCTGCGACGTTTCGGAACACATGAGCAGTAGTCCACTGCCTGTGCGGACTGCGGGGAAGAATTCGATCCTTAAGGGAGGAAGCAATCATCCATCGGCTGCGCAGCGCAGGCTAGCAGCGGTGCGAGTCGCAGCGGCATCCCGAAGCAGGAGGAGGCTGAGAGTCCCTTGCCTGTGAATCATGGGTTTCCGCAAGAAGAACAAGAGCCCACCTGTGCTCAGCCATGAGTTTGTGATTCAGAACCACGCTGACATGGTGTCGTGCCTGGCCATGATCATCCTGCTAGGCCTGATGTTTGAGGTACTGTACTGTGTGGATGCAAGCGTGTTTATTAGCCGCCTAGCTTCTGTGAGGTTCCGTTAGCTGGCATGACAGCACATGGATTCTGTGAGGGGCCTATATAGCGTGGAAGTGATATCAAGGTTTTGTTTTTTTTAAATACAATAAATGCATTAATACACACTGTATGGCATTTTGTTGGCAGTACAGTGAGTGGAATTTTACATACTACATTAAATTGTAGTACGGTGTTATAAACGTGAACACCTGCTGTTGAATCAGTAAATAGTTGAAAATGACAGGACAACGTAAAATAATGAATATAATGCAAAAATACAAATAAACAAGAGAATAAAACATACGAGGTTGCAAGTTGCATGTGCTCTTTTCTCATTACTTATGCAAGTTTACACATTTTTAACCATTAATTGAAACTATCAACTCTACCAAAATAGTCACCTTGTATTCATGCATTCAATGTTCGTTATCAGGGTCACGAAGGGTACATCCTGCCCTGGTCACCATACCACCTAACATGCATGGTTTTGGAATGTGGGAGGAGATAATAACCCTTTCCATTTATATAGCACTTTTCTATGTACTTAAAGTAAAAAATTAGAGAACCTGGAAGAAACACAAGCACAACCTGGTGTAGACACCACACTGGAAGGCCGTAGCCCGGATATGGAGCCACTACCTCTGAATTATGAAGCCGATGTGCTAACCCAAACTCAAGCCCCGGGGGCCAGATACGGCCCGCCACATCATTTTATGTGGCCCGCGAAGACAAATTGTGCATCAAATTCGTGTCATTACTAGAATTGCAAATTGTCTTCACTTTTAATGTTTTTTTTTTTTTTTATTTGACCAGTTTTTACTCGTCTGATTTGAAAACGAGTTATTTGTCAGTTTGTTTTGCAGCTTTTACTGTATGTAATATGAGGTGCTCATACATTTATTTGGGTTGACAGTCATAATGGCCCTCCGAAAGAAGCTATGACTACTATGCGGCCCGCGAAAAAAATGAGTTTGACACCCCTGTTCTAACCAATCCGCCACTGTGTTGCCATCCAAAATACCAAATAGTTAACTTAAAATAATACAATAACGTAAATGCGTAGACTGCCCATTTTTATTGAAACTTTTATGTGTGAGCCTTTGCAAATTGTCCAATTAATATTTCTAAAACATTTTGTCACATAAAACGAACTACCTCCAACAACGTAGGTAGTTCATGAAGATTTTTATTTACATTCCAGGTCACAGCAAAATTTTCCATCATGTTCATCACAGTCCAGTACAACGTCACACAAGTTCTTGGTGAGTAGAAGACTTGATGTCTGGTGATCATTTCCTCACAGACTTGAGGTTCAATTTGCTCATTTACTTTTGTTCATCTCTTTTTATTTTTTACCCCCCAGATGAAAAGAACGATCCAGTGAACCTTTACCATTATGGTCCCAAAGATGTGGCCACTGTGTTTTTCTACCTTCTAATTGTTGTCATCCTTCATGCCCTGATACAAGAGTATATTCTTGATGTGAGTATTCAAGCTATAATCAAATAGCAACACTGAGATTACATTTTTATTTAGACTTTTCCAATCTACAGAGATCCCAATAATGTTCACTGGGAGTGGAGTATGGACGTTTTCATCTGAATGGGGATTAATTAGACACACGCAGACTAACAGTATTGGCTTTAAAAAAAAAAAAAACGATACCAATTTCTAATGAGTAGAATCAGGTTTCTCTCAATTCACCTGCTTATGTCATGTGCCATTTTAATGTGTTCATCTTGTTTGGTTTCAGAAAATGAACAGAAGGTTACATCTATCAAAAACCAAACACAGCAAGTTCAATGAATCAGGGCAATTGGCAGCATTTTACCTGTTCTCCTTCATTTGGGGCTGCAGCATCTTGACAGCGGTAAAACACAACTCTCTTTATTTGGTTGCACGTCTATCTTACGGTAATATATATATATTTTTTTTCCATCTTCTGGTTTTGATAGGAGGACTTTGCAAAAAATCCCACTTTCCTATGGGAGGGTTACCCACACACTCACATGGTGTACGTACATATTTCCTTCCATGTTGTCATTAAAAAAATAAAGATATCGGAAATAGTTATCTGTACACAAATGGTTGGTACCCAGGTTTAACATTTACATATTTACACATTATCTCCTCTGCTCAGATTTCAGGTCAAGTTTTTCTACATTTGCCAAATTGCCTATTGGCTCCATGCACTTCCTGAGCTGTACTTTCAAAAAGTACGCAAGGTAAGGTTCATTTGTAAGAAGTTTGTATGTTTGCATTTTGCGGTCCATATGTTTGAGTTGGGATTGGAAAATTTAAGGAAGGTTTGAGTTAGGATTGCACTCTAGCGACTGTGACGGATGAAGTTGAATTTATATGTATTAAAATATATATAAAATTCCCAGTGCATGTTTTGGGAGTGTGTGAGGAAAATTGAGTCTTACAAGAGAACCAAGACAAGCATAGAAAGAACATGCAAACTTCAACCTGAAAGTACCAAACCGATTAATATTTTCTTTAAAACTAACCCTAGCAAGTATGTCACTGACCTTTGTTGAATGGTTTTCTGTCTCCAGGAGGACATCCCCCGCCAACTCTATTACATTTGCCTTTATGTTGTTCACATCACTGGTGCCTACATCTTAAAGTAAGTAGAGTTTTTGGTTATATGTTACATTATCAATGATGTGATTTTAATTGGCTAAACCGACACACCAAATCTCAGGGATGAGTAGAAGATCCATGGCCTTAACCTAAAAGCTGTGAGCTATGGTCTGTCAAATTTCTCATCTGAGGCCCTGTTATTTTTAGGTCAAACACCTTCCAATAATTCACGATTTTATGAAGTTTATGAGACCGATAATTAACCCACTTGTAGATGGAAGCGGTAATCAGTGCAAGTTTCTCTGTCCTATGCTTGCTCTCATTTGTTCAGCCTTCACCGACTCGGTGTTGTGTTGCTGGTCCCTCACTACTTGGTGGAGCTCCTGTTCCACGCCTCACGTCTCTTCTACTTCAGTGATGAGAACAAGCAGAAGGGGTATCATTCATACATCTCATAAGTTTGCCTTAAGGTGGCGGCATACTCTCCTGTGACCTCAACGACGTTGTATAATGTCATGCCATTTTGTTTTTCTTGTCTGGTTACAGTTTCACTCTGTGGGCTTTGCTATTTGTCATCGCACGCCTCCTCACTCTCACTCTGTCAGTCCTGACATTTGGCTTTGGGTTGCCCCGGACAGAAAACCAAGGCTTTTCCCTTGCGGAAGGCAACTTTAATGTGCTCACCATAAGGCAAGTGTGACTGCCATGACTGTGTTTGTTCGTCTGACGTATCTGGACATGTTGTTTTGTGCATTTACAACAGTACAGCACTGTGGAAAGATGGAATACAATATAATACAATAGCATTTTGCAGTGTGTTTTTTCTTGAAAGCAGAGTAGATGGAGCTTGAACGGTGTTTAAAGAAGTGATTAATTAAAAATCAATTGCAAACAATTGTCAGAATTCTCAATTATTATTTTTGAACTAATTTACTGCTATGGCCACCATCCCTAGTCAACATGGAGTGGAATAGCATGACAATGTCTTTACAGTTATCAAACCATGTCTTTTGTTAACTGTTTTTGTCAGTTAATATACAAAAATACAAATACTTGTACACACATATTTTGTTGTAAGTTCAATTGTGTGTGTTGTGTGCATTTAGGATGGCATGTTTGGCAGCCATCTGCCTGACTCAAGCTTGGATGATGTGGAAGTTCATCAATTTCCAGTTGAAGAAATGGAGGGAACACAGCCAGAACCAAGCATCGAAGAAGAAGACAGCCAGCCCAAAGAGCAAACCTCACAAAAGGGAGCTCACGAGGGGTGAGGTTTTTTTCCAATATAAATGTCACAAGTCAGTTTACTTTAGGTTTTTAATTATTTGAACAGCCTCTTATTAATTATGTTCGACTCCCATCACTAAAATATATACAGAGAGCTCAAGGTGGACTTACGTTACAATAGAAAGACTGCACCTAAGTTTATTAGTGGTATCGGTCAAATATTTTCTCTATTGTAATATAGAAAACATTGCTCTAAAACTTGATGGTTTTGTTCCCTTATTTCATTGGCAGGAGCTGCCAATGGAATCGTGAAGCCTGATGATAAAGCCTCACCTCGGGCGAGAAGAGTTAAAAACTCATAAAGATGGCGCGATTGACAAACAGCTGGAACGGTGACATACTGTATGTTCTATACACCACTTAGCAATGTGTCTAGTGCTATCTAAACTACATCACACTAAGAAACCTCACATAACCGTAAACTCTTTGGTATTAAGTTAACTGTAACTATAAAAGTTAACTCACTGCGAGTTATTAACTTTGTTCTCTGCTCGTTAGAGGTTGGCGGTACTCGGGTTTGATGCGTTAAATTGAAAAATCTTAATCTTAAATCTATGCTATGACAGAATGAGTCCATGTGTTATTTTCTTGACAATGAAACTTAATGTGAAGTGTTAATTTACACATGAACTTAACAGGGTTGTTTGTTTGTTTGTTTGTTTGTTTGTTTGTTTGTTTGTTTGTTTGTTTGTTTGTTTGTTTGTTTGTTTTCATTTTGGGCCTTAATTACGTCAACTGGCTACTGGGTCATGTCTCAAAAGCCTTTCTTGCACAGGACTAGAAATGATGGTTTTGTCAGAAAAATAAACATATAATAGTGGTGTTGTTTAGGTAGCCTACTGTGTCAAAATTGTGACCTAATTATCATTTATTGCTATTATGGATGATCAGTGCCTTTGAAATCCAACATTGGATTGAGGCACTTTTTTCTTGTTTTATTTATAAACTCCAAACCCAATGAAGTTGGAACATGTAAAATGTAAATAATTACAATTATTTGTCAATCTTTTCTAACTTACAGTACTCTTAAATTGAATACATTGCAAAAACAAAATATTTAATGTTCAAACTGCTAAACATTATTATTATCCACATACATACAGTATACATTATTATAATTATTAATCCACTTTGTGGACAACTGCATGAGCAAATAGTCCAACAAATCAACTAATATACTTTCCATAACATCAGCAAACTATTCAGACTTTTACTTTTACATGACATACCAACTTCATTGGAATTGCGGTTTATTCCTCACTAGCCTGGTTCTCAACTTCTCCTTGCTTTCAGGGGGCCCGTCCACATCTGGAAGTTATACTGAGGCTTCACTGTATGCATACAGTTAAATCAACTAAATAACTATCAGCATGAGTCGACATTTGAGCAAGAAATTAGTGTATTTCGACGTCAATGCATGGTGGTTTGAACCTACTATGGCAAACTCCTACCTGTGTTGTTTTCTCGCTCGCTCTCTCTCCCTCCCCTTCTCCCTCTCTATCTCTCACACACAGAGAAGCATTCAGTGGCCTTTGTACAACTGCTGCAAGAGGGTTTTTTATTTTATCATAGACTATTGATGGTTATAACCAGTGGTACATAGCAAATGTGCTCAGTTAACCTAAACAATACAATCCTTCAAGTGTCCTTATATCATGTCAGTGTGTCGTATCACTTGTTCTGCTTGTGTTTGCCTTCTCATTTTTTTTCATTTCACATATTCAAGGGAATCAAGGCATTAACTGTTCCCCCCCGCATAAGAAAAGAGAAGTCTGTCAGTGTGTGTTCTAAGTTAACTTTTAACTAAGTATTAAGTTAACTTGGCCTGAATTTTGATGATGACAAATGTGCTTGTCTGTTAGTTGTGTGTTGAAGAAAAAAAAAAAAAAATGACAGCCTGCGTGCAGCGCATGAATTGTAAGGATCTGTTAATTGAATTCTACTTCCTCTGATCCCCGGCTAACTGTAAAACATGCCCGTGACACATTTCTGTGTGTAACGGGCAAAAGTTGCAAAATTTCCAGTTGCTAAATGTTTGTTTGCACAGACCTCAGCGACCTTCCCTTTTGAGTGCCTGTGGTTGTGTTTCAGTGGCTTCACTGGGAGTCACACAAATGGTCCTGTTGGACATTATTGGACCACTTGCCGTGCGAAGAGAAGGCATTCCAAATTTATATGTAGTCTCAGTGTCGAAACAAAACAGGCAAGAAGTGAAAATGCCAATCCCGTTTGCTCCTTTTGTTCAATTTATTGGGAATTGGGCAGCAAGGGTTAGTTTGAGCATGTCTCACAATGAAAGGAGGAGCAGAGGACTGTTGAAAATATAAAACGAACCCTACACTGTAATAACTAGTAAGTGTCAGATTTTAAAGCTATTTTTATATTGAGAGCATCTCTTAGACTCTATTGTTATTCTAAACAGTGTGAATATGTTTTGCATTCAAATTGTTTTATCCAGGAATGAAGCTTGCTGTGGTTGTATACTATATTGTTTTGTGGGTGTATATTTCATTTAAAGACCTTATTTGATTAGAATTTTGACCCAATTCAGCAACTATAATGGAATAAATTACATAACCAAACATTTATAGAAGAATTGGACAAAGTTTGGTGCTCAAGGGCTACGTTGGATTTTTAAATGAGACATATAGGCCAGGTCATTGGTGAAGCAAAACTGATTACATTTTATTTTCAATTGTTATTTAAAATTTATCAAATGGTTTGCTTAATGTCATTTTTTGTCTTCTGTGTTAGGTAATTTAATCATAATTGATCAAACAATATCTGGTCAACAGTAAAAAAAAAAAATTCAGACCTGGCCCATTTGAAATCACAGTTAAAAAAAAAATCATCTGGAAGCATTTACTTGCTTCGCTTATTAAAAAAATGTTGACCCGTCTAATTGCATAAAATAAATTAATTAGTAAAAGACTACAAAATAAATGCTTGAAAATAAACATGTTCATTTCCAGGCTTCTGAAAAAAGAAAATTATTAGTTAACAATTCAATAAATATTCAAATTAATGCAACATAAATATCAGAATTGTTAATAATGTAAGTGCTTGGTGGGCCAAATTAGAGAGCAAAGCAAGCCGTATGTGGCCCACAGGCCATAATTTGAGAACCTCCGTTATGCAGTCTTCAATTTGGTTTTGCATTCTGAACTCCACTGCAGCCCGTACAAGAATATGTGCAATATAATTGCTCCAAATATTTTTTTTGCATTGAAAAATACACATAATACACACAGTTGTCAGATTCATAAATTCGAGATTCTTAAAAAAAACACACCGATCTGTCATTTTTGTGTTAATGGCAGCAGACAGTCGCAAATGCCTTTGCTTCCAAAAAGACAAGTTTTTACATTATTTCATTCCTGTATGGATATATTTTATGTTGTTGCCTGTTCTGCAATGATTATGCATTTTCTTTTTTGAATACTATGTTGTCTCTGAAATGGCCTGTTGGTATATATAAATATGGTATATATTTATGCAAATTCTTGTGTTCTCATCACCTTTTTGTCACCTTTTTAAATTTTGTGCTTACATAAAGATTTGTGTACCTTACACGGTGAACTATTTACAACATTGCAACTTTTGCATCATGGGTGAATTTATCAAATAGTTGCACCAAAGGTGTAGCGGCATATCCCCAAAAAAATGGCCAACAATTCACAGAGAGATGGCGAAAAGTGCGTGTACATGAGAATATACCATCCACAATCAGGGTCTTTTAAATGCACACCTCTGAAGAAATGTGCTCAACACAATCACAATCAAAGCAACATTTTGTCGGGCTTAATTTACTGGATGTTAACAGGAAAGTTTTAGGTATACAACATTTTGGTCATGACCACCATGTAGCCTCGCCCCTGCATAGGTCTCTTTTAAAAAACAAAGGCAGAAGCACCTTTTTTGAGTTCATATTCGATCTTATTCTATCTGTGAAGTTATTTATTTTTTAGTGAGGATAAGAAGTGTACAGTGGTCAGATGGATTTATTGGTTTAATCCTTCTTCTTGGCACCAGAGGGCATTGCTGAGCTTTATTTGCCCGGTGGACACAAGCCGTCAGCAGGGACATCACTGCATACAAAGCTGCATTAATAAATCATTTGCCGGAGTGAGAAAGAATGAAACATTGTCTTCTCAAGCAGGCTAGCTTGATTCCATTGATTTAATCCTCAACTGTCAATCAAGTAAATCAGATGACATTTAGCATCATAAATCTAGATCTGGGTGTGTTTTCCACGTTGGCCTTGTGTCCACACCGACCTTGTTTAACTTGTGACACAAAAATGACGCGTGTATTCATCGATTGTAATGAATAAAATTTTCTCAGAAAAAAAACACACACACCTGCATTTCAGCACTCACACGTTTTGCTGCTCCAGAGTAATGGCTTTTCTCGGGCCGTGCAGACAGCGTGATGGATCAGTAAGAGGCAGGGTGAAAGGCTCCAGCTCTGCAGGGTCACCACAAGGACGGGAGTTCACACACACATTCTCCATCAAACACACACAAACTCATCAACAGCCCAAACATACATGATCTGGAGTGTGCTTGAGAGGCAAAGTGTCCAGGATAAAAGTGGGGACAGCATACTCTCCCTATTAATTCCGCCCCTACAACCAACGAGGATAAATCTTTCTGTGAATTGTCAGTATTATGTGTAATTTCCATATAAATTAACTTCATTAAAAGTGGAGTACTTTCTTATTTAACAAAGCTCATTTTAAATTCTGTATTTAATAGGACATGTAATCCCAGACTTGCAGACAAATAGCTACCAATTAGTTGGGATGGATTGTGTGTGTGCGTGTGTGTGTGTGTGTGTGTCTGTGCGTGCGTGCGTATGTGTGTGTGTTAGTGTGTGTGTGTGTGTGTGTATAATCTCTTGTAAGAGATTGTAGTCCTCCAGCATTGTTTTCATTGATTGTCTCAGATGAGCAAATTGGGCAGCAGCTGCTCTCCGAGACAGTTTTTTTTTTTTTTTTTTTTGCAGTACACGGGGAAGCACAGAGGGGATCTGACCTAAGATGTTCCTGACCTCGCGGCTATTTATGGGCCAGCAGACCAAGGGGGAGTGTTTGAGGTGGCCAGTAGAGCAGGTGTACAACGATGAAGGACAGACAGTAGAGAAGGGGTGGAAACATCTGGAGGCGTTTGAAATCTGGGAATAGAAGGGAGACGGGAGTTAGGAAGACATGCTCAATGAAGCGAAGGGAGGAAAAACAGGGAAAAAAAGCAGAGCAGACTGATCTGGTTATGTTTAGAATTGACAGAAATAAAAGCAAGAGAAGTACGTAATTACTAATCACTGTTTGTCCAAATAGGCAGATGTAATTAAAAGAGGTTGAAGAGAGAATTCTAAATGTTAATGTGTTTGTATGCGTCTGTGGGTGGTTGCAATAATATGATGTAATCATATCACAAATATTGACATTAAATGACCTTTGGTTTGTAATGAGAAGAATCTGGATTGTCTTCTCCAATTTTTTGAAATGAGAAAAAAAATTTTTTTGATCAAGTTTCATTCAAGTTAACCTCACGTGTGGAATTACTTTGATGGTACATCATTCAGTGATAAGAAAATGAAGCTTCAAAATTGATTCATGAACCATTTGCTTCATTTGTTGTATGTTTCGACACCTGGAGACACTCTCTCTTCAACATTGGGCTGAAAGTACACAAACTTGGCATCTTTTAAATACCTTTCTTTAAAACAACAGTGCCTTTCAGGAGTCAAAAAATACAACAAATGGTTTATGAAGCGAATTTGAAGATTTTTTTTCTCTCTCCACCACTAACATGTACATTATCATAAGCAATTGGAGGATTTCCAGTTGGATACACTGTGGTCATCTACGACCTTTAAATAACAAATATTATGCTCGCCGTCACATCTGTTGTTGCATCACCAGAGCGCAACTCGCGCTGGCAAAACTCTGTGATGTGGTCTAGTAAAAGTAAATCCTCACAAATTTGACAGAGCTGACCTTTGTGAGGGGATGGAAAGAACTGTCATTGCCCTTTATACATTCGCGGACTTGGCTTATTATACGGCACACTTTCATTTAACAAGGTCAAATAATGCCCAAGATAATAGAAGCAATTAACAGAATTATAAAACCAAAGTCCATCCTTTTACTTCTTTGTAACTTTTCACTGCTGTGCAATGGTGGGGGTCAAGAGGGGGGCATTTTATGCATGTTCATCTTATTCTCTTAAATGAGATATATTGAGCTCATCACAAGTCTTTTAATTGTAATTCACTTTATGCATGCAACATCTTCACATTTATTGTTTAGTGGAGTGCTAACTATTGGTCTCTTGAATAACGTTAGTGATAACAATGACATCATCAAACTCTTAAAAGCAAGTCTGTTGGAGTTGCGTCAAGTGTTGCCTTTGTGGAAAACCTAATTTTCCTTCTGGAAATTGAAATGTAGTTTACATGACTGCTCTTCTTAAAAAGTTTGCGTAATTTGAATTACGGGTATCAAAGCTAACGGAAATAAAATAAAAAGCAGGCAGTTTGGTTATAGGATTTGTTCATATTAGTTTCAAGTCAACCTCCTGTCAAACATTAAATTTTCACTGCTAATGGTAAGGCGTTAATCACTGTTGAACACTTTGTGTTGAGTCTGCTTTGGGGTCCTAAATTCAATTTGACGGTATCATAATCGTTACACTTTTATTATGCTAGTTGAGATCACTCTGGTTTGGCTGTTCTCAACTCAACTTTATTTATAATAACCATTGGTGTACGTGGAGTAAAAAAAACAAAAAAAACAAAGAGCTTTTGTTACCATGACAACAAAGGGCGTCACTTGGGAGTGGTTACTCACTGAGTGCGAACTGCATTCCAGTAGGCACTTGTGCTCTGGACGCATGTTTTATGCAATCCATGTTGATGACTGTATTGGTTAGATTCATTGTCAAAAATGCATTTGTACAAATAAAAACCCAACCCTAAAACAACCAATGCACCTGTTTACATCTGTATAAATCTTACCCACGTGGATTAATGAGATGACATACCTGTGTCCGTTCCAGTCCAGCTACCGTATAAATGTCTTTCAACTAGAAATTTCACTTCACTATCAGTGCCCACATAAGGTGCTATCAACGGTGATACTGAAATTGTGTGCGTGTGTGTGTCTGTGTGTGTGTGTTCGTGCTCGTGCATTAGCTGTTCCACTATCCCCCTGAAACCTCATCTCTACCTGTTAAGAATTTTAAGCAGCTTCTTCTTCTCACCCTCCCACACCTCACACTACACTCTCCAAAATCTCTCAACGATGATTCCCATGTAGGTAAATAAAGAATTGTTGTTTTTTTTTACTTCAGAATTGAAACCTCATGCCAGCTTGCTAATAAATGTAACAGCAATAACCACTGTATGTTGTCCAGTGGAATGTCAGACATGTTGCCCGTTGATCAGTTTTCTCCACCACTGATCTTGTTTAGGGTGACAGACAGATCAGGAGCCTATATTAGCCCAAGGCGATGTGATTCGCAGCTCTTTACGAGTCAAGTGAATCACATGTCGAGTTTGCTGAATGGGAATGAGAATTCACGCTGCCTGCAGAGAAGTCAGGTAAGGCAACTGCTACACTTTGAAAGGTGTCTCATTTAAAAAAAAAAAAAAAACATTTCTGCTGAAGTAATAATGTATCAAAATAAGTATAATGGAACTTCTAAGGTAATGTACAAAAAAAAAAAAAGTCTGTCCAGGACACCTTAAGGCACCTTCTTAAAACGTCATTATTAAACTCTAAAAGTCTTGCTTGTGTAAATTTACTTTCCAAGAACAGTCACATTTCTGAGTCCCTCATTGAGTTATGCTCTAATCTCCTTTTATTCTTCCTGGCAGACCCTTTCAGTTTGTCTGATGAATTAAGTCTGACCCATAAGGCTAATTACTTGAAGCCTCCACCACAACCCCCATTTCAGCATTTCCTTACTCTCTGTAGTCTTGCACTTTGCTCATCGCTAACTTTCTGAGACACTTTTTGCAGAGTCCCACTTTACTTGCACCACATTAATTCCAAAGCTTCTCCTTTCTTTGTAGTTTTATTCTTTGCCTTTTTTCCTTTTTTTTATTAGTGTTTCGAGCTACCCTTCTCCAGGAAATAGGCGGTATTTATCATTATCTGTGATCTGCTCCTTTACTTACTCTAAACTAAATGCCACTATCTCATCATCTTGTCCCGATTCTCTCTCACTCTACTCTTCACTTCTCATCCTCTTGCCTTCACACTGTCACTAGCACAACAGGATATATTGACTGTGTGTCCGTGTGTGTGCATCTATCCAGCTATCTGCGCTCTTGTCTGCCCGGTATCACCATGGCGACGGATTCTGCTGCTATCTGTCCCTTGCTTAGTGTATCTTGGCAGCAGTCGGGCCCCTGTGTCGACGCGTCCCAATTCATAGGCCACCTGGCAAAGACGTCAGGGCTCCATGCTGGACCCGCCAGCTCACATATGGAGGCTGCATATGGGTCTCATCTTTAAGAGATGGTTGGCCTAGAGGAGCCGAAGCCCCTCCAGTCAAACACAAATTTAGTTCACAGAAGGCTGGAAACGTCCGAGGGGTACTGACTGACGGTGAAACTCAAGTTTTGATTAAATAACTCTTCTACGTATCATGAATATCTATCGTCCATAAAAACAAAAGAAAACACAGTACTAACAGTTATATTAGAAAGTGGTGGTAAAATCATAGGACAGTAATTCCTTGGATGAAAATCTTATGGAACTCTCAATTCAACAAACTGGCGGAAAACGTGGCTTATTCCTTGTTGAGTTAGATAATAATAAACATTTTGTAAGACTGACAAAGAAAGGGTGACTTTTTTGTGAATGCAATTGGGTTTTGGAAATATGTCAACAAATACATTTCTCCAAAGATTAGTCATACCATAAAGATTGAGGGTAAGATTATTATGACTTGTTTTGTATACAAAGATGCAGAAATGTGCAATATTGTTGGTCTTTTTATTCTCTTGGGGAAATTTCAGATTTATAATGCCACGTTTTAAGGTATTTTCATGGAGATTGATTGTTTCATTGAGTCTTCCAAACTTGCAGGCAACAAGAAATTGAATTTTTTTTTGACACTCTCATTTTTTTCTTTTGAAGTCTGTTAATGATTTGTCTACACTATGTAAATGTGTAATTTTTGTTGACGATGATGCAATACAGAACTGGAATTAATCTAATTTCGTTTTTCTCTTCTCATTTATTGTTATATGGACAAAAAAATTGTTACTGAATTAAACTTTACATGTCATGTCAATTTTTTTGAAAAAAATTATAAAACAAAGCAATTTCTCCAACCAAGCCCGACATTTGAAAGTTGCATAAAGGTCAAGTGAAGGTTTCCACCTTGTCACCTTTGGCCGACCTGCTGAAGTCGCTGACACCAGTCTGCAAGCGGCGAGACAGACAGCGAACGCCCCCGTGAACCCCTCATCTCCCCTGCGTTCTCCAGCATGGTGGTGTCGTCTGTCTGTAGTCCATTTCCTAGTTGAACAGCAAGGCGGTAACCTCGACCCTCTCCACAAATAAACATCACTACCCACAACCCCCTGCGACGCCTCAACTTCCAGAACTGGCTTCGTTAGGCTCCGGGAGTGTTTCTCATTTAAACAAACAGTGCCGAAGATGGCGGAGAGTTAATGGTGTAAAGACGAAATTATCGATCCGTTAGAGAGACACGTCCATAAGGTAAGTCCTCCCAATGTATTTTTTGACATTCAGACACATATTTCAGCAGACTTTGCATTTGGTAAGCGAGGTGATATTGCACGGAAATGCTGTCCGCTTAGTTGTGTTCCCTGCGGCAGTGCACGCAAATTAGTATCGGTGCGGTACGCAGGGCACAGTGTACGCTCTTCGAAATGACACTGAACATTTCATCTCCTACTTTGCAGTCGGGACGATTAAACCTTTTGCATATTTATTTCGGCAAGTGAACTTTACACGAGCTGCCTAGTTTACACACGCACGCAGTTGGTGGCAAGTGTTTCTGCAGAACGTGTCTCGAAGTTAATGTTTTAAAAGCAAAACACGCACGCGACCAGCGTACGGTGAGACGTGTACGTTTGACCGCGTTTGACAGCGGCGATCGGCTGGCAGCTTGCTAGACAGTCTGTTCACGCCGCACGGTAGAGACTTGAGGGAGCGAAAGGTTTGCTGATCTGATGAGTGAACGCGCACGATCGCGCGTATCGTACACTGCGTTTTGCTGTTGCAAGCGTGCGATTTGTGGAAAAGATGCTGCCAGCCTGTCTGCAAGAGACGGAGTACGGAGCAATGGAAAAAGTACTCAAAGTATGTGTGCTTGTGCGTTAAATCGAGAATACTGTGAGCGCAATTGAGAGCGTGTGCGTGTCCCTAATTTTTAATTTTTTAATTTTTTAAATGTATTTATCCCTGTTGTGTCTGCTGTACAGTATGCCATCTACTCTAGTCTACCATCCGGAACGCGTCTCGCTGTGTAAATCTGCAGGGGGCAGCACAGCGGCCGTGCAACTGCACTTCTGTAACACCGGAGCACTCTTGCTTGATACCTTAGTCTGTCTGTCAGTCAGTCTGTCTGTTAGTCAGTGTGTGCACGTAAACCCCTCAAATACTTCTCCCCGCATTGGGTGTAAACCAAAAGAAAGTCAAATTGAGGCATGTAGTAGCAGCATTGCTTGAATTTGTCCTTCTAATGCATGTGTTTGAAGGCGCTCTGTATAGTTGCGCTCAATCTTGGTTCGAGTTCTACGAATATGAATGAATACGAGCAGCAAGTTGTAACAGAAGAGAAGCATACTGTAGTTATGTGACGTGTAATGACGTCAATAAACACGATTATTATTTTATCCGAGGAAAACACGATGATCAAGTGCACCTGTTGGATGGTTGAAGTTGTGTGCGACACTTGAATGTTTATGACCTAGAAAGATTCAGCCTACTTATTGAAGGAAACTTAATGCTGCAATAATACAAGACAAAATAAACATTAGGCTCCGCAATGTTGCACGAGCAAAACGAAAGAAAGAAAGAAAGAAAGAAAGAAAGAAAGAAAGAAAGAAAGAAAGAAAGAAAGAAAGAAAGAAAGAAAGAAACAAACAAACAAACAAACAAACAAACAAACAAACAAACAAAACAGCTTAGTATCCCCATTGCAAGTAGTGACCCCCTCTTTCCTCTTGTTGATTGTTTGCAAGAATCATTCTTTTTTATATATTTTTATTAAAGACAATTGGTAGTTATTATAAGTGGACTCTATGTTATACTGTATAATTAAAATTCAACTCAATATTGTTTCTGGATCTCGTTTTAAAAACAACCATAGCTGCACACAATGTTTATAAAATAAAAACAGACACGGAAAACAAAGACAGTCAAAGCAATAAATTAATAACAATAAAACTGTTAATACAATAAAACACTAATACAATGCGGCGTCAAAAGCAAAAGAATAAAAATGTGCTTTGAGACAATGTTTAAAAACGGACAGACCAATCCAATTACAGACCAATCAATCGTGCAGTGGCCTCAATAATTGTAAATCATGTGAACAGCACACAGTTGCACTGCACATCATCTGGCATGGCTGCTTACTTCCCAAGTGAAGAAGCATGGCGACCGCAGCGCCACAATCTGACGGACCCACAGTTGTCCCTGTGGCTCAGGTCTCGGCTGGATCTTGGACAGTGATGCACGATGTTTGTGCAAATTGAGGGGGAAAATGGGGACAGAGGTTAGCAGGAGATGCTGTCGAGTGGGTCAGGCGCTGGGGGCAGGGCTGAGAAGCCGCCTGGTCCTCACCCACCACCGGCTTGGGAAGCTTGGAGGGAGGAGGGGCACAGGTGGAGCCTCTCGCTGGAATTCTACCTGGAATTCTTCCATTGTTTTCTCCTGGTCTATTGTGCGCCGTTCTCTGCTGTGGAATCAGGAAGCTTTCTGACTCGAACGCTCCACATTCTTTACTCCATTCTGGCTCGTCTCTCAACCCCCCCCCCCACTGCCCCCTCCAGCCGCAGTGTGTGTCGACCGAACTGTTGTGCTGTTGTTATTGAGGCCCCTTCTCCATGTGTCAGGATGTGTTAAACAGGAATTAATCTTCACTCCTTCACATCGATTCAGCTCTGTGGAGGAAGGGGTCTTTTATTTATTTATTTAAAAATTTTTTGGGGGGGGAGCGCACTCATTTTTGTCCTGCTCCTGTCCAGTGGTCGATTCCTCTCTGCCTCATTTAATGCCGTCATGCCTATTTGTCCTTTTTGAGAGTCATAGCATGTTTTAGGGCCATATTAACAAAACTAACCTATGCATTTCAAAGGAAAACACTGGCAAAATAGAGGATGAAACCCTCGTGAAGGTGATTGGAGCTATTTTATCAATGTTGTTAATTAATTCATTGCTTGTGTGCCATTAAAACCTATTGAATCAAACAGACTGATTGAGTCATTAATGGCTCAAAAGTGCATGCTTTCAAATGAGCTCCCCACGGGCAGTAGAGTACATTTGAAATAAATAAATAAATAAATAAATAAATAAATGTATACGTTCTCATTACTTTTGTTGATTAATGATCATTTAGCAAGGCGTGGATTATCCAGCCACCAAAGTGAGTTCCCAATGTACTCCTTTCACTTCCCCCACTGCAGAAATGAACTGTTGAGCATTCATTTTTGCAGTGCACATTTAGATAAAGCACTACGTGGATTCAGGGTAGTGGTACAATCTCAAACTCACTTTAGTTGATAATTTCATTGTGCCTCAAGCTTTGCATCAGCACACTTGTCTCGGGGGCAAACGGTATGAGCCTCACACAGTATTTGTTTTGTCTGAAGCAGTGAGTACTTTAAGACAGGAGGAGACAGCAACCGGCTTGTTTAGTAGGCACAGTGAGGCGAGGTTTACACTGCAGACAAATCCCACCCAGATGGGATTTTTTTTTCTGTCCATATTGTCAACTGTATCTATTTTTTTAATGACAATCTGAACAGTTCAACTCAATTTTTTTTTTTAGTTTCAAATCCAACCATCATATGTAGTCTTAGAAAACATATTCTCAGTATGAATGGCCAGGTCACATACATCCAACCTTGATTTCATCCAAAGTCCAAAATTTAATATATTTAATAAACCCAACTTGAAAATATTTCAAGTATGAATAATAATAATAATTTTATCCTCACACTTTATTTTCCGATTTTGAATTCCCATCTGCAGTGGTACTTAAGAAATGCGAACATCCCAAAGCTTAAAAAATGTGGAATTAAATCATACAGGAATAAGTGCAGGAATTAATTTAACCGAATAAAGGAATATTCTTTTTATGATTATTGCACATTTAAAAAATTTTGTTTGTGGGCAGGAAAATAACTCATTCATTAAAATGTGCATTGTTGACATGCAACCCGATGAGCAAAGCCTTGTGAGTGGGCACAATGCCAGGGCAACTACTGACAGCGCATTCTTGGTTACACTTTTCCTTTCTCTGGCTGGAGTGATTCAGTACAGTCCATCTCTGCTCGCTTCATTTTTGGTCTGAGACGAACGTCAAGTGGCCATCTCGATGCCTTTCTTATACGTGAATTTGTTAGTCGCTCATGGCTCCGGATTCCTGTCGTTTAGCTCTTCTCGTGGACGCTTCTTCTTCTCCTCTGTCTTTTCGCAGACACACAAAGGACTCAATTTGATTTCTCAAGTGGCGTCCTCAAGCTAAGTTTGTATCAGTACTATCGGGGGAGTCAGGCTTTCCTTTGTGTCAGTGATTATGTTCTCGTGTGTTTGCATGTAAGAGAGATGACGAATGAGAGACGATGAGGAAAGGAGGTAGAGGAGGGGGTAAACAAGAGGAGAAGAGTGGCTGTAATAAAGCAGCGACACCCACAAAAATTCCCGGCGTGCTGTAGCATCCAGCTGTTACTGGTTGCGCGAGGCTTGGTTGCCACAGCAACGCAACCCTTCGCGCCTGCTCAAGGTCGTTCATCCGGCGCCGAACTGAGCATCATGCAGCACACACTGTAGGATGCTCGCGAGAAGAGGCAATGATAAAATGACTTGCAAGTGACCAATGGAAAGACGGCACTTGAGTGAAATGCTGCAAGTGAACATACACAGCATCCTCTACAGCCCCCCACTTTTTTTTTTTTTTTTTTTTTTAAACAACAAGAATTGAGGAACCCATGCACATGTGGCTCTGTCGGCTCTGCTAAAATATTTATCCTGTTAGTCGGGAAAAGACTAACCAGGATTTCCTCTCCTCCTTTCCAGGTTTGCTGTTTATCGGTAATGATCCCTACTTGTTAAAAGCAAATTAGGTTGGAATGAATCTCTGACTTTTTACACACACACAAATAAAATAAAAAAGATTAAACAAAAATGAGTTGCGCTTGAATTTGGGCTTTCACTAACAAATTGTTTTCTAATAATTGATTCCATCGTTTACTCAGATAATCACCGCCCCCCAACACACAAACTGCACAGTTGACTTTTTTTAGTACAATATTTGACAGCGCTAAGCACATAATACATTGGCTAAGGATGATGTAAATATTATTAACGCTGCACCTAGAAGTAAACATTATTTTCACATTATTTCTTTATTTCAACTGGTTGTTCATGCATCTTTTGTTCTTGTAAAAGAACCATGGACTGTTTGCATTATCCTCAAGTAGAACTCTTGTAGTCTTATGTTTTTCCTTGCTTTAAGCTAATAGACGCTTATTAAATGGGTTCCTCACAGGGAGGTGTGTGGCTTCAAGAAGGCCTGCTCTGTGTTTTTACTTATTTTCCATTGTAAAAATTCAGACCTGTAATATGCCTTTTACATGCACCCCCCCCCCCCCCCCCCCCCACACACACACACACACACACACACACACACACACAAATAAATGCACAGAGCCAAACTTGAGGTAAATGTTACCAGATGCAGCTCGGTGAGGCAGCAGCTTCAACTCTGCCTGAACCCCCGTCTATTACGTGACCACCACCTCAACTTGGTTCACCCCCGTCCTGCCTTTTTCCTCTGCTGCCACTATTGCTCTGCCCCAGCCACGCACGCACACACACGCACGCACATAATCATCTCCTTCCAGTAGATCCGCTCTTCAGTGCCAGCAACATCACTCATTTCAGCATAGCCTGATAGCCCCTCCAAGGTCCGCTACACCCACGTCGTCACCATGATTTGGAGCAGCGTGGTGGGCCAAGTGAATAGCATCTGACCGACGACCTTTTTTGCTTCTCTTCCAAAGTCACATTGTGCTGTGATATGACAGTTATGTTTATCACTCATCAAGTATATTTATATAGATACTAGAAACGTAGCAGGTTGCAACTTCCTGGGAATTTCTCAGTGACATACATGTGACTAAGGAGATTTTCACATGACGTACAGACAGGACAGTGGATTAGGCTCGTGGATGAGGACACAGCACAGTTGCTGTCTTACCTATGCAAGACTGTAAAGCTGGCTAGGTAGCATCGAGAGCTAATTTGTTCGATCAACTTTCCTTTGCCAGCACTCTACGCCACTTTCGTTCTCACATTCTCACAACAAACTGTTATTCCTGTGAGGTCTGAGACGTATAGTAAACAACAGTGACTGTCTCTTCGAAGAGACGGGGAAGGAGTAGAATATTCATATTTATTTGATGCAGAATGAGGAAAAAGATGGAGTGGTGTTCTCTGGGGTCTTTTTAACAGCCATTGTTTGGGTTTCTCATGGTGATAAATCGAATTTGGGATTACTTCTGTCCTTCCATCCTTTGTAATTGGGAAAAAAGTGGAATCTACTGTAATAAAATGTTTTGATTAGTTTTTAGAGCGAGATGGTTTATATGGTCCAGACTACAATGTGTTCAAAATGTCTGGTTAGTTTTTAAATAGAATAATCATTACAGTTTTAGATCATTGGTTTCACTGACACCAAGAGGTTGATTTATTTGTAACTTTGTACTCCAATTTCAAATAAGACCAAATAGAATGAAAATGCTCCTCAATCGGAATAAAAAGGTTGAATCCAAATGGGGCTTTGTTCGGATTCACTTGGGCGACGTATTCCTTTTGTGTGACTTGGAGAGCAAAAACATTTGCAATGGGTTTGAAGTATGAAATATGAAGACTAATTTTCTAGCAGTTTTTTTTTGCTGCTCTTGAATGCCGTGCTACTTGAGATGATACAGATGAATAAGGGGGTTTTGGATACTTGGTACATGTTCCAACAAGACTGCAAGGTCAACAAAGAGTGATGTTTTGGTTCTTAAATAATGGTGAGTGAGATAGAGAGGTCCCCTTTCAAGTGCGTGAAGGTGTTAAAATTACCTCAGCAAAATGAGTATGGTAGTTTCTAACTCTAGCCTTTTCCTGCTATGGTATAACAAGAACTTTGCCGTTTGCTGTAAAATACTTATTATGCAAGCGATGGGTTTAAAGGAAGAAAAACCTGACTTCAACCCTATTGAAAGCTTGTGGCACATCTTTAAAAAGACATGAGGGTGAATTGTGTTCTTGCTTGTTCAATAAGTGGCGTGTTGATAGCGAAGACTATGGTACTTTAATCCAAAAATATAAATATTTCTTTGATTGTCAACACGTTAACATTTTTTGGTGCAATGCCTTTCTTTTTTAATTTGATTTCTTTTCTAAATGTGCTTCAGGAGGTCCCTTGTCTCAACAGCAATTAGACTGTTTAATGCATCAATTGAGGGCAGTGGCTCATGACTGGGGCCCTATTTATTTACTTTTATCATTTGGACTCAATGTTTTATTACCAGGCTGCCTCTCTTTTATACAGTAGCTATCCATTTGTTTATGTGGTTGTGCATAGGTATGTACAGAGCCATGTGAGATGCCAGAATTCTCTCAGCGGTCATAGTTTTTATTTATTTGATTGCCCAACCTAACGTAATAGTAAATAATTAAAGCAGTCACTGCCTCCCTAACCCACGGAGGCTTGTAATATCCACATTCGTCCACACCAATAAGGAGAAAACAAAGGGGGTGTGCAGGCAGACTGAAGGTTGAAGAAAAAAAAAGGTCTTAATGGAAGGTAAAGTGAGTAAACATCAATCCGAAAGAGACAGAGGAGAGAAAACTGAGCAGCGGGGCAGAGCAAAAAAGAAAACAAGCCATTAATTATTTACTTGCGGGTTGACCTTTAGCTCTGGCCACTTGTGTTAAGCAGAGAACAGTGTTGCGTTGAGTATTGTCACGTTAGGAGACTGTCACATGATCTTACTGAGTGAGTCACATTCTCATCCAGAGCCAACCTATTAAAAAAGGATTACTTTATTATTCAAATAAAAACTTTAAGACCCCATAAAGTCATTTTTGTGATGTGCGTCCAAAAGCATTGTTCTAAAATGCATCATCTTATCCACTTGAACACAACCTCAGTGGTGTCTTACAAGTCGACCGCCGTCGATTGCTTTGGAGGTTTTTTTTTTTTACCTCATTGGTGGCATCCACACTGAGGAGGGAGGGCAGGGCGTAAGAGAGCGCACATAGCTTCAGAGTACCATCTTCTTCACTGCCAATTTGCTATCACACCTTCTCTTTGACTTTGTAAGAATAAAGCCTGATCTCATCGGACTGTATAGCGCACAAATGGAGGGGGAGGTGACAAAGTCACTGCAGTGTGTGCGTACTGTGTCTGTGTTAAGATCATTCACGGCAAGTAAAAGACTCAGAACGTTTATTGGATTTAAAAGGCAGACTTTCTTTACTGGGAATAATCTCAGTTTAGATGGAAGGCTTTTTTGAAACTCAAAGATGAACAGGAGGACTTGCGCAGGAAAATAACATAGATAAAGGTAAGACAATGACATTTTTTAAATTTGACCTACAGTCAAGATATATGTCCCAAACATGCCCACAATTGGGAAAACTTTCAGCCTTTTGCGCGATGCCATAGTCTCGAGTTGGTTCTCAGTGTGCTCTGATTTTTCTGTTTGTTTATTTTTAAATCCACCTCCATCATGACACTGCCTGACCTCGCAACTGGGTTGACCAGTTTGTGGTCTGTATATGTGTGGCCTTAAATCACAAAATGTCATTTTTGCAAGTGTGAAAGCTTGCATTGATGAAGCTGTCATCTTTGAAATTGTGCCAAAATGTGGCATGTTTCTTAAAAAAAAAACTGAAAGAGTTTATTTCTCAACTCCTTTGAGGATGGCTGCTGATTTAGCAGTTTGGTCTTTGCACATTTTCCTGAGTTGAATTGGCGTGTGACAACCTCAAAGTGAGCAGGTACTTGAGAAATGAGTGAGGACTATTGCTATTCACCAAACAAGCCACTTTAAATTGAAAAGTAGTGGAACTTAATCTTTACTACTGTAAAAAGATTTCATCGTCGTCCAAAACGGTTTAATATGTAGAAATCCACTTCCTGAATACACTAGTGACAACATATTCTGACATCATACGTATGCAGACAAGCTGTTGCCGCTAACCATGCATTCAAATGTTAGTCCCAATTGCCGATCCATGACAACAGCAAAGGCAAAAAAGCAATCTGAAAATCAAGCTGACAACAAAAAACTGTCTGAGGAGGATGGGTGAAAAGGCCAAAGGTTCTGGTTCCAGGGGGCCATACTGTACATCAGGGGTCTTCAATACTGGTCCTTAGGCTTCAGTGTTATATGTTTACCTGCTGTAACACATCTAATTGAAATGATCAGCAAGGTATTCAGAAACAAAATAATGATTTTGGTCATTTGAATCAAGTATGTTGAAGTGGGGAGACATACAAAACATGCAGGACACGGGACCCCGTGGACCAGGATTGACAACCCGTCCTCGACATTGTTCTAGCTCTAACGGACTATCCATTTACAGTGTAGACAGTAAACTGGACCAATCAACATATGGTAGCTTACAGAAACTGGCCGACGTTTTTCCCTTGAATGGGTACCCCATTGGTCCAGTGGCAGTTCACTGAGCCACTTAGGATATAGTACAGTCCGTTACCCCGCTGCTAGTTTCATAGTCTTGAAGCGATAAGAATGTGTAACAATCGTGAGTGGAAAAAAATCTTATCCGAAATACTTCGAAATGTGCAGAAATCACAAATATGTTTGTCAGAGGAGATGCTTTAGCCTCCATTACTGTAACAACAGCAAGTTGAACAGCTGAATGGTTAATAGAGCAGCAGGCAAATGAAGAGCAGACACAGACATTGCAGGCTTTCAAAAGTACAGGACAGACTGACCGGCAAAATGTAACTGCCGCTAAGCAGATTGTAACATTTGGATAATAGAGGGCGCCACTTTGAGTTAATGGAAGTAATGTTATCTAATGTTCACTAAATGTTTGTTAAAAAAAAAAAAAAAGTTTGTAAAACATAAATAAATCACTGTTGTGCTCTGCTAATGATGAGAGGCCTGGACTGTGTTTTTTTTTTTTTTTTTTGTCCCAACCCAGCCGAGTCCCAGTGACATTCATTCATCCTATCTTCATTCCACCTCATTCCCTTAGCGCAAGCATAAAAGGGGTCACTTGACTTGAAGTCGGAAGGACCGATGCCTGAGCGCTAGCTGTGTCATAATCGTTATCGTCATTACCTAAAATGTGTTCAATAAAATGGAGGACGTAGCTCAACTTTATGACTTAAAAAAAAAAAAAAGAATATTGCTTGCAAGGTGTCTATGTCAAATGCAAGCTATAATTTACGTCGACATCACATTATCGTCCTCAACTGAGGTCTTGTTGGACATTTAGCAGCAACCGCTTTTGTTTTGAAATATTTTCAAGCAGTCTTTATATAACATTCTTGAAGACCTCTTGTATTATTTTGGTTACTTTGGCAAATCATGACATGCATGTTGAAGGGTCACATAAAATGATGTTGCTGGGTCAGGTCTGGCCCCCGGGCCTTGAGTTTGACACCTGCGTTATAGCCATTGTTGGTGATCCAGCTTCCACATGGCAATGACATATTTTAGTCATTGAAAGCTGGTCTGCCACCAACACAAATTTGAATCTGTTCAGTTCTGTTCTGACCAGGGGGTGACTGCTCCCCTTTGAGCATTTGTCGTGACAGACTTCATTTGCACAAAGAAGAGAAATACAGCCTGTGGAGTTAAGAGGGAGGGCAGCTTGTTGCGATGAGATTGTGGTCCCATGACAAACAATGTGTGCTGTTTGTTTTTGGTGCAGAGAGTTTCTATTTACCCACAAAACAAACAGGATAAGGTCCCGGAGAAAGGTTAAGGACGTGTTTTAGGGGAAGATTACATTTCACTGATGGGATAGCTTTGTGGTTGTAGTGTCACAAGGGGATTTGAGTGAGCAGTAGAATGCACAGGGCACTTGAGATTGTTGCATCACAAGTGCTCAGTGTGTAACTTTAAACCTCGATGGGCCTCTTGCCCAAGGAAATAAGAGGTAACTTTCCTGTCATAAAATGATGTTAACTATCTTTATTTTTGTATATATAGATATAAAATTCGCTCTATAAGATGCACTTACATTATGCTGCCCCCCACTTTTGTACATAGCATGATGTTGGCCCATAGAGTGACAAAGGTGGCACTAGTTTTTGAAATGTGGGAGGAAGCAGGTGTAACTTGAGAAAACACTGTGCTGCCTTGGGAGATGTAATTTGTCATGCATGCAAACTGATACTTCTGATCATCTGATAATCAGCAAACAGACTTCTCCCTTTAGTCTCAACACGTGTTGGACATTGATCACACGTCACAGAGCTCCCCCGCCCCTCCCTTTTCGCTCTGTGTGAAGGAAGCAGACAGTTGTACAGTTGATGGCAGAAATGAACAACAGGGGAGCATAGTCCATGTCTGTGCCTGTTAATTAATCAAACATATGCACAATGATGTGGTGGAGAGGCTATTGAAAATTCACACACACACACACCAAGTCTCTTTAAAGGCCCAAAGCATTTCCACTCGACAGCAGCCATGCTGACTCTCTGCTCGCTTACTTTGCAGAGTTGCCCCTCCCCTCTCTGATGCTGTGATCAAACTGCAGCCTCTCCCCCTTCGGAGACGCACATGCTCCGTTTGTATGCCCACACACATGCACACACATGCACACACATGCATACATACACATGCACACACATGCACACACATGGACACATGCACCCGCTGCTGACCACGCTGGTATTAAGCAGGGTGAGCCACCGTAGTTGCTTGGTGAGAATAGTAATTTTTCCGTAATCATCCCAAATACATAATTCAATAGGTGAACAAAACAATTGAGTCGGAGTCTCAATATTGTTAGTAGATCTTCTCTGCGAGGGTCAAAGTTGTCTACACAGCCGTAGCCTCAATCTGATTGGCTGCGGAAAGGTGAAATTAAAACCATGGTAAACTTTTGACCTCACTAGGAGCAAGCTGAGGAACGCCCATCGCTTTAGCGAGCGCTCCTTCCCTCCCATTGCCTTCCTTTGCTCCTCCCTATGCCACTATTCATATCCAGTTATTCCACCATTTACGCAGCTTTTTTGCTTCCTTGCAGTCCAAAGCATCGCTACTTCACTCCCCCCCACACACCACCGCCATGCTCCAGCTGTATTTCGCTGTTTCTTTATCCCCAATGAATTTGCCTTGCTGCATATAGTCTGCTGAGGATGGAGGGAGGGAGCACTGAGCAGGAAAAGGCTGAGGGGGAGGGTGTAGAGAGGGAGGAGACAGGCAGAGAGGGGGATGGGAGTAGAGACTGAGGGAGCAAAGCAGCAGAGGAAGCGATGGGGAGAGAAGAGCAGGAAGGAATGTTCTTGAACGTGTGCCATACTCTCTCCCCCTTTCTCTCCCTCCCTCCCTCTCTCACTCTCTCTCTCTCTCCCTCCCTCTACCCCTCTCTCAGGCACCCACTGCTCCACAGTAAAGAAAATCTGAAGAGGAGCGAATGTATAAATAGAGCCTGCAACCGGCGCTTTGACGGCTGAGCAGTGGGGCGGGAAGAGCCCATTCTTTCTGCTGATCGTTTCTCTCATTACACATCAAACGCCGTGGATGGGGGTCTGCTTTGTGTGCATGATATCTTGAGAAGCTCTTTGCTTTATGTGCAAACGCTCTATTAAAGAAGCCCCTCTTGTCTTCTTGTTCTCTACATGCACATTTGTCAAAATAGCGGGCATCATTGTTTTGAATTTGGAAATAAATGCAGCGATGAGGGGACGAGAACTAGTCGACTGGGATGAAGAGGGTGCTGGAGGGTGAGACAGTGGGTTAAGAGGTGAGCCAGTGGATGTTACTGAGTTAAGCAGACTGAGCTAGTGGGATGGGGGGAGGGGGTTACAGTGGAGGCTGAGACACCTGCTTGAGCGCATGAGAGCTGAGCAGCGCTGCTCCGCTGCCTCCCACCACACACCCGGGGCGCCATATGGCCTCGTAATGTATGGAGTGCTCGACAATTTTGGAGGACTGTCTCGTCCCTCGCTGCCGTCCTCTTCCTCCCACCTCACTCCTCTGGACTCGGCCAGCTAATTACTTCAACCAGGAAAGCGCCGATTAGATCCATACAGGCACTCACTCCCATTAGGTGAGGGCCGTGCAGTGCACTCTCTAATGGCCTTCTCCTGCTCTATTTTTTTTTATATTTTAAACAACCATGGAATTGATGATTTACTCTGTAGTGGAGTCTGAGTTCGCAACCAGTGCGGCAAGGTAGCACGTGCAACATGATTTCTGAGCAGGAAGTGTTTAGTATGTGTATGCATCCTGGAGTGGTGACTGACACACGAGGGTGTGTGGGGGGGGGGGGGTCGTTCACATGTTGCCATGCAGTTTCCCCGCCTGGTTGCCATGTGCTTTTCGTCTGTAGGAGTGATGGATAGCAGGCAGGCAGGTAATGTGATTTAGATGTGCCACTAAGAGTGTGTGTGTGCGTGCGTGGAGCCGTATCTGTGTGTGTTCCGGAGCATCTTCTTGTATTTCTCCCCCCCCTCTCTTCTGCAATCACTCCCACCATACATCACCCCTTTTTTCCTAGAGACTGCTTTTTAGCTCGTTTAGCAACTAAGAGGAACAAAACAAGAGGTTCTTGTGTTTATTTGGTGAATTTGCCAAAAGAAAGAGTGAAGAAGTAACAAGTACTGTAGACATATAGTTTTGTGGTTTCTCGCAAAAACCGCACCAATGGGGTATTGTGGACCCATGTCAAATTCCCACTCAAATGTCTGGCGGATTTTTTTCCCTTTCACGCTCTCAGAAATACGATCGATGAAAAATAGTGTTCCTTTCCCCGCACACCTTGAGTAGTCCTTCACTTTAAATTTTGACACACTGTTCCCTGACCGTAATGACTCTGGCTGTATCAATACCAATATTGGGTATCAGCGCGTGTAAAAATTTAGTAAGCTAGTAGAATTTTTTTTATTGGTATCTAGCAACTAAGCAGGATGGTGTGATTCTGGCAGTTGCCTTTGTTTGCTCGATGGTAGCGGAGGAGAGAATGAAGATGATGACAATATTTTAAAGACAACATGGGTACTCCTGGGGCTGGTGTCTTTCGGGGTGAGCCGAAGGTGGCGGCCGAGAACATGAGCTGAGCAGTCTTTATCTTATCAGGCTCGTTTCCCCGAGCTCTGCGTACTGTCTTTAGAAAGCTTCATTTCCGCCTTGAGGCGTCCTCACGTGGCGTAATGAGCCGCTCCAGGAAGACTTGCTGTTGTTGTTGAGAACATGCACTTTGATGCCTGGCAAGTGTGATTCAAATGTGAGATTAAAGTTCAGCTAAGGGTTTTAACATAATCACTTTTGGCAGCCCTCGTTTAGTGTACTACTGTGCTGTTGACTTTTTTCAAAGTATCAGACTGCTGAGGTTTGTCACATTCTGTTTTAATGTATGCAGTTGTTCATAAGTTGAGACATTTCAGGTCAAATAAAAGGAGACGCAGCAGATGTGTTGCAAAATTACGTTACTGCTTTTCACTCGCCAGAAATGGGAAGTCAACCAGAAGTCTGCCTCACACAAACCACTCCGTCCCGAACACACCCCTCAACTATTGGTTCCATGGGGGCTGTTGTCACCACAGTAGGTCGTCCAATACTGTAACTTACCTTTAGAGCAAAGTCGAAGTGCATACGTAGATAGAAGAGAAGGAGGAGGAGGAAGAAGGAGAAAGTATTGTTGGTAACAGGCAGAGTTGTCATCAGAGAGCTCATCGCTGGGGATTTCTTAACTTTGATGGATTCCTTGAAGAGTGCGGAGTTCAGGTGAGGCTGCTGAGGTGGCATTGTAGAAGATTTGCTTATTGTCACTCATCTTCTTCTTGTCAATTACGTAAGCCTAAAGTAAATAGTCGTAGCGTGTATATGGTCAAAGATCCATTTCAACCGGGCTGGCAGTGAAGTTAATTGCAGGTCGCAAGATATCCAACTGGTCTTCTTCTCATCAGGGATGAGTTTTGGAAAAGCGTGTTTGGAGCAATGTTTTCATCTCCCAAAGTCCAATTGTGTATTTTTCAGTGACCCTCTAAAGCAAATGTGTATTACCTTTACTTAGCGAGCCTTTTTTTTTTTTAGGTTGACGCTGATAAGGGTGGTCCTGCTCCCCCTCCAACCACCACTAGTCGTGTTTATTGTTTCTTTATCTTGGTGTGCCGTTTTTTTTTTTAGTTTTTCGTAGAACTGCACTCATCCTCTCGGTTTAAGTGCTTGTTGTGTTTTGCGTCCCTCGAAAGAAGCCATAAAGGCATTTTATTTGGTTCATTTTCTGAGTCCACTATTTGATATGAACTGGTAAATGTTAGCATTGCAACTTTGGTTTCCTTTACCTTCTTGGAACGAGTGAGTCATGCAAGCACCTATTTCCTGTTTTGAAAATGCAAATGTGGGTGATGTCGGCCCACAGCAGAGGCACACTAACTGCCTGGATGAGATTCACAGTTCAGCAAGTCATGCGCTTTGCTTCTACTCTTTCTCCTCGACCCTCATTTGGAAGTGTGAGGTTGTGCGCTGTGATTGCAGTAATTGGTCTCTAAAGATGGAAAGTTGTCACTCAACTTGAGAGCCCGTTGTTTGTAATGATTGCTCCTCAGTGTTACATTTTTAACTTCAACAAGCACAATTTTAAAGCTTAGTTTAGCGGAGCTCCTCCTCTTTGCTACCTACGAGGTTACCCGTACACATAAGCTAGGAGTTAGTGTTTGTGTTTTTTTTTGTTTTTTTGTCGGATTTGTTTAAGCGCAGGCAAAGAGCCAAAATGTGGCTCAGTTCCTGTTTTACTCCAGTGTCATCGCTCGATTTGTTGGCTCTAAGCATGCACAATACATTGTCCCTGAGTACACGCAGATTTGTACACATCTGGGTGTGCTGTGTTGTATTGTATCAGGAAACACCCTAAAACGCAAGTTTTGCTTTTTTTCTTGCTCATCTCAGAGGATAGACTGTAAATCAATGAGACATGTTGTGTTGAAATACACTGAACAGCAATCTTGAGATATTTGCTCAGATTAAAAAAAACTAACAAATAAGATTGAATTTACGTTTGGTTAAATGATTTTAGAACAGTGGTTCTTAACCTGGGCTTGATCGAACCTTCGGGGTTCGGTGACTCCACTGCGGAGGTCCGAACACACCTGATTTATTGTGTAAATTCGTGATGACGTGTATCTCGCAAAGGCAACAGCAGAATTCACACTGATTTGCAGTTATGCAATTTGTTGTGAGTTCATGCATTGTGTTGTTTTTGTTCACGATCATGCACGGCTCATTTTGTGCACCAGTCAAAAACATGTATATCTTGAATTTGAAAAATTCTTTCTTTTTTTTTTAACTAAAGCGAGGTCCGGTGAATGCGCATATGAAACTGGTGGGGTTCGGTACCTCCAACAAGGTTAAGAACCACTGTTTTAGAAGAAAATAATGTTTTAATGTGGATTTTTTTTTTAACTGCGCACGCCATGTGTTTCACTCAATTATAATTAATAGTGTTGTAAATATCAGTTTATGATGTACTCACAGAACTGATTAAGTTCATAACTTGAGGCTCCGCTGTATGATTTTTTTTTGTGTTGTTTTGATTTAACATAGGTAGGAAGCACATGGCCAAATTGCACGTCCTCCTGTATGTATATTTTTCATTGAAGTCTAATCAGGAATCCCCATAATTTAGATAAAGTAGCTCATTTAAAAAAGAGAGAGAGACATACAAGGTTATTAGAAAGGGCGACATCTGTTCTTTAACTAAAAATCAGCATTTTATTCCTCCTGTTACTCGTGTAATGTTCAGAGTTTAGCTAAAGGCACTTAACAGTGATTAGACCGCCTCTATAAAGTCTGGCCATATCTCCCATCTTTGTCAACAAAAGGTGATTAAAGATCTCAAGTGAATCTTGGGAGCATCACCCATTTATAACTTTAGTTTGTTGCACTGTAGATGTTTCAAGTGAAATTTAATCAGGTTTGATTAAGGGCTTTACATGGATTTGAATTTAATAAGAGGATTCAATATAGGATTAAGATTCAATCAAAAGCTAGCGTGGCCTTTTCCCTCGCTCGGCGGACTGCAGGTTTGCGATGCTAAATACAGCTTGATGACTTTTGCAGAGATGAAAGTTAACTAATAAACTCGTCAAGCTTTACTTCTAAGGCCGTCTTATGACTTTATAACTTCACTTACTTGATAATGTCACATTCACATTGCATGATTTTTACTCCACACTCGTCTTTGCTGACTTGGTCTGTTCTCATCCTGTCCTCATTCTCCACTCCAATCAAATTTGCCTCATAACTGAGGCGACATTTGCCATTGTTGTTTGTTCCGTATAACGGAACTGTATTGTGGTTTTAGCAGAAGTTGTGGAAAAATTGAAAGTAAAAAATTAAAATCAAATCAAATACAAATGAGCACTTGGATGAGAGTAGTGGTGGGTAAACGGCATTAAGAAACATGAGTGGACATAACATGGACTTTTTTTTTTTTACTTTTTTTATTTGGGCAATTCAAGACTGTATTACATAATGTCACCTCAAATTGGCGCCGTGGTAAATCAGCTATTCTGAACATTGGCATTGGGACGCAATCCTCCATTGACGTTCATCCAATTATTGGCTTCTCCATCAACATCCCCAGTAAACTTTAAACGAGCTGCATCTTTATTGCATCTTTAAACCGCTTTTACAAGAGGAAGATGCTGTTAGGTAAGGTATTTATTGCTCAAGCGTTTGTTGAAATGCAAGCACGTAGTAGACATTCATACAGCAAAGTGCCGCTAATCGAGGACCATGTC
Source organism: Syngnathus scovelli (assembly GCF_024217435.2). Classification (NCBI taxonomy): domain Eukaryota; kingdom Metazoa; phylum Chordata; class Actinopteri; order Syngnathiformes; family Syngnathidae; genus Syngnathus; species Syngnathus scovelli. Next base: position 12,026,696 of record NC_090848.1, on the reverse strand, counting down.
GACAAATGGGCATACTCATCATAATGTGTTGCATCCTTTTTATCTTCCATTTTCATGGCTTTTTCCAAATTAAAACAAGGAGCGGGAGTTCCCGCTCACACGTGCCTTAAGATGACGCTGTCCAACTCCATTTGTCTCCCCTCTCAATTAAAAGGAAACACGTCGGCTGAAGGAGGGTCTTTGTTGGTGTGTTAGAGTCCATACATCACTTAAAGTGGAGCAGTCGCCTCCCCACTCCTTCAAACACACACACAGTCCCCATCTGCTCCTAATCATGAGTGCAGCCAGCGGTCAGGTCGCTGACGGTCAATAGCACACGAAACACATGCACACATGTAAACACACACTGTGCGGACCAGTCAGGCACACACTCTTGGTGTGCTGGCCTGTAAACCTTTTCCTAAAATGTGACCACACGCGCACGGAGGCACAGCGACAAGGTGAACATGAGATGCTGCTGGTGTGCTTTACAGATGACAGGGAGTCATGGAAACGCCCCGCGCTCTCCATGGTTACACACTCGATTCCCCCGTGGGATCTCTCCGGTGATTGTGGAAACCGTGCACTTATGGTGCGACTAAACACACACACACGTGTGCTCTTAATCTTATCAAGATTTAAATTGACACAAATTAACCTATTAGGTTTTCTTTAGGATGACAGTGGCAGGGATTAGCCTGTAAAATCTTTTTATTTCTCTGCAGCCACAAAGCAAAATATAATATTTGTCATTTAGTAGAAAGAATATGCAGGGACTGTGTTCATTTTGTAGTACTGGAGGAATAATTGGCTGTTTTTTTTTTTTTTTTTTTGCTCTAGGGGTGTCTTAAGAATTGTTCTGCTTTTAATCCACATTGTTTTATCTTTCTTACTGTGATACTATTTCAGAAAGTGCTTAACGGGACTAACTGTAATGTTACTACATATTATATTTCAACATCCCTTAGTCTGCTATGGCTCATGGTTGGGATTGAATGAGGGCAACTTTCCATGTGTTTTTGTTCATGATATCTAAATCTCATAGTTTCCTTTATATTGTAATCAACAATATAGTAAGTTGTTACAATATCAAGTGTTCAACCTTTTTACTCACATTTCGTTGTCGACCAGATTCCACTGACCAGTCACCATAAGAAGCGGTCAGGGAGGTGGTGGTCTGATTGTCCATCACTTCAGCCCTAACTATTATCCCACGTGGTTGGCATGGCAACGGTGGACCAGGTTTAGAGAGTGTCTCGTTGTTGCCACATTCTTGCAACATCCCGACCTAAAACAGAGCCGCGCGCTTCTTCTAATACCGATGTTGTATGGAGGTGTGTTGGCAGGTTTGAATCTTTGTCAGGGTTTCCATCAAGACATGAGGCGGGTTTGCTCAGTGGCGACTCCAAGATGAGGGAAACAAAAAAAAAAAAAAAAACAAGGATGCTTTTCAGGCAGAGGAGAAAATGAAGTGTGGGGAGGCAGCATATACACAGGAGGAGAAATCAAATTATTTCTTGTGCTCCGCCTGCCGTTGTGGCTGAAGGAGAGCATTAATCTTTTACCTCCGTCGGCAGGTGACACCACGGGAGCGCGTGCGCAGACTTAACTAAATCACACTGGCTTTCATTCACACGCTGCTGCCGATGCTCTGTTATTGCACAGATAACAGGATGAATACATTTCAGGCCAGCGCGAGGGTAAATTCGAGGAGGTGTATGCAACGAGTACGGCGGGGGTTAATTTTGAGCGAGTGAAGTGATCAGGAAGTGACATGTTTTTCAAAAGATGGCTGTGCTGAACAATAATTGACCAGTTAGTTAACATGCTGTACAACATCAACATCATGTTTTAAAACAAAACAAAAACATATGCATCAGTAGTCATTTTTAAAGGAAAACTGTCAAATGTGTCAGCATGCTAGATTTTTACTGTAGGTTTTATTGTATGACTACATTAACCCTTTATGATTTTAGTTCTTTTTTTTTTAAATATTATTTTTTTATTATTTTTTTAAATGTGTTTTTATGCAGATGATTTTTTTTTAAATATAATAGATTTTACTGTAGGTTTTATTGTATGGTGACATCAACCATTATATGATTTTAGTAATTATTATTTTTTTAAATATAATGATTAAATATGATGACATTCCAGCAAATTATTCTAAATAGGTAACATGCATTACATAACTCATTGTTTTCTTCTCTTTAATATGATTTGTCAGCTATGTATTTGTCTATAAATAATTCCACCTAATGACAAAATCATTTGTACTGTATATAAATGATAGTTCCAAATTCATATCTCAGATTTTTATTATAGAGAATATTTATTATATTCTATATCTATATATTTCTATTCTATATCTATATTATATTTATTATAGAGAATATTATTATAGTAAAACATGAGTAATATACTTTTGATAATAGTTAGTTTTCGAGTACACAATACAAACCTTAGGTGCGCTTTACATGACCTGCTAAAGAAGACATGGATAGACATTAAAGAAGTTGAACCGTGCTATCTTATGCTGAACGCTAACAGAAATCGACACTTGAAATGAACAATGTGTGATCGTTTTAAGTGTCCGGTTTAGTGCGTGCAATCACTATGAAAAACTATCGTACCATTTTGGAATTCATATTTGCTTTAAATGCTGGAATTCTAAATATTCTGACATTTTACCACTCCTGCTTCCCTGGTGCGACGCTGGTCTGTGTATGGCCAATGGGACATTGTGCCTGTGTCAACGGAGATTACGAAAGAATGACTGGTATGATCGTTTCATCCTTTTACCACAAAAAGACTGAAAACAGGAAATTCCAGCCCGGGCTTAAATTTGCCACCAAAGGTTGGGTTTACTCATACATGGCTAAAGTCACACTATTTACTAATTAGTGCTACTTCAAGAGAGAAAACCCCCCTTTTTATTTTTTTTCAAAATGTGTATAAAAATGTATTAGCCAGCTGTCATTGCAACTTTAACAGTTCAGACTAGGGATGGGCGAGAATCCAGGAACTAGAAATTAGAAAAACAGAAAATTGCTTTATTGGCATATACTATAGGATAAAATTTAACATTTAAAAAATGTTTTTGGGGGAAATTTTAAAATTACTAGTGGAACCAGTGCCTGGTCTCTACCGATATTGGTCTGGGAAAAAAGTGGAATCGAACATCCTTAGTTTAGACCAGACGTTTGTACCCGATCAAGTCTCAAGCAGTGTGAAGGCGAGTTTATCAGACGGGCCCTCAAAAGTGCTGCCCACCTACGTGTTGCATTTTCCACTGTGTCAATCTGTGACGTTAATTGCATGATGGCTAAGCCTATAAGACATCAGATCTGCTCCTCTGAACAAGCCACAAGCTGCCTAACAACCACTGACACTCCTTTTAACTCCTTCCCCAACTCTCACGGATGGTATTCCTCTGCTGTCCTCTCTCGTTTTGATAGAACTGGTTTACAAGTAAATTATCACAATTGTGTTAGCAATTCCTCATTATTGGCATTCACAACATGCTTCTATTGAGAATTTCTGTGCATTTTTTGAGCCAGGCAAATTCAGTCAAGTGCTGGCCTTTTAGTCTTAGCTTGGCTTCTTTAAATCAGCATCTCGTATTTCCTTTACTCGGCATCTTCGTCCCACTGCCCCACCCCGCTGCTGCTGCATTGTGCCCAGCATGGCCACGCTGTCTCTCTGCCACCAGGTCCCACTGCCTGTGGCGTGTAATTGACTTTATCCCTGCACTGGAAAAAGCGGGCGGCCCACGCCAGGCTGGAGGTGACCCATATCCCCCGGGCATTCAGCAGTCTCCTAATCAACCATTCTCCGGGGCTGTTTCATTCACTCCACAATTAGAGCAACTCCCTTTTGGAGAGCTACATCAACAGGGTTAGCAGGCGGGGATGGGGATCGAGGGGCGGCGACGAGACTTCCTGTCCAACCCAGACTTTGTACCTCTGCCTTTTCTACCTCCTCAGCAGCAAGTGTGCCGATTGTCTTATGGTAAGCAGCAGGGTGGTGAGGTGTGAAAAGACGGACAGATGGGAGGAGATGCACAAGAGAGCAAAAAATCTTAAACGCAGAAATGAATTCAGCATGAGAATCTGGAAATGGTTAGAGGAAGATTGGTATGAATTCCTTCTTGTTGCTTTGTGGACAAACACCAAAGTTCCACCTGGACTCGGAGACATGCCTGAGTTGGCCAATAATTGTTTCAATTAGCACCACCAACGGAACTGAATCCACCTAATAATCCAGTTGTTCACGACTCAACTCAGACTTTTCTGTTATTCTGAGAATGAAACAAAACATTTTGTGTTTCCCCGCTGCCATTGGTCCGGATTGCTATGCAGCAGAGACGCTCGCTCCTCCAGTCAGAGGATAACCATGTAATCAATGAAATGAAAACGTCGCTGTGGCTGTGAAGGTTAAGAGGGTTACTGGTAGCTTTCAGGCCACTCGTTGCCACTTACGAGGATGCCTGGATCTTCTCTTCTTCTCCTCTCACCTGTTTGTTTGACATGCCTGTCTACCCCCGCCCCCTTTTTCTCCTTGGTATTTCTTTTCTCTGTCTCCTCCTGTAGTTGTGTTCACTCTCCCTCTTCCTCCTACCTCTCCCCAGTGCCTGTCGCTGTCACTGTGGCAAAGAAAGTGACCAATCAGAGCTCAAGTCACAGTGGCGGCTTCTCCCTCCCTCCCTCCCTCCCTCCCTTATATCGTCCATTCCATCCCTCTTCCTCCTCCTCCTCCTCCTTTTTTTCCATCTGCTTCGCCTCCCAACAACCTCTATCAGCTCACTTCCTGGAGACGAAACGTAATGCATTGTGGGAGACAGACGGCTGTCTAACGGGGTTAGTTGTGCAGCGTGGCTTTTCATCAGAGACACTGCTAATCCTGTATGTGTCTGTGAGTGTGGGTGTGAGACACAGCGCCATATGAGCTGATGAACTTCCACATACACAGTCCCGCACACAAATACACAAACAAACAAACTCCTGTTTGTTCTCTCTGCCGAAGAGGCCGGCCGGGCAGACGTGTTTGTATTTGTCATCCCCCGCCAGCTGATTATGAGATGCGTGATATGAGCATATTTTGTCCTGATAATTACAATTTACAACCTGCCCCATGTTGAACTTCAAAAGGAGGATTCGCTATTCACAAAGTCCTCGACTGTATTATTAATGTTATTTCTACCTTGATGCAGGTGCTGATATGTGTTCATGATGAGCAGTTTGGGGGAGAACTCCATGGAACCTCTGATCTCAGAAAACCGGAAACGTAAACTCTCCACTTGCGACACACCTGGTCTCGGGTGAGTGTGATGTATCAGCAAAATTCAACAGATCATGTGATTCTTTCAATGAGGTTTAAAGACTGTCTTTAAGTCCACTCCAAAGACAGCTTTTCATTCTTGGCTCTAAATGATGAAATGATTTGTCTTAAATTATTGATGGGTCTTTGGCTGCGGAAAAATTCAACTATCATTTTAAGGAGAAGGAAGAAATGCCTCGGGAATAAATATTGTCCTTGGATAACAATGTAGTGTTGATTCATGAACTTAATTTCTTCCCGAGACTGAAGTATTTGTAGACCAAAGCAATTCTTTCTCATTAAAATGAATGGAAATTAAAATATTCCGTTCAAAACCAGGTTGATTTCACAGGTAGCTAGCATTGATGTTCTTCTAACTATATTGATATGCTGCTTTTAGGAAAACAACATTTGCCCCTTATTAAGCAAAACTATGAACAAACGCAAACAAGCACATCTCAAACATACAAGTGTATACACTGGAAGCGCATCAAATAAACAGGCCATGATGGACCGTTGCTCGCAGCATTCTTTTAAACTCCTGAACGTTACCACCTGCAGGAGTGACAGGAAGCGGCGGGAGCAAGAAAGCAAGTACATCGAGGAGCTGGCTGAGCTGATCTCGGCTAACCTCAGCGACATCGACAGTTTCAATGTCAAACCGGACAAATGCGCCATCCTCAAAGAGACGGTGCGGCAGATCCGACAGATCAAAGAGCAGGGTGAGTAGACGGACTGATTGTTCGGATGTTGGGTGACATAAGGTGTCGTGGAGAGTGCCGACGAGAGTCGTGACACACTTTAGAGCCCAGGTGCAGGGGGTGAATCAGTAATTCATTTCACAGCGTCAACTGTTTATTTGTGAAGATGTGAGGAAACATTGCACCAAGCGTTTGTGAACCTATATATTTTTGGCTCTCAGCTAGGAGCAAGTTAAAGGTTAATTAGAGGGGAAAATTAGTGGTGGTGGTTGTTGTGTTTCGGTGGGGCTCAGTTGGAGTCTGCCACCTCGACAGGAAGGGGAAGAGGCTACAGCTGGCCCTGACTGGCTGCTGACAGGTTGCCATAGTTACAGGAAGTGGAGACAGACATGACGGAGGCTTTTGGACTCATCTCGCGCTTCCTACCTGTTCTACTTCTCCCTGTCTCACTTTCACAAGCTTGTTATGCAGGTTTTTATTTGCGCGCTCTTGTTTGCTTACAGTATCTTTCGCGTTTCTTTCCAAGTTCTACTCTCCGTTCCTGCCTTAACTTTTCAGTACTCCAATTCAGGCACTTTGTTGTTTCGCCTGCTGCGATGGTATTATTGATCCCCCCCCCCCCGAATCCAAACGAGTGGCTACTATTGCGACAAACCAAACGGCAAGCGCATTTTTCCCCTGGTATCATTTATTATTGCAGCCATCTGTTTCTCTGGCTGCCTCTCCCAGCATCACCCCCCCCCCACACACACACACACACACCCCACCCTTATTTCAGGTGCCTGGGCTCCTGCCCCTGCACCATTATGGCTTGCAGAGCCGCTCCAGCTCTCTCCCACGCTCTCTCTCCACCTACCAGACACTTCCTCTGAGTCTGACACTGAATATAAAAAGCACGAAAACGACTACTACCTGCTGCACATGCACCCAGCCCTCGATTCTTCCTGATGGGCTCCTTAGAGAAACCTGCCCCCTCATATGCCTCCCTCCTTTACCTGTATATATAAATATATATTCATTTAAAAAAAAAAAGAAGATACTGATGCTTGCGAAACACTGCCCCCTGCTGGATTAGCTTTTCGTGGAGAATGCCAGTGGGTTTTTCCATATGTTTTAACTCGATTTCATTGTCTCCCCTTACAGGAAAGGCTTCCATCAGCGACGATGTTCAGAAATCTGACGTTTCCTCAACAGGTCAGGGTGTCATTGACAAAGACCACCTAGGGCCTCTTCTGCTGCAGGTGAGTCCTATTAGCTTCTTCACTCAATGTCAGTTCAACCTTCGATTGGAGTGTTGACTTCCTGTCACTGCGCCACCAGGCTTTGGATGGCTTCCTGTTTGTGGTGAACCGAGAGGGCAGTATTGTGTTTGTGTCGGACAACGTGACACAGTACCTGCAGTACAAGCAGGACGAGCTCATCAATACCAGCGTCTACAACATTCTACACGAAGAAGACAGGGAGGAGTTCCACAAAAACCTGCCCAAGACCAACAGTGAGATTCAAACTTGCACGCACATGTCTCTCATGTCGTCCCAGTAAAGCTCTGGTCTCACTCGAAGTCCTTGGTTGCGGTTAATTTTTTGTAGTGAAGGGAAAATGAAGCTTCGAATTGGGTTTACGAACCAGTTGTTGTATTTTCTTTTGACTTCTCTAGATGGCACTCTCTATTTAACATTGAAAGCTGAAAGCACATTAAGTGTCCATTTCTTAAACCCCTTTCTTTAAACCAACGGTGCCACCTCGATTGGTCAAAAAAATACAACGATTGGTTCATAAAGCAAATTTGAAGCTTCATTTTTGCATCACTAATTATATGTGCTACCGTTATCACTATGTTTAGGATAATAATACTCATAAGTTGATTGTAAGATATTACCTATAATGCTATATGCACACAGTCACCGGCGGTGCTGTATTTTTACTCAGAAATAAAACCTGACGTCATCAACAGTGCAAAGGTAAAAAACCCAAGTTGCCCGAGTGCATACGCCTACTCGACTTCACGGGCACTCAGTTATGGATTATGCTCCTCGTCGTAATGAGGGAACCCCCTGGGAAGCGTCTTTTCAGAGAACTCACAACACACCTGACACAACCGCACATGCAACTGAACGGAAGCACCAACCCACTCAGTGCGAAGCAGGCAGTGTGGCGCAGCCGTCAGTCACACTCAGTGGTCCAGACAGTGTCAAACAGGCCTTTATTCAGGTCCCATGGCAGCCATCTGGAAAACACTTGCTACTGAATAATGCACCTCGGCACGCTCCTCTTACTTCATTGAATTTGTATGTGCTGACGTGTCTTTCCTTACATTTACATGCTGACGACGATATTAGTTGGTGTCTTTGATGAGCCCCGTGAGTGCGCACTGTGAAGTTAATGGCGGATGAATGTTTCTTTGACTGAGCCTGCCACTCAGTTAGCACAGCGGCGTTACTTTTAAGCAAAACCCATCTGGTCCTTCCTGCACCCTTGTCTATTCCTCCCGCCTTTGTCTCATCTTCCCTTTCTCCCTATACCTCTCTAGACTTTCTAATAAGCCGAATCTCACACTTGGCCATTTTTACAACATGCTTGTGTCTGCACTCCCACCCCTCGTTGTGTCTCGCTCTGCTGCTCGCCACCATCATTAGGCTTCCGGAGCCGTGAATGAAATGACCTCTCGCTGCACATTCCTGCGGGATGACCACTGGCCGCGCCATCCACAGTTAAATACACAAAAACTCCCACACTCAATAACAGGAATGTGGTGTGTGTTTTTGTGTTGAGCTGGTGGTTTTTAATTTTTGGCGGCCATTATTTATCCACTTTGACTGTGTTGGGCTTTCTTGGCCAAGATGAAAGAAAAAAAACCTCCCCAGCTCCATTTGCTCTGTCCATCTACCCTCTTGACACATCTTCCGTCCATATTTCCTCCCAGCACCTGCTAGACAGAAATATCCTGCCAACAATTCAAGGTCTTGTGACTTCACACAGACCTTGCAAGATGCTTTCTGTTTTCTCCATGAAGTTTCCCTCCCTCTAGTCTTCCTCCTCCTCTGAAGGTGACCTCTGCTCTGACTTACCGTGCCACGGATGTACATGTGTGTGAGTGTGTGTGTGGGTGTGTGTGGGTGTCTGAGCGTAATGAGGAGTCAGGACCCTAATGAGGATAGATGACAGTGTACCTGGCTTCTGCTGCCACAGAGTACACTTAGGGGGGAGGTATTGGAAATCGACACCTTAGCAAAAATAATCCCATGGTCCATTTAGCCGAGATCCGAACATCAGGCTAGACACCTGCTTCTCAATCTGAATGGGGGGGGAAGCACTTTTTAGTACGGTCACTTTCTTTTCCGAGTGTTTTTGTGACATTTGATTGACAACTATGAAAATACACATGCATTCATTTATTCGTTGGGAAGAATTCACATTTTTGTCCTTTTTTAGTAAATGGAGTGTCGTGGGGAAACGAGGCAGCCCGACAGAAGAGTCACACCTTCAATTGCCGAATGCTTGTCAAATTTGGCCACCCCCATGGCGCTATGGAGGACGGACCAGGAGGGCCACGCTATGAGACCATGCAATGTTTTGCCCTTACGCAGCCAAAGGCCATGATTGAGGAGGGTGAAGGTAAAGCATGACCTCTTGTGTGCAATCCTCTTTTCGGCCACCTTTGACCGTAAAAGCGATAATGACCCTACAATAAGACATTACTGAATCCTCTCTCCCTTCACCAGATCTGCAGTCATGTATGATCTGCGTGGCCCGTCGGGTTACAGCTATGGAGAGAACGGAGAGCTTCAATACAAGGCATGAGCTTTCAGGTGAGGACCTTCTCTACACAGTGTGTTTTACAAGAGACCATGTCTTCAAGTGTGACTGATCCCTCTCACTTTTCACGCTTTCTCTTCCTCCTTTTGTCCTTTCTCTTCTCGTCCTGGCAGGTAAACTAATCCAGATTGACCAGAATTCTCTGCGAGCATCTGTGCGTCCAGGCTGGGAGGATTTATTGAAGCGTTGCATTCAGATGTTCCTCCAGCATAGTGACGGGCAACCCTGGTCCCACAAACGGCACTATCACGAGGGTGCGTTACACACTAGTCACTTACTATCCTCAGTATCGAGGCTCATCTCAAATCCAAACAAACGATCACAACGGCTTTTGTGATTGTACCATTGGCTTAACGTGCGGCTTTTCTGTGCAGCCTTTCTTCAAGGCCACGCCGAGACACCGCTTTATCGCTTCTCCCTGTCAGACGGTACGCCGGTCACAGCTCAGACAAAGAGCAAACTGTACCGGCATCCAATGAGCAACGAGCCGCAAGGTTTCATCTCGACTCATCTCCTTCAGAGGTTAGACACTGGAAATACAAACTACCAAAAAAAAAAAAGAATTTTCTCATGATTGCTTTTCTCTCTCCAATTAGAGAACCCAATGGTTATCGCTCATCTCAGGCCGGCAACATGATGCCCAACAGCATGAGACAGCAGCCCATGGGAGCCCCCAACCCAAATGCCCAAATGAACATGAACCCAAGTGGCGGGATGGTGATGGGAGGCATGGGCGGCATGAACCGTGGCTTTGGAATGAACGAGCATGGGCACATGGGCCACATGGGTCAGATGGGTGGCTGCTCTGCATATGGAGGAAGTAGTGGGGCTGGGGGTGGAGCCATGGGTAACCGCATGATGCAGATGGGTCAGATGGGTCAGATGGGCCATATGAGTCAGATGAGTCCCATGAATAACCCAAACCAAGGCATGCAGCAGCACCACCAGCATCAGCCCCCCTTTCAGAGTAGCGGAGGCTTTGGGCTAAGCGGCTTGAACAGCCCTTCAGGAAGCCCTCGGATGGGCGCTCCCCAATCAGGACTCCTAATGTCACCCCGGAATCGAGGAAGTCCAAAGATGGGCTCTAATCAGTTTTCTCCTGGAGGTGAGGGGGCTCTCGTTAAAGATTCTAGCGTCCGGTACATTTGTTAATGCACCCACTTGATTATATTGCGGTTTTCTTTCAGGCATGCACTCTCCCATGGGTGGCATTTGCAGCGGTGGAGGAGGAGGCGGCGGGAACACCACAACCTACTCCAGCAGCTCCCTTAATGCCTTACAAGCCATCAGTGAAGGAGTAGGGAACTCAATTCCCTCCACGCTGATGTCTCCTTCGCCAGTCCATAAACCAGATAGCTCTCCAAGTGTCCACTCCTCTTCTTCCTCTCAGCCAAATCAAATGGCCAAACCAAGTCAGGATGGGCCCAAAAGCCCAGCAGGAGGTTTAGGGCCTGGGACTGCCGAGCATCCCCACCCTTTGCACCATCATCAGCATCCACAGGCTGAAGGTTCTGGAGACAGACCCGACAGCCAGGCAGCTACAACACCTAAAGAGTTAGCAGATGGCGAGACTCCTGCGGTAACGTCGGAGCCAAACCGAAGGGTACCGGAAAGTAAGGGCCATCGGAAATTGCTACAGCTGCTGACTTCGCCAACAGAGGAGCTCGCAATGGGTGGAAGTGGACCTCCAGTGCCTCCTGCTCCGCAACCGTCAAACAACAGTAGTACTCCAGCAGCCTCAGAAAGTAAAGACCCAACTGGGGGAATGACTAGCCCCTCAGCCACTGGGGTGTCCTCCTCCTCCTCTGTTAATGCCAATTCAAACCAAACGAGTGGCTTGGGGGCAGTGTCGGCTTCAGCCGGCTACACAGGATCGCTCCAAGAAAAGCACAAGATTCTCCACAAGCTACTCCAGAATGGCAATACACCCGATGAAGTAGCGAAGATCACAGCGGAGGCGACGGGCAAGGTGGTACTAGGCGGCCAAGAGGGCAGTGAAGTAGGTTCTGGAGTTCCGGGGTCTGGGACCGGCTCCGGCTTAATCATTGAACCGAAGCAGGAGCAGCTTAGCCCCAAGAAGGAGAAGACCCATGCCCTTCTCCACTATCTCCTCAACAAGGACGATTCCAAAGAGCCAGTGGACATCAAACCCAAACTGGAGGAGCTAGAAGGCAAGGGACCCTCGGCGACAGCTTGCGGTCCTTCACGTGGTGGCCCGGGCCATGTTCCTGAACATCATGAGAGCAAGATCAAGTCAGAACCACCTGATGACGTAAGTTCAAACCCTGCTTTTTTGTTGTTGTTGCTGTTGTTGTTGCCTCATCAACAAGTATCTGTTTAGACCTCGACTCAATTCTTACTACATTTTCTTTTCCAGTTGCACAACCTTGAGTCTATCCTGGGGGATCTTAGAGGGACCGGCTCTGATTTTTACCCGGATCAGGCAGGAGGCGCTGGGCCAACTGACAGCAGCAAACCCCAGGGTTGCCTTGATGACAGTCTTCAGGGTAAGCAATGATATCTGTTTATCAGTCATTTCATCACACGGTTGCTGTGATCACAGAGGGTATCAGAATTTCTGTTGCTCAAGTCATTATTCTCATATGGTACAAATGTTTATATTTTATTGACTTAGAGAGTCCAGGTTTAGGACCAGGGCCTCGAGTCCCATTCCAGAGGACCTTGTCCGTAGATGGGAAGCCTTCTGGAAGCCTTGGAGGAGGAGCAAGGCGCCCCATGATTGTCAAGCAGGAGAATATGATGGGAAGCCCAGACAGCTATCCAGGAAATATGGGTGTGTAGACTATCTATTTTTCAAATCTGCTGATTTATCTCATGTGCAATTCTAAAATGAATTCCATCTATCCATCGTGACTGATTCTCGTGCTCATATTTTTGATGATCAGGACCAATCAATAGAGCTATGGCTACCCAGAGGTCTCCCATGGGGGCATCCGGAGACTGGTCTATATCCCGCTCCAGTCCCAGTCCAGTGGGTTCATCGGTTCACCCCTCCATGATGCGTCCCAACATGGAGTACAACAGTAGCAAAGGAATGATGACAGGTCCCATGGTGAGCCGCTCTAACAGTAACCCGGGTTCCAGGTCTATGCTACAGCAGCAGCTCATGGATATGGGTATGTTGTCGCGTTCACGTTGACCGTCACTTGCGATTCGTATTTGTAAAAACAACTTTGTGTTGTGGTTAAGGTGGCTCCAGTGACATGATGATGGGTGTGGGTTCCTTCAACCAGCAAGGCCACCACAATCCTTCGTGGCCTGACACTCTAATGGGGATGGAAGGCAACAGGTGAGAACACACCTCACAGTTTGTATTTTGTCCTCGAGGACCCAAAACTTAATCTGCGTGTGCATTTGCCACAGACGCCAGTTTGCAAACACTTTAGATGAACTTCTGGCACCGCCCACAACCAGCGAGGGTCAGAGTGACGAGCGGGCGCTCCTAGACCAGCTGGATTCGCTTTTGAACAACACAGATGGCACCGCGCTTGAGGAGATAGACAGGGCCCTCGGCATCCCGGACCTTGTCAGTCAGGTAGGTCACAGAAAGAGATGAAACGGTCGCTGAGTTGGGGGTAGGGAGAACCCTCGAGGTTAAAAAAGCAGCTTTCTTGTCATGACTCGCAACTGTGATTAATTTCAGATATTTTATTTTTACTCTAAGGTTTCTTCTGTCTGAAGTGAGATAAATGAGCCCAGGGAGACTCCACTCTGCTGTATTAACGACCACAAAATGAATCAATAAAAGTTTGATCAGCTCGCTGGAATACCTTTTCTGTCTGTTCCTGCAGACGCACGGAGCAGAGCAATCATTGGAGCCTTTTCCGGGACAAGAACCTTCCATGGTTCTGGACCAGAAACCTCTTTATGGACAAGGCTATCCCGGACCCCCTAGCATCGCCATGCAGACCGGCTATGGAGGGAATCCTATGCAGGGGCAACATCAGCAAGGCGCATTTGGACCCATGCTGTCACAAATGGGCCAAAGTAATAATTTCCCCGGCATGGGTGGAATGGGGAACATGGGGCACCCCCGGGCCAATATGATGAGGCCCAGGATGATGAGTGCTAACAAACCCATGAGGCTCCAGTTGCAACAAAGGCTGCAGGGACAGCAGGTAGGAGTAAAATCTCGACAAGCATTTTATATTCATTTCATTGTTGATATTTACATTTACCAATTGTCTAATACAATTGGAAACCTTTTGCAGTTCATGAATCAGACACGGCAGGCCATGGGCATGAAGATGGAGAACCCTGGAGGCAACCCTGGCATGAGACCTGCTATGCAGGCGGGCATGCCTGGACAGGTAGAGAAAAAGGAAACTTTACTGTCAATGGTCACCAGTCAACAACAGGCCACTAAGCTTTGTTCAGACCTCCGGACTCTAGTTTGAATGTTGTCATATCGGGCCATATAGATTCATACTTAGGTTCACGTCTATTGACAATTAATCTTCAAATCCATATTGCTTCCCGTTTTTACTGGCACTCGATACAGAAGATTTTCCTCTGACCGTTGTTCTGCCAGCAGGGCTTCCTGAATGCTCAGATGATGGCTCAGCGCAGCAGGGAGATGGTGACCATGCAGATGAGACGGCAGCGCATGATGATGCTGATGCAGCAGCAGCAGCAACAGGCAGCTGCAGGTGGATTCAGCCCCCCGCCTAATGTCACAGCCCCTGGCGGCATGGACAGTAGTGTGGGAGGACCCAACATGGGTCAGCCTGGCCCGCACCAATTTGCTTATGGAGGGAATTACGGTGAGTTGACTGGCGCAGCAGAACAATGCTGCCATCTGGTGGTGAGCCTCAGAAATGCACCAGGTTCAGAGAACTGTGTCCCACTTGCGGATTTTTTTTTTTTTTTTTAAAAAGAAGACAATTTTCCTTAGGCCGTTTTGTAGTTGTTAATGTGGTGCGTGTGTTTCTGCTGTTTCTTTATTTATTCTTGCAATTCTTTCTCAATGTACCTCTCCAGGTATGAGTCAGCAGGGAGAGCCCTCGTTTGGCCCATCTGTTGCCAGCAGTCCTCCGAACGCCCTGATGACGGGCCGCATGGGGACTCAAAACGCCATGATGCAACAACACCAACAGGGCGGTCCCGTGTATCAGAGCGCGGAAATGAAGGGCTGGTCACAGGGTGGCATGGGACGCAACAGGTGCGCAAAATGACCAGCACGGTTGTCCGATGCCATCGGTGCAAATCTTAAAATCTGGTCTGCTCCCATTTCAGTTCGTACCCTCCGCAGCCGTTTGGCCAACAAGTGCCTCCGGGACAGCAGCAGTTTGGGCAGCAAGGAAATCCGGCCCAGTACGGGGGCATGATGATGAACGGAGGCATGGTGACTGGTGGAGGAGCAGGTCACATGGGTCAGATGGGAGGACAGATGGGAATGAATCCAATGGTGATGGGGCGCATGATGGGGCAAGATCAAGTAGGTGCACAAATGAAAATGATTCTCTTATGATGATTTGAATGCACAACTGACCCCGTTTTTGTTCTTTTCCCCCCTCTACTCAACCTAGAAATATTGCTGAGCTTCATGGGAGGACATATTGACGTGTGGGAAACACACCACTGGGGTCACAAGCCTTTGGATTTCTGGCTTGGAGGGCAGACGTGGGGAAATTTCACAAACACTGTGACACACACACACTCACTCACACACGTTGAGATAACTTTGCGAAACCCCGCCGAGTGCAGTTTGACATTTCTGTCCAAACAGGTGCTCATGTAGACACGCTCCACTTGTTGACCGGTGTCAGTGGGCACGATGAGCTCATGGCATGGATAGTGATGGATGGCTGGATGGATGGCTCGTTGATGTGTAGCTCCAAAGCCTCCTTTGTCGAATGTACCGTGTAACTGCATTTTCCTCAGTACCGTTCTTTAAGTTCCCTCGCTACCGACAGAGGTGCCGACAGTAACGATGGTTGTAGAGCCGGAGCAAGCCGGCGGATTGTGACACTCAGATGAATGTCAGGAAAGAAGCAGCACATTCTTTCATCCTCCGAGACTCGGTGGGCTAGCGTACAACTGAATTACGTGTTGGCTGATTGCACTTTAAGGAGAGGCCGGCCGGCATCAACGGGATTGTGGCACGACAGAGGCCTTTACTCGAGTTTGAACCCAGAGCGGATGGTGTTTCCAGTTTTTTTGAACGTTTGGATAATTTGAGGGTGGGCGGGCGATATTTTGAAAATGGGCTTGAGAATCTCCTTCTTAAGTGGGAACCAGTAGAAAGGTAGCAAGCACAGATTTTACAACACTTTGTCGTCAGTGTACCAATTTATGATAAGACCAGAAATTGAGGGCGGGGACAAAAAAAAACAAAAGATCCTTTTAAAAACACAACTGACGTATATTTATACAGATTCAAGAGGAGGAGGTTTTATCAATCCAGAGGAAATTTTTTTAAATCAGAAAGTTGAAGATATTTTGGTTACCTGAAATTTTCATTGTTTGAACATACAGAAATTGAAAAGTGGCCAAGTTGATGTGTATGTAAATTCACACTGTAAGATAACTAGATTTCTAGCAATAATCCTTCCTCCTGGTTCTCGTCTGTGTTGAAGCATCAGTTCCTCAAAGTGGCGGTACTGCAGTATTAGACACAATGTCTTGTTGGATTTCCTTTAACTGTTAATAGTAATTGTAAATATTCTTCAAATGTACCATAAAGTATATAATTATAGTATATATGCTTTTGTAGGTCACATACTTTTTTGCACAGATTGCAAGGCTTAATATTTAATTGTCTTATTCCATCATAGGTCATGTTTTATTTGAAAGACTTTAACCCTTGGTTGGAAAAAGAAGTCCTGAAATTGTTTTGAAAGCAGTACATGTATAATTTCTTTTGGACCGCACTTGCATCCTCTTAAAAAGCACTTTTTGTTGTAATTTTCAAATCATTATTTTTATTTTATTAGGGTATAAGCTTTGATATAGAGGTGCTAATAAATAAAAGGTAAAAAAAAAATTTGCAGGGCTATATTTAAAATATATTTAAAAAGAATTGTTTTTGCCTCATCATTGTGTAGGGGTGTTGATGTGACTCACAAGAAATGATAGCGGTAATCTGGATTTTGCCAATGGGCTCCTTGCACACAGCGCTGTGATGTCATATCCATGACCAACAACTACACGAGCCGTCTATTCATTCATCTTAAGTAAACAGCGTACAGAATATGAGCCGTAAAAAATTGTAGTGTCACTGACAAAACATTTTAGAATCGATTATTCCACCGATTACTCTGACCTCTTGAAATAACACTTAGGTTTGCCAAAGTTGTGCATTCAAGTAGCACAAAGTAGCTTTGCAGTATTTATACAAAACTTTATATTAATGTGTATCCTTTTTTTTTACCCTGGGCATCGGTTTTCTTTTAGTGTCTTCCTCCATGGTAGTCCCCATTGAATGCATCTTTCTACAACAAATGGCCATGTGGTAAACAGGGAAATGATTTTGTGCAAAGAGCCCATTTGGTCCGCTAGGCCTCAAAATGTGTCAACTATTTCGATTTATCATGAAAGCCCTGCACAACAAATCAGTTAAATATCATGTTAGTCTTTTAATGTGTGAATTTTCCCCTTTAAAATAATTTTCTTTCATATATATTTCACGTGAAGCTTCTGTTTTAGGAATCTACTTATGAAGACGTGCTCAATCCAAAGAGTTTTTGTTTGTTTTGCATCGCTTAGAGACACTTCCTGAACTAGATCGTATTCGTGGGCTTTTCTTGTCGCGCCTATGATGTTGAATATAATTGCATAAACTGTATTATTCCCCCCCCAAATCAAATTGTCGAAATTAATCTAGTTTTGGTACGTACTTGTATTCTTTTCTTAAGGATTTTACTTTTCTTCCGGCCCAAATTGTGGTGCTGTTGCTTTACAAGAGATTTGAGATGTAGTAAAGCGGAAGAATTTGAAACAGTTTTCCTCACAGCCCAAATTAAAAAAATATTCAAACAACATTTGGATTTACACGGAAGAAACTCCTCTTAGAGAGAGAAAAGACAAACACAATGTGGGATACAGCTTATTACAGGATGTACATTTCCTTTTTTTTCTTACCTTGTTCTTGATGTTAATATTGTTGTAAATACAAATTTATATTTAAACCGTATGTCTCTCCTTTCTTTTTTACTCATGTTTATTACTTTGAAGTTGAAAGGCAAAAGGTAAAAAAAAAAAAAAAACATGTTTGCAAACTTACTTTTTTTGTTGCTAGGACGGCATCATAGCGACCAACAAGTAAGCAACAACTTCCGGGTGTCCATTCAAATAATTGCGGACCTAAATGGATGGATTGATAGAATAAAGTATAATTTCACATCCACTACAGTAGGTTGCAGAGGCGCTGTCAACATCAGAGTGCGCAGTTAGGTACCAGTCTAGGTGAAGGTTTTCTTTCCACCAAGTATGCGCACAAGATATAAACATAAAGTTCAGTTAACAAACTCTTTAGCAAAACCATGGAAAAATATTCAACAATGGCAGAGAGGGATTAAAAAATAATGTTATTAAAGTTATCCTGTCATAAGTTCAACTTTGCTTGTTTTGTTTAATGTTGAGGATACAACATTATACAGAAGTGTACCTATCACACTTTTATACAATAAAAAAGTCGCGGCAGAGAGTGAAAGATTTGTTTCTTCCTAGGAGTGCTTAACAGAAAATAAGCCAAGGAGTTTAATCAATATTTGTACTATTACCAGAGTCTTTTAGACGCACGGCGAGTCCATTGGACTGCACGCGCACATGAGCCCGCCTTCTCTCTTTGCTGGTTAAACCGACCCCCCCATCCGGAACAGCAGAGGAGGCTCCGCTCCAGCACTTCGCACTTGTCATCGCGAAGCGGTGTGTGTTCATGCGTTTTGGTCATGCCTCCGTTACTGTAACCTCTTGTTGTTGTGGTTGCGTGCTTTTTTTTCTCCCCCTCCCAATCTCCTTTTTCTTCTTTATTTTTGTTTACGTTTTAATTCCCTACAAATGAGTTCCCCGCTGTTCTTAGGGCAGTTGGTCGGGGTTCCCGTGGAAACAATGAATCCTGGTGCCGTGGAGAAAGACACGACTCACACGAAGATTTTTGTCGGCGGCTTGCCGTATCATTCCGGCGACGCTTCACTTCTGAAATATTTCGAGACTTTCGGGGATGTCGTCGAGGCAGTGGTGATTACCGACAAACACACGGGCAAGTCACGAGGATACGGTTTCGTAAGTATACCATCGTCTATTTCTGCAGAATTCAATCTGTTAAGTCTTCTTTGGTGCTTTTAATATTCATTTCGACTGCCAATAAGCCGCATGTGCTGGTGCCAGTCGACTTATTTTAAATAAGTGTGTCATTAATTATTTGCTCACTTGCCCCAAAGCCTTTGGTGCTTTGATGAACTGAGCGTCACCATTCTCCATCATGCATGACATCACGCGATGCATGATGTGGAGGTTGTGAAACGTAACCACCACCCTCGATTTGGTATGGTTCAAATGTCACTTTAGGTGCATTAACACATAAAATCAAAGCTCTCAAACTGCACCTCAAGTGAAGTGAAGTCCAGGGAAATTGAACAACTGAGGTGTTCGCATGTAGGCAAGGAGAGCCGCTTTTGTCAAGTCAAACTCTTTTTTTTTTTTTTTTTTTCTTTAAATGAGAAGCTGCTCTGGACCACAGCTCACGGCCAAAACACTTTGATGCCTGCATGACGTCATCAACTAGGCCACGCCCCCTAAAAGCACACATTCAACACTTAAATACTACAGTGCATACAGTAATTAAAATTCATCTTGTGGTGTTTAATTACATTTCTTTAACTATTCAGTTTGGTTTTTGATTTTTAAAAATATGCTGTTTTTTAGGTGGCATTTCAATTAGCTTAAACAGGTAAAAAATTGCTTGACATACAAATAAAATGAGTTATCACAAAACTAATTCAACTAGAACGATTGTAGTTTTAGCCAAGTAAATCTGTCTTTTTCTGATAATATCAGTAAGTGAGCTATTATGCAAAATCAGCCGGGACTTGGTCACAACTTTCACTTTTGAATGGTGGGCTCGTAAATGCTACTACTACTGCCCACAAACTGTAGGTTTCCTTCCCCTTCTGTTTTGGTAGAAATGTGGCTTTAGTTTCATTTTGCCCGCCCACATTGCCAAGGCGCTCGTGTGAGCAAGACTTCTACCGAGCTACAGCATGCGTATTTCACCCAACGTGAACTCCAGCAGATCTCAGTCCTCCACCACTTTGCAGAAAACCTTCACACTGAACATCTATTTGCGCTTGCGTGTCTTGACCTTGAGCACAAAACACTCAAAGCTCCCCTTCCCACGCTATCTGCCCACTCCTCAAACTCACTCCCTCAAGGTAGATTCCAGTTGCTCATCCCATTCCGGGGATAAAAAACTCCCACGTACTGTAGCAGCCTACGCTAATTTAACATTCTGTTGAAAAGCAGCTGAAGCATCTCAATGCACGTTTTTGTGCCTCCTCGTCTATTTTTGTCAACCATAGTCTTTTTTTAGAGGAAAGACAAGGACATCAGTTTCCTGCAGGCTGTCCATGGAAGAGCACAAAAGAGGCGGGTGGGGATACATACGAAGGTTATTATAGTTAACAAAAGAGACCAAAATTAAGACAGGTTTTTGTTGATTAAATAAATGCCATTGATAAAATAAGCACAACCATTTTTTGTGAAAAATTCCTTTGCTTTGGTGTTTGTCAACTAACAACTTTAAAGCCAAACAAACATTTGAGAATCCAGAATATTGGAGGGGGGGTGGGGAGTCAAAAAGAAATAAAAACAAACTAGTATGCAGAAATCCTAAACTATTCCAACCCTGGTTTGCTTTTGGAGCTGACCTGCAGAATGTTTTGTCAACAGGTAACCATGGCGGACGGCGCGGCCGCAGAGCAGGCGTGCAAGGATGCTAACCCCATCATCGACGGCAGGAAAGCTAACGTCAATTTGGCGTATTTGGGAGCCAAGCCACGCGGCTCACACACAAGTAAGTGTGTTTTCCCGACAATCACATCCCTGCTAAACTTCCTTTGTGCCTGGCACAGTGCTGGATAGTAATCCAGTAACAAAAACTTCAAAACATTCTGTGCTTTGGGATTTCTCTGGAATTTGTGCTTTTATCTTCATGTTTTGTTGCGTATTAATGTTGAAATAAATGTTTCCTATGAAGACGTATACTTACTTCCAGCTGCATTCATTAGATAACGGGGTTATCATAGTTTTGGATTTTTCGTTATATTTGGTTTGTTATTTGGTTTTTGCTATGGTTTTTTAATTCATTAAGTTTGAATAGTTTTCGTTTTTTGATGGTTGTTTATTTATTTGAACATGCTTTGTTTAGTTTTTGTTATTTCTAATGTTAGTTTTATTTTTTTAGGAAAATTCGATACCACTTTGTTTGCCTTCCTAGATAACAAAACATCTTTCAGTTTTAAACTGGTTCTGAAATTTAAGGACACAATTTCCATGGTGCTGTGAAATATTCATCGCCACCATTCATCCAGTCTTTGTTGTCGGTACGTTTTCCACTCGGGTTCAT
Organism: Syngnathus scovelli; assembly: GCF_024217435.2. NCBI lineage: Eukaryota > Metazoa > Chordata > Actinopteri > Syngnathiformes > Syngnathidae > Syngnathus > Syngnathus scovelli. The sequence goes on along the minus strand of NC_090848.1, from coordinate 12,005,294 downwards.
GCACAGCTTGCGTGCCGCCGGGCATTTTCAGTGTGAACCACCACAGCACATGCTTTGCGTTTTCCAAACAACGTCCTGCTGCACACCAAACCTTGACAGCCCCCTTTGGAGCTCCCCGCTTTCGTGTAGGTGCGACTGACAAACAGCCAACTACCACTGAGTGCGTGTCCTCACGGGCTGGCCCGCGCTGTGACGCATGCAAGCGTGCTGCTGATGGGAGATGGCAGCGCTTGGTATTATTTGTGTGTGAGTGCGACGAGATGGGAAGAAATAAGAGCACGTCTGTTCCCTCTTTGTGCAACCTCAAAGAAAGACTTCTATGTAGTGTACGTTTGAACAAAAGAGACGAGAAAGTAGTGCGGGGGGGGTGAGCCACAAAAGAGGGCCAAATGTCTGGAGGAATGAAGAGAAGTCTTACTCAGCCTCGGCTCATTCCTGATGAACCTTGAAGGCAGCGAGGTCACAGACGTCGCGTGTCAAGGGACTGGCAGTCAGTCAGCAATATTCTTCTATACTCGCTTGCCATGCGAACAAGCAGCAAGAGAGAGAGGCTAGTCCTTGTCTCACCGCCGCCTCTCATTTCCGCAGGTCTCTCTGCCGGGGTTCCCGTCCAGCAAGTTCATCCTGCATGGGCTCAAAGGCACTACGGGTAAGGCTGACTGCTATCAGTCAATGTTTCTATTTGTGAGGTTGACTTTGGCTTCCTCTGGTCTATTAAACACACAAGACACTGGGTTCTGGATTTCACTCACGGTTGACTTGGGCTTCACTGAGGCAGCAAGCCACTTAGTTAGACTGTTGTGCACGCACACACACAAAAATGCACAGAGAGTTTTTAATCGATTCACTCTTTTTTATAACTAGTTGGTGAAAATACAGCTAAAGGCAAGATGAGTGAAGTTTGGGATGAGAATGTTATGAAGGAACACAGTACCCTGACCTCAACCCAATATGTACTCTTCAGTCTGGCACAAAATGCAGTGAATGACTGCAAGGGTGGAGTGGGCTGGGCGTATGCGCCGTTGTGGGAGTGAACACAGCCTATTTGCACACTATTTCAGATGATGTGAATTTGACTGCTGCAAAATTGGGACCGCCTCGCATTCATGATCAGAGGTGGAATGGCCTCTGTATGTGACACCTGGCACGGGGTGTAGCACGTCGGCCGACTGTCGGACTTGGTTTGCCCTTAGACTGAACTGTGTCTGTATTACACAAGTTCAGCCTCCACATCCCCAAGAGAACACCAATGAGTCATTGAAACAAGAAATATGATTCATTGCCAGAGCAGTTACAGAAAGCGCAAAGATGCCGCGAGACCTTGCAATAGTCTTACCGTACATGCAGAACGTTAGCGGGCTGCCCTGCTTCGAGATGCCAAGCTCTCATCCCAAGGCCGCAAAAAAGTCCATTAAAAACCTCAATTGCTGCGAGTGCTATTAATATTGCAGTCTTCAATTTCTGAACGAGTGATGAGGGAGTTGACACTGACCCAGATGAATCCATGAATGAGTGATGATGGATTGATTGAAAGTCTAAGACGGACATTTTCTTCAAAGAACGAGTCGCAATTTTTGCACAAAGCCTGACACCATGGATCATGATTTTCCCCCAATTTTCTCAAAATGATAAATTGTTCAGTGCTATCTATCACAAACCTTAGAGCCCTCAATATGCTCAGTTTAGCTATCGTTGAATGAACGGAGTGTCATTTAGTTGTGTAACTTGGCGGAAATGACTGATGATGCTGTCTTTTTTTTCCCCCATCCCTCTTCAGGCGTTTCAATCTATGATGTTCTCAACTCCTTGTGACATTTTGTGTCAAGAAACTGTCATGGACATTTTCTCAATTTGAAGCCCATAGTGAAATTTCAAATTAATTTGCATGTTGACAGCACGAGCGTCCAAGTCGAACGTTGGCCCTTCTGTTGCTTACCCTCCCCCCAAGCTCTGTGTGTGTGAGTGTGTGTGTGTGTTTGCCTCTGCCTGACTCACTCTCCTCGCATCCCTCATCTGAACTATTAAAAGCGTGACTGTCTTAAGGCATGAGGGATATACTATGACGGCTGATCCCTCACCTTGAACGTCTTCCTCCTCTCCTCCTGCTCCTCTCTCGCCCAAGGTGTCCCAATGGTCTATCTACCCTTTGCCTTTAATCACTTCCCTCCACCTAGTGCGTTGGGGTGTGAGTATAGAGGAAGTTGACTCGAAGGGAGTAAACCTACAGAGAGGAGGCCAAAGGACGTCTGTGGAGGTTATTCTGCTCTCGTGGGCCTGTTAGCATTTAGCGTCCACCCATGCGCTGTGCCAATTAGCTGCATACGCAATCATACATACAAGTGCACCCTGTTGTTCGCACGGTCTTCAAAGCTCGGTTTTTCTGCACGTGACTAAGACGTCCTTGTCTCGGATGTACATAAAAAAAAAAAAAAAAAAAAGAACACAAATACTGGTCATGTATAAATATGCGTTTGACAGCCAGCAACGTCGCCTGGGTTGGCGAAAGGCGAGGCGTAGCGCTCACTCTCGTACGATGCGGCTGTCGCATCGGATCAGTCAGACGGCGGGCGGCACGGCGCCACGAGAATGACACTGCGCTTCTGCTTCGGGAGAGTCGTTGCACGATCAAGGAGACATGAGATGCCAAGGGGGTGAGGGATGGGGGGGCACCATTTGCTTTTCTTGTTTGGATTTTTTTTCTTGTCTTTTGTTATTTATCTGATGAAGCACATGGTTATGTGGGTAACGTAGGCCCCAGGCTGCAGTTAACTCAGAGATGAAGGTGTGTGCTCAGCAAGCAACTCCAGAGGTCCGATATGCTCGCTACTTTCCAGCTCAACACCTCCTGACACCAACAGTAGCCTTCAGCTCAAAACGACGTCAAGGTGCTGGAACTCAACTTGGTCATAAATGCCTTGGATTTTTTTTATATTTTAGTGGCGAAAATAAATCAATCATCGGAGTCCAATATTAGCCCAAATCATCAAAATGATACAATGACGCAACACCCTAACCACTAAGAAGTAACTCAATTGCCATGTTAGAATTTGATAGTCGATCAAAGCCACTTCTAAAAAAAGAGAGAACGCTGTAGACCCATGTCAAACTCCCCTTCACAGTCAAGATTGTACGGAAAGTTTCTTGAACTCAAATTTTTGAAAAACTTCAATCAAATTTCCGACCTCATCACCGTAAAGCACTTATCAGTGTTGAATGAAATATATTTTACATCAATGCTTCAAAATGTGACGTGCCATACTTTCAAGTTTTCCTATAACAGTGATTGTTGTATTCAATTCTATTTTTAGCAGACTGCAAACGTCAAACCCTCCTCTGGACTATATTTGACTAAACAGCTTTGCGCTTGAAAAGATCTCGCATGATCTTTTCAGTGGCAAATGAAAACAACACATTTTAAGCACATTTCAACAAACAACCACTCATAATTATTTAGTTGCAATCGATAGTCTTTAATGAACATGTACATACGCAGAGTCGAATCTTGTATCTCTTAACTTCGAAGATAGATGTGTGTGGAAATGTGAAAAGCCTGAGTGTGTGTGTGTGTGTGTGTGTTTTGTGTACACAGCCGGATGGCTCAATTTGTTGTGTGCACAACTGCACACCTGATATCAGGCGGAGTGTGTTTAGGGGTAAGCAACAGCACTCTTCAACTTCTCACCGCCATGGTTAGCATCAGGTTTGTGATGTAAAGTTGCAGGAACTGTTTGAAATAATGCCATGAGAAGATACTTGCAGTGTGTGTTTTGATGTTTGATTTTATTGACACATGAAGTCGATAAACAATTTGTCTTCGTGGGCCACATAAAATGATGTGGCGGGCCATATCTGGCCCCCGAGCCTTGAGTTTGACACCTAATCTTTGTGTCTGTTTTTCCCAATCTATATATTGAAATGACCCTTGTGTTTGTGTTTTGAACGAACCATCATGTCCCTTCTGTCCCACCAGGCTGGCTCATCCTTACATCTACCCTCCAACGTTCCTACAGCCCAGCCTGCTACTGCAGTCCAGCATCGCCCAACCCTGCTTCACTCCCTCTGGATTGGAACACTACCCGTACAGCCCATCGCCACTGCCCTACCTGAGCTACAACTTCTCACCTGGAATGTCAGCTCACGCTCTGGTCGCATCGCAGACTCCGTCCGCCGCCACCTATTCACCTCTGGCCATGATCTCCGCGTTACCTGCCACTCCGCAGGTCACCATTCCGAACCTTGTGCACCAGCACTACTGCGCTCAGTGAGCAGCCCCGGCGATGGGTCGGTACAACGTGGCGTCATTGAAAAGGGCTTATTGAAAGCGCTCCTGACATTTTTTTTATGTTGTTGTAATAAGTCATAAAAGTGTTATTTTGTTTCTACATACAACCTGAATGTTCGTACTGTCCAGTTCGGGACAAGAATAAATGGGCCCAGAGGATGGAGAACACATAAAGAGGCAGCACAATGATTACTTTTTTTAAACCTCTTTAAACTTAGCTGACTTGGTGGGCTCATCAAAACATCTCTATCCTTCGATACCCATTTGAACATTTTATTGTGTTTATCCTACCTACATATATTGATGTAGTTCCTGACTTCAGGTGATATTTCGGTTCTTATGCTAAATTAGGTTGGACATGACAACACTGGATTTATGCTCTTTTTTTTTTATGGGGGGAGGCTGAAGCAGGATACCTTTTGAGATTTGTTACGATTGGAACAAGAAAGATTTTTGTGGTTGAGTTCCAACTGTGTAAATGTTGCATTTTGATCTCAAAATTGCTTTGTTGTGAAAGGAGAGCGGAGCAATGCAATACATCTCAGTGTCAGGTCAGAGCTTCTCTTGCAGCTCATTGTTGTAATCAGAGTTGTTTGTTTGTTTGTTTTTTTCGGGCAGCTTTAGAATGGGACTCATGCTTAAGTGAAGCTGGATTGGCATCTCTTGTTTCTATGGAGCCACCTTTGTTATTTAAAAGAAGCCATATGTAATCTTAAGTACTTTGTAAGAGTATGCAAAATAAAAGCAATGTTTCCTATGATATGAAGGCTTGAGCGCAATTTCTTTTTAGTGTAAGTTATTGAGGTCAGTATCAGCGTGGAATGATGTTGAGCCGGAGGAAGCAAGCGTGAGTCACATTTCTTTTATACACTCATCGATCCAAGGGCATGGAGGTAAAGGTCAGATTCGAAACCGGATGAAACATATGTTGAAAGAAAACATTCAAAAGGGAAAAGATCACTCATGCGTTGAAAGATCATAAATAAATTGCACATCTTGCTCCATTGGCGGCGCTAGCATTTTTTTTCTTAGGGGAGGCATTGGAGGGTGGTGAAATTATCTCACAGGGTCTGCAAAACAAAACAAATGTATGTATATATATATATATATATATATATATATATATATATATATATATATATATATATATATATATATATATATATATATATATATATATATATATATATATTTACAAATCTATAATTGGGCACCTAAGTTGTCCTTAAGTCCTTAAGATTGTGAGTGCAAATGGTTGTTCATCTATGTGTGCCCTGCGATTGGCTGTCACCCAATTCAGGCTGTCCAACGGCGGCTGCCCAAAGTCAGCTGGGATGAGCTCCAGCACGCCCGCAACCTTCATGTGGATAAGCGATTCAGATAATGACTGATGGATGGATGGATGGATGGATGGATGGATGGATGGATGGATGGATGGATGGATGGATGGATGGATGGATGGATGGATGGATGGATGGATGGATGGATGGATGGATGGATGGATGGATGGATGGATGGATGGATGGATGGATGGATTAGAGAAAACAAAAAAATAAATAAAAAAGTTCAATATTATCAATTATTATTATTATAATACCTGTTCAATATTTTTCCATGGTGTCCCACTGCACTTTTTATCGCTTGCTCTGTCTGTGCTGTGTGCTAGTGTTAGCTCGTGAGTGAACGATTCGTTCAAAAAACCGAATCTTTTCAGTGAACGAGTAAACGAATTCTTTTTTGCAGTTCATATGACTTCAACCAGTAGGTGTCGGTAATGCCCATTGAAGCTGGTGCTACCTCGCCGTAAAACAAAACGAAGAAGAAAATGACGTAACTTCCCGTTCAAGTGAAAGAACGAATCCTGACTTTCCCGTTCGCGATCGAGTCAATGCCTTCCTTCCCGTGCATTAACGGATCAGTCAGTGAACCTGTTGCGTCTCCCTCCTGGCGTGAACTATGTAAGCCAGAGTGTCGATTTACGATTTGCCAAGGAAAGAAAGAACCACTCACTGAAACACCACTTCTTTTATGCGCGTTTTCTCCAAGCTAACGGCTAACTTAGCATGAAGGGATGCGCCGTTATGCAACAACGGGGAGATTATGCTTCTCTTTGGCTAATCTTGATTTTATAACACTTATAGTAGTTTTTAAATAACGTGTATGCATATATACGCCTAAATATTGTTATCCAATATATCTACTGCAATTTCACATTAGATTGCTGGTTTGAAATTGACTTTTATTATTATTATTTTTAATAAACATTTGTTAAAACTTGTCTGGTGTTTTATTTATTGTTTTTATATTCGCCAATTCAAACATAAAAATTATTACATAAAAATATTATTTTAATAAACATTAAAACCTGTTAAAACTTGTCTGGTGTTTTATTCCTTGTTTTTATTTTATTGGGCATGAAAACAAAAATATGACATTTGGTTGACTGATTTATATGACAATAAGTATATGTGTTTTGTGTTGTGTAATATGTGTTGGTGTCCCCCAAATAAAGAGCAAGTAGTCAAATACACATTCTTGACACGTACAAAAAAAAATGCATAAAGTTATTAGGTACGCCTGAAAATGGTGGTGTACCTAATGGAGTGTCCGAATGACGTCACAAATCAACCAGCCAATCAGGAGGTGGGGGTGAGGGCGGGCTTTGGCTGTGATTTTTTCCCTAATGAACTGGCCTGTTATTAGTTTCACTTGAAAATGGCAGTGTACCTAATGGAGTGTCCAAGTGACGTCACAAATCAAACAGCCAATCAGAAAGTGGGGGTGAGGGCGGGTGTGGCACTTTTCACTTAAACCAGGAGTGTCGACCTCCAGTCCTCGAGGGGCCGCGTTCCAATATGCTTTCCAAGTTACCCTCGTTAAACACACCTGCGTGAAAACTTTTAGCTCCTTTTGACCGTGAAAGAAGCTAAAACTTTTCACGCAGGTGCACTTAACGAGGGACTCTTGGAAAACATGTTGGAATGCGGCCCCGAGGACCTGTGACCTTTGACCATGATATTTCCCTAATAAAGTGGCCTGTTATTAGGTACACTTGAAAATGGCGGTGTAACTAATGGAGTGTCCAAGTGCTTTTTCCCTAACGAAGTGGCCTGTGATTAGGTACACCTCATGGACACTACAATATGTACACTACACGAGGTAAAAAGAAGGTCACACCAGGGATTGAACTCCGGTCCCTGGGTTGAGAGTCCAGAGCACTAACCACTACAGAACCCTCGTACTTATTACATGGAAGGCCCGGTACATATATGGTTTTATGGAGCAGCTCACGCGAATAGTAAAGTTCAGTGGTCCCCAACCTTGTTTGCATATGCGTACACTTGTATGTGTGTACCAAGCAAGCCTTCAGTTGTAAAAGGACATTCAGATACACGTACAACCATGGGATCGAACTGGGTTCTTACAGGTCGAAAGCCCGTGTCACTAACCAGTCGGCTATCACAACCTGGCTTTAAGAGATTGTTAACCTTAATCCTAGCTCTAACCCTAGCTCTAAGTGTCACCCTAGCCATAACCCTAAACCTAGCTCTACTGGATTTCACCACGCCCCCTTGGTAGTGGGTGTGATCCATTGGTTTGCTCCGCCAACTTGGGGGCGGGGCCACCTTATGTATTTACATATAAATACTTTTGCATTTTTAAGAACCTTTGGTGCTGACTTGACTTGACTTGACTTGCTTTTTCTTTTTCCACAATAATTTAGGTCTCTTGAGACTTGCAAGTTATATGACTCAAGACTTGCTTGTGACTTGTGCATAAGTGACTTATGTTATATATCCCTCACAAAAAAGTGCCTTTGTTTTGTATCATTTATGACGTCATCTGCCTTCAAATGCAGCCTCTGAAGATGCCACCGTGCAGTTGCATGGATACGCAATGCAGGATTGAGATATTCACTTTCGCCATCTTCTGGCCAAAAGCGTTTATTGCTGCAAAACAAAAGATGGATAACTGACGGGGTGAAAAATGACCCAACAAATGTAATATGTGCATATTTATTATAAGTGAAAGTTTATTGAAACACGTTTGTAATCCCAGTTAGGATCAAATAACAAAAGACTCAATGTAAAGCTGGCACTGTTGGTCTGTAGTGTACAGACCTTTCCAATTCTACCAATTCTCAGATTTCCTTTTGTGCTGGTTAAGATGGGGCAATGCATATGGATGGGTTTGTGTAAAAATGGATACCATCACAAATATCACAGTGTGCAGAAGCCATGTGTGTCTTGTCTGAAAAAGGGCTTACATAATGAATAGTGATTGGTACAAAATCAGTCGAGCTGCAATGAAAATGAGAAAAAAAGAGGTACTGTATCGGCAATCTTCATCTCTCACACGCTAGCAAGCAAACACACACACACGCTCACACGCACACATGCACAGCTGCAAAGACACTTGCACACCTGCATATACAAGCGGGCACACACACACACACACACACACTCACATTCACCCACACACAACAATTCTCACACACACAGATAAAAAGTAGCCTTTTGTAAAATGCAAAATTGTATTCAAATGTAATCTTACATCACCGTCATGTGTCTGAAGTGCAGAAAACAAAAAGCGATGGGAAAAAAACTACACCGGAGATTATGTGAAATGCATGTAGGAAACCACGCCTGTCTTCACTGGCCTAAATTGGAAAGAAGCACAAACCCAGAGTCTTGCCCACCCACGCTCTGCACCACCACCTGCACTGTCATCTTTGATCCTAGCCTGACTGCCCCCCCACCTCCTCACCCCCCCCAGCAGCAACACCCTCCCAGTTTGCATGCGCCTCTCCATCACAGAAGCAAGCCTGGCTGAGAGGAGACAAGCAGGCCTGCCTTTTATCACTAACACAAAGTCCACTTCTGAATACAGAGTATGAAGTTGGAAGGGGGAGACTGTCGCGTTGTTAGCTTTCGTGCGCAGTGGAGGAGGGGCCCTGTCCCTCATTTGACAGCCCCAGGTGGATCAACAGGTGCCGGGGGAGGGGTCAGGTTTACAAGGCTTGCGTCTTGAGCTCGATGGGTTCCCCGCGGGTGTCCTGCTGGGTCTCCCTCTCCGGGGGTCGACTGCCCTTCAACGTGGCCAGGCGCTCGGAGAGACCCCTCATACGTGGAAACAGGATGAAATCGTACAGGAGGGCTCCCATAGCACCGCCAATTATGGGTCCCACCCAGTAGACCTGCAATAACATGCATGTTTTAGAATGCGCCGTGAACAACAGCAAATGAGGAGGCAGAGATGTTACCCAGTGGTTGACAAAGTTTCTCAACAGGACCGCCGGAGCGAAGGACCTGGCAGGGTTCATGCCGGCACCTGTGTAGTACATCTGAAACACAAAGCACCCCACCGGTCACACTCGCACGAGCTCCTCATGTCCGCGTTTTTGCACATCTCACCCCCATGAGATGTCCGATGGTGATGGAGAAGCCGATGGATAGAGCGGCAGAACCCAGGCGACCGTTTCTCCTCTCATCGGTCACAGCGAAGATGCATACCACAAGCTGCAGGGTGAGGAACACCTCCACGGTGGTGGCCATTCCCAGACTGATGCCAGGTTGCAGCTGCGGACACGTGGATTTTTTTTTCTGTTAATCTACCCACCCTTCAAATGCAATTAGTCGACTCCTCGGTGGCTTCTTACCGTGTTCATTGCCAGGTTGCCCCTCATGTTGCCAGGCGTGACCCCGTACAGCACGGCAGCGCCGGCCACGGCGCCGAGGCACTGGGCGATAATGTAGAAAAAAGCACGGAAAAGGGACAGCTGGGCCCCAACCAGGTAGGCGAAGGTGACAGCCGGGTTAATGTGACCGCCGCTGATGTGGCCGATGGACTGGATGAGGGTGGCGGCCGCCAAACCGAAGCACAAGGCCACATGTAGAATGTGATGAGGCCCGGTGGTCCAGCGCAGGGCGGCGCCCAGACCAAAAAATACAAAGAACATGGTCCCGAAGAACTCTGCAAAAACCGCCCGCCAAAAACTCATGGACCGGAACTCCCACATGGTTGCTCTTTAGCAGTAGAAGACAACTCTTGGGCAGCAATCAAATAAAGGTTAAACTTTTTCAGTCCTCTGAAAGTCAGCTGTGACCAGAATTGAGAAAATCCACCGACGGGATCTTCACCAAGCGGTGTGACCTTGCTGTGCTCGTTTGCCACCTGTGTCCACCTGTTTCAAAGGCATAGGTGTCAGTGGAGTGGGAGTGCGGGTCAACAAATCTCAGGTAGGATCAGGAGACAGTGGGCATCAACTCGAGAGAGATTGGGAGATCGACCGGTACAGTGTCCGGTAAACCTTTAGCCTCTCTGACAGAGCGGAGAGGGCCAGACAGGGGCTTTATAATACACCCTCCGGGGGCCCCAACAAATGACGCCATAATCCCCCCCTGTAGGGCTGAGGGAGGGAGGGGAGAGGCATCCATAGACATCCCAAATCAAACAAATGTAACCTTTCAGCTGCCCGCCACCACCTTTGCACGACACTCAAAAGAGGCCTGTTGAAAGCGGTCGAACGAAAACGTTCTCTCAAATCAGCGGCAAGGCACAACCAAAAGTGCTTTTTTTTCATCCAAAGAAGGGTGAACTTGAGAGCAGCTGGAGCCCAGAGGTGGAAGGTGTCTCTTGGGGTGGGGCATAGGTCAATCTGTTGACATATCATAACTGTGACACAAACGCTGACGGACACACACATACACGCACGCGCACACATAATACAGTTGAGGCCCCGGACGGAAGAGCCCAAAGCCAACAGCGGGGAAGTGACCCATAAAGCGAAAGGCCTGACCCCGTGAAAGCATTGTGTGGAGCACGCGTGAGGGCTACGGACGCTCACGGGCAAGACACAAATATAAGGCCAATTCTTGCATTTGCCTGGTTCCACACTAAGCTTCAAACATACTACACACATACATTCAAGGTGATGACTCAGTTTTGGGATTGGCAAACCAACAAAGTGACTCTGAAGAGCAAAGTGTTTGGAAGTCATGAAAAAATGTGACTCTTGTTGTCAAACATAGATTATTCACAAAACAGTGAATAGCAGAGCCGTGAAGGTTCTATGGGCGAGTCAGAGGTGTAGTGGGGATGCAGAGAGTGCACAGTGGGGTTACTGAGCAGTCCAGAGCTCTCTTTCTGCCCAAGGGAGGTGGGAGGGGAACGTGAATGCAGATTGCTGAGCTTGCCGTTACGTGTTGGAAAGAAGACACACAATGTAAAATGCTGGCAGCGACGCCGTGGTTACGGCTTTTGTGCACATTCTGGCGCTGTGTAGATTAGATTACTGTAGATCAAACTTGTTTTGCGGGCTCAACTCATCGGGACATGGCTCGGCTTATACAACCAGCAATAATATCTCCAAAGTCAACTCAACTTTAATTATACAAGACTTTCAAAACAACTATAAGTTGCATACAAAGTGCTTTACAGAAAGTAAAAATCGGACATAAAAACAAACGTAATAAGACAAATAATTCTGACTGACAATTAACAATACATAATAAATAAACTGTATTTATAGGAAAAGGGGAAAAAAAAACAACACTAACATGGTTAGCAAAAAAAAGACAATTTCACAAATACTGTATAGCCAATTCTCACTCATGATTTAAAATGTAACGTAAATGTAATGTAAAGACGACTATCAAGTTTTAATGTTGAACTCAATGGACACCTGTTTGAATATGAAATTTGATACACATATTTACGACATGAAACCTGTTTGAAACTGTTTGCTTACAAAATGTAGTCACTCAGACAAATATATTCACAGTGCCCCGTATTTCTGGTACACATGCCCGAACACACAAAATAGTGTCAATTTCCAATAACACTGAATATGACCCCCCACAACCTCACCACGCATGTAGTCAATGCGCTAAAATTTGTTTAATTGTGAACAAAAGGGCTGGCAGAAGAAACAAATAGAATCTAAGAGTTGTTTAGCATTTCAAAGCCTTCCTGACCTCAGGATGCAACACAACAACAACAACAAGCGTGGGGTTGTTTGCGGGAAGGCTTTGATGAGCCTTCATTGTGTCGTCTAATGATTTGCAAATGTGACAGCGGAAAATATAACAACGTGGTCTTGGTCGATGCAAATATGAGACATCACATTCAGATGTGATCACGCTGATTGCATGTTCACACTTCAGTTGTCTTGTTTGTGGGCCTGTTTGGCTCTGGCAGCATTCTGAGTGACGGTAGACAGGGACGAGCCAGTCATGCTGGTCGTCTCCACAATTTCAATGTCTTTGCACATCAGACACGCAACCAACTTCTGGCGAGAGGCGCTTTGTGCAAAGAGGAATTCATGGGACACACCGGCAAGTACTGCTCCGATGACCGGTCCGATCCAATACACCTGCAGGTGGATGGGAATGGATACCAGACACTCTATTAGGTACACCCAAAATGCATTAAAAAAATATAATTGCTCTGATTTGATTGACCATGCAAGAGAGATATTATTTGATGAATATGATTGCAGACTTTTTAAAACCTCCCCCATTAAAAATCAAATGACCCATGAACAAAGCGTGCCATGGAGTAAAAAGATCCTGACAGAATATTTAAAGGAGCTTTATCATGCTATTTTAAGCTTTCTGTGGATCTATAAATACAATTACCCATGGCGATCTAATTTCTTATGGAATTCGTAGGGTGACCAGACTTGGGTTTCTGAAAAAGAGGACACCTTTTTTTGGGAGGAGGGCATTATCTTTTGGAGGGCATTCTTTTTTTTTTTTTTTATGGGGAGGGGTCATTTGTGTCATATGTTATGACACAAATGACGTAGTGTCTGTATTTATTGCATTTATTGGCCCGAATAACACAAAACAACATAAACAATAACAAAAACGTATTTACACGAACACTATCTAGTTTTACAGTGGTAGACTAAGTAAAAAAAGACAAAAGAAATACGGCCATCGGTGGAGCATTTGAAGAAGAACAAAGGGCTCCTCTTCAGTCCTCCTCTTGCAAGGTGCGTTGGCACATTTATTTGCCACAGACACATAAGTGCCCGCCTTGCATGTCAAGCACTCAGCTTCATAGGGATCACGACCCTGGCGAAAGCACGGGAATTTTTTTTATTCAACTCCTCCACGAACGTGCATTTTTGTTTTGGCATTGCAGAAAAACCAGGAATTGAGCGAAATGGAATGGAGCGGCAATTCTATTGGCAATGTGCTGTCCAACAAAATCCCGGATGATTTTGAAATTCCTCCCGGACATTCTTTTAGGTCTCAAGAGAGGACGTCTGGTCACCCTAATCCAGGGGTACAATATGACCACACATTAGAGCTGGTATTCCTCACCCAATGGTTTTCCCAAAATCCCGTGATGATGGCCGGACCAAGAGAGCGAGCAGGGTTCATACTGGCACCAGAGAACCGAGCCTGCCAAGGGAACAACACATTAGCTATTAAATTGTCGAAACTCATCCACCATTTCACCAATTTCTATAGCACTTGCTATGAAGATGAAGCTCTATCCCAGATGACCCTGGCCTGGTCACCACCCAATTGCCGGGCACAAATATACAAACAAGCATCGGAGTGAAATGTAAAGTGGTGACGAGGCAGTGTTGACCTCAACCCTGGATATTGTGAGTCGGTGGGGAGAGTCCTTAAAGAAAAACTCCGAATCCACCGACATGCCATCCTTTGAGAAAGCAGTCCGGGGACCGAGAAGTGGGTTTTGCTGTCACTAGAGTGAAAGTCTCTGAGATTATTAAAAGCTTCCTTGGGACAGGGCTGCATCAGTAGAAAGAGCTGACCCAAAAGGCGACGCTCTCAATTGATCAGTTTCCGGATACAAACAGCCAAAATGAGTTTCCCTTGGAGAAGCTCAGTCATCTAGGTGGGCAGAACTGATGCTCCTCCACATCCAGTGGAGCCAAATAGGGCAGCTCGAACATCTGCTTAGGACGCCTCTGCATGCCTCCCTGGTTAAGTGTTCCAGAATGATCCCACTGGGAGCTGGCCCTGGGGTCCTCCCTGGAGAGACTTTGTCTCCCAACTGGTCCACTCACGTGCCCACCAGAAGAGCTAAATGAGGTGGTTGGAGAAAGAGAGAGAAGTCTGGGATTGCCTGTCAAAGCTACTACCCTCGCAACCTGACCGGCTGGATAAGCGGAAGAGGATGGATGATGGATTGTTTCATACTGTATAATTATTTCTAATAACACAAACACCCATACAAACACACATACACAAAAGATAAAAATAGTAACAAGCTTGCTCCTCACCCCTATCATGACTCCTGCAGTGTGTGCCAGTCCAATAGCCAAATTTCCGGGTTCTGGGCTTTCCCTTCGTCGCTGGGCCTCAACTGAGAAAACGGTGAAAACCAACTGGAAGGTGCATAAGACCTCGATGCCAAGGGCCTGCGCTGCATTCAACTCATCGTGCACCTGAGTGGGAAGAAAGAGGCGCAACGTAAGAATATAGATGGCGAACTGGCATATTGGTCATTTGTACTAGATTTTCTAAGAACAAACCCGGGTGACGAAGTAGCCTGCAGTGATTTTGCGCGGCAAAGCCAGGTAGAGGGCCCCGGCCCCCAATAAAGCCCCCAAACACTGGGCGGCAATATAAATGAGGGCCCTTAGGACATCCAGCCTTCGTGTGGCCAGGAGAGATAAAGTCACTGCAGGGTTGACCTGAGCAGGAAGCACACAATGGGTTGAAAAGAATTTGACATGAAGAGCCAAAATGTCAACTGTGATACCTGTGCTCCGCTTATTTCCCCAAAACAGTGTCCCAGCACGACAATCACTGCGCCGACTGCCACTGCTGGGTACAAGGGTCCCACCGGGGTCTCGTCACGGTCCGGTACGGAAGCACCCAGCACAGCGCTCACCAGCACCAGCGTGCCGATCAGCTCCGCCATCATGGCTTGCCAGAACTGACGGCTACGGAGCTTCTCGGTGCAAAGACGCAAAGCAGAGTTCGTGGAAGACCAAAGATGCACATGAAGGCACCAACTGTTACTTGCATGTGCGTTTATTGTCAACGAGCTGGAAATGTTTCAAAACATTTTCACGAGAAATTAAATTGGTGGATTATGGAAATATTCGATATTGTACTGGATACAATGGGGACTCATGGTTAATTTAATAGAAAGACTATCTGCAACTTTAAAAATACTGTTTAGAAATAGAAATGAAACGTACATTTTTTTCACCCCAACACATAGCACATAAAGCAAAGTTCAACAAGACAATAACAGAAGATGCTCACCTCATGCCACATCATTTCACATCCACCGAGTGTCTCCCCAGCTGCGTTCAGGAGGTTGCGTTGTCCTTCGATGGCGTCTGTTCGTCCGTCCGTCCGTCCGTCGGGCGCCGCTCAAACCCTCATTAGAGTCTGAGAGGTCCTCTGGTGAGACCATGCAGCCTCCTCCCACCCCCACCCTCACCTCTCTCCTTATATCAAATATCTCAGTCTGTAAAGTGTGTCTGCACACATTAGTCATCATAGCCCTTAAAGTGTTTGTTTTCTAACACACTTACATCCGGAACACTGCAGTGGTGACCTTGAGCAATTTGTTACAAAGTGATTGTGGCTACTTGACAGGCTTGTGGATGACGTGTCTGGAGGAAGCACTGTGGAAGGTAGAAAGTGGTAAAGACACTCTGGCTGACTCCCACATTCCAAAATGATGTTTTGTGGATAAGCTGAAGACTCTCAAATGGAGTCAGATGTTTGTTTGTCTATAGCTTGCTTTTTTCCCCTCCAAAGTCACATGTGCACTGTAAAAAACCACAACTCATATTTTTGGGATCTAAATCAGTAATTGAAGTTGGGATGACTTTAACAACTTCAAAATATAAAACAACTTCCTTGCTTTGTTGTGCTAAGGTTGTCATAAATGTCAATAATTTCCATCTTAAATCACAGTACCCGTAGCTGCTGCTGTTCTTTTTTTTTTTTCCTGTGGGAGCTCCTTTAGCTCATTCACTGCCATGATGTGACATGCAGGATAGGAATGGATAATTTATTCTAAGAAAAAGAATGCAGTATGTTTTCCAATATATAATATAATATAATATAATATAATATATTGCCGCAATGAATCTTAACACCAATTTTTTTTGTTCTTGTTTTTTTAATTAATGAAATAGGTTATTCCAGAGAACAGACATTTTCTATATAATTATCCAGTTCTCTCATGATTTGGGTATATTTACATTATGGTTGTGGACATAATGTTGCACACTATAACACATTAAGTAATAAATAAATATATACCTGCTTTGACCCACAACCCAAATTTGATGCCCCTTAACAACAACCATTATCATTTGGACAAATTAGCCTTCTTGTCCAGCGTCGCTCTGATCTCCATGGAGACCTTTTCATGATGCTGTTGCCATGGTTCTTATTGTGCTGCCGCATCTGGACAAGCTTTTTTTTTTTTTTTTTTCATCGTGGATATCAAACAAACATACTCCTTGTTTGAGATGAAAAGGACACAAGAGTACCATGTTTCGGCGACAAATTGGGTCCTTTGCAGCGTCACTTAGATGCTGTTAATCTCATAACATAACAAGATGCGGAGGACCCTCCGTTTGGGCCTCCGCATCACGGGCTGTTTGGATCCAGGGTGGCAATCTGGTAGACAGGGTCCAGAATGAACTGGTTGGAGGTGGCCCATTATGAGGTGGATTAGCCCCTTCTTATCATGGCAACTGTTTAACTGTTATCCCCCCTTTTGTGGGACTAAGTCCAAATGTGTGGAGCGGGCACGGCAGTGAGGGGCTGGGGGGTGTCACACTAGAACCCGCTGGCGTGGGGAGTTTTTCCACTCCCTCCGCCCAGAGTGCTGACAATGACACATTTTGCCACACACAAAGTGCCAACTCGGGGATTTGATTGAGTGATGTGAAAGGGATATTTTATTGTATTGTTCATTTTGGGCCATTTGATTGATTTTGTGCATGTGAGGGAAAAGCATCAAGGTGAGAGGTTCTCCCACTTGAAAGCGCAGAGCAGCTGGCAGTGATGGCAGCACCCTCCCAAAGGAACATGTGCTTGAGACAGGACTCTCCATGGAGGCCTAACAAGCACTCCACCACATCTTTGTCACCGTTATTTGGACTTTTAAGACATTTTGGAACAAGGGGAGTGAAGAGTTTTGCAAGGCACCAGACACATTGGTAGGAAAACGAAGCTTTGAGTTTGTTTCACGAAACAGTTGGGTTTTTTTTCACGCTAGATGAAACTCTGTTCAACATTGAGCTGAAAATACACTGACTTGCTAATTATTAAACACCCTTTTTTTTTTTAAATGAAGTGTCATCTGAGGATTCAAAAGGTATAGCTTATTCATAAAACAAATTGGAAGCTTCAATTTTCTACCACTATACTTCTAATACAAATGATTGCTGAAATTCGGGTAAATTTACATAAATGTACCAGTCAAATCTAAACAATTGTGGATCAGAGATCATTTGAAATGTTTAATGGGCCTGTAAAAATTGTGCACAAAAGAAAAGCTACTGTGGGGATTGTTGCGTCGATAAAGTACTGACCAGTATACTTGCTTTCTGAAGATGACGAAGGTGATGGTGTATCTTTTCAAGATGACAAAGATGATGGTCTGGCATTCCCAACATGCACCGAGTAAGCTGCTGGAAAGATTTAGACCACAAAGTCAAAAACTACTAGATGTATATTTTATTTTTTATTTATTCAACTCACAGTACATTCTACAGATGCACACATGTTACATCACCTTAATACAACAGAGTCTTGGAATACGTCCCGTTAAAAATTAATTGGTCCTAAAAATATAAAGGAACAAAATTTAATGTCACCAAAACTGTACATTATGAAAAAGTCACGTAACACCACATTTGGTTTCCTGGTCATTTTTTTTTTTTTTTTCATCTTTTTAAATAGGAATAATATGTATATTCTACAAGCTGATCGGAGGTCAGTGTAAGAAACAAGTTTAAATAAAAACTGGACTGCGGTGTGGTCCCGCCGCAGTCCCATAACAGTGCCCCGTGGAACACTGACTCGTGCACAGCACATAAAGTGATGCAAAAGAAGGATGTAACCAGGCGGGAATGTAGCCAGTACTTCGGAGCTCTTCTGCATTTCTACTCTGTACAATCTTAATACGACCAAAATTAGATGTTTGCACATTTTCAGACAAATACTCAAGTCAAGGTGCATTTTAAACACACCTGTCATCTTGTCTCAAGAGCAAGCGTTCAGCGTGGGTTGCCCCTACAACAGATCCTTAAAGCACAAACTAGTGCAAGTAGCACATTTCTATACACTCTGTGTACAGCCTGCTGTGTCACTCGAGAGTGGAATCCACACGCACTGCCCACCATCACAAGTCCACCAGTGTCTTTCACACAGCAGCAGCGTGAACGTGTGTGCGCGGCTAAGTAGCGGTTGCACAAATTGTACTCATGGTTTGTTTTCGATCAACTGGCCTTTTTCATATAATCGTCTAGACAAGTCTATGGGTTCATCTGTACATGTTAACTACACACTATTGCTATTAAATAATCCCAGCTATTGTCATCTTTATATATATATATATTTATATATAGAATATATAATAAAAATATATTGAGGGGGGAAAAAAAAAAACTAGGCATAGACCACGTTACAATTCGAACAGGTACAAAATGGCCTGGCTTTTTTTTAATGGGTGTTACGAAGCAGGTCCAGTTTGCAGTCGCTCAGATGGAAAAACGCAATGAAAAAGGGAAATCCATATTAAGCGTCTTTGTCCTAGAGGGGAGACTGACCCAAAGTCTTCCCCAAACTCGGACTTGTGAAAGGGAGTGGCGTGAGGACACACACAGGGGCTGAAGTGAGGGTGCTTGGGTATGAAATTCAAGTCAGATCAGTTGCAGGCCTTAATAAAAGCCCAGCCCAAAAAAAAAAAAACCTACCAAAAAATACCTTTACATGAGGAATACACATAGCTGGAGAAACCTGACGGTCTTAGTAACACCTCTTGCAGGGTTGGTGACAGCACCAAAGTCATCAGTTCCACCATTGGTGAGAATCTTGCAGAGTTCTATTTCTCTTTGTTCGAGTAGAACTCTGCCCAGCGGCTCTCAAAGAAGCGCCGCATGGAATGTCCTGCCATCCCCACCTCAGAGGTGTCTTCGTTGAACAGCTCACAGTTGCTGAAGACCAGTTGAGCATCTGTCGCAAACTCTTCACAGCTGCAGTACCTGGGAAGCAGACGTGATGGAGTTGCATCTGATGATTTTCCAGTTCTATAGCGTTTATTAACATCGCTCAGTTTGCGCAGGCTTACCCTCCCTGCAGCAGTCTTTCTCTCATGGTAAGGAAGTCCATAGGATTCTTGACAATGCGACGGTAGCCCGGCACCAGGCGGGGGTTAACGGGCTCCAGGAACGGCCAAGCATCTGCGTGAGCCTCCATTTCCATAAGGATGATCCTACACCACCCGAAAAAAAAAGGGGGATTAATACCAATTGACTATAGAGCACCGTTGAAGAATGAAGGCAGGACCCACTCGCAGAAAGTGAGGTCCGGCTGGTTACGCGTTGTCATGCGGCGCCGCTTGGCCGCCCCGCTTTCTCCTGAATGCCGTGAAGACGAAGAGGTCGCCGCCAATGCGTTGGTCGATGCCTCCTTGTGCCGTGTTGCCATACCCGAGGTCCGCCGCGTTGTTGTATCGTCATCTGAACTGTTTTCTTCATAACGCTTCTTTTTCATCCTGGTCCGCTTTTTTGAGTGTGGTGATGCACTTTCCTCCTGAGGCATGAAGCAAATAACCATGCTGATGCGTGAAGAAAGAACCACTTCCTAAAGCGAGCTCGTCTCAAGCTGCTCCTCAATCGGGTTCTGACCTTGGCAACACAAGTTGGACAAAACCAGTCTCCCTCGGGCACCTGGGCGATCTTGGGCCTCAGGCAGTACATGTGACAGCCTCGATCGCAGCCGTCACACAGCAGCAGGCAGTCATCATTGTCACCTTTCCTGCAGATCTGGCATGTCTGGAGTCAAGAGTGACGGTCGAAATGGAAAGGTAGAAAAACAATTTGAGCTGAGAGTAGGGTTGGGCATGTAGGTGGTATGTTTATAAGGCTTATATATTAATTATTAATGCCAAATTTTCTGCGTTTATTTGCCAACTCATTTTGGGGCTGGCTGACAGAAAAATGAAGCTTCAAATTTGTTTCATGAAACAGATGTATTTTTTTGACACCTCTAGTTTGGTTAAAGAAAGGGGTTCAAAAAATGCCTGCCCACTTGTGAGTAAAGTTTGTGAATTTTCTTACCACTTTAGTCACAGATCTCTCCCAGGCAATAGCTTTCTCTAGCTGCAGCAAACACAGGCACAACTGAGGAGCACTGCGGCAGCGATCCAGGGCCTGCCGCCACGTTCTAAGTCTGGATGTGATCTCACTTTCCAAACTAGGACAGAAGAAAAAATAAAGAGCAAAAACAAAGTTTCGGTATTATGTACATACAAAAAAAAGGGGGGGGGGGGGGGAGCGGCATCTTGCCTTCCTACCTAATGACATCCATAGGTTGCTCTTCTCCTGGCGTCGGAGTGAGAGGAGCGAGGCGCATCACCTCAGCTGGGTTCCAGAGCGGCTCCTTCAGGTAACGCCTCTCGATGTTACGCTCAAGATTGGCAAGGCGTAGCACGGCCAAGTCAAGCGGATGAGTGGCGATTCGAGGCAGGCCAGACCACTCCTTCTTGGTTCGGACGATCCAGTCATCACGCGGGTCGGTGTCGTGTTCGTAGTACTGGAGGTCAGTCCGGGTGGAGTCCCGCTCTGGGATTGTGTAGGGCTTAAAAGGAAACGAGTGATTGGGAGGTTAAGCATAAATAGTGCGCTGCTGCATAACAGTCTGGTTTGATGACTACCTGAAATTCTACAGCTGGTGCTTCTGTGCTAGATTCTGCGTCGTTGACTATACTCTGAGGAGGGGGGGCCTTAAAAGAGAAAATAGGAGAAAAGCATTTAAATGTGCTGCTCTAACATCTTTATGTTCCTTTCAAGTTGATCATTTGTTGCGGCAGTTTCTCACCTTCAGGTGAAGGTCAGCACCAATGACTCGCTGCTCCAGGTCCTCCACCCACCGTAGGGCGCTGTTGTCTGTCTCTATTGCTTTGTCCTGTACTTGCCATGGTTGCTGCAAAGCCTCTAGCAGCAGCACCTTCTTCTCCTCTTTTATTTCAAACATTGGATCTGGAGGGAGAGAGAATTTAAAATTCAAGACATTGGATCTGGAAGGAGAGAGAATTCAAAATTCAAGACTCAATCGGGTCAACTGTTGAGATTTAAGTGTCTCCATTCCTGCTCACCACTGATGCCTCTGGTGCACATTTCCGTTAAACTCTCCATGTGTTTGGCTAGGTGTTTATGGAGCACTTTTTCTCTGATGCCTCGTGGATGGAGAGCCTGTAGTGTGCTGAACAGCTCGTCTTGATCCTTGATCCACCACCAGCCACGCACCATTGCTGCAAGGATGATTAAACAGTAAATCATGAGTTGAATTCATATTATCACCATTATGTTGCACAGTGGCATTAAACATGCGTGTTTTGCTTACATGCTGGTATGGGCTTCACTACCAACTGTATAAAGTACTGCTGCTCAAGCTCTTGGAAAGCAGAAACGGGAGGGCGCCCTCTGCGTTTGGCCGCGGCTCCACGCGGGCCCCTCCGAGCGGGGCTACTGCCTCTACTGCCCCTCCTTCGCCTGCGGCCCGGCCTGGCGCGGGTGGTCGGCGTCCGTGGAGCAGGGGGGGTTTGAGCAGAAGGAAGGGGAGCAGGCGGTGGAGGCGAACAATCAGGAATGGAGGGCATTTGAGTGAGAGCGGGACCTTCCTCTGGTGCCGCCGGGGTATCTGGGTGAGTAGGTGCTTCGCCAGTGGATGCCGCGACTGCGTCCGACTGAGGTGTTGAGAGAAAATGCAAATACAAGTCATTGTTACTTGACGCATTATTAGATGTTCTCTATGTTTTGGTCAAAACAGCATCCAACCTGTATTAGTGGAGCATCAAGTGTGGGCGGTGTACTTGGCACCTGAGGCTCACTCTGAGAGTTTTCATCACTTGGTTGTTTGAAGGACTGGCTCTGATCATCTGCCTCAATCTTCACGCTCTCCTCTGGTTGACTGCCCTCTAGAGGCTCTGCTGTGTAGGCGTCACTGGGTAGCGCATGCCCGGACTGGCTGAGCCAACTGAGAAAAGCAGACTGCGAGAGGTCTTGAGTACAAGTGGTGACCGGAGACGCCGGCCCATCTTCTTCGGCCAATCTGACGCTACTTCGGCGCTGGCGCCGAATCTTTGCCGTGCGGAGGTGGAGCTCTACTTCGGGTTTGATTTTTCGGGGCCGTCCTCGTCCTTTTTGGGTGCTCATAAGGGACGCGGTACCAGGGAGCGAGTCTTCCTCTGGGGACAATGTTTGGGCTTGAGGGGTCTCGGAGGCTGGTGAGGAATGTATGGCATGAGGTGGTGTCGTGGCCAAGGGCACCTCTTCAGTTTTGGGCTCCTTTTTGAGGAAAGTGACTGGCACCTCTGCTATAACAACATCCCCGGAGGCTGTGATGAAAGCACACGGAAAATAAAGCAAAAATATCAATGATTGTTCATAGTCAATTTTCATAATTACATACTCATTCAGACTCACTCAGAAGCTCTTCAGGACCCTCGACCAGGACTCCTCCGAGGTGAGGGAGAGCCAGATATCTCCGTCTATAACGATCCTGGCCCAACATTATCACTCGCATGGAATGTGACGACTGAAGCAGCTTTTTACGGAAGAACACTTGTCGCTGTAGAAGACCAATGAATGAGTCAAGGATTATTTCCCACGTGAGACTTTTCATAACGTGTCTGACAAGAATTTACCTTACCTTGGTTAGCTTATCTATCTGCCTTTCCAGGTCATGGACGCTGGCATTTGCAGGGCTTTCACTCTATAGACAAAAAAAGATACCAAAAAGTGTTAAGTGCAGTAATAGCATTTGTAGTTTCAGCGCGTACATACGTCACTTAGTTTGGGCTCTTCTTTGCGAATACGGCGGTTGCTTCTCTCCACACTCTCTTCCAGAGAGAGGTTCTCCTCTTCAGCCACTCGGGCACTGCGTCGTCTTTCCTCTAAGCAGAGTTGTTCTTCCGAGCGGCCAGTGCGACGCGCCAGTGCGGCCTTCAGCCTGCCAGAAGGAAATTATTCAACAACTGAGTGCTATTCACGATCGTACGACATTATATAAATCTGGGGTGTAAGATTGTGTGCCCTACTTGCGAAGTTTCCCTTCAATAATCCACTTGTTCTTCCTGTAGGTCGTCATGTTCTCTAGTGTGTTGTCAATGTCACTATGTAGATGAGAGAAACATTTTAGTCAGGAATACCTTATTAAAGCCAAACATGTTGAGAAGCTCTTCAAACCTTGTCACTACGTTGCTACCGTTGAGCTCCTCCGCCACAAAACCGAGCACGGCTGCCTTGGTTTCGGGCGGCAGGGCGTGAAAGGATTTTGTCCTCAGCATGTTGCACACCTCTGTCTCATAGCCATGAGATTCCAGAAAGATGCGGAGTACCTCGGAAACCGTGCTGCGGGTCAGCTGGAGCTCAACCAGCTTATCTCCAAGGATCTTTACTGACTGATGGTGGAAAGTAGAACGCAAAGCATTTAGGTTGAATTGCAGATTAAAAAAAAAAAAAAATTTTAAAATCAAGCAACATTACACACTTGATAATATGATGGCAGGCCGGGATCCCGGAGTGCAGCTTCCATGAGCTTTATTAGCAGATCTTGTACCTCCCCCTGGCTTTCCCCCATGTCGAGCAGACCTTCCTGCAAGGTCGCAAGGCTGGGGATGTCCTTGGGTACGTCGAGGCCAATCAACTTTCCGTAACCATGAAGGAACTCTACCACAGCCAGGAGGTGGGCAAAGGCTGTGCCTGAGAGAACCACGCCGGGGACACGGGACAGCTCTGGCAGGGGCTACAAGAGGAAAGACCATTATAATCGCTTGTATTAGCAATCGGTGAGGGTTTTAAAAAAAAATAATAATAATAAATAAAATAAAAACTCACCTTGTGGTCAGTGAGACACATGTCTTCGGTGGGTTTCCTCAGCTCTTCTAAAATGAGCTGTTGCCTCTTGCGTTCCTCCAGCCGCCTCTGCGTCTGCACTCGCCTTTCAGCGGTTTTCTTGGCCGCAAGGGCGGCCCGAGCTGCTGCCTCTGCCTCGGCCTGCGCTTTGGCCAGAGCCTTGGCTTTACCGCGGGCACTCAGCACCCTCTTGCCTTGGGCTATTCTCTCTTCATCCGTCTGCTGGACGGGAGGCGGAACCTCAACTTTGACGGACCTTCGTCTACCGGGCTTTTTGGGCTCACTGACAGACTGGGGTTGGGGTGTAAGCTCAGTTGACTGAGGGGCTGCCAGATCTTGAGGTTCAGCCTTCACTTCCAAACTCTTGGTCTCTTGCTGTAACGGAAACGGTGGTTAGCGAACAATGATTCAATGTCATCGATAATTATTTTGAGCAGCATACCTTTGCTCTTTTTTTGTCCTCTCTTGTCTTTTTAATTTGTGCATCTTCCCTTCTTCTTATTCTGGCCTGAGTGAGTCATACAAAATCAGAAAAACAACATCAGATCAAAACAACCCATCAATGAATGACTAAGCACTTTTAAGCACAAACCTTCCTCTTCATCTTCTTCTTGATTTTTGTTATTCTCCCCTTTTCTTCTTCAGTGAGGGATTCTGCAATAGCAATATTAGTTTACTCCAAACATGAAAGCCATGTTCCCTGTGTCAAGATTGTAAAACCGCAAAAGTACAAGCCATCATACCCAACATAGAACCCGCCTCCAGTCTAACCTCATTCACTCACCCTTATCCTCAAGTCTCTTCAACATCTTGGCATCAACTTTGCTAAGGAAGTCAATCATCTTGGGTTTGGGGGGTCTACCTGGCCGGCGGGCCTGGCCTGCCTTCACGCCGCGAGCCCTGCTTGGTTTCTCTTTATCCGGGTTCGGCGGTCGGCCGCGCCTCCCAGTGATGGCCATGATCATAGAGGGAACCTCCTCGTTAGCCAAGAGAAACCACTTTGCACCCTGCACACATCATGAAGAAAGGAAGAGTCATTGTCAGATGTTTTGCAATCTTGCACTTTGTGACCAAATACAGAATTTTCTTATTTAAGGCAAGGTATAAAAATGGAAAGTGAACCACCTCAGGACTTTCCCGTTCTTCATAAAAGTCTCCAACAGGCATACGCGGGCTGAAACTGAAGTGTTCTCTGGTGACAACGCCACCTTGGTGTTTCTTCAAGTACTGAGCGACACAAAAGGGCATGATCAATAAAGTCTGTCAATAACAATTAAAACTGTGTCAGAGGATGTTTGGAGTGTGCAAAAATTACCTTAATAACTTCAGGGAACTGCTTCATTCTTCGTCCGCAAGGTGTGTAATACCAGGTTTCGCCTTTCATGCGATCATTCAACTTCCTCACGCGAATCTCTCGTTTCCATCTATCAAGAGAGCTTTATTACATCATTGTCAAAGGCTTTTAAATGTTCCTTTGCAGTCACTCCATGAGACGCAAAAAGTGGATATTTTCAATTCAATCAACTTCATCTAATATGAATCTGCTCTTCATTTCTTATTTATAGCCCGAGTAAACAGGGACAAGCATATTACCCATGAAGCAGCGCAAACTGGACCTGCTGTTCAGTTGCAACCCTCCTCCTGATAGGTTCGCCTGTTCCCAAAACAAAAACAACAAATAAAACCACCACACACAGAGGGTCAATGTTAAAATGGTGGTTTATCCAACCAAGACGTTTTCTTACCTTTCCCTGCTGTCGCACCTTCCTCTTCATTGTCCTCAGCATCGCTGGCAGCTGCTCCAGCATCGTCTTTAGACGTGGTCGTGTCCATTCCATCTTGCTCCTGTTTCTTCGTCCTTTTAAACGTCTTGGGCTTGTCAAAGGGTGAGCTGATGGCTGACGTGTTGGCAAGAACTGCGTCAATGGCGGCTGTGATGGAATCAATTTCCTCAGGCGGAGTTTGGCCACATTTTCCTTGGACCTGTTCTGGTCTAAGAGAAGCTTTTCTTTGTCTTTTCTTGGGCCCCCCTTCTTTGATGTCACCTTCTTCAGCATTGATCTTCTCCACCTTTGGTGTTCGACCACGGGGTTTTCTCTTGACCTCCTCTGGAGCTTAAAAAATAATAATGAAATGCAAATTATGCAAAGATTTGAGAAGCAACATTTTATAACCAATATAAAGACTGAATACCTGATTTACTGATCCATAAAGCCTTTGGCGACTGCGGTTTGCAAGATTTTCCTGTGTTTTTCAGGCGTCCTCCAGTGGCTGACAACACCTGATCTGTGACTGGCTGCAGTGGGTGTACAGCGAGTCTTTGTGCCGGGGTGCTGAAGGCAATGAAGTTCTCATCTCTCATCTTGAAGCTTGGCGGAGTCACGATCTCGACTGCTGTGGGTCTTTTAGTGACTGCATCCGTGTCTGCTGCATGAAGACCTACGAAAGGCCAGCCTGCTTCAGTCCATGAACAAAGACATTGCATTATTTTCTAAGCACTATCATCTGCAATTAATTGCATAACTTGTGAAAGGAAACACAAGCACCAAATTTCCTTTTTTACTTAATAAATTAAAAAATACATATACCTTGGTGACGTGGATGAGATGCCCCAAATGAAGTATTATTCATAGAAGACTCCAACATGGACTCCGCCACTTCATGGGTGGAGTTCAGACTTGAATAGTCCACCGACAACCTGCCATCTCTCGTGGTCTCATAAATAGAAGATGGTTGCTCTTCTGTATGGGACGTGTCATTTCCAAGGTGAAAGCTGTTGCCAAAGCTGCTGGAGTCATGCAGGCGTGAGGTGCTGTTCGCGGAGGACTTATCAAAGAGGGAACTGCTATAGAGTCTTGACGGCGTGCTGCAAGCTGAGCTGTCACCATATCGGGAGGTGGTGAGGAAAGAGTGGTCAAAACTTGTTTCAGAAGTCAGGGAGGAGCGTCTGGCACTGGGACGGTGAAGAAGCGTCGAAATTCTGCTTGGGGTTTGCTCTGCATTTGGCACATCGCCAACGTTGCCTCTGGCCATTGGCCCCTTTTGTGTATTGCTGGGTTGACGCTCAGTCAGTAAAGGCTGTTCTGGAAGATCAATTGATTTCTGAGGGTCGGAAGCTTTGTGCATCTTGACTTTGCCTGACTCAAGATGAGGGAGACAGTCTACCACCATTGTGCCCATTCTCAGTACTAAGCCTTTCTCCTTGGTACTGAGACCTTGGTGCTCTGACCACAGAGGCAACTGATTTAAGACGCTGACAGGAGATGGAGTGGAAAGATGACGCGCAGAATCAGAACTCGGAATCATTTCGGTCGATGTTGCGGGAAGCACGGATGGCAAGGCGAAAGGGAAAGAGACCGGTGCAACCCTGGAGCCCTGCGTGGGTTGTGGAGGTAGGGCAGTGAATGAGGGTCCCTCCTGGGCTGACTGGGAGGGTAAATTGAGCCCCTCTGGTGGCGGTGACACAGAAGCAATGGCTTGACCAGAGCCGGCAGCTGGCGCCGCGTACAAGGAGTCTACCACCATTCCGCCCAATCTCAGTACTACGTCTTTCTCCTTGGTACTGAGACCTTGGTGCTCTGACAACAGAGGCAACTGATTTAAGACGCTGACAGGAGATGGAGTGGAAAGATGATGCGCAGAATCAGAACTCGGAATCATTTCGGTAGATGTTGCGGGAGGCACGGATGCCAAGGTGAAAGGGAAAGAGACCGGTGCAACCCTGGAGCCCTGCGTGGGTTGTGGAGGTAGGGCAGTGAATGAGGGTCCGTCCTGGGCTGGCTGGGAGGGTAAATTGAGCCCCTCTGGTGGCGGTGACACAGAAGCAATTGCTTGACCAGAGCCGACAGTTGGCGCCGCGTACAAGGAGTCATGCTGGGGCATGGCTGCGTGTTTACTGCCAGCAGAAGACATTCCATGTGATGGGAGCAGCATGCCAGCAGATGACCCTCCCGATGGTGACGTGATCGAAGAACAGACGCTACCTGATGCATCACGTACTGATAGGTTTGAGTTTCCAGCAGACAACAGAGGGATCTTGGAGCCTTGAACCATTTGTTGAAGAGAGGAGATGGGTGTAGAACCAGCGTAAGATGATGTGGACACTATGGCAGGTGCTAAGACAGTTGTTTTTGGTCCAGAAACTGAATGACGCAACTGAGACTCAGATGAAGACACCCAAGGATGTCCAGAAACACTGTCAGTCAAGCCCGGAGGTGGACAAAACTTTGGATGTGTTGCGGGGGAAGAGGAAGGAGGGGACCCTGCCAGCAGCTGTTTAGATCCAGGAAGTGCTATCTCGGTAGCAGGAGGGAAAGGAGGTGAGGAATGTCTGGGAGGAGGAACTGATGATGCGTTGGGTGGAGTAGATTTGACATCAGGGTAAGAACCAATAGTGGATAGAGAGGAAGCCATGGGAGATTCAACAGTCGACGCAGCAGACACCTTATTCAGAGACGTTGTTGCAGCAGATACGTTTCCAGTGAATGTTGTGCGAGGAGGTGTGCTTGCTCCAGCCTCTCTGATGCCCTCTGGTAGTGGGGCAGTTGGCTTTTCAGATTTCTCATGGTGATCAACTGTATGTCTGACAGCTGCCTCCTCTGAGCGATTACCATCTGCATTTGCTTCCTTGCCTTCCTCCCTAGTATGCACTAAAGGAAAAACACCAGAGCAAACAAATATAAATATTTTTTTGCTTGCATTGTTGACCCACATGCACATCAAAACGAAAGCGATGTATACTTGACATTATAGATTTGAGTGTAACTTAAAAAAAAAAAAAGAACGCCAACATTTTGATGTTCATACAAACATGCGGGTGCGACACGCACACACATCTTATAGGTAACATTATTGATGGAAAATGTATTGAAACGATTTGTTCTGGTTTCTTATCTATATCATCCAAGAAATATATTTTTTTACATCCACTGTGGTTGAGTCAAGCACTCACCTTGTATGGAAGGAGATGTGTTGCTACCATGGGGGGGCTTTTCCCTGCTCATGAGAGATCCTCCATCCTCCACAGTAGCTGATGACGACACTGCTCTTGAGGGTCCCCTCTCTGTGTCATGTGAGAGTGCAAAATTTTGCAACCTTGGACCCACAGACTGTTTTGTGTGCTGGGGAGTTGGCAGAGCAGTGTGGTGCTGTTGGTAGTACGGCATCCCATTTGACATTACGCCATATTGCTGCGGGAGGTGAAGGGGTGGCCGCAGGTGGGAATGGAGGTGATGCTGTGATGGAGGGGACTGACTCTCATACGTCCCATACGCGCTGCGGGAATTGTAAGCAGCGGCCTGAGTGGAAGGGTTACTTCTGGTCCAGAACTGACTGCTGGTTGGGGGCATATTTGATGGGCCTGCCATTGGTGACTGCTGGGGGGTCTCCATATCCCCATTCGCTTGGTACGGTCCTTCAGCCTGGAAGTGATGTTGTGACTGAGGTGCCACCATACCTGGTGCCGGCTGCTTCTGGTGCAAACTATGCCCTGGAGAGGTGGCCATGGTTGGACTGTACTGAGGATGTCCTCCCCACAGGTAGTCCATGCTGCTCTGGTGGTGGTTGCTGATATGTGGGTAAGGACTAGAAGGTGGTTGGGAAGCAGGTGCACTGGACCCGAGTACAGTAGTGATGCCATTCACATTCATTTCGCCATTCATATCTGTCAAGTACAGGACACATTTGCATTCAAATTTTAGAATTGAAAGCAAAACTAATTTCACCATCCTCTTAATGGATACTCACTCTTTCCTTGCTGAGGAAAACTCATGGAGGAACCATTTGTATAAAGAGAGTCCCCTGAGGAACGTTTCAGTCCTGAGTTTGCTGAGGAATGGGTGCCATAGTTGAAATGATTATTTGCCTCCATCTATTGAAACAAACAAACGCGTTAACACACGAGAAGGAAGCAAAGCGCAACCATTTACATTTTTTTTTTTCTTCATGAAATTACGAAACAAGATTTTCAACAGACGCGCGTCAGTTTTCCTCTACTGGTGTTATTTAATTGCATTCATGTTTGTCGAGTATTTACTGCCTTACATAGTTGAAAAGTGACGCCTCTTGTCAGCACCATTTTGCTCCTAACAACAAGCGTCAAAATGTCGCAGCCAACTACGGCGAGGAACAGATGCCAGCGAGGCCCAGTCACACGCAACGCTAAAGCGGACTAAAGCCCACAAGAGATTCGTCATTTTGGCTGATGAGACGCCGCTAAACATGTACACAACCTCCATGATAAACGCTAACGCAAGACCCGGCTTCGTCCGATTCATAACAAAGTGATTAATCAATTCGACAACACTCAGCCAAGAGGCCTGATTTATGTCCTTGGCACTAAACGAAGCAACCCTCTAAATACTTGATTTCCTAATTCAACGAGGCCATTACGAGCACAGCGTTAGCTGAGCGCTAGCTTCATTCTCACGAAAACCATTCACAGCAGCGCGATGCTCGTTTGTTTTCAGACGTGTTAAATAAGAGTTCAAGCCGATAAGAAAGCATATAATGTGGTTCCATTCACACCGGGGACATATGCACTCACAGTTCCAAGGTTACTGTGCTAAATCATCACAATGGAAACTAGCGAGTCAACGCTAGCCCCCCCCCCCCCCCCCAAAAAAAAAGCTAACCGATAGCATCCTTTGCGTTTAGTCACTCAATGCTTCCTTCGGTGTTAGCCAACAGCAGCCCGGCTGCTGGTCCAGTGAATCCATAACCACGCTGGTTTGTATCCGCGATGACCGCCAGTAGAGTCTACTTATACAATTGTAAGCATACCACAGCGTGCATTTGGCCAGCAACTCACCACTTAACAGCTGGGTGCGCGTTGCCTTTTGTTCGTCGGCTAACGTTAGCTAGCTGCCTGATGAAGTTACATTGTTTACGGCGAACGCACACGGGCAATTTTCACAGAGCATCATCCTTCCACATTGCGCTTTCCAAACTTGGATTGTTTTCTCAATCAGAACTAGCAACACTCACATGCCGCGGATCTCGAAGGCACAGGTGTCACTACCACACGTCGTAGCAGGAATCGGAGAGTTGAACACCGAGATGAATAATAATAAACTCTTCCTTAACCTTTGGGTTTTAAATTAGCAAACATGGCTGGTATGGTCCTGAGCAGCCATGATTACGGAGAGTGATCAATTGCGTAAATTCTCCTCAATGATAGCACACATCCGGTCAAATACACCATTGCTTCAAAGTAAAACGCCTTGTGACATTATGTCGTTACTACCCTTTGCCACACTACATTTAACAGCAAATGGTCAATAGATCGTTGTAATTTGCACCCAAAGAATGTGCGAATACGCGTATTAAAGACAGAAGTTAGATTATCGTCAATAATTGCAATTTTAGTTGGGACTTAACGGGTATAGCAGATATTGTAATCACTTACATTTTGTAGGAGTTCAGCATGAAAATTGGAATTTGTGCAGTGTACATGTTCCACTTTGTTGCAAACGGCGAGAGGGAAAAAAGCTCACAGAGGAAACGAGGAAGTTTCAGTTTACGCGCCAGCTAAAGAAACATGACCCCTTGTTTTTTTTTAACATAAGAAACCCTGTCAGGCACACGTGAGCTGCATAACGACAAAAGATGAAAGTGATGAAAAGTTCCACCAAAGAGGTTTTTCAAGCATTGACGTCAGTAACCGGTGACGTAACGTTACGAGCACCTCGGAATTTCCGGATTCACGAAGTTGTTTTATAAACCTTTGTCCACCTAACTTGTTGCACCGCTGGTGATGTGTCAAAGTCAATTTATGCTGTGACGCATGGCGAAATTAATCATTTTAGCACATATGTACTACAAACTTATACGAGCCAACCAAGGTTTCCGGTTCCCCATCCCTTGTCAGTTGCGTCATAACCGTTCAATTGTTATAATGAGCAAGAGAGTATCTAAGATTTCTCAAACAGTTTATTAGAAATATGTAGACAAAAAGAAATGAATGTCCACTGTAATGCAACATTATGTATCCCCAAACATTTTGATGCCAGTGCAAATAGAATTTGGTCATTACACATCACTGCATCTCTCCAACAAGGTTTTGTTTTAGAGACAGAGCGAGGGTGCGTGTGTGTGTGTCAGAGAAGTGATGCTGAAGCACAACCAAGCTTCAAGCCTGCGTCTGCAAATGATTTCAACTTGATCCTGCAGGCTGGGTGTACAGTATGTTAGTAATTTGGAGAGAGGCCCAGTAAAATATTCAAATGGAGTGAATTCCATTTACAATACTCAATTAGATACTCATTGGACAGATTAATGAAACATGTTTGCCATGATTTTATATGAACAATGAGTAAGGGGAAACATGTAAGCAGGAAAGTGAAGTTACAGAAACAAAAGACCGGCTTTCTGGTCATCTAATTCACAGCACATGGAAGGCTTACGGGGACCTTAACTATTTTTTTTCCTTTCTTTACCAAATGAAACTACACTATTTACCTAACTTAAACCACAACATTTCACAGAGATTTTACTGATCATAAGCCACAATTCTGTTATAGTCAATCTGATCAACACATATTGCTCAATTGAGGACATGCTTTTCCATCCATGAAGGTGTGCTTGGTTGGTCATATAACAGTAAAGCAAGATACCTGACGTGCAGTACAGCAAATGGAAGTGGAGATACCTGCTCTGTACAATACCATGCATGTCGACCTTCACAGGAGCGGATAGCAGAGGCTATATGCATTTAATTATGGCTGACAATAGTATGTTAGTTGTTTTTCCACTGCCTTTAAAAAAGTGTAAAAGTGTCGATTTCATTTGCTTCCGTTGTCTGCTGATCTTCTGTTTCTTTCCTTCCAGATTATCAGACCCTCTATTCCAAATCTGGCATTTCTGAAAGTAGGAAGAAACACAATTACACATTGCATCTCACAAGTTTCCATCAGTAAGTGAGAACGGAAAGGTCGTCTTACTTTCGTCATCGCTGTCTGCAGACTCATCCTGGAAAAAGATGAAAATAATAATAATTATGTAAAAGATCTAATAGAGACTGATCTCATTGATGAAGATGGTTAAAAACTGAATCTTACATCGTCACCATCTAGATCAGGTTGGAAATCATCACCTCCCATGTTATTCATCATCTGGAACGTAAAAGTGGAAAAAGTTGAAAACAAAACTGAAATTGTCTTCACCTCTTCCTTGCTATGTTGACATCTTCACAAAGCAGAAGATTTACATTTTATCATATAAGGAAACTTGCTCCATTAGTTTATCTTCACCTTTAGGTCTCACACATTACAGATGAAGTTTAGAAATACACTGGAGAGAGATGTGAACCCCTTCTAGCCAAATTTTAAAAGTAATACTGACACCTAGTGGCGCTTTTAGAATGCTGTCTCGCCTATTGTACAGGATTGCCTGCATTGAGGCAGGCAGAGTTGAAGCTAATCATCACACTTGGACAACCCATCATTGGTAACGGCAACACAGACACAAAATGCACGTAGTCAATTTGTCCATCTATTTGTCTGCAATTACGATGATGGTTCAGGGTGTTTTCTGTTAAATTAACACATTTTCCAGAATATTTGGCTTCTAGTGTGCTGGACTGTTTGATGGGAGTTTCACTGCACGCACACACAAAAGCATAAAAAGTACAGTTTGAGTGCTTACATCTGAGAATTGATCAAAGTTGCCCATCTCCTCATCTGAGTCGTCCTCCCACTCTTTCCAGTTGTTAAAGTCAACAGTGAGCCACCTCTGTTGTGGAGACACATAAAAGGCATGTAACCTGTCATGTACATTTTAATTGAACGGCAGATTGACAAGACAACCAACCTGAGGCTTGTCTTTGGTAAGCCTCGGCCATGACTTGCCCACCTCTGCTTTCCGCAATTGGCACAACACAGATCTATCTGTGCGTTTGTGATTGGATTCCTGCATTTAAGGAGGACAGTGACGGTGAGAGGTTAAAAAGAAGAAGGTCAAATTTGGCATAATTTTGCTCGTACCCTGACAATACTTACATTTTGATCGATAGCATCAAAGAGTTCTATTTCATTTTCATGTTTGACATTGTCAGTTCCTCCAACACAACTGTGGGAAAACAGACAATTACAGAGGACGGCTTCACTTTGTCTATGATTAATGATGGGAAAACAAAACTTTGAATTTGCCTTATGGGCCAGTTTTTATTTTTTTCATGAGTAAATGAAGACTGTATTTGGATTGTTCAAAGCTTTCGGCTACTGTCTTTGACAAACAAACATTCTAGCTTTGTGATAGTCATTTAAGTTCCAATGTGTGTGGCATAGTTTATGATGGAAAAAAAAAACATCAAGACAGTTTAAAACCAAAACCTTCAAAACCATATTAGCGGACACAGTCCAGTCGTCCACAATGATTGTGATACATACA
This sequence comes from Syngnathus scovelli, assembly GCF_024217435.2. Taxonomy (NCBI): domain Eukaryota; kingdom Metazoa; phylum Chordata; class Actinopteri; order Syngnathiformes; family Syngnathidae; genus Syngnathus; species Syngnathus scovelli. The sequence continues at coordinate 11,970,522 of NC_090848.1, read as the reverse complement.
TACCTGAAAACACATTTGGTTTTATCAAAAGTGACCTTTACATCTTTGCTGTCCACTACACAGAACTCTATAAAAACAGAGTCCCTTTTATCGTACCACTTGGCACTTGCTGGATGCCTGCAAAGAAACAGCAATCAGACATTTTCTTATTCACATTCGTCTTATTACTTAATTCTTATTAATGCATTACACTGCACACAGTTCAGGTGTAACAGTCTTCCATTTTGTTCAGTATCAGGTGACAGCAGAGTCAAATTACTGTGGACCTCGGTATCAAGACATTTGCTAAACAAACGAAAAATGCACATTTGGGATAAAGGTATTAAAGACGGCGAAAAGCTCCTGGAGTGTTGAAAATTCTGAAACGCTGGTTGTTGATTGCCACTTCTCTACACTGCAATCAACTCGTGCCTCCGTGAGCCCAATCATTCACAATGTAAATATATACGTAGTATTCAGTTAAAAAAAAAAACGTTAATAAACTCCACATTTTCTATAACATTACTCCGCGTAAAAGCTCCACAACGCCGTAGCCCTAACTTAGCCACAAACGTGATCCTCATTGGAACCGGCCGGCTCGAATGTCGTTGAATGAATTGTGTGTGCTAGCCAAGCTAACAGTAGACTTAGTTGAGCCATGCGGTGCACCTGACATACGCCGGAACGTCATACAAAAGTAATCGCCTTCCCAACGAAACCTCACAAATGCAAATGAACGATAGTAGCCACAGTATATAAAAGAGTAGTCTGGAATTGAGAGTTAGCTAGTTTATGCTAACTCACAGTTCACCGAGGTAAAGGCCAGTCAGCCTCCCGCCATTACCGCAGCATGTTGTCGGGCGGCTAACGTTAGCCGGCTAGACGGGCGATATTTCCACTTTTCAGCCTGAGCCCCGAGCGTGTGTTGCACAACTTACATTTCTTGACGTGATGTCATTATCTTTTTCGGAGACAGAAGTCTTGTGTGAAGAGCGCTTATTTCCTGCGGAGTGAAGAAACGCTTGCCACACACGGCAGCCAGAGAGTAAAACTAGCGCGTAGTTAGTTACGTAGTGGAGGTTGGAGAATAGCAAAGGAGGGAGGCGTACGTCGGCCCTACTCGACCTTTCTAGAGCTTTCAGCCACAGCTGCGGCGGGTGCTGTCGGCTGTCGAGGTGGCAGAGCTTGACTTTTATATATTTTTTCTTGTCCTATGCCCCCGAGGAAAAAAGCCTACTGTTACTTTTAGGCTGACATTACTTATAGTCACAAAATGTTATATATATATATTAAAAAATGGAAAATACACAAAGATCATCTAATTATCTGGCGTGGTACCTGGTAAGGACTCAAAACATGTTTGTTTTTTTAACTTCAATCAATCAATACCTCAACAACCCAACTACTGTATTTGTTTGACACCTCATCATGCAGTGAAAAAAAACATGGCTGTCAATCAATTTCTTTATTTTCCCAAAAAATAGAAGTCACAGAGACCAATGTCACTTTTTCAAGGTATTTATATGTATTTTCTTAGCTGCACAAGCCAAATTCTTACAAATGGCTCTCAGTATGATCAGTGACGTTGAAAACCTTGAAAATGACAGTAAAAAATGTTAAATTAGTGGTAAGGTGTGTTTTATTTATTTATGTGGTGTTACAAAATATAATTTTTAAAATTGTGAAGGGAAAAATTAAGTAAACAGAGCACTAGGGAGAGTGTGTACAGTGTACACTGTCACATTAACATATCACTCAGCATGCATGCATACAAGTTTGCGAAAAAGACCATTGCATACTTGCCAATGGCGAAACCCACAACAGCAACTCTTGGGTCCTTTTTTTGATAGATTGCATCAATTACCACCAGGTTAAAGGTTCCCTCCCAAACCAGAGGGACATTCCAGTTAGTCACTGAGTTTACATCACTGCGTCTGAGGAAAGAAAAGACATTTTGAAATCATTGACATTTTTGCTATAATTGTATCATTTGTATCCAATTGGTGTACATAGTGCAGTCCTTCTCATGTGGTGGGGCGGGGTGCGTTTTTTTCCCTTTCAACAAAAAGGAATGCAATTGCACATCCACCACACAAGGTGGCAGGGGCGTACTCATTGTGAGAATACACACAGGGTTTATAGTAATGCCTCCAAGGTGTCATGTTTTTAATAATTTGAAGCCCTTTGAGACTTGCCTGTGATTTAGGGCTATATAAAGAAACTTGACTTGAATTAAAAAGGTTCACCACAATAAATGGACCGGCCACATAGACTCTGTTCTGAAGACGGCCCAGCAGAGGCTAAACCTTCTGAGACAGCTCAGGAAGTTCAACCTGCCACAGGAGCTGCTGAAGACCTTCTACACTACCATCATCCAGTCTATCGCAAGATCACAGTCCCTCTCTTTGATTGTGGTATGTTTACTTGTGACTTCACCATTGTGTGGACACCGGTACACCTTCTGGAATTTCTCATCAACTTTTATTGCAATGAAATGGACTTCGTTTTCCCTCACCTGGACATGGGTCACCGGAGCCAGGCTTGGAGGTGGGGCTTGAAGGTGAGCATCTGGTGGAAAGGAAACGAGGGTCTCCCTTCCCATGGGTTCACCACCAACCTCATACATCCACCAAGTGCTACAAATTGCACTCTACTAAGAGTGGCCTAGAGCAAAAACTTAGGCCAGCTACTATAACCCAAAAGTTAAACTTCAGGACCATCGTTGTGGGAATCAAGATTTTGAAGTTTTTCAGTTTTATCATTTGCCTTTTTGACAGAAGCCAACATTTAAAGATTTAAGCGGGGCTTAAAGGGATGGAGCACTCGTACAGCCATTTCAGCAGTAAAACGTTAAAATTTCACCTCTAGGAAATTTGATGACGCAAGTATTTGTCATGTACATTTAATACGTTAAAAAAAAAAAGCATTTTGCTGCTTTCTGTAAACTTAAGAGGAGCTCACATGTGCCATGACAGTTGTTTACTAGCACTTAAATACCGTGATGTCATTTTCAGTCAACTGCAAGTTGTAGCAAAATAAAATTGAGATGGGTAAAAACGGGCTGATTTTTGTCTGCTTAATACATGTTCTACATATATAAATCAGAATACTTGCTTGCTTTGCCTTCGATGTTAACAAATCACATAATTTTTTTCCCACACGAATGAACACAAACAACATTTTCTTATTTTTAAGTCGGGTTTTAATTTCCATCTTGTGTATAAAGTCTATAAATGAGCTAATATCGAATCAGCAACCTCTCATCAAACACTTCTTTCTGGGGTCCGTTTTACATCGTCAACTCCTGCAATGAAAACAAAGTTCATCAGCAACAATAATGATTTCTTTGCAAACTGAACTACTCAAGAGCATCTCTTCTCAGGACAGAAATAATGGCTTCAGTTAAACTCAGAAGAACGAAAGTCATGTCTTAATCATCATTGGAGAGTTGTTTGAGCAAACCATTCAGCAAGGCTTCCTCAAGTTGAACCACTTTTAGAGAAGGTCCACAACTTACCATAATAGCGTTGACAATGTCGTTGTTGTTGTTTTTTAGGGCACGTACAGCCTTTGCCCGAGATACGTTAGCTTGCGACATGACGAGTTCAATGTCCTTGACCTCAACTCCAGTCTCATCAACCTAAAACAGCAGGATGGGAGAAACGTGGGAATATGGGCTTTAGAGGCTTTTGCCATGTGCCTAATGTTAAGTCATATTAACCTCTTCCTCTTCGCTCTCCTCCTGTACTGTTGGCGTCTGTGTATTTTCCTGGATGTTTGAAACTGCTTCTCCCTGCACCTTGAATTTTTCTGCCGCAGCGAGCTGGGCTTGCTGAGAGAGATCTTCAATCTAAGTTGGAAAAGGGTTGGTTGAGGGGAACATCATAAAACAGTGAAAACAGAGTTTTCTTACTCCCACCAATGAAACAAGATGGCAAACAATAAAAATGTGTAATTGCACAGCTGCATACCTTAGCTTCACCAAACACAATGTATGTGTCTGATGCCGGGCTCTTGTAGACATCTGGTTTGGTGATGACAAACAAGATGTTCTTGGACTTGCGAATTGTGACTCTGGTGACGCCTGTTACCTGCCTGAGACCGAGTTTTGACATTGCCTATAAAGGAAAAAAAAAATCCACATGATTTGTGTCTTAGGGTAGCCATGTTTGACTAAAGATAACAAATGTCAGCAATTTAACATAATTACCTTTCGTGCTTTCTTTTCACTCCGGCTTTGTTTGGCTTTACTGACGGGTTCCTCATCTAGTTCAGCAGCAGCTGCAACCTACAGCGAGCAAAGGGTTCATCCACATTAATGTGGACTCAGAAACTGAGCAACATTAATTTAAAAGAAACAAAACAACTCTTCTCAGGACAGAAAATGTGGCTTCAGCAGACTCAGAAGAACGAAAGTCACTGTTTAAATCATCATCCAAGAGTCAAAAGCCATCATGTTGCAAATAGCAGCAAAGAAGCATCAACCTTACCTGTGCTTGCTGTGTCTGTGTCTGTGCAGAGTCCTGTTCCTCCAGCTCAGGGACCGAGTCATCACTGTCCGATTCTGTACCAGAACCTACAATTTTGACCAAAAACAAAGTTATCTAAGAAATAAGCAAGAAAATTCTAAATTCAGCCTGGCACAATGACAATAGTAAACATTTTTGCTTGTTCTCAAACTCCCTCAACCACCCACCCCTAAAATATGTAATGCATTTATTTAAACACTGTCAAAGGTTTAGAAAAGCTAAGCAAAAAAAACAAAACACCTAAAACGTCAGCAAATAAACAGAAAAAAAAAAGCCTTGACAATTTATTTATTTACATTATATTGAGGTGTTTCAAGCTTCAAACTTGAAGGAACTTTAAACAATATGCTGACTCCTCAGCATCAGGAAAATGAAACATTTAGTGACAGTAGGACAGAGCAACAAGAAAGAAAGAAGAAAAGAAATACCCGCATCATTCTTGATCACAGTCTCCACCTGGGCTGGGGTTTTATCAGACGCCGGGGCGGTTTTGAGTACAATGACAGAATTTTGTAACTCAGCATCAGGTTGGACAGGGACAGGCTTTGCAAGGGCCTCGGCAAAAGTCAGTTTACGGGAAGTCGAGTCATTGACAGGAGAATCAGCAACCAATTTGGTCTCAACAACTGGTTTAGTTTCAGCAACAGACTTTAGTTCAGCTTTTTGAGCAGGTTTCTCTGCCTCCACCACAGGTTTATCCTGCATGTTCGGCTCTGAAGCCTTCATGGCAGTAGATTTGCCCTGCGAAGCTGGGCTGGTAGCCTCCACAGGAGCAGGCTTGCCAGTCTTGTCCTGGGGAGCTGATTTGACAACCTGCGCTGGGACAGGTTTGTCCTGGGGCTTGGGAGGTCCCAGGGGAGCAGGCTTGGCAGTCTTGTCTAGTGGGGATGGCTTGGGAGCCTGCACAGGAGCATGCTTGTCCTGGAAGGCAGGCTTGGTGTCCCCTACAGTGGCAGGCTTAGCAGCTTTCTCTTGTGAGGCTGGCTTGGCATCAGTGGCCTTGCCCAGAGGGGCTGGCTTGGTAGCTTCCACAGGGACATTTTTGTCATGCAAGCCTGGCTTGGTTGGCTCGACAAAAGCAGGCTTGGAAGCCTTCTCTTGTGGGGCTGGCTTGGCAGTCTTCTCTTGAGGTGCTGGCTTTGTGATCTTCTCTTGTGGTGCTGGCTTAGTAGCCTGCACAGAAGTGGATTTGTCCTGAGAAGCAGGCTTGGCTGCCTGCGCAGGAGCATGCTTGTCCTGCGAGGCTGGCTTGGTGACCTCCACAGGAAGCGGCTTGGGAGCCTTGTCTTGTGGAACTAGCTTGTCAGCCTTGGTAGGATGCATAGGAGTGGATTTCTCCTGAGTAGCAGGCTTGGCAGCCTGCACAGGAGCATGCTTGTCGTGCAAGGCAGGCTTGGTGGCCTCCACAGGAAGCGGCTTGGGAGCCTTGTCTTGTGGAGCTAGCTTGGCAGCCTGGGTAGCCTGCACAAGAGTGGATTTCTCCTGAGAGGCAGGCTTGGCAGCCTGCACAGGAACAGGCTTGTCGTGCAACGCAGGCTTGGTGGCCTCCACAGGAAGCGGCTTGGGAGCCTTGTCTTGTGGAGCTAGCTTGGCAGCCTGGGTAGCCTGCACAAGAGTGGATTTCTCCTGAGAGGCAGGCTTGGCAGCCTGCACAGGAACAGGCTTGTCGTGCAAGGCAGGCTTGGTGGCCTCCACAGGAAGCGGCTTGGGAGCCTTGTCTTGTGGAGCGAGCTTGGCAGCCTGCACAAGAGTGGATTTCTCCTGAGAGGCAGACTTGGCAGCCTGCACAGGAGCATGCTTGTCCAGCAAGGCAGGCTTGGTGGCTTCCACAGAAAGCGGATTAGAAGCCTTGTCTTGTGGGGCTGACTTGGTAGCCTTAGCCTGCACAGGAGTGACCTTTTCTTTAGTGGCAGGCTTTGCAACCTGTGACGGGACATGTTTTTCATGAGTGGCAGGCTTAGTGGCCTCCATGGTAACAAGTTTGGTAGCTTTGCCTTGAGGGGCTGGCTTGACAGCCTCCAAAGGGACATGTTTATCCTCAGTTCCAAGCTTGGTGGTCTCCACGGGATCAGGCTTGGTAGCTTTGTTTTGTGGTGCTGGCTCGGTAGCCTTCATGCTAGCGAATCCCTCCTGGGGGGCTAGTTTGGCACACTTGGTAGCCCCCACAGGAGCATCCCTGCCAGGCTTGTCCTGAGGAGCTGGTTTGGCAACCGGGACTGGGACATGTTTGTCCTGCAAAGCGGACTTGGTGGCCTGTATGGGAGCAGGGTTGGCGGCCTTGTCTTGTGGGGCTGGCTTAGCAGCCTGCATAAGACTGGATTTGTCCTGTGGAACTGACTTGGCAGACTTCACAGGGACCTCTTTATCCTGAGCGGCAGGCCTGGTGCCCTCTGCAGGAGCAGGCTTGGCAGTCTTGCATTGTTGGGATGACTTGGCAGCCTGCATAGGTGTAGGCATATCCTGTGTGGCTGGCTTGGAAGCCAACAGTGGCTCAAGCTTTTGCTGCACAGGTAGCTTGGCGGCTTCAATTGGAGCATGTTTGACATTCTTGTCTTCTGGGGTTATCTTGGCAACGTTCCCTGTGGCAGGCTTGGTAACGTTCACAGGAACATGCTGCACAATGGCAGGTTTGACCTGGGCGGCTGGCTTAGCTGCCTTAACATCTGGCTTTCCCTCTTCCACAGGAGCAGGTTTGACCTGAGGGGCTGGCTTAATCTCAAAGCTGCTGATTTTAGTTTGAGAGAATATTTTGGTCTCAGCAGTGACAGTTGAAACTTTGAGGCCCTTAACAGGAACAGCTTCCTGAGCAGGCATAGTCTTTGGGTCTATGTTAGTCTTGGATTTGGATTCTATTTTAGATACTTCTATAGGTCCAACGGGACTACTTTGTTTTAATATTTTGCTTGGCTTTGTCGGTGGAATGAGTGGCGGGAGATCATCGTCAGCAAGAAGAGAAACAGGTGTCATCAGGGTAACAGCAGAAGATTTGGAAGGGCTAGAAGCAAGAGAATTTGAAGCTGCCAGAGAAGACTTTGGTGTAACTTTAGGGGCTGCTGGGGTTGCAACAGGCTTTGCAGCAGCTGCAGATGTCTGTTTTGGCTCAGTTGGGACAGGCCTAGCATCAACAATTTGCTTAGTCTGCACAGACCTTTTGCTTTCTTCAATGACCTTGACATCCTGGGTGACAGGCTGAGGCACAAAAGCCTCCCCTTTCTTGGGTTTATCTTGTTTGCCAGCCTTCACAACTTTAGGAGCAAAACGAGAACCGGGGTGAGCTGAAGGTGAGGAAGCTAAGGGAGACGGAACCGGAGACAAGGGAGTTGAGGAGGGAGTTGATTTTGGCGAGGTGGGAGAGGCGGAAGAGGCAGACATAGAAGAGCGTTTCCTTCTGCTAGGAACAGCCTTTGGGGCAGAAGAACCCTGAGCACTTTTGGCATCTTTTGGCTTTGCAGGGCCAGAAGTTGTCTGAGGTTGCTGGGTGGGAGCTGGGGCAGGACGTGTTGCTGAACAAAAACAGATTCTTTAATTTCTTTGAAAACAGATATGGGGAATCGTTTCCCATGCGGGTTAAGTGACCAAACCAAGATGCGAATTTTTTTGGGAGGGTTCCAAGAATTACACTTGTTCAAAGCAAACCACTGTTCAAAATACAAAGATTTGAATTCCACACAGAAAACATTTAGTCAGGGGGTGCTTTAGCTGTGAGTCGGACTAATTCAGATATTGTAAAAAAAAAAAAAATAGAAGGTCAAACGGGTAGCATTTAGTATGTTGCAACACTCCAGCATGCATTGGTTGGCCGTGGCTAATGGCAGCTCATTTAGGATGGTGCATATCTTGTCCCTTATTCACTCGGAGTCCATTTTTTTAAGCGCGGTAGACGTAGTGATTTAAAAATAAGTGACAATGCACTTGAGGACTTCAAACCAGGGGAACCAAGTTTTGTGGCTAAAAAATACGTTTGTGGACAACAGGGAGGAAGAAGAAGAATCTTGAAGGCTTCAAGTCAGAATGGAGGACTAATTTTAATTGAGGCTGTTTCAAACACGGTCAAGTCCAATGAAGGAAGCGTCATGAACCTGCTGTTTTATTGCTGAATTCTAAAATGCTCGCTACACAAGTGAAGTTTCCAGATACATTTTGAATAAAAAAACAAAAACATTTTTTTGATAAAATATCAAAATTAAACTAAAATGTATATTTGTGTTTGGAATTGTCCCAGTGTAGATTTCTGTAATAAAAAATAAAATAAAAAAGATGCTACATACATACACAATATTCAGCCCATTTTAAGCTAAAAGCTTGCAGAAGTATCACAATGTTTGAACTACAATGTGGGTTTTCATCCCATTAAATCTTGATTAAAATGTACAGCTGAAGAGGTAAAACAACCCGTGGATAAGACACCACACGCTACTAAATCGAAGCATAAATAAGCCTAATTTAGTTGTGAAAATGCCTGGGTAAGCACTCAAAACACCCAACATGCTTTCAAGAACAAAGCTGTCAGAGTGAAACACCACACTCCTCGAAATGAATTCAAGGATCCTGGGTTACTCTCTGGTGCACAGCCAGCAACAAATGTGCAGCACCTAGCAGCTGACAGACACTCAAAATGCCCATCACCTGTTCTACGGCACGCCCCACACAAGCACTCATCTTACACCAATTCAGCCTCTCAAAAGTAAATTTAGGTCATTCGCAAGCACCATCGAGTACAGACCAGGACCCCACGAGTGCTGTTTTTGAATACAGCATTGGTGATGACTAACATGCTTATGACAATTTAACATATACGAACCAGTCTCCACTTGTGGGTGGTGCATCTCTTGCTCCGTGACTGTTTCTGTTGCTTCGCCAGGCATGGTTGCTAGCAAAAGACGCCAAGTGTTAATTCATTAGCAAAACCATTAGCAATACACATCGCTGTGTGGATATTAGAGGGGCTAGCCTTCTCTTTAAAGGATAATAATTTACATATATTCTACATGTCCCTCACTGTTGCTATTACTTGTCGGGCCGGTAAAGCAAGCCATGCTTTAGCTAGCTTTACTCACTTAGCTATGTTAGGCTAATAACAAGTTATTTCAGACGACTAGTGACCAGACCTATTTTTACCTTTTACCTGAAAGAACAGTTGACTACGGGTAACTAGTTGTCAATCGTTGTGAGTCAATACGCATTCTGTAATTATTAATGGGGCCTTGGAAGGCTGCACGTAAACTTTAGAGCCATCACGTTCCCCCATTTTGAGCCGGTTAACGGCAGCAATAGAAAAGCGCACATAATAACGGCAAGAGGGAGAGTCAATGGGGAAATGGTCTTACCCACTAACAATACTACTTTGAGTTAATGTTTGAGGCCGTTTACGAGGACTGTAATGTTTGAGAAAGTGTTGGATGACATTAGATTGACAACGGAGGTACTCACCGACTCAAGATGCAATATCCAAGATGGCTGTGAGAGAACCTTTGACCTCAGTTGCAGGCGGATATCCGGTTTAAAAGCAAACTTCCTTTTCCGGGTCACGAGCAAATCCTTGTATATATATTCACGCTGAATGCCCAGAAGTCTTAAATTGCTCAATCTGAATATGTATCAAATTATTTATGTTTTGAACCGTAATATTTTTTTTTGCCATCTCTACTTATTTAGACAGACTTGTTGCACAAACAAACTTTATCTCACATTGAATTTTGTAATTAAAATTCTGTGGAGGGGAGGGGGGTCATAAAATACAATAAAGGTCGAGTAAAAAAAAATAATTCAGTGCACAAATTATATTAAATACTATATTAGAAATATATGCGTGACACTATCCATTTCACTCAGGCAATCCAACCAAATTAAATACTATGTTGCAAATAGCCTGTACAAATAGTTGTAATGCAATATCCTTAATCTTTCAGCAATAAGTAATTGTAGCCTGACCAAGTCTTTGCAGTTTATATCACTTTGATTGTAGTCAATGAGACATTTGGTGTTTGAGTGTATGCATTTTAAAAAAAGGCATACGGTGAAATATGGTCGGGGCGAGGTTTGGAGCATGGTGTGTACCCCCCAACCCAACCCCCCACCCCCCCAGATCTTTTGCCATGCAACTACAACATACTCTTTACAACAGTGACTCATTTTCACAAAGTAGAACTCAAGCAATATAATATAGTCACAACAAGATTCTGTTTAAGGTTTAATTATGAATGTGTTGCTGGCTGTACAAAGTTAAAGATATCGGATCAGAGTAATGATATCCTTGTTGATCAGGGAAATGGCAACAAAGTCGCTCCAAATGAAGATGTTTGAATTGTCAGCTCAAAAATCCTTTTGAAGATCTAAAAAGGAAAATAGCAAATTCATGAATTGAATACTGTTACTTCAGGAATTCTTGATTTTGTCAGACAATACATACCACTCTTTCTGAGAAGTTCTCCTTTCCATGACTGAGCAAGGCCATCCAAAAATTTATCAAAATACTTGACGTATTTAACCAGACTGGTTCTTTTGTAACCTGTGAAAAGATCCGAGTGGAGCGAGCTGTCATTTGGTGTTAACTTTTAGATTACTATGACATGCCAAAAACACTAATATGGACAATTTGTTTTTCTACATAATTCAAGAGCAACCTTTGACAAGAAAATATGCTTTGTAACTTTGAAATATAAGAAAACAACAGATTAATCAACAGAGAAATGTTTTATAAATGATCAATTAATCATCTAATCCCCGATAATCATTTCTGCACATTTTTGCTGTTATATTGAATCAAACTATTTATTAACATCAAAATTCAAATTCCAAGTTAACTTGATTGGAGAAATGAGTAACTGGTATCAGTTTGCAGGGTAAGCAACGTGCAAGGTGTGGTGACTTTCACATTTCTTCACTTTCCCCACAAAAACATTGAATGACCTAATAAAGAACGACAAAAGAAGGACTTTTGTCACCTCTGATTTTCCGTTTCTCTGCAGTTTCTTCCTCATTTTCCTTGACTTCTACATTTTCGTCTTCCACCTCACCCACCTTGACCCGATCCAACTCGTTGCAGATCAAACTACAAGGACATTTAAAAATGTAAACTACCGGTATAAAAATACTGTATCAATAGTGAACACACAACATGATCTATAAAATTGTTGCTTGCCTGATTGTGGGTACACTCAAGGGATCAAACGTATCCAGTTCTGTGAGGTCCATGGGAACCGAGATGCGCCCTGATCATGTTTTTTAAAAATATAAATAAAGAAAACGAGAGAGGGAGAGAGAGAGAGAGAGAGAGAGAGAGAGAGAGAGAGAGAGAGAGAGAGAGAGAGATTTAGTCACATTGAGGCAACTCATCACCATGAGAGGAAATTTCCTCACGTTTACCTGTTTTGGGGTGGACGCTGAAAGGGCTCTTTAGCAAATGGTTCACACCTTTACTAACATTCACATCGAGTCGTGGGTAACAATACTGCAGCATGATCTCTTTCTCAAAGTGTTGGCCCTTCTTGGCAGTCATCTTGACAGAAAAAAAAAAGCATGTCATTAATCCAATCAAGATAAGTATAAGCAGAATCACCAACCTGTTTCCTGCTGGCTTGTTCCACGATGAGTTCCCACCTGTTCTCAGGGTTTTTCTCATTCTTGAAGTTTTGTTGTAACTCTTTTCGAACATGTAGACCTATGTTAAGGGTCTGTCATTTTCACACTCAGCTATGAAATATATAGAGAGAATGGACACATGCGAGGAGAAGGATATCTTCAGGCACAAGAGCCAGCACTTGCTCTATAGACTCCTTGCGGCCCAGTATGTCCTGTTGCTGCAGGGCATACATGGGAAAGTATCTCTCCAAAATTGACAGTGATTCTCTGTTCAAAGTACAAATACAAACTCAGATGAAAAAGTGTTGACTTTAGGTAAAGGGAAAATATCAAAACAACTTGCTCATGCCTTATAAAGGGATGAATTGGCTCTGTCAGCACCACTTTCTTCACAGTCTCCTCACCACCCTGTGAAATAACCAACCACGATATTTAGGAGAGGTGTTGGTCAAGTTACTACTAAAATATTATATTACATGATGCGTTTTATTACGCCGTTGCAACCTAACTAGACGTACTTTACTCCTGTTAAGAATCATTTACCTTGACCAAACTGAGGTATTCTGCCACTGCGGATCGAGCTGATGTCGAAAGGGTCCTGGCAGCTTCATCACACACCCAACAATGAACCCCTCTTCTGCCAGAATAAACCCACAGGAGGTGCTGGAAACCAAAGTCATCTAAAATATTGCACACAAAACAAATTGCATCAAAGTCAATACTCTTTTAGATATCGAAGAACCTTAACAATCCGTGACATACCTCGAAGCGCTCTGTCTAGGATTCGTATTGCGATGGTCATCAGAGTCCAGCACTTGGAACAAATGTCCGCAGCACTGTAATTAAAGTTTGTGATCAAACAGAGGGTCAATATGTGTCAATCCCTAACCAATAGAGGTAAAATACTGAACATGGATGTATGCAGGACCTGCAACAGCTTCTGACATCATCATAGTCGGTCATGTCAATATCAAACACCAGCTCCTTCTCCAGAGCCTGGAAGGTTCCAGACTTCACCGTGTTATGTTGACTGGGCTGTGAGCCAAACCAACAGAAAATTATTAACATGATCTGAAACACTGCCCTGCAGAATTGTGCTGTCATACTCGGTGGCTGTAGACTGCCCCGATATCGATTTTGTAAGGGTTCATCTTCTGCATTTCTTTTTCCAGTTCGTTCTGTGTGGTAAAAGACTGGTAGCGGACGTAGATGTCGTCTTTGAGGGTGAAGGAGAACTCTCGGTTCTGGAAATAGTTTTTCTGCACTAATGTTGCAAATGAAAAAACAGTAAGACATAACCTAGGCATGTTCAACAGCAAAAGCTACAGGGGCGCTCACCTCCGCCATAGTTGAGCCAGCGGTAGTACTGTGAGAAAGGAAACAGTCGTCGGTAGTAAAGCGGTAGTAAATCCGGTAGACTCGCTGGATCATAATCCAATAACGAAGATGACACTGGCGACATTTCGCGCTATATTCGGGACAGCGATTACAATATGGAATTGACAAGTTTCATCACAAACCCAACTACTCGGTGTAATGCTTTGCCTTGAATAAAACGCGGGAAAATGCTGCGGAAAAAGCACAGAGCCAATGAGAAAAGAGCAGAGTAACGACGTAAGCGGAAGTTGTCAAGCAAGCCCGTAACATGTACATGCTCACAGAATGTAATTATAAGATATGACCTAACTGCACCCAAAGAATACCTCATTAAAATGCTAATAAAAATACCTAATTAACTGCCAGTCTTCTACTTTGAGCTGACACCCGGGTTGTATAAGTCCATTGTATTTAAATACCAGGCTGTTTCGCGTGTTGAAAGATTAACGTTGTCCACCCATAGAGGGCAGGAGAGTACAATCAATTGAAAAATCTTTTGAGTGGAAATGCACTTTTACAATTTAATAGAGTTAATGTACTAATAGGCTCAAACGTAATAAAAAGCACATGAATTCAAATTGAACATGAAAGTATTCAAAAGAAAAAATATGTTAATAAACAATAAAAGAGCAAGGATAAACAGAAGACTGCTCACCCAGTTTTGAAAACATCACGGGTATCGTCAACCCATGATGCAGGGTCCAGAAGTGGACAGAGATGAAACATTACGTTTTTGTGTGTGCTTGAACTCGTTAAATGTTGAAACAAAGAGAGAACAGAAGACATGAACGTCCGATATACATTTACCATGAAAAATGGGGGTTTTGCCCCCACACACACACCAAACAGGAAAAATCAGAAAGCCACTGGGTTTTGTGACAGCTGAACAGTCATCATTATGTTGTGCTTGAGTCATCATGCTCTACTTCCTCTCAAAATGGTTGACACTTGAATATTCACTGTTACTGTGTATTTCAGATTAACGAAGCCATCTGTCATCTATTTGCGATTGGCAAGGCAGCACTGGGCCACATTTGCCCCATTTGAACAGCAGTCACATTCTACTTATTCTATAAACACATGGCATCAGGTCACCCAATTGACAATTGGGAAACATCCAACATAATTGCACATGGCATACAACATATATGAGGCAGTACAAATCCCAAGTCCATCGATCCATCCATTTTCTATACTGCTTGTCCCCACGGGGGTCGCGGGCGTGCTGGAGCCTATCCCAGCAGTCATCGGGCAGTAGGCGGGGGACACCCTGAACTGGTTGCCAGCCAATCGCAGGGCACACAGAGACGAACAACCATCTGCACTCACACTCACACCTAGGGGCAATTTGGTGCCTGTTCCTTGTAAGACATATTAATAAAAGCATTTGGAACTTATACATTACAATTATACATGTTTAAAAAAATGACACTGAAGCATTGCACTATACACCCCCACTTATGTTAATTCAGTTAAAATCAAACACGACTGTTGGAAGAGAAATTGCATCACAAAAAGCACATCAGACTTCATGTAGATGACTTTTTTTCATAGTATTTACATCTATAGATGTGTTAAACAACTCAGGCCAGAGAACCAAATGTATGGGGGGGGGGGGGGGTAATTGATGATGTAACTCATGATGGACGCAGTAGAATGAATTCTGAAGCCTACAAAACCATTTTCAAGGTAATTTAAAGAAAAATGCAACCAAACTATTTAGAGGAAGCTTCATCATGCAATAAGACAAAACACACGGCCAACACAACAAAGGACTTTATCAGTGGGGTGGGGGGTGCGGGGGTGGAAGAGCTTAGACTGGCCAAGTCAATCACTGCAGTTTACCTCCTGAAGCGAGAAACCTTCAGAAACTAACAAGAACTGAAAGAGGCTTCAGTGAAGGCCTGGAAAATCATTTCAAATGAAGAATTTAACAGTCTAGTCAAGTCAGTGGGTTGCAGGCTTGATGCAGTTATTGCAAGTATGGAATATACTGTCCACACCACCAAATATTAAATGTTATTTATGGATGGATGGATTTATTAAGTTAAGTTAATTTAATATTCCAACATTTTTGCTCACTCGAAAACTGAGTGGATTCAAACAAAAGGCCTGGGGTTGTTTATAGCATCAAATGTAAACATCATGAAACAAAAACAGGAATTCTGAATTTTTATCTCATATTCATGTTTTGATTTGGAAACCAACTGTCTTCAGTATACAACAAAAACAACACAAAACGATCTTGCCGTTACAATACTTTTGAGGGAGACTGTATGCAATTTATGGAGCTAAAAGGAATTCAGACATGCTTCTAATTAAAACGAGTGCATCAAAGGTGAATGTTTGCACCTTTTAAAAGCAGCAGTTTTGTCTTAAACACTTCTCAATTTGATTTAATCTACAGATCGTACAGAGTTCAGTTGCTCCTTGTTAAATCTAAAGGAATGATAAATGTGGAATTCCTGACCCTGAACAATGGGAGGGTCGATAACTCTCCTTCCTGCACGACGCTCCTCGCGCTCGCGCAGGCAGGCGCACACGCGACGCGCTCATTGGCTGGCGTCACCATATAAAAATCCCGCAGTGGTCCGCTGACTTATCACCGAGCATCAGCCCGAAAAGAGACCCCGAAGCCACCACCGCGTGGATCTAGAAGATTGCCAGTTTCGACGCTGCCGATTAATCCCCCCATCATTGATCCCCACCCAGCATGAAGGAGAGACGCCTCCCGCAGCCCTTTGTAGCGCGCTGCAAATTGGTGCTGGTTGGAGATGTCCAATGCGGTAAAACGGCCATGCTTCAGGTCCTGGCTAAGGACTGCTACCCAGAGGTAGGAGATTTATTTCTGCACCACGCCATCATCAACATCAGCAACATCAGGAGCCATCGGCATTGTCATCCTTTTTGCCAATAATCATGACCAGAGCAGGGACTCAAATTTACTTCCACGTCTCCATCATTCGCATCAATGTCAAAACTTAGTTTCATGGTGCAAATTGGCAAATGTAAGATACTTATCTGTGTGTCTCAGTCGTATTTAATGAGAGAAAATCCGAATGAGATTTAAAAAAAAAAAAAACACTGATAATACCCATTTATGGTTAAAATCGTCAGAGGAATTCATTTCACTAAGCGCAACATCATATTGTGATTTTGGTCCATGGTGGTGCAGGATTACAATGTGCTTCTTATATTTTACCACATGCATCTTGAAGGTACAGGTCTAGAAATACGCAGGCTACCCCAATGACAGGCAGTAAATCAACTATATTGTATTGTGAAAGCGAGAACAAATTATTAGTCATGACTGACACGACGCCACATATAGTAATGCAAAAAAAAAAAAATAGAGCTTCTCGTTTTAACATGAGTTACATAAAGGTCTACTCCTCCTCCTCCTCCTCTCCAGACGTACGTCCCGACTGTGTTTGAGAACTACACAGCCTCTATGGAGCTTGATGGCCAGCGTGTTGAGCTCAGTCTTTGGGACACATCAGGTAAGAATGTATTAATGTTTAGACATGCTCTCCCTCTGGCATCAAAACCACTCATGAGATCCTTTGTGTATCCATTGCTGATTTTGGAGTGACTGGTTTTACCTTCCAACTGAGACTGTCTGCCCAGAGACCAGTATGGTTTTCAAATAGAGCACCAGGTTACTTAGTGCTATATCAATAATGCTGCTTACACATTTAGTTACTGTATGTCAGTCCCCTTTTTATTGCTTGTTAAACAATGCGTGCCACGTCTGTTTGAGCGCTCCATTTGCACAGGGTGTTCACTAAAATCGTTCCTGGATTATTCATTCTGGCATGGTCGAGTAGGGGCCTCTGATACAGTAGTAGTTTTTTACCAACACTCCCAAATCATTAGAAAAAATAAAACATTTAAAAAAAACGGCTGCTAATTAACATTATACATTTTCCACAAAAATTGAAGCGAAATGGATGGATGGATGGATGGATGGATGGATGGATGGATGGATGGATGGATGGATGGATGGATGGATGGATGGATGGATGGATGGATGGATGGATGGATGGATGGATGGATGGATGGAAAAAAAATACAGTATGTGGTTATTTTATTGTTTGCTTCAAACTTGTTGTTGGCTTAGGATAGTCAATCTTTTATACATGCATTGAAAAATGTATCAACACAGAGTGTGTATTTTGCACATATGCATATATTTTGCTCATATTTAAAATAGCATTATTCCATAAATCTGCTTCGGAAGTGTGTCGTACTTATATGACCCCCAATTACCATTGCTGAAGTTTTTGCCCCCTCCAGCATTTAAGGTGACCATTCCTGCAGTACTTGATATTACATCCTCCATTAGACAAAAACTAATTCCACAGTGTCTTTTTTGCTGAAGGCCTGAATAAACATCAATCAATTCCATACAACCATTAAAATTATTTATTGATGCATTCATTATTATGACCATACAGGTCAAAAATATTCTGCGCAAAAGTTATCCTCATATTAATAATTTGATAATTAATGTTATACTATTATAAAAGCTTTGGGCAGTTATCAACTAAGTTAGATTGTGCTTCCATTTGTGGTCCCTTCCCATGTTGAAAATTGAATTCCTAAGTGGGTAAAACGCAGTGCATGGCACACTGACATAATGAAAAGTGTTATGTAAATAAGATCAATAAGGTAAAATCCTTCCACTCCCCCATGGATTTCTTTCATAACAGCATCGACTGCGGCATTCTGCTCGGAGGAGGTTGACCTGTGCCAGTTGGCTTGTGGAAGGCTATTTTTTTTTTACTGGGGAGAAAGGGTTGCCTGGGTCAGGCAGGGGGCGGAAGTGGGTATATGCATGTGTTGTATGCTATTACGAGAACAGACGGTGAAGGACACTGTGAGAAAACAGATTCAGGAGCTCCTCGCACCTTCTGTTTTATGCAGCTAAAGAATGCTTTTGTGTCTATGGCCTCCGCTGAGCAAAAACTTGCTGGTCAGTCAGCATCATATAAGCGTTATTTACAGTGGCAACAAAGTTCCATATGTTGTTTACTACTTTCCTTTCAATAGATCTTACAATAGACATAGCACATTTAGGAATCTGCATGCATTATGTTACGTTATTTGTTTTATGTTACGTCTTCCATGGACAGCCGATCATTCACTTTGTCTGTGGCCCATTCAGTGAATTTGCTCATGTTTGTCCAACTAACGCTTGTGTGTGTGCTTGGTTTGCTCAGGCAGGCAGGCACCCTGCTTTTAATGTGTAGCTGGGTCATAGTGGGTGTAAGACATTGTTCTCCTCTTCGATTTCTCTGCCTCCTCTTTCTCAGGCCTTACATCATTCCTTTGGTGTTATGTGAAGCTGAAGATACTGACATAAGTGTATGAGTTGTCTTAAAGGGGAAGTCAACCTGGAAAAATTCTTGACAATAAAATGTTGTATGTGCCCCCACTAGTAGTCTAAACGGAGCATTATGATTAATATTGCATTTGCATTATGAGTTAAGCGGCAAAAGCGACTTGTTTTTGTCTTTCTCAGGGGGCGGCCATTTTGCCACTTGCTGTCCGCTAAAAATTACATCACAGTTGTCAGGTCACAACCAATCATGGCTCATCTTCAGTGAGCCGTGATTGTTGTGACAGCAAGTGGTAAAATGGCCTTCCCCTGAGATGGATAACAATAGGTGGATTTTGTCTATTTAATTCATATTCCACAAACAAAACATTAATCAGAACACTGTTTCGACCAGTTGAACTGCACAGAACATTTTCTTACAAAGAACTTTTTAGAATGGACTTCCTCTTTAAGATGCAGTGGCTAGGTTTTAGCGAAACACTTGTACTTGTAGTATCCGTTTCTGATAGATTTATATATCCTCATATTTACACAACCCAGGAAAAGTGTCAGAAATTAGATCCTAGTATTGGTGTGTGAAGCAGAGCCAAGACAATGGCGAGCGGACATCCTGTCAAACTGTTTTTAGCACAGGAGCATTCCTGAATCTTAAAATACCTTCTAGATAGGTGTCCGTTTGTCTATCAGATTGTCTACCTGATTTGACACTAGGCGGCTGTGACTATTTTGTTATGATTGACACAATTTCTATGAAGAAGAAAATACAGTATGTTCAAAACTGTGAATTGTTGTGGTTGTAGTCTAAAATGCTACCACATCATACCAAGAGCTGTTTGTAGCTTTTTCATGACCACCTCTGAATCCAAATCTGTTTGACGTCAGGCAGTGAACATCTTGGTGATGCTCAGTGGAATCCACTATTGTAATATTGTAGGGACAGTCTAAAGTAGGGATTAGTCGAAAATCAATCAAAAATCCTTTAAAAATGCTTCAAATATGCCTCGATGTCGCATTACACTGTTTGCACACTGTAAAACATTAAAAACAGTGTGTAAAGTAGCGAAATTTGTATCCTCCTCCGCCCTTTAAGGTTCCCCGTACTACAACAATGTTAGGCCCCTCTGCTACAGCGACTCCGATGCAGTGCTGTTATGCTTTGACATCAGCAGACCAGACAGCGTAGACAGCGCGCTGAAGAAGGTAACTGCTGCCACACCGTGAATATGAAAGTCGGATATGAGGACATGCACCAAATCATCACTTAAAAAAACATACGGAATCTGTTTTGTAGTGGAAAGCGGAGATCCAGGACTTTTGTCCTTGTACTCGGATCCTGCTAATAGGCTGCAAGACGGACCTGCGCACAGATGTGTGCACACGCATGGAGCTGTCCAATCAGAAACAGACGCCCATCTCCCACGAGCAGGTGTGTTCAAATTCCTTTTTGTGTCTTTGCTTCCATTGTGAGTCAGCGAGGCTCGACAGTCAAAGTCGTATCCGCTTCACGGCAGGGTTGTTCCTGGGCCAAGCAGCTCGGCGCCGAAGCGTACCTGGAGTGCTCAGCTTTCACGTCAGAGAAGAGCATCCACAGCGTTTTCCGTGCGGCCGCCTTGGCCTGCATGAACAAACTCCAACCGGCCGACAAGCCCAGCCCAGTTCGCCGTCTCTCCAAGAGACTCCTACACCTGCCCAGTAAGACGGAGATTATCTCCTCCACTTTCAACAAGGAGAAGTCAAAGAGCTGCACCATCATGTGAACACACAGTGGTTGCACACGAGGACAAGTGACCTGCTGACGGTTCATCACAGTGATGTGGGTTTCTAAATAGAATAGACACTCCACCCCAAATCCCCCCTGTCACTTGTCCTAATATACACTGACCATTTGCCGCCGAGACAGATCAACAAGCCCCAATCCTTGCAAGGTTGCTGTAAGGGAGGTCATGCAAGATCTAAGTGGCGAGGGTGATTGCTGCATCACCTTAATTATCACCTATTTGGAATTCTAATAGCAGCGCCATAACAATCCATCTGTCTGGAAGGCAACGATAGCAACACATTCGGTACACCTGCACAATCTCGTGAATATGGAGCAAAAACGAGAGAGGTTGATTCATCTTGCTCTCTGCCAACCAATCACGGCTCACCAGTTTTCTGAAGCTGAGCCGTGATTGGTTGCGACATGGGACCTGGCAACTGTGATGTCATTTTCAGTCGAGAACAAGTGGCAAAATGGCTGCCCCCCGAGAGGGATAAAAAAAAAAATTGAATGTTGCTGCTTAACTCATATTCCACGAACGCAATATTAATCAGAATGCCATCTTTAGACGTGTGGGGTCACATACAACATATTATTGTAAAGAATTTTTTTGGGTTGACTTTCCCTTTAGAATATTGAACAATGACATTGAAATGTGGAACAAATTAATTTCGATGAATTAAAATATACAAGCATAACAGACTAAAATTTACTTACGAAAATACTTGGCACAGAGAGAATCACTGGTGCAACCTTGTTTTTATTTAGTTTTAGGCGTGGCACAGCGTCTCGGTCTAAAACACACTATACTGTCTCAGTAGTCCTACCGCACGTGATATAACGCCAAACGAATGATCCAGAGTCCGACAAAGACAATCAACATTATGTTGGAAAGGTCAATGCAGCTCTATGGAGCTCATGTTGTGCAGGTGTATCCAATACTGTTACTTCCAAAGGTTAAATGCTGCTCTCCCCCTGAATATTATGTAAGTGTTGTCATTTTGCTACATTCATGCCTTCTCATGTGTGTGGCACCGTGGCGCACAAAGAGCAAGAGTGCGAAAGCTCCCTCAACAGCGGTCCTTGAACGATTGCTTCCCTTGCTACCCATTTGCTGTTTTTCATTCGGATTAAAGCTGACAGCGGAGAAAGTAGCAGCAAGGCTAGCGGTTTTAGCAAGACGAGCGTCGATTGGCAAAGGCGGTGGGAGGATGTACTCAAGGGATGAGATGTGACTCAGCACTCACGTGAGCCGTCCAGCGTCGAGGCAACTATAGGCCTTGATTTTAGTGCCGGGCGCGAGCACGTCATCTCCAGACGCCCGCAATCCACATCCAAGCAACATTCATAAAACGTTCCTTTTGACATATATTGTTTTTGATTTTCACATGATCTTCGAACAAACTTGCCCTGTAGCTGGTTATGCAACATTTTTTTGCGTGTTGCCTTTTTAGCATTAACACAAACGTCCTGAGCAGATGCTGATTTCCAAGGAGGGGGTGGAAGCAGAATCACTCAAATGGGCTGGTCCTGTTTGCAGAAAGACTTTTTCCACCTTTTTCTTTTCCATTTTCCTTTTCAAGTTCCCCAATATGCATTCCGAACAAAAATATATCCTCGTATTTGTCTTTACGGCTAGCTTTCTTGAGTGTTTTTACTAGCTGTCGCTGTTGTTGTATTCACTTGAGTCTTCTGGCATTAGCGTCTGTTGACAGCTAAGCTAATGGAGGACTGGATGATTTGTAGGGCTGCACCAAGAAGACCGGAGTTGTCTGGTAATGGAGAACACTGGAATTTAACATGTTGCCTAGCAACAGTGTGCAGGGTTCCTGCCTTGCGCAGAGATAGAGGGATGATTCTGCGAGAGGGCGCATCACCTTTCATTTGTAGCATTAGACCAAGCCATGGCAAAGGTGGCGTGGTCTCCTGTTAAAGAACACAATTTGAAAGACATCAATCGGTAGCGCGCGAGAGAAGACGAATGGAACAACTTCTCAAATGCACCTTCAGCTCAAATGATATTGTTTTATTCCACAGCCGTTTCTAGAGCATCCGGTTTCCTAAAACTAAATATCTGTTTATTCCCTTGCTCTTTTTTTCCCCCTCTACATATCTCCCCTTGCCTGTTTGAAAGAATGTTTCAGTGAAGTTGACAATGTCTTAAATTATTGACTCGATTCTGTATTTGTTATTGCCATACTCTATTTTTCATCTTCAAATCTTTATTTAAATAAAAATATTAAAAAATCCCATTTGGGCTCAACGTGTTATACTGTAAAAGCACATTTCCTGGTCGGTTTTTAACATCAACCTTATTTTATTCTTGAACCACATTTTTTAGAAGCCTTATCAAATTAGACCAAAGATATTTGTCTCATCTAATTGAAGGCACCGGATAATAGCATTGTGTCTATTTTGTCTCAAGCAAGTCAAAATATGGCCTTCTGTTTTTGGTCAAGGTTATCACATTTCATGTCCTCTCCAAAAGTATTGAAACAGCATGATCCAATACACACTGCTAACACAATGAAGCCGGAACGGCATTTCAAATGAAGAGTGCAACAGTCTGGTGAAGTCAATGGGTCACCGTCTTGATGCAATTATTGCAAATAAGGGTGATGTCACCAAATATTCAGTGTTATTCACTTTAGGTTAATTCAATAATATTGGTTTCAAAACGTTTGCTCACTTGAAATCTGGATGATTTGAAACAAAAGTTGCTCTGTGCTGAGTCATTTAATTTGTCAAGATGTTAATAGCACTAATTACAAGCTGGAATTCTGAACTTGTGTCTTAATTTATCTGTTGATCTGAAACCTAAATGTTTTCAATACACAATAAAAACAAAATCTTAACCTTGCCGTTTCAATACTTCTGAAGAGGACTGCAGCCTATTCATCCTTCCTCATTCCTCTAAACTTCCGACTCTTCAATTGAAAATCAAACCAGTTTCAATTAAGTTCGAGCCAGGTTTGCGTTCATAGCACTGATCACTGTGTGCTGGCAACTTTTCTGTCCCTTAGGGGCCGTGTGGCCTACAATCAGATGAAGACACGGTGTCGGAACGAGCCTGTAAAAGTGATGCCACTGAAGCATGATGAGCATAGCCGTGGGGATCCACCCTTCCCCCAATACACACACATGCATGACCAATGCCACATGTATACTATGCATCAGTTTTTATGTGTGATTCACTATGAAAACCTGTCACTTTGGATTTTTTTTGCCTTGTGACATTGCGCACTGGAATTACCTCCAGTAAAGGTAATACACACACTGGCTTACTGTACACGATGTCCTGTCTACAGAAGTTCAACGTAACATTTCAGGTGAGGAAAATGCACGAAAGCATCGGATGAAAACTAGCACTGTAGCTATAATCCGTAATGTTTACATTTGTTTTTATACCGATGTTAATTTGTGTGCACTGCCCCTATTCAAATAAATAAATGAATTAGTTAGCAATGCCACAAGATACACTTAACCCAAAGAACTCTGATCTGCATCCTTTTCATGCTTGCGTTATTTCCTGACTCAACCAATGATCTGCCCCACCTCCTTTTATTGCATTTGCTTTGTCTTCCTTTGATTTGCACGAAATCTTATCAGGACCTCCACCACAGTCTGCAGTGACTGAACGTTTGGCATTCCTCAGCTATCACGCTCAGGATACGGACGGCAGTGAGGTGACTCGATCGTGGCCTTCTTATCCATTAGTGCGACGACGGGGGGATATCACTTGCGAGGATATACAGTGACACGCGCTCTGATAAATGTCATCTCGTCTGCGCAAACATTGATTCCTCGCTTTCTGTCTAGCCTGCCACTCTCTCATGATACATACGCACACGTGTGCTCAACACGTTTATTAGACCACCTCCACATCAATACTATCATTTCGTGCTCTAATGGAGGCTTGTTACTATTTGGAACAGGAATGAAGAACGTTTTGAACCCTATTTTTTTTTTACTTGCATTTGCATGAAGAAAATGAAAATGTAATGAGCACACTGCTAATAGAAACAATTTTCCACCATGTCGGGAATTTCAGAATTTCAAGCCATGCATGGCAGAAGGTTTGTGCAGGCCAACCGCAACACAGGTTTGGGAGTTTGATACAAAATAATGAACTGTCCAGAACAAGTGATCTGTGCAGTCTTGACATTTAGCTTTTCCAGGATGGACCAAAACCTGCAGCAGAGCCAGTTGTGGATCAGGGACCCGGAAGAGCGATGAATTTGTCCGAATTTTGTTTTCATCAAAAACCCTCTGAGAGTAAAATGGACGCTGCGCTGCGTATCTCATTATCATCTATCAGACGTGGCATTGCGGACAAATAAACACATTCCGATGATGCTGTCTCTTTTAAGAGAGATACAGCGGCAGAGAAAGCAAGTGCTGGGGCTCTGATGGGGGTTTGCAACACTATGCTGCCTGCTTACTGATTAGCTATCTGCACTGACATATAGATCACATTCCCTCACATCCCCTGCCAGCCGGCGCACATACAAAATAGCGAGCAGTGCCACAGCTGCACTGACACCATCATAACTCCTATCTGCGTTTGGAAATGGGGCGGTGTGGGTGTAGGTAGGGGTAGGGGGTTGTATATATCGGGCTCAGCTGGGTGGAAAGAGACAATCTCCGGAGTGTCATTATGTGGTTCAGGTCTCAGAGCCACTAAGATGTCTATCCTCATGCTAGGTTCACCTGTCTACAGTAGGCTACATATGTCAGCTTACATTTGGGATTTCTTTGTCCAAAAAAGGCACCCAAAGTCTGCTTCAAATCATTCCTTCATCTAACGTGAAAAGTGAGATGCACTGTGACAATCCAAGTCATCATTAACCATGAACCCAGATGCTTTGATGATTATCAACCAGATGGCTTCTGCTGGCTGTGATACCCTTAATTGTTATTATTCTTTCTCTCAACATTAGTTCAGGTCCGCCTGTGCACTATTTGCAGCACGGGGCATTCATGCAAACATGTGAAGCGGTGAATGCATGTGTGTCAAATGTGTTGCGTACTATACTAAGCAGTTTATGTCATCCGCTCTGAATATTTCCAATGTAGTGGGGTAAGTGAGGCATGTTGGTGAACATGCTGCCCGTCAGCTCGGAAATACAAAGACTCCGTATGTGTGACTTCTCCGATACGTAACACATTATGCCCTCCTGTTCACCTTCACCAAATGGAAAACGTCCTGATACAGATGCACTTGTTTTAATGTCCCAGTGCCCAGTTTGGCACACCCAGAGGGGACGTCAAGAGTGAGTGCTCTTCCAGGGATTTAATGAGACAGGCTTGCTTGGGCATCGGGGAGTAAGGTGGGGAAGGGGGGCTAAAGCTGGGGCACAAGTGCTGCCTGAATTGGGGGTGGATTGCAGTTAGGCTTTGTGCCATCCTGTCATGGAACTTCAGATACATACATTCTGCTAAATGTTTGCTGATCTGTAGCATGTTTTCCATGTTACACCGGTATAGAAATGACTACAGTTGGTATAATTTGGAAACTCCAATTTTAAACTGCCAGTCCAACATTTGGGATATGAATTCAGTCAACATTAGACTGTTCCTAACATGACAACTTGTATGAAATGGTAATAATTTATTTCCACATTTTTTTTCTTTAACAAAAATAATCTTGGTGATCGTAACATAATGTAACATTATGGTGTGGTAGCAGCATAGAGTATGGACACAGCGAATTGCAAAAATGAGACATTAATGCCTGTGCTTAAATAAATCCTCAGGCAAACTGTCATTTTCATCAGTTCATTCACTCTCATGTTTATTTTACCTCAAGACATCAAGTCAACGGACACTGGTTTCCCTCCAGAAGGGCAATGTTTCCTTCTCTTGATCTTCTGGCGGAGAGAAAGACAAGTACAGAATATGAATCAGCACACTCAGTCTGCAGTTGAATGTTTTCTTTTCAAGGTCTTTGTTTTAGTCTGCAGAGCCATCGGCATCAAACGCCAGTAGCCGTCACTATTTGTAGTCACTCATGTCATTCTAATCCTGAAATGTTGCTTGCAAAGCAATTTGCATTCTACCAATATCAGTGGTGCCACAATAAGCTTGAAAAGGTAACTTTACTGATTACTTGAGTAAATGAGTTATTTTACTGATTACTTTATTTTCAATTTAACTATAGATTACAAGCTACATTCAGCCGATACCGACCTCTTGTTGAACATAAAAATGAGCGAATTTTCCACTTAATTGTATATGCAATTTTTACGGTGACATTTAAGTTTGTTTTTATTAAAAATAAAACTAAGACAAACTTTTTGGTATACATACATTCAAGGAAAAACACCTTTCCCAAAACAACTATTACAAAAATTATGTTGGGCAATAATAGTCATTATTGTTGCCTTACTGCTGTATTGTATTATTTTCACATCGCATTTACATTTATACATCAGGTTACTTTACTAAAAGAAGACTTTCATGTTATTTTCTGTTGACATTGTCTACCTAATTGTCATTATAGTTTTAAAATTATGACGGATGACGAATAATCAACATTGTATTGTATTAACATCAAATTCACAAGAAAACGATATAGTAGTACGTACACCATCGGAATCGTCTTTCAAATAAAAACCTGTCTGATAATGCTCGTTTCATGTAACTCAATGATTCTTTGAAAATTTAATCGCATACCTAAACAGATGTGCATAATTTCAATAGCGCCAAAAGTGACGTTTACTTTCAACAAAATATACACTTTAACAAATGATCATTTTACGTAAAACACGGTCGCCACCATGTGCCTAAAACGAGAAGCGTCTTGTTTTTTTGAACAGGCATTTAGGTATTCATAAACATGGCCCTGACTTCGCTTCCTCTTGTAGGGAAATGTAGTTTTATATTGAGATTAGAAATTGTACTGAGGTACTTCAACACTACAATTCCCACAAATCCTTGTTGCCTTTCCTTGCGTCGAGCGCTATGGCGTTGTCTTGAATCGTACATTAATCGCAAGCGTTTTGTTTACAAGGGATTGCGGTAAGATGAAAATATTATTTTTAAACACTCGACTTAATTGAAGATCAGTGCTTAACATCCGTGAATTTTCTGATGCAGGATTCGCCCGTGACTTAATTGTTAGCCCTCTACTCTCAAGTGCTAGTTCAGCTGCTCCACAGTTCGCATGGCAGTCATTAAGCTCAAGTATATTTTCACATCGGTTTAAAAGGGACTTTCTGCGTTGTTGTTGCTTTCTGACATCTTAGAGAGAAACTTAAATGAAGTCCATAATCATTAAGACATGCATTTATTTCGATCGTGTGTTGCTTGCAATTCACACTGGCCTGATCATGCAGGATTTCAAATGATGATATCTTTATTGACCGACTCTAAGTCCAACAAAACAAAAATGATGTTTATATATGAAGTGCCAAATATTAAGGATTGTCATTAAATATCTGTTTGTATGAAGACCGTACACTCAACTGTTCTCCATGTTATCTTTATGCTTGCAGATGGCAGCTGATTCCTCAGAGAAGAAAGATGTTGATTCCGCAGGGACCAAAGACAGAGAGAGGAAACGCAGCCGCTCGCGGGAAAGAGATCGGAAACCATCACCTTCACGCAAACGCCGTCGATCTCGAGAACGCAATCGCTCCAAATCTATTGAAAGGTATCCCAATGCAAACCTTTACAAAACTTGCTCCCAAGGTAACAACAGTTGAGAACCACTGTATCTACAACCCACTCACCCGTTTTGTGCGTGGCTGTGGTTCAACTTGTCTCCTCGTTTGACTTGAATTGTGATTGTAGAGACCGCCGCCTAAAAGACAGGGAAAAGGAACGCGACAGAGACAAGGACCGAGACAGAAGCCGGAAGGACCGAGACAGCCATCGGCGTGATAAGGATCGGAGTCGGCGCTCCAGGTACATAAACACCTTGTGTGCATTATTTTGGGAGACCAAATACTTTTGATAATATTTCAGTATATTGGTTTCAATTTTACTTGACCTTTACAATTTTGTAATAAAATAAGAGTGGAGTTTGCATGGTCTCTTGGTGCTTGCATGGGTTTTCCCTGAGTACTCTAACTTCCCCAAAACATGCTTCTTGGGTACATTGAAGACTATAAATCTTCATGAACGTATGAGTGTAATGGACTCGTGACACCAGTGAGGATAAGATAGAAAAACATCTGCACCATAAAACATGATCTTGAGTTCCTTACAACACTGTTTTGTCACCTTTTCCAAAGAAGTCTCTCACCCAAGTCAAAGGATGCCAAGCTAAAGGGCGAGAAACCTGAGGAAGAAGAAGATGACAAAAAGAAAAAAGACAAGGTGGGGTCTGGCTAAGAATTTTTTGCTGTGACTTTTGTACTGTAGGTATAACTTGTTCTCCTTTTTTCAGGTGCAGCCGTTGTCTTTGGAAGAGCTTCTCGCCAAGAAGAAGGCAGAGGAAGAAGCAGAGGCGAAGGTAGGGAGTTTACTATAAAAACATTCAAAGCCCATTTCTTCCCTCAGCTCTTCAATCATATCTTTGCACTCATTTCAGCCAAAGTTCCTGTCAAAAGCAGAAAGAGAGGCAGAGGCTCTGAAGCGGCGGGAGCAAGAGACAGAGGAGAGGAGGAAGTTGATGGAGGATGAGAGGAAGAGGAGAAGGGTTTTTCAAGACATTGGACGAAAAATGCTCGGTGCGTGTCATCTTTTGGTTCACTCGGTGTCTATCGTTTGTTGCACGGTGGCGGTGTCAGTACGAGCCGGCGATGTGTCTTGCAGAGGATCCGCAGGAAAGGGAGCGACGGGAACGACGAGAGCGGATGGAGCGGGAGAGCAATGGGAACGAGGAGGACGATGGGCGGCAAAAGATAAGAGAGGAAAAAGACAAAGGCAAAGAACTGCAGGCTATCAAGGTTGGAAATGTCCTATAATTTTATTTGGATTGTGAGCTAGAGATACAGAAAAGGATGCGCAGCAGCTGGTCAGTGTGATTAAGGGTGGAAATGTGTCGGTGCCAGGAACGATACTTGGGCGGGATGAAGAAACGTCGACGAACACGTCACCTGAATGACAGGAAATTTGTTTTTGAGTGGGATGCTTCTGAAGATACGTCGGTCGACTACAACCCCATGTAAGTCAAATTTCACACTGTATGTGTAAGACATGCCTGTATTTCAATATGTGGTCAAATTGAACTGGGGGGGGGTGATCAATGTGTCGTTGCTAAAGATACAAAGAAAAACATTCGGTGCAGCTGTACGGACGCGGCTTCATCGCCGGCATAGACCTCAAACAGCAGAAAAGGGAACAGTCACGTTTCTATGGTGACCTGATGGAGAAAAGGCGTACCATGGAGGAGAAGGAGCAAGAAGAGTAAGTTTACATTTTTGAATGACGCATCGCGACCCCAACTCACAATCTGCCTCGACACGACGTCGTCTGCGCTCTCAGGACGAGACTGAAAAAGATGCGGAAGAAAGAAGCCAAGCAGCGCTGGGACGACAGGCACTGGTCGCAGAAGAAGCTGGATGAGATGACTGACCGAGATTGGAGAATCTTTCGCGAGGACTACAGCATCACCACGAAGGGCGGGAAAATTCCAAACCCTATCAGGAACTGGAAGGAGTACCAGCTGCCGGCACACATCCTCGAGGTCATCGACAAATGCGGCTACAAGGTCAGCCGACACTGAAATTCAGACTAATATGTGCTTTCTGTGGCTACCATCTGTGTTGAGTTTATTTACTAATAGCAACATGTTTTCTTCCTAATGTCCAGGATCCAACCCCTATTCAGAGGCAAGCCATTCCTATTGGCTTACAGAATCGTGACATCATCGGTGTGGCCGAGACTGGCAGCGGTAAAACGGCCGCTTTCCTCATCCCGCTGCTCGTCTGGATCACAACCCTTCCGAAAATTGACAGGTGATATAACGTGACCCCTGTACACATCTCGGCTCGTTGACTTCATCCGCCCAACTTACATTCGTCGACGGTACAGGATCGAGGACTCGGACCAAGGTCCTTACGCTGTGATCCTGGCCCCGACTCGTGAGCTGGCGCAGCAGATCGAGGAGGAAACGATCAAATTTGGTAAACCTCTGGGCATCCGCACTGTGGCTGTTATTGGAGGAATCTCCAGGGAGGACCAGGGCTTCCGTCTCAGGATGGGCTGTGAGGTGAGATGAACGTATGAAAGTGCAAAGTGAAAAGGGCTTGAACTTTTCGTAAAGCAACCCGGCTGACCCCTTCTTTTAACTTCATTAATGCCATTTCAAGTAATTTCAATGGGGGATATTGATGCATGGTGGGAATGAAGCTTGTAGGTCAAGGTACCACGTGAATTTATTGTAACGGCTTGTCGATAAGGATAACTCTTAGCTAACCAAACCTAATCAATGCTGACAACATTTTCTCATCAGATCGTTATTGCCACGCCCGGTCGTCTGATCGATGTACTGGAGAATCGCTACCTGGTCCTGGGCCGCTGCACTTACGTGGTCCTGGACGAAGCCGATCGTATGATTGACATGGGCTTCGAACCTGACGTCCAAAAGATTCTGGAGTATATCCCAGTGACCAATCAGAAACCGGACACGGAAGAAGCCGAGGACCCCGAGAAAATGACCATGAACTTTGAGTCTGGGAAACATAAATACAGACAGGTATGTCACTTCGCGTCGTTGCCGTTTTCTCTCGCCATTTGTCTTCCATTGCTTGATTGTTGCCTTGCAGACTGTCATGTTCACGGCAACCATGCCTCCCGCCGTGGAGCGACTGGCAAGGAGCTACCTGAGACGCGCCGCCGTGGTTTACATCGGGTCCGCGGGCAAACCTCACGAGAGAGTCGAACAGAAAGTGGTGCTCATGTCCGAGGGAGAGAAAAGGTGAGACTCGTGGCGTAGACAGCCAGCATCGTATTTGCCGCTCCAACACTTAACGTGTTCATGTGATCTTTGTGCTACAGGAAGAAACTGCTGGAGGTGCTGGCGCATGGTTTCGAGCCCCCCATCATTATCTTTGTCAACCAGAAGAAGGGCTGTGACGTGCTGGCCAAATCCTTGGAGAAGATGGGCGTAAGTCATTGTGGATTATTAAACCTGTGATCATTTTGCTCATAACAGAGGATGTCATCTTTGTAATCATCTCTGTATGTAAATGTTCATGTTGCAATTTCTAGTAACTGAGAATCTCTTTTCACCAGTACAACGCTTGCACATTGCACGGCGGCAAAGGTCAGGAGCAGAGAGAGTTTGCTCTCTCCAACCTTAAGGCAGGAGCCAAAGACATTCTGGTGGCCACGGACGTGGCTGGCCGAGGTATCGACATCCACGACGTGTCCATGGTCGTCAACTACGACATGGCCAAGAACATTGAGGGTAAGCACCTCTCCACCATTGTGTCTTTTACTGAAGTCGAATCATCGAATAGCCTTCTAACTAACAAATGGAACCTCAGTCAAACCCAGTTTGATTTCTTCAACCGGACTGTGCTCTCTTGAGTAGCCTTCCATTGTAATTTGCTTTTATCGTATCACTCGAGTAACATTCCATTGATTGTCCCCCCCCCCCAGATTACATCCATCGTATTGGCCGTACGGGTCGTGCTGGTAAGAGCGGCGTGGCCTTGACCTTCCTCACCAAGGAGGACTCTGCTGTCTTCTACGACTTGAAGCAGGCCATCCTAGAGAGCCCCGTGTCCACTTGCCCGCCAGAGTTGGCTAACCACCCGGATGCACAGCACAAACCTGGAACCATCTTGACCAAGAAGAGGCGAGAGGAGACAATCTTTGCCTGAACATCTACAAAGGACTTAACTTGAGGTCTTTTTTATGCTTTAAACTTGTTTAAAATTTGGTAACATGTCTTGGGTATTCAGTGCACGTCATCAAAAATGTCAGCTTCCTCTTGATGATCTGTGATGGAAGTGGTTAGAAAGATGGATATGGCAGTACTGCAAATAAGTCAGGATACATACAGACCAATTGTTAATTGTCTCTAATTACTCTATTTTTTTTGCTCTTAGTTTTAATTGCAAGCATTTGAATACGAGTTGTCAGTCTTGTGAATAAATCGGCAAATGCCTGCATCAGATTTTTTTTTTTGTTTAACAGACTTGAGTAACCCCCCCCCCCCCCCCCCCCCATAATGGGAAAGGAATTTTCACACAGCCCAATTTTGATAGAACACTTGAATCACATCTTCTGTAATCCTGATTTCTACACCTACGTAAAGCAATGGTATTTAATAATGTACACCTTTGAACATGGGCTTAATAGGAAACACAAACAATTTAAATACATAAAATGTGTTTATTTTGTTGGTCATAATTTTCTTAGCATTGTAAATCTATTTTTCAAATAGAAAGCATTCTTTACAGCATCAGGCAGGAAATGTCTCACTTTGTACACCTTTTGATCAGGAGCAGGAAGAGGCGTGTTGTCACGCTAGCACACTCTGGTAGTGTGATGGATACACGGTTAGATTTAGTGCAGTTATTGCATTACAAAGCAACCATCCCCAAAAAGTAGTGCAATTTTTTTTTCTCATTTTTTTTTTTTTCCCAACTCACACTAAAGAGGAAGTCCAGATGGTGTAAGGCGTTTCATTTTTCAATGTTAGGCTTAGTATTGCATACAGAATAAGACGTAGGAAACTTAAATGATAACCTTGTAAAAATTGTGCTTCATAAATTGGAAAGAAACCTCAACCGCTTCATCAGTTGTTTAATCATTGGTCCACTCTGGCAAAATAGAATGAAAATAGCTAATTGTAGAACTAAGACATGCAGGACATCATTCATCGAACTGATGTGGAGAGCATTTTCAGTGAAGGGCTTTCAAAGTGCGTCAAGTACGTGAGCGCCAAGCTCAACTTGAACTTGGGGGGGGGGAGTAAGAGTGCCGTTAGTTCAAAGTGTAGAAGGAAAGCGCCCCAAAAACGACTATCACTGCAAGACAATGGGCACAACCAGAAACGATGCATTACTAAAATACTTAACGGTAAAAATAATCAGAATTCATGCAGCACTTGCATAGTTTTTTTGTCTTTGTTTTTTCTCAATCATGCCGTTTTTTTATCCTCTTCAAAATATACGTACAACACTGAATACATGTGCGACATAGAAGCGGTAACCGAGTAATTAAATCGGCCGGTACGGACCCTGTGAAACGCTCGCAGGTTGACGGCTTAAGAACACAATGACGTGTCACGGGCAAGTGCTACAGCTGCGAGACCTTCGCCGCACGCTTGTCACATGGAGCCGAGGGACACCTGAGGGTCGACCGTGGTAAATCTGCAGTACACAAAGTGGGTGCGATGATGACGGAAAGAATAGCGACGTAATCCAGGGGATGCTACAATCAATGTGCTACAATCGGATGACGGGGTGCTTCGGAGACACCACAAGCCCATGCGAACGTACATTCACGAAAGCCGCCATTGAGTAGCGTGCGTCGTGTATGGTGGATGGGTCAATGTAAACAAGCAATGTGGGCACAAACATTCCCTTTAGGTTTTTTTTTTTAACAATTTTACATTCTCTGTGCCCGTCAGCTTTTTTGAGGTGTTAGTGAGTGATTGTGCAATAGCAGAAAGACAGAGAGAGGGAGAAGATACTGACTGTGTGGAGAGAGAGAGAGAGAGAGAGAGAGAGAGAGAGAGAGAGAGAGAGAGAGAGAGAGAGAGAGATGCACTGATGGTGACACGGTCATGTACTGCAGCTTCACACTTGCAATGTGCCATTCACCATCTCCTAAGTTAAAAAAAAAAAAAAGACAAAACGCGGGTGGCAGCGTATACCTGAAACAAGCGACCAAATCAAGAAGCAATGTAACTAAACTAGGTTGCCCGTTCGTATTTACACGATCCGAAAATGCATTCGTGTCTCCAATCGATGGATTCAATAGTAAGCATTCCTGCATTAGTTTCGCCGAAAAGATCATTCAGCTCCTGTTCTGGCGTCAATGTGCAAAAAAATGATGATACTCTAGTCACACATGCAACAGTAAAGATATCTTAACACGGTTTGCTTTAAGGCCGGTTTACGGAGACATCCTACAATAGAGAAACACAGGCAAAGCAGAGCAAGTTTGCCTGAAGACATTCCATTGCAGAGGAGCCCTGTTGACAAGCTGACAATCTGCCCAGAGATGTCACGAAGTCCCCTCGGTAGAGAGAAAGTGATGCTCTAAAAATAGACCTGGACTTGGGGATTCATCAGTAGGTGTCTCGAGGCCAAGGGCGGCTGCGTTGGCGGTTGTTCCTCTGGTTGTGACCCTGCTGGGCTTCACTTTGAAGCAGCCTGTCCTGTGACTCGTGGCTGTTGGCGTTGCGCCCGCTGGCGTGGCCGCGGCGGGCGGGGTACATGCCCCTGTACGTGCGGCCGTGGCAAGGAGAGGCGTACTCATCCTCCTCCTCTTCCTCGTCTTCTTCTCCCCCACGTCGACATGGGCTCCCCCTCTGGCCGTGAGACAGTGAGTCGCTTGCTTCGTCCGAAGGCATGAGACTGTCCTGCTCCAAGGGGGAAACGGCCTCCTCGCCCACCTCTTCTTCCTCTTCCCCCTCCTCCTCCTCTTCCTGCTCCTCAGCCTCCATTTCTACTGTCTCACTGGGCTGAGGCTGGTTCTTGTTCTGGAAGAGCAAAAGCAGACTGACTAATGGGGCACAAGTCGACAACAAGTGGCTTCACACTTCCTCCAGCTGTTCTGCCACGTCAAAGTTTTGGTGGATGCAAACAAACAAGGGTGACAAAAGGACTGCAAACACCATGTGAAGGAGGACTTACTATATGTACAGCTTTAAAAAAATATATACGTATATATTGTGCGTTGTGGGTCTTTCAAGTAAATGTCCAATGTTGTCATTTAATCTAATTAAACTAGTCATTTTAGATTGATGTTATGCCAAATATAACAAACGTGAAAGAAGGAAGAGACACTATTTTAGGTTATTTTCTAAAATGAAAGTAGACGTTTGCATATGTCTTGATTTGATTAGACAAGAAGGATAATCTTTTTGTTTTAAAAATAAATAAATAATATTATTTAGTGCTGAACGGCTGACCTTGGAGGATTTGGACAAATCTAGGGTAGAAAATGGCTCTAAACAATGACTCGAATATTAAAATAGTTGTCAATTATTTTTTTAATCGATTAATTTAGACAACTCTAGTTCAATGCATAAAACTAAGTTGTAAACGTGAGGTGGGGAAACGTGCTACACTGAGACACAAATTGATGTGGCTTGCTGAAGAAATGCTTGTAAAAATGAAATGGAATTGGTGGGGGTAGGCACGAATCAATTTTCTATCTGTCTAGCTAGCGAGCTAGATATCCTTTGCGTATTTTGAATGTCACAGACAATACGAGACCTTGCTGGGAAATGTTCTCAACGTGTGTGAATTTGAAGTTTGTGTGAGGTCCTTTTCAGCGAGGTGTTTGCCAAGTTTTGTCATTGTTACACCAAAGTAAGTAAATGCCAGTCAAACGGTGAAGATGGAAAGAATGGCGAGGCCATGTGGCACCAGTGTTAGTGTACACATACTGTCTTGTGTTCTTATCGCTATTCTCGTGGAACAGGAAGTACACACATTCCCGATAGCGTCATGTGCCACCGCGAGGATCGGCAGGCACATTTACGTGGCATGCGTGGAAACGGGTCAACAGACAAGAAGGAGTAATGAGGAGAATCTGCCAAATGACACGCACATTTAGTCATTTTAGACTCCCATGTGTCATTCATTGCGGTGAATTCAAAGTGTTGATTCACTTGAGACCGTCAACTCAAGGAGAGGAGGAAGGATGTGGCGCACAAATAAAATACTCTCATCCCCATGTTTGGCTGAGGTGTTCATAGGTGTGTGTTGTATGTACCCCACTACTCACCCCAGCTGGTAAAGCCATCATTCAATTAATTCCTGTATTTCAGAAAATGTTAAGCATGGATGAGCGAGAGGACACACAAGCGGAGACAATTATATCAAAGACACGAGAGGGAGAATTGGGAGGCATTGAAAACAGCGACAACATCGTGACAGTCTCGACCGGTGAGGAGCAACTCACCTGGAGGCTGGAGATGGCGGACGGTGGGGTCATCAGAGTCTGCTCTAATAGAGGATTAAGAGGAGTGGTGCCTGGGAGATGAGTGGCCCGCCAGTATATCTCCAGGTATTCGGCCAGATGCTCACACGCATCCTCCAGCTGGTTTTCATCCAAAATGACATCAAACAAATCCTACAGGCAACAAAAGGTGCAACTTAAAAAAGGCAGTACAGGATTTAAATCGTGATGCTCATTTTGGTGCTCCTCAAGCAAAGCCATTGTGCCGTTGTGGGCGTGAACACATCTGACTTGATGTCATCTGTGGAGGTGATTGGCGTCTGCAAAGTATGTTTCAAGTGAACTGCAAGAAAGACTTGCGGATTATGCAAAGTGGTGACCTGGAGACCGCCTTCCAACATCCCAATCAACTCTTGACTAGCCCTCGTGTTTGAGCAACAGTGGCTCTTTTGTAATTAGTACACTTTATGCTCTTGTTTATGTTCATTCCTTTTTAGGCAATTGATTTACTTGTCGGTGTGTAATTCTCCCAGCTCTCTTGAGTCAATAAAAATAATTTGTTAATTGCTGCTTGCTCTGTTCCGCCTTGTGCATTTGGCAAAGCCACCACTCATGTTGACAGCTAACGAAATACATTAATATTAAATACATTAAATACATCTTTCGGAGAAGAATAACATTTAGGTGTTTTGTGATTACAGACATTTGTTTGTAGGCGTTAATAACTTTAAGATCTGATTTGGTAGCGGCTTGTTGTTCAAACATCTAGTTCATTGTGAACCAACTAAATAGTCATCATAAAAACGTTACAGGGAATACTGTATGTGGCATTTCCATTTCTTAATGTACTATATATGCTATGAATTTTTGCTTGAGTTCACTCACAGGGGGGCACTGAGAAAGTTTGTCTGAGGCCATCATCTGCACATTCAGGTGCTTGCTCTGAGACTTCCCCCTGGACTTGATCAACCTCTGGAGTACCTGAAAGGAGCCAAAATGGCAGAGTTGTTCTACACTGCGTAACAAAAATGGCATTCTTCTGGACGGTACCTTTGGTGAGGAGACTTTTACGTAGACAACGATAGGTGCGAGGGAAGTTTTGGCGAGCTGTGCAGGGTGGTTGATGGTGTCCGCATCCAGAACCACCAGCTGTAACGTTTTGGCGAGTTCAAATATCCTCTCGATCTCACTCTGAACCTCTGCTGCATAAACCACAAATATTCAGTTCTCAAAAAGTGCCCATCTTTTGAATGGGATTCTTACCCAAACTGGAGCGAGTGTTGGACCTCTCCATTATGGGTCTTTTATTGAGGACGGACCTTTTAGCAAGGGACAAGTCGGCAGTGACACGGGTGATTGAGATTCTGCGGTTTTGGTGGAAGTAGCAAAAACATGCAGTCAATACTTGGGCCCCATTGATTAAACAAGAGAATCAGGAAATGATGATTTGGGCTGACCTTCCTTCAAATCTGTGTTTCAGGAAGTCAAAAAGGGCTTTCTGCATCATATCTGTAACCTAGGGGAAGAGAGAAGAAAAGAACATTTAATAAAACTGTCTTCAACAATTAATGGAGCAGTGGTGGTTTTAGTGCAATGTGTTTGCGTTTCTCTATTGGCCAGAGGTTCGATACGGCACGCTGACCTCGTAACCCTTGAGTGACGGTCCCACGAGGACCACCGGCCTCATGGATGGCACTACGTCGTACGGAGGGACATGTTCCTATCACACACAAAGAAAGGCAAAGGGTGAAAGAGATGATGATGGGTGGGCAGAGGAAGTTGGAGGGAAAGGACAACCACAAGAAACGTCATAAAGATTCTTGAATAAACCTACCTGTTTTTGCCTCTGTTTAGCTTTTGAAAATAAAAAAGTGATTCAGTTGATTCATCAAAAACACCGGCAGAAATGTGACCAAGAGGCTGCCAGTGTAATACTTACATTCACCTGCAGACGGCGGTGTGGTCCTCCAGTTCCCAGTCACCATGTCTCCTAAACTGGAGGAGTTGCCCCCGATTTTTCTGCGATGCCAAACCACAATTTAGAAAAAGACACGTTTGTACATTGATATTGTTAATTAATTTAACATTTTAACATTTGTATTATTATACAGTGTTGTTATTGTAGCATTGTAATTTAATTTCTACTGCTCTATTTCTGTTCATTCATATTCCGTCCACCTGCACCCCGGCAATGATTCCGAAGTAACCCCGGCAACGACCGAGTACCTCTGCTTCTGCTCTTGCTTGAGTCTCATTGCTTCCAGTCGTAGCGGGCTGGGAATGAAAGCGATGTCAGCTCCCTCTTTGACGAGACGGCCGATCCACCAGTCATTACTGTACTTCTGTTCAATTGACGACCGTATCAGCGCCAGACAAATATGTGACGTTTGAATGCAGAGCAGGAGCTTGTTGGAGGGAATCACTCACTTCTTTGATGTGCAGAAAGTCTTTGGCATCAAAGTTGACTGCCGCTCCTTGTACAGGACAGTCCTCATCCAGAGCGCCGCAGTAACTCACATTTGTCTTGACTGCAAATGCCACAGGTTTGGACTAGCAGGAAAACACAAAGTTGCCTGATGTCAATATTCAATCAATCAATCAGTCAATTAAGCAATCAATCAATCGATCGATATTTCATTAATCCCACTGGGGGCAATTTGTTAGTTGATGATTGAATTCATTGATAATTATTGATAGTCGATGAATTGTTTAGATATATTTTTTATGTCAGAATTTAAGATTAAATTATAACCAATTTTATTATCCAATTTCTATAATCATCCATGAAAGTGAACTGATTTTTGTGTGGAAGGAAAATAAAACATTTGGTTTTTATTTTGGAAAACAATGATCAATGCTTTTGCCTAATTTCTGACATGTTACAGATCAAACAGTAACATTATTCATTTATGATTGTGACACTGATTCAGAATTTTCCTCCTTTGCAATGCGGGATTACATGCATCACTAATTTTAGAAATGTATGTTTTCATGTGCCACAAAAAATAATGAGGAAAAAAAATAACCAACTATTAACCGATATCCTACCTTCGCTCTGTCGAGCTGAAGTTGTGCCTGGCGCTCGGCTTCACGCCGATACGCCTCGCGGTCCTCCTCTGCTGACAGGTCGGAATCCGACGGTCTACTGGTATAGGAATCGGCCGACCCCTGGTTCAAGGGAACGCGAGAATCTTTATGCAGTCATTTCCTGATTTGCATTGCGACGCCAGATTGAGCGTGTGCTGCGTTTTTGTGCTGCTGTGTTCCTTTGCAGGTGTCTGTTCGCCCCGAAACGCTCACGAGGGAGCTTGTGTGTACGTACAACACAATGTGCTGCTCTCCCACACCCGCCATCCTCTGGAAGACCAAATATAGCACAAAGGAGGAAACTGCTTCCTCTTCTCGCCTGCTTGGCCCCATTCCATCCCATCAGCCCCCACAGTGCAGCACATATACATCCGTTTTTTTGCCCTGTTTATTCTCCAAAGGCATCTCCTCATTAGCAAAATATATGCCTGCCATCATTTTTCACTCCTTGCGGTTTAAGGACGCATCCTAGTTTGGCTTCTGCATTGTGCGCAAAACAACAGATCAAACCAAGACTAACTTTTCTAT
Organism: Syngnathus scovelli; assembly: GCF_024217435.2. Classification (NCBI taxonomy): domain Eukaryota; kingdom Metazoa; phylum Chordata; class Actinopteri; order Syngnathiformes; family Syngnathidae; genus Syngnathus; species Syngnathus scovelli. The sequence goes on along the minus strand of NC_090848.1, from coordinate 11,930,303 downwards.
TTAGTACTGCAAATGGGTTCAGCTCGCTCCTTTGCATTTCTGTGTTCAAGACGTTCTCTTTCTAATCTTCACAATTGGTAAAACCAATGACAATACGATTCCAAAGCCCAATTTCTTACAGACGAGTCACTGCCGTCACAATCAACTCGAGGAGCAATATGTACCAGAATTTTAACAAAAGCAGAACTCGTTCCGGTCAAATAATGTGCCAGGACTGCATGCTCATGTGGTTTCATTTGCTGCAAAAAAGATTATGCACAAAAATAGAATATATTATTCAGGAGGCTGAAACAGCTCTCCTCATCTCCCAACAGCAAAAAAAAAAAAAACGCAAGCGTCAGAGATTTGAGAATCCAGTCACCAAATATCTACAAAAAAAATTCTATTAACTGCACAGTCGTAATTCAATGTCAAAAAATGACGTGTATAGCTTTCTGGTGGACAATGCCATAAATCACAGTGTGGTTCTATCAATATCAAAGTCAAGATATGTCAATTGATCATTCTGAGTGGGGAGGGGGAGGATGAGGAAGGGGGAGGGTGGTCTCGAGGAAAATGGAAGTAAGAAAATTAGGTAGAGAGAGGCAACAAAAGCGTCATTGAAAAGTGAAGATGACAATGTGCACAAAGTCGGACGGACAAGTCAGATGTGGCAGAGTCGCCGGCAACTGTTCCATCCCTCCCATACAATCTGATTGAAACAACCCCCCTCCCTCCCTGCCCCCACCCAAACGACGGGAGGCACACCCCAGCGACCTCACCTAATCCCAACAACCGATTTGTTCCAAAAACTTGGGAGCATTCAAGGCCTAGCAACAGTTCAGTACTACTTATGGCAGCACGCTGCTGCAGAAATGAGTCATACACCACAGCTCCTCCATGGACACCCCAGCCCACCCCACCCCACCACAGACAAGAAAGTATCTGCTCTGTTGGGGGAAATGGCCTCGCTCTGCATCGCACACATTTTGTCAGATCACCTTTGGGTGCTACCGCCTGCGTGGAGGGAGACGAGGTAATGACTGAGAGGGGCCCGCCCGTGCGAGCGTCGAACCCACGCATCGTGTCACCCGAGGCCTTTAAGGGAACGTCATGAATATTTCACGCCGTTACAATATTTTCCGGGGATCTGGAGGTTGTCATTACTAACCCCCCCCCCCCCCCCCCTTCCGATCGGGATAACTAATGTTCCCTCCTGAAGAAGGTGTCTGCTCAGCCTTTCCCCTTTTTTTCTTGCAGCTGCCCCATTTCCTCATGTATATGCTTCTTGCCACAGAACATGAGACATAGATACACACGTGTTAGAACAAGCAAAGAAAATCTCAACATCAAAGATATGATGGGTACCAATGCACAAGGTTAGCCCCATCATATTCTAGATTATTCTCATGAGGAACCTGAATTGTGGATATAGTGCTCACACCCAAGGAAAATTTAGAGTGCACCCATCGTGCGTTTGACCCCAAAAACTTTAATTACAAATTGAACCTCTGCTGGGAGTATCATGTTTAAGCACGTTGTAGCCCTCTTCTGATCAAAGTCAAAACTACAACTAAGGAAACGTTAATGATTTAGAAATCTAATGTGGTTTAAATATTGATCATGGCAAAAATACCACAAAAATTCATTGTTGTCATATTTTGGAATAAGCATAGACATACAAAGGCCAGCCTCCCATGACTTCTTTAAAGCTTGAATTAGTTCTTAACATGGCACAAAATGGCCCTGCAATCTCTACTCACATCAGACAACCAAGCCGTGAATATTACAAACAAAAATGATTAGAAATATGATTAGATTGTGATATTATGGACCCCTATGTGCTGCTGCCTCGATGGCCAGGTCACTCTTGCAAAGGAAATTGCAAATGTCAGATTTTTGTAACCTGGTTAAATTAAAGGTTGAGAAGAAGAGAAGAAAAAAATAATGAAAGCCTTTTTTTCTTTACCTGCCGTTTGATGAAACTAGATGTTGTGTCCGAGGACGTGCTGCCATCCGAGCGTTTGAAGCGGCTCTTGCGTTTAGGCAACTTCCTGGGCAGCTGTGGAAAAACACAAAGAAACAGCAATACATTCAACAGATCAATATTCCAATACACCTCATCCAATATCAGTATAATGTAAGGTTTGTTTATTTGCTTCTTTAACATGTTGGTTCTTAGGTCTAATCCTTTATCAAAATTACATGACATTATTTCCAGCATATATTGCACACCGTTAGCCTTTAGCTAGCAGACCCGTGCCCACCTGTGACCTTTGATCTGTCAGGCGGCACTGCATTAAAAAAAAAAAAAAAAGAAGCATAATTGTGTTAAAACCATAGCCAGGTAACACAGTTTATGGCTACATCTACAAATGCAAGTTGAAACTCTCACAAAGCAAAATCCATGTATCAACAACACCCAGAAAAGACACCAGCTAGTTCAACCTCATTTGACCTCATCAACCTCATCATCCACATTTGGAAAAGTGACGTGTGGTCTGACGAGTCCATGTATAAAATTGTTTTGGGAGATCATGGCCATTATATCAATCAAAGAGAAGAAAAGAGCATCGGGATTTTTATAAGTGCTCTACGATTGACGGGCGACCAGTCAGGTTGCTGCCTCACCTCTTGCCCAATTCCAGCTGAAATTGGCCCACAAATACATGGATGGATTTTCGTTTCTATTCATATAAATTGAAATAACAAACTGCACAAAGCAAAGGCACATACTGCTGCTTAGTGCCAAGTTGACATTGGACTTTTACAAGATATAATCTGTATATTCAGTTTTAAAAAGAACTCACGTTGTTTTGTTTTTTTATATTTGGAGACCACGTGATTTAAGCATTTTTGATCACCTAATTAGGCATTTTTAAGACATCCAAATACTTATCGACGGCGTTGGCATTAAACCGTCAGCTGTCTTTGTTAGTGCCAGTACCTGCTTCAAACACAAAACCCAGATATCATCTTGAACCGTATAATAGCCTTTTAAGAGCGTCTGAGTGGAAAAGAGCAGCTATTTTCTTGAACTGCAGCTTTCCTCAAATCACAAATTAAGACTGCAGAAGGATGCAGGTTATGTGACATATGGTACTTGGCAGTTTGTGGAATAAAATAGAGTCAAAGATTGAATATATGAGTAAGCTTAAATGCTAAAGGCCCTGTAAATTGAGGCTACAGGTGAGGCAGCTCATCACAGCAGTATTTGCTCCTTTCATATTGTCGCAAAATCACGCCGTTATAAAACAGCGAAAGACAACCGGCAAATGCACCAATATTATAATTTTAGGTGAAAAGATGGCCATCATTACGATAGCCCTCGTTTAAATACCGCTGTTTTTTTGTCGATCGAGCATCAATTGCAGGAAAAAAGAAGAAAGTAGCTTCTGTCAAAATGCGACGTCGTCATTTTCAACCCCAAGTAGACACAACGAATCAACTCTTTAATCCTACCTGGAAATAGTGCGACTGGGGGCCGCTTTCCACAGCCGACAGCGGGTCTACGGGCGGAGTGGACATGGTGACAGCGGGCACCGCGGAGCGTGAGCGGGGGCGCGGGGAGGAGGAGGCGGAATGCACGCGGACATGGGTTACTGGAGGTGGGGAGAGGCAGTAGGCGACAGCAAACACATGGACATCAGTGATTCAAAAGCGCGTCGAAGCCAAGACGCATGGCGAGGCGATCGATATCATCGTCGTGTAAAAACAAACAAACATTTTAAAAAAACAACAACAACCAAAAACGTGCAGCAGTGGCAACGGAAGAGGAGAGGAGCTATGTAATGACGCGCCTCGGAGGAGATGTAGCTGAGGCTGCCAGCACAGGTCCGTACTAAGTGCCTCCATGCCGGGGGTGTCCAACTGGTTTAGATTGATGAAAAATGCCTCCACACGGCAAAGGTGACAAGCCGTTGTGATAATTTACCTTTTAAATTCCCATTTTAATTCATGTTATGTGGCTTTGTGTATTCGGGTATTTGACATCGACGTTGTGGCAATTTGTGCTTTTGACGATGGGGTTCACTTATGGCTTGATAACATCTTTTCATGTCAGATACCAATATGGTTTATGAATATGGCCACCATGCCTCGATATACCTTCCCACTTCACTTTTGGACCAACAGCATAGTAGGACTTCGACCAGTGATATTTGAATAATAATAAGAATAATAAGAAAAAAGATAAAGAACATGGTTTCCCTTATTTAGGCCCATCCTTACTCAAACAAAGTGCACCACAGCAAAAAAAAAAAAAAAATCCTCACTGATTACACACGACCTTTTGCCCCTTGGCCAAAGGGGTGAATATATTATATAGAATATATATATGTCTCTAGACATGGCAATTAAATAATGCATGGGAGAGTGAGAGTAAAGTAGAGGGTATAGTGGGCAAGTTTGGAGACAAGGAACATGTTTAGCACAACACGTCACGAAAAAAAACCCAGTGGATCCACCAACTGCTAGCGAAGGTCCTTGTAAAATCTCTCCATGTGTTGCCACTGCTCTCCACTGTTTTTATGCAGGTGCTTGTCAGGTGAGGTGTGGAGATCACTCTGCACCGGATTCTCAGGCAGCCTACTTGTAGGATACCTTGGTTTACGGAATTCTTCTGACTGGATAACCATCATTCTCAAGGTTACCTGGGAGTTTATTTTGTATTTTTTTAATTCTGGTTGAATGGTGCCGAACATCATGTTCTCGCATATAATCAGGAAAGTGCAGTGGGAAGAAAATCATCCAGGACCACTTGTTAAAAGTTAAAAAAGTTAAAGTTAAAGTCCCAATGATCATCGTCACACACACATCTGGGTGTGGTGAAATTTGTCCTCTGCATTTAACCCATCCCCATGTGATTTTGATCCATCCCCTGGGGGAGAGGGGAGCAGTGAGCAGCAGCGGTGCCGCGCTCGGGAATCATTTTGTGAGATGTGTATGGATTACTGGCTGGGAATATATCCCGAACTATGTACCTGAGTCCATTGAACAACTGCAGCCTTCAGTTTAGTTTTATTTTCATGGAAATGTAGAAGAAAATTACCGTTAAAACCTGAAAATACCCAAAAGTCAATTTTCAGGGGGTCCAAGGATATTTCATGGACCCAGTGCCTATGCGGCTCCCCTCCAGTGCGCTAAGCAAGTGTCACGGAGGAAAGCTGAATATGAATTCAAGAGTAGACTTTTTGATTAAACCAAGGAAAAAAAATCTTTCAAGCTTTGCAACTTGAACATGAGATACAACAGCAATACATGTTCTAAGGCTTCTCATATAGTATGTTGCACCATACCACTTTTTAATCCATGAGTATAAATCAGTCAAGGATAACATGATTTTTTTTCTGTAACAGATTGCAATTATATTTTGAGTATCCCAAAAAGATCATTTATTCTGCTACTTTCCAAGCTTGCTTACAAGTTGCATGAACCCACTAATGCAGAGTTCGATCCCTGCCTTCCTAAGTGGAGTTTGCATGTTCTCCCCATGCCTGTTTCCTCTGGGTGCTCCGGTTTCTTCCCACATTTCAAAAACATGCAAGGTAGTCTGATGGACAACTTCATTTTGTCCCCAGGTGTGATTGGAACTGTGAATGGTTCTTCATCTATATGTGTCTTGCGGTTGGCTGGCGAACAGTTCAAGATGTACTTCTGCCCAAAACACTGATTGTATAAACTAAAATGAAAGAATAATCAAATGGCACCTCAAACAGGTGAGGACGGATCACTGCAGACACCATTTTCACCAATAGAGGGAGTGCCGCCTTCCTAAATGCGAGCGCACTGGGCAAAGGCGCGCATGGCTGAGGACAGCTGCGCCAACTACGCAAAGTTTGACCCACTTACACCAAATAATAGGGAGATGGTTTTTCAAACTAAGAGCTTCCATTACGACGAGCCCAATCTTGCACCGTATACCTTAGTGAAATGTAATTTCATATACCAATTAGCTGGCACTATACGGTTACACAGAGACCTTAATTTGCCCATGTGAGCACATTTTTTCTCAATGAAAATATACGCTTGTTGTTTTTGTCACGGTGATGTGGTAGAGACAAAACAAAGAGATTCAGAATTAGCGCCCCCCCCCCCTAACAAAAAATAGAAAAGTGAATTTCCAGCTTTAGTTAAAATTTGTTGACCAGAAAGTGTAAGTAATTTTAGCAAGGGCTAGATCGGTTTGAGGCTCGTGAACACCACGCTCGAGTTTTATTTTTAAACAAACACACGGAAGTGTGGTTCGTCTCCTTCGTGTTGTCTCCCTCGCCTTGACAGTGGTGCTCGGAGCCCGAGAGGGTCAGGGGGGAGGAGATGCAAGGGAGTGGAGCAAGACGATTCCAGGAGGCGAAACACAGGGTGACCACTTCAGCGGCACCGTCCGTGGACAGCTAGCCCCACCAATGGTCCTCCACCCTGAACGCTCCCTCCGACTCCGAATTGGCTTGTCCGCTGCGGTCGCGGAGATGATCACGGTGAGTCCGCGTCTTACTCCCATGTCAGCTGTCGCTTGCTCACACAATGACAAACCGACATGTGCAGTACATGTCAAACACACGATCCCGAAGCTGTTGCACGGAACCGCTTGGCGACCCTCCGTCAAAGTGGAGTGAATGACATAGCTGGAGGCCGCCATTCTGCTGCTGCTTGTTGGCAAAGGAGACGCGGCTGGTGCGTGTTTTGCACTCAGACGATAAGAACCCGCGGTCTCTGTGTGGACGTTCGGGCTGTTGTGTTTCTTGTTGTCACTCATCATAGACGCGCGGCTACAGATGTATTTGAATAAAACTCCCCCAACACACACACGCACACACACACACACACTGGACGTCGCTTCCAGTGCAGTTTGTAGACGATCAAGAACGAATTGATGCTGAGGAATGTGCAGGTAGCATTTGCATGTACGTGTCGCTGGTAAGAAACGATTTCGAGGATGCGCTTGGATAGAAAAGGCTAAATGGCTGCGCGCGGCGTGTCTGTGTCGGTCCACTGGCCCGCTGGACGAATGGTCCCCGCTATGGTTGTCACATAGGCCACGCTGTTATGTAACAAGAAGCCTACGCTGTTTGAATGCGGTCCCGCACAACACGGCCTGCGCGTGGCCTTTTTCCCTCTTCCATTTACATCACATCATTCCTATTTGACTCGGGCAGAATGAAACATTTATTTCCCCGTAGATCGCGTGATTTTTTGTTGTTGTAACATCTGGACGAGAGCAAAAGATGCGCAGCCCGGTTTGGGCATCACGTCGAAAAACTGCTTGATGAATGACTTTGTTTTTGTGTGTGTAGGGGGGTATGAGAGTTAGCGCCAATGTAGCGGCAGTCCGGTTAAAAATGGCCCCTGTGGGATAGTCAGCCCCACGCCCTCTCTTATAACCCACCCCGCCCACCTCCCGAGCGACCTCCGTGCTCACAGCGACCACCGCGACGCGTGTGGGTCCACGCCGGTCGACCTTGTGCAGGGGAGAGGAGGGACGAAGCCGGCGAGGGTGGAAAGGAGGAGGGGGTGTCTCCTTGAATCTGGTCGATGGAGGAGGAGGAGGCGGCGGAGGGGGAGCTTGGACGTGCCAGAGAAGGCGCAGGCAGGCAGGCAGGCAGGCAGGCAAGATGTAGCGAGGAAATGCTATTTTTGCTTCATCAACACAGCATGCTCCCCCCTGGTTCAAAATGCAGGTCTGCAGGCCTGATATCATCAGTAATCCAGGTGCTAAAACGACGGATGTTTTCTATGGCAGTGCAAAGTGGACCCACTGCGCCTACTGCAGAAATAGGACGACACAAACTCACGATACACACATTTTAAATGGCAAATTTACAAAAATTGTATCCATGAAATACTTTGACATTTTCTGTGAGAACTTTGCATTCCCCCTTGTGCTTGATTGGGGCTCAGATGAAAACCACAATGAGTCGTTGATGGGGAACATCTTTGCTATGCGAATGAAGAATTGAGATTTTCATTTGTTTGTATGTTTATTGAACATCTAAACAAGTAACAGAAAATATGGCATTGAAAGTCGACGTGGACTCTGGAGCGTTTTGTGATTTTAAGGATGTGCGGCAGGGCCCTCATATCCAGCTTTGCCATGGTGAATATTATCTCTGATTGTGATATTCATCTTGACAGAGTCCTGTTGTACAGTGGCATTTATCTGTTTTTATTACTCACTCATTCTTTATCATCAGTTTTGATAATAAACTACAAGTGCAAAGTTCTTTCAAAGTGCATTACCAAAAGGAGTGCCTTATTTTGCAAGGGATGACAATTGTGTTGGTTCATCTCTAATATATAGAGCACTGGTGTCAAACTCAAGGCCCAGGGGCCAGATACGGCCTGCCACATCATTTTATGTGGCCCGCGAAGACAAATTGTGAATTGAATTCGTGTGTCATTCATTACTCAAATTGCAAATTGTCTTTACCTATAATAATATCTTTTTTTTAAATATTTGACCAGTTTTTACTCGTCCGATTTGAAAACGAGTGATTTGTCAGTTTGTTTTGTAGCTTTTACTGTATATGATATGAGGTGCTCATACATTTATTTGGCTTGACAGTCACAATGGCCCTCAGATGAGTTTGACACCCTTGGTATAGAACAAATCATCCATTTAGTATTTTTTTTCCAAAAATGAACATGAAAAATGATTGAAACAAATTTTCTTTAACAGTACAAATGGTGTAGAAAAATATGAAATAACTCGCTGTGCCTTAAGTGTTTTAGCAAGTTATGCCCAAAATAGTAAACCGATTGCCTCCTCGAGAAACACTGAGACAGCTCCAAATGTAAACATAAATCTGATGATATGATGCTCAGTGGGGGTCAGCAGTACAGTAAATAAATTGTTTGACTGGATTGATAGATTGGTCCATTTTCTGATCAGATTGCTGATCAGATATCCTTGAAATAATCCTAATCATGTAAAGTCGTAGCCAGTCACATGTTTGAGTAACTCTTTGTCTCTGTTTGTGTACTATATTTCAATGTGTCCTTTAGACCCTGAGAAAACCGTGGAGGTAGACTTGACAGCAGGGAACGGTCCTTTCGCAAACCTCTGTGCTTTGATTGTCACCCGTCTCGTCACCGGGCATCGACCCCCGCAGCTTTGTGGCACACATCCTGGCCCCATCCGGTCACTCTCAGCCCTGTAGCGTGGCTCCGAGAACCCACTCACCCCTTCGAAACTTTGTATAAATGAGTGAGCCGGCTGCCAAGGAAAGGGCGGGGACATGTACCAGAACCCCAACAGGTGAGATGCCAAAGCACTCCAGCATGACCTGGAGATGTCCGCATTTGTCCACATTTTGACCTGTTTGTGTCACTCACTCTGTTGGAACAGAATGTCCTGGTTCAGTGGTTTCCTAGTCGCCAGAGTGGATGACCGTAAGACCGCGTGGGGGGAGCGCAATGGCAAGAAGTCCAAACGGAGGGGAGGCTCATCTCTCTGCAACCCACGTTACATGAGCTGTCTGCGGGATCCAGATGCTATGGAGCCTCCCTCCGGGGCCCCCCTCCACCAGCCTCACCGTGGAGGGATGGCGGGGGCCATGGGGGGCGGGGGCAACTTTGGCGCCCGTTGCGGATGGCAGGAGGACCACTACGGAAAGAGAGCCGTGCCACTTAGGGAAGGGGTGGGGCTGAAATCCGTGGACTTGGACTTTGAGGACGGGGAGCTGAAGAGCCGGAAAGGCGGGTGCAACGGAGGAGGTGGCGACATAGGAGACGACGGCGCCAACGGCGTGGTGACAGCTGCCGACTGCTGGCTCAGGGTGGTGCGGGTATTCCAATCGAAAAAGTTCCAGTCCCGCAAACTGGAGCGCCTTTACCAGCGATACTTCTTCAGGCTCAACCAGAGCTCTTTGACCATGTTGATGGGGGTCCTCGTGATTGTGTGCGGGATCATGCTGACCTTCCACTGTGTCCACGCCGCCCCTCACGTGGCCTATTCGTCCGCCTTGTCGGTGGCAATGGCGCTTTTCATGGCTCTCATGGTGGTGTGCAACCGTAACGGCTTCCATCAGGACTACATGTGGATGGTCAGTTACCTGGTCATTGGCGTCTTGGTGTCAGTCCAAGTGTTTGGGGTGCTCATGGTGGCACCCCGCAGCGCATCAGAGGGCATCTGGTGGTCTGTGTTTTTCATCTACATCATCTACACCCTCTTGCCTGTGAGGATGAGGGCGGCGGTGCTGAGCGGAGCTGTCCTGTCCATCATACACGTGGTCACCACCTGGCAGATCAACCAGGAGGACAAATTCCTTTGGAAACAGGTAAGAAAGCTTCACACTCGACTGGTTACGCTGCTTGCTTTGCTCATCTTGGTTGGCGCGTGGTAAACAGGACACAAAATAGGTTGACAGTTGGAGATATTTTTTCAAGTTCCTCGGTTGTTCTTCAAGACCTTCCATACTAAGGTGTTGGGAGTGAAATGTTTCAGAGCACGTGTGAAAAATGAAAAACATTTGAACTTAGAGCACACAAAACAAAGAGGAACAAACTGGGAGGACATTTAAGCTACTATAGTAGTCCAATATTGACTCAGCAGCACATTTGATGTCACCCTGCCATTTCAAGTGGAAAATTTACAGGGATGTGTAGTGCAATCAATCAAGTGCTTAAATGATAAAGAAATCCACCAATTGTGTGGAATTAATTGCTTACTCATAACATTTTGAACCATTCATTCATTCATCATCCGAACTGCTTATTTTGCGACTAAATGAAGTGTACTACTTGGCTGTAACCAGCAGAGGAGCTGTTGATTGAGTCTCAAGAACAACAAATCATCTATAGGAGGATCAATTTCTTGTTAAAAATGAAATATTGTATAACTCTGGCATCAAACTAGGATTTTCACAACATTCAGAGTGAGATTAAAAACATTAATTTATTAATTTGTTTATTTATTTATTTTAAAATACATACATAGAGGTGTGGCGTTTAATTGACAACTAATAAATTATTAAATCAATAATTATTTTAATATTGTTTATTAATCAATTAATCGGAATTTTATCCTCCTCGGAATTTTAGCCTTTCAGCAGTATATATTCTCAGACTTATGTAGTCCTCTATTAAATCAGACATAATATTGGTGTTATTATTTTTGCAGAATCAGACATTTGGCACCGTGCTAAATCTACTTTGGAGAGCAGTAATCAACATTTTTGCCTATTTTGTCTCCTACAGACCAAATCTCTAATAGAATCCTAAGTAAATAAAATTTTGTATATTTTTTGCAATAAAATCAGTTTTCTGAGTAAGGGTTAGAAATTAAAACACTTGTAAAAAAATCAAATCAACAAAATAATCAAAACTGATAGTTGTAGCCCTAAATTGATTTATACATGCACATAACATACATATGTATTTGTCGGTTTCAAATCTGACCACAATATTTATTATGGGCTAATATTGTGTGAAGAGACATTGTTGCAAAATGTCTTCCATGTTTATCACCACGTCACATCCGCGAACTGACACGGACTGAGTGGCTTTGTTCGGACAGCGTGTTGTTTGTGCGTCACGCCAAGGGCCCGGGGGCTCGCTGAAGGTCAGCCGGCCGAGTGAAGCTGCCTCGGCTGGACGGCTCTGTGCTTGCCAGTGGGAGAGTACTATGATATTAAGCAGGGTCACTCAGGTCTCTGTGTCCACACACAAGAGTTGCTTTGTGCATTTCCCCAATAGGAAGGCTCATGGTGAGGACGAGAGAAGCTGGGTTGGGGGTTACAGTACGATGGATCTGTCGTGGATTTTCAATACCACTTGTTTCTTTCAAACTGATACCAGTACGAATCCTCAACTCGCAACTACCCAATATGCTGAAATAAGGCTGGTCGTGGTAGTTGCCCATCCCTACTTTTATAGCTATAAAAAGAAATGAATATCCATCTTAACTGTGATGTTTGGCAGTCTTTAAATGAAGGAAAGCCACGTGAAGCGCATTCGTGGGAACGCTGCAATTAGAGGGTACACATCCGGCACACAATATACGCTAGTGCAATCCATCAACCCCTTCAACAATGTTTGCCTTCGTTAAGAGAATGAATGCTGTGAGATAACTGCGGCTCAGCGATGCCGCCTGTGTCCGATGAGGCACAGTTTTACAGTGTCATTAATCACCGCTTCTCACTTGGGTGTATTTCCTCTTTCTCCACTTACTCATTAACCCCACTGGGTTTGTTTCTGTCAGTGGTGATGGTTCCAGATACCTCATTTTTCTTCTTTTTTTGCTTTCTGCACTTTAAAACAAAAGGACTTCTAAGAAGGAAAGCTTTGTTAATGTTGTGATTCAGAAGTGCGGTTATGCTGATGCAAACTTTGCGTCATGCAATGACAACCATGTATTATAACAAATGAAAAAAGCGTCGTATTAATACAGAATGGTATTTTTATCGAGGATCAAGTCTGGAATATTTCTGTCACGTAATGTCAGAATTTCATTACAGTTATAAAAGTTGATTTTTTTTAGCTAGCGTATTTGAACAATACAGTGATCCCTCGCTACTTCGCGTTTCGTTTGTCGCGGCTTCACTACATTGCAGATTTTTTTTCAAAATTAAAAAAACATTTAAAAGTCAAAATAAAACTTCTAAATTGAGGAAACATGTGTCTAACCTTTAGGACAATGTAGTATTGCTCCAAATGTTCGTTTACATTCCTTTAGAAGTCCGTTTTCGCATGTTAGCACGATTGCGAATTAGCATATTTCCGCTAAATCAATAGCCTGCCGAGTACTTCTAGTTGGTGACCGTACTTCGCGGATTTCACTTATCGTGGATGGTTGGTGGAACCAATTATCCGCGATAAACGAGGGATTACTGTACCTCTGAGGCAGTGGCGTGCAAAGTTGAGGGCCGAAGGGGCAGTGGCCTCCGAAATCCACCTGTGGGGTTGGGGCATTAATAGCTCAAGGAATGCTTCATCTGATTAAAAAAAAAAAGTTTAGTCTGAATTACAAACAAAATGTGTTCCTTTAGCCATACTCAATCCCTCTTGCGAATTTCATCCAAATCTATTAGACTGGCTGTTTACGTGTTAACTGACTGTTGGAAATAATGTGACATGATTTTTAATTTTTTACATTGATGACTGGTATTACAAGGTTGGCTCTTGAAATGGAACCTCGTAAATTCCTGTCAACAGTCAAACCCATTTACTGATGACCTATATCGGCTTTGGCTACTTTTGGCGAGTTTAACCCTCTTTGTTTTACTTGAGAGGCTTGCACATGCATATAATCGACCAAACATGCACCCACTTGTAACAATGACGTATTGAGTTCATCATTCTGCTCGTTTTTCGGATCCTCAGTCTTCACATCTGAAACAAATTAGCCAGTGTTGTGCAGTTCATACACACCCAGCACGTACTGTACTACACACACACACACACACACATATTACAGTTGAAAAACAACATGGCTATGTGTAGAGATATGAGTTAAGATTCTGTTTTTTAACGAGAATTGGAGTACTCGGTTAATATTTAGATTCCAAAGAGGACCTAGAATGAATCATTGTGGTGCACTATTTGGAACCAAGAAATATAATTTGGTTAATTCACACACACAAGGCAAATGTGAATCTTATCTTTTCACGGGAGTATCTGAGGCTCGAATTCTTGGACATGATTCAATTCGGTTATTTTCAAGAACAGGTGAGGTGACATTTGCTTCTAACGTTATTTCTGTGATTCACAATTAGTATGCCGTTTGGAAAAGCTTCTTAGTCGGAAAAGCTCGTATTGCAAACTTATTTCCAAGAATCAGAAAATTTTAGTGGGTGCTTCATTTGATAAACAATATTTTCCTGTAGCCTGTGTTTGTTTTGTAGCGCAAAACAATGGATGCTTTGTCACAAAGCTGCTGTTGATGAAAAGAGCCTGAGAGATTTGCTAAAAACAAAGAAACAAAGTCATTGGCATTTCAAGCTAACCGTTGGGTCACATGGAACTTTTTTTTTTGTTAGAGGAACAGGCAAGTCACTCTCTTCCCCTTTTTTGTCTTTACACACAAAGCACACATGGGTCAGTTCCAAAAAAGTGTCTTGTGGGATGGGTCATTTTTACGTTGGATATTTTTCTCTTTCGTTGATTCTCCTTCCATGTTTAATGGATATTAAAATCCCTCGGTCGTCGCAATTACAAATGTGGTTTTACTTTTTGGCCACAATCCCATTTATGTCTGTTTAACCCTCTGTGTGCATGTCTTGCATGTCATTCTTGGCCTAGTCTTGCCCATGTAAAAAACAACAGATCAATGTGTTACAAATTACAAAACAGGTTTAGCTAGACTTTTGTTGACTTTGTGTCAAGATATGTAGTATTGGCTTCATTGATGAAGACTCCCGCCCTGCTTGGGGGACATCATTCCACGAGTCTAATAGACTTTGGGACAAGATACGCAATGTTTCTAAGAGTCTGCTCGTAAATATGGGGGCGACAAATGATATCTTATTGCTATCAGAATGGGAATGTGCAAGTCAGCAATTGCACACTTGCAATCTGATATCTTAATGTGATGTGGATTATTGTATTACAGTAATCCCTCATTTATCACGGATAATTGGTTCTAAAAACCACTTGCGATAATGTGAAATCCGTGAAGTACCGTCACCGACAAGAAGTACTGGGCAGGCTAACTAGTTAGCGGAAAAATGCTAATTCGCGAAGGAATGTAAACGAACATTTGGAGCAATACTACATTGTCCTAAAAGTTATACAAGTTTCTTCAATTTAGAAGTTTTATTTTGACTTTTAAATGTTTTTTTAATTTGGACAAAAATCCGTGATGTAGTGAAGCCGCGATAAACGAAACGCGAAGTAGCGAGGGATCACTGTATTCTACATGTGCTGAATGAAAACATCTGATAACAGTGACAACAGTGATAAGATAGAGCTTGATTAATGTTGAATTCTATTGTGAGCTTTAATTTTAATTTTAATGCTCACGTAGTGGAAGACTCAGGAATGGCAGATGTAGTTTGAGTTTTATTAATCACTGACAAGTTAGAATTGTGAAAAGCTGCTTAATATGTTTCAAGAAATTTGAACAAAGTTAAGTGTCAACCTTGTGCTATTAAAAATTGACAGCAATATTATCCCTTTTACTGCAAATCTCCAAATATCGGTTATCAGTCTCCTTACAAAATATGTCTGCAAAAAAAAACTCTCCACAACGTCGTATGCTTAGTTTTTAAAAAGCCGACTCGAATGATGAAACTTTTAAAATGAAACGTTACACTTTCTCAATCCCATCAGCTGTTCACAGCCTCACAGGTGCAAGTGGTGTGAAAATGTCCCCGTGTGCATTATGCATCAAGATGGGAGTCTTAGCAGATCCCAGCGGAGCAAGTGTCTATCTGTGATCACCTGTGCAAAGCTACAGCTGTACAATAAGCTTCTAAGGTGGGCGGGAGGACTCAGCAAGAATCTGACAGTCTCCGCATGCAATTCCTCCACTGGCTGCTTGATAAATAATTTGTGCGTTTAACGTGGCAACAGCATTTTAACTAGGAGACCTTTCACGGGTACACATGGCTCACAACTATGATCTTTGCTGCTGATGCAAATCACATCACAGCTTGTCTTAACTTAGAGAGATTATAGTGCAGCAGACGACATAAGAGGTCTCGACTACAACTACTACGACGTATATATATATATTTACATTTATAGACACACGCACATTTCACACACATACCATGGCTGCTAGTCAGTGAGCCAATAAGTAGTCTGGAAATGAAGTACCAGTTCAGCATCACTTCTGAGAATGATGGGGAATAAACAGCATTGCTAAGTGTCTCCCTCTGCGCTTGTGCTCTGTTGGTCCAGCGGTTGCCATGGAAACAGGTATGACTCAAGCTGCCGAGACCCAGTTCATTCGACTGGTGTGCAGTTTGGTTATTGTCATTTCCACCCCTTCCAGGAAAAAAAAGACAAACAAATGAGTTAATGAATTCTATTTTCCAAACATATTCCCGCTTTTCACTTTGAATACAGAAGGCCAAAAACGTGCGAGGGAGGGCTCTGAGCTTGTCTGCTGTTTTGCTACCCCCACTGTTGTCGTAATGAGACGGTCCATAATTAAACATGGGTCATATGAGTAGGGGTTGTCAGGAGTCAAGAGACAGAACCACACACTGGATGTTAGTTGAAGCTTATCTTTGGTAGGCACGTGTTTTAACCTCATTGCCGTGCAAACCTTCAAAATGCAAGTTTTCTTGACCTGAAATCCTTTCTCAAGCTTTTTGTTTGATCAGGCTTTTTAGGTCTTTTTCCAGTATATTTTGCAGTTCTTTAAATGAAAGCACATTGGCAAGTCCAGTGACAGAACACTTTAGTAGTCACACTCTCTCCACAGAAGTCACACCGGCATGATTGCCAAGTGAAATATGTGGTGAAGACTTTGGCACCACCAGGACCCTCAGCATGTCCCTGCTCAAATATACAGAAGCATAGCTGAGAAGGACAGATTCTCATTTAAAAAGGAACAAGATTTTGCCAACTTGCGGTGTACTTTGCCCAGATCTGCTCAATTGAGTGATATGCTAATCATAAATGCTCATTGCTACATAGCTAAAACAACAAATCAAGATATGGCTCAAGACTTTTGAACTGAACTAAATGTATAACAATAGACAAGAGTATTTTGTTAAACCTTTGGTAATTATTGCTTCTATTGTTAAAAATATATATTTTCACAGCCACTGTATTTGTGTATAATGTTGAATGAATCCACGGATGCGCTTTATGTGTTAAAGACAAGAAATTGTTGTGTGACGAGTAATTTTTAGAGCTGATCACCAATCAGCGACTTTAAATATACCCGTCACCGATCTGATTGCAAGTTGAAGAACACTGTATGTCAATTTAAATTACTCACTCGCTGTACCGGTATTTACTATAAGCATCTGTAAAGTATTCTTGAGCATTTTGCCAAGGTTTCATAATGTTTCCCATGTCCCAAGGAAGGAAAGGAAAAAAAAACAAGGAGAATGATGTGAATATAAAACACATTTTGATAATTTATTAACAGAATAGTTGCTTTCAAAACATGCAATGCAAAACTAAACTAAACACACGCACAGTCAAATTAAAGCACAACTAAATACTATAGTTGGAACATCTTTTGAAAATTTTAATGATACATTTTTGGATTTCTAAGTCATAATTTTTTACCCCAACTTTTTGCGGCTGAAGCAGGCACAAACACCCTGCAGCTGCAGAGTCAGTGTGAAGGCGGGGCCTGGCTTGTTATCGAGTGCGGTTCTGGTCATTTGTGATAAGGCTTAGCGAGCGCCGCTTGTAGACACGAGGCCGGGGCTGCGTACACAAACCCGGCAGATGCTTGGCACACTCAGTGTGCTCACCAAGGATCATGTGACACAAGTGTGCATGGGGAGGAGGTGGGGAATCCAATGAATGAAATGAAAGGATATTGAATTAACTAACCTCTCAAGCAAAGATAAGTTGCAACCTGCTCAAGCCAGGTTGGAGCGCTGTCATTGTGTTTGGGCTTCTGTGGTGTGGTATACAGGGCCTGATCTAACACAGATGTTCAAAAGAGTTCCAGATGCTTCTCAAAAGCATCTGGTAAGAAAGTCAAAGTTCTGATTGCTTCACACATTTTTTACATATCAATAGGGCTGTCACTATCCAATAGTTTTGGACTCAATTATTCTGTCGATTAATCGAATAACCGGATATGCTGATTTGGGTTAGAGTGTATTTAAAAAAATGTTTTTCCCCCTGATTACTGTATATTAACCAATTATTTGGTATTATTTTACTGATTTCAAAAAAAAAAAAACAACTAAACAACAATGATGCAATATCACACAAGAATGATTGGATTGATGGTCATTGTTTTCCAAATCCCAAAATAAAAGCAGATGTTTGCAATGTCGTGTTTTGATTAAACCCAAAAGGAAAGTCAGCTTTCTTGGACTTTAGAAATCAGAGAAATTAGTTTTGAAGCCTGAAATCAGATGATTTGGGACAATCTTTGGTTAATAATGGCTCTAAAGGATTACTGATTATTGAAATATCAGTCGATTAATATAAAAATCGATTTGCTGTCAATTAATCTGTGAATTTTGGCACTGAATTTCCCAAGTCTGCAAGAGTTCCCATCTCAAATCAAGCAGTGTTGAACTCATTTCCAACTAAGCCATTGTTTTCAGCTCTGTGCTGCTCTATATTGTATTCAAGTGAATTCAAAGTCCAGCAAGATTAGCCAGAGTTGGTTTACCAGGAAAATTGTACTAGCTTCGTTTCACTTTGCTTAAATTTTTTTATGAGAATTGTCTTTTTGTGGAGCTTACAAATGACAAACAATATTAAAAACTCCCTTATATGATTGGAGATTCAGTGGAGACATCACTGCTTTTACACTTTGGCTGCATTGGACACTTTTTCTCTGATGTTTTTTCTAAAACGTGGTTGCTAATTTGCTAAAGTTTGTCATCCTCTACAGAGTTTGATTTTTGATGTGTTGATTTGAAATTCTGACACACTACTTGAGTTAATCGCTTAAGGGGCTCACACAATACGGACAAAGTTATGACTGGACAAGTTGCATTTAAGCTTGAATTTGAAAAGCTAATGCAACATGATTTGATTTAATTTGTGGTCTCCAAAAAAATCAGAGAAAGTAGACAAGAGCTAGGTGATTAATCGATTGTCAGTTTATTGCTTGGTGAGTTTTTTTTTTTGGCAGTATCGATTTGAGAAAAGTGGTATCGGACAACTCAATTTGCATCCAAAGTGGAAGGCAAAATTCTTGTGATGGTGCTAATGACTGATGGTGGCTACGGTAACATCATGGGAAACATTTGTTTTCAGCCAAGTGGAAAAGCAGTGCCAACATTTATAAGCAGGCAGTGTGGAATGCTGGTCTAATGAGCCCATGCGAGTCATCAGTGGCCTTTTCTCCTTGGATGGTCCCACCGGCCCTGAACCCAGGTGGGGGTGCTGCGGCTCTTTAGAGGAAAGCCGTGGAATGTGGGTGATAGTTGCTAAGTGAAAGCTGCGCAGCCTGGATGACAATTCACAGTTTTCGTGGGTGTGAGTCTCGGACCAACACTGTGCAGAACCTCGCGCAGGACTGCGAAAAATACGCACGCATGGAGCGAATGAGAATTGCACTTGAAATCAGCACCGTGGCCCCCCTCGCTCATGCTGTGGAGATCTTTAATGACTCTGCTGTGTGAGCGCCGCTTCGAAAAGGGACATCGCAGGAGACGTAGAGCAGGTCTACTAAGATAAACCATGTGATGGATTTATCCTCGCGGATGCAACAAAAGGAAGTGTTTTATTAGATGCAGCGTGCACATCCTGCAGCTTCATTTATTGGGATGTTCACCCCAGAGATGTATTTTGAATGGAGAGACATTCAACTTCTTATCTTCCGTCCTCTGATCAGCATTAGCAGGAATGTTTTTTTTATTTTTTATTTTTTATGAGCACCGTTAATGTTTTTCCTATGTACCAATATATTTTTTATTTTTTTTCCATTTTCTAAAACATGGATTGATTGATTGATTGATTGATTGATTGATTGATTGATTGATTGATTGATTGATTGATTGATTGATTGATTGATTGATTGATTGATTGATTGCATTTCAACTGCAAGTGCCAAAAGTGTGTCAGGCCGGAACTTGTGGCAGTACAACAATAACAACAAATTAAATACAATTATGTTGTATTTTCAATATTTTCACTTTGTAATCAGTTGATCATTTATTGAGTCATTGCCTAATATGATGGAGGCTTTTTATGAAAAAAAAAAAAAACAACAACAACATTTTAATCTATATTTTATCTATGCTGCTTGTCCTTTTTATGTAGATGAGAACATCTCTTACATAATGCCATTTTGATATGTGGGGATTAGGATGTGGTCCTGTCCTGACTGGTCAGCCGGCTGGAAATAACGTCTGCCATCGCAACATGGAACTATGTCATTACTGATCTATTTTCACCTTGTGAAATAAACATAACCCAAACGGTGCTGCGTGACGACGGTAATGGGTAAGCGGCGTGATTAAAATGGTATCGGCCCAAAGTGATGTGTGAGCGCAGGTGCACAGGTGCCGCAGCACTCGCAGAGACAAGTAGCAGGTAAACGCTGCTAAGCTCCTGAAGAGGTGGAGTGCTGTTGCGTAAACACGAGAGCTTCCTGTGTACTCTGCAAACGCACAAGCCCTTAGCCTCTTGAGAAAAGCAAGCAATTAGCACACGGCACATGAGAAACATGTGGGGTGAATCTCATCGCATCAAATAGCGCTTAGCCTATCAGAAGGAAAACATTTTTTTTCAAGTCTTTACCTGTGCACTTTAAGACCAACTTACCTGTCGCTGCAGACAAACATCATGCAGCGCTTTTGGTGTCCTGGCTGGTTTTTTGCTTGAATAGCAAGTGAAATGTAAACAGAAGTGAGCGCCCGGGGCCATCTGCCTCATGTCACCGTGGCCTAAATCTGTCCGCTGCAGATATCACTCACTCGCACACTTCTTTTTTTCTGTCTTCTTCCTTCCTCATCCTGCTTATTGCCACTTGATATCTTCAACTTCATCATTTATGTTCGTTTTTTTTTTTTTTTTTTTTTTTTTTTTTTTTTTTTTTTTTACCCCATGCCCTTCTCCACTAGCTGTTGCATGGAGTCAACTTTATTTTACAGTGTTTGTCTTGTGATACCTTTTCTTCGCAAGGTAATATAAAATGTCATCCTGTTTGGCTAGAATGTTTGTTTAACAAAAGTTGTAGTCTTCCTTACATGTAAAACCACGAATGATTTGTCCAAATTTTGACCTTTTTTAAAAAAAAAATATTATGGCTATTTTGCTAATGAGGGTTTGACAGATTATTCATCATCCATTTTTGGTACCATTCATTCTCACCTGTGTCCTTTATTACAACACTGAAGACATAAAATACAATAAAAAATATATTAATATATGTTTTAAGTACAGTTCAGTTATATTTAACTTTTAAGTACAATTATATGTTAATGTTTTAAAAATGTATTGAAGTAGAGTTTTATTTAATTTACATGGACAATACGTTTTAATTGATTCATTCAGTGCATTTTTCATTTCCTACATTATAATGTCGAAAAATAAAACAAATAACAAAAAATCCCCAAATTTAAGTGAATCTTTCAACTGTGGCTTACAGTAATCACTATACTTTTCAAACTAAAACCAAAGTCATGGTTTTGTCATGACTACGTTCGTATTTTAACTATAATTATTATTCTATTCATTATCGGGTACTAGAAAGCTGACTATTTTTTTTTTTTAGGTGGTGCGGGTGTTTACAGTAGAGGAACTCCTCTTGATTATTCTACAAGTATTTATAATAAGATCTGTTTTCATCTTTATTTGCGTACGTGTGTAGCGCTTTTAGCCTTTGTGTGTTCCCCTCTCTACCCAGGAGATGTCAGTGTGAAACCTTTTCAAATCACAATAGTGTTTATTTTCCTACGAAAGAATAGTCGGATTCTGGCCTGTTTCCACTTTCCCTTTCAGTTGACACAATCCAGTCCAATGTAGCTGCTCTTCTTTTTAATGTTTGATACAGGATGTATTTTCTCCATCTTGCTTCCTTGGCGTCCAGCCCCCAAAGCCCCCGACACCCCCCTCCGCTTTATCAGTGTCCAAATGTCACGTTCACACGGCAAACATGAAGATGTTTAAAGGAAGTGACGGACGGGTCAATAGCAATTCCCACGATGAAATGGAAACTTGAACACCAGGCCACATAATATCACAGACGGCACCATATTTTCACCGTTTGTTTTTGTCACACAACGTGTTTTTTTTTTTTATGGAATTAACTAAATCCCACCAAAAAAAAGTTGAATATGTCTTTGTCGACTTTATTTATTATGGACTGCAAATGATCAGACTTTTTACAGTTACATGTAGAAAGCCTATGCAGGTATGAATGAATGTTAAAGACATTGAAGACATAATAAAAACAGGAATAAGTTACAATTTCAAATGGGCGTAACCTAAAAAAAACAAGATTACAAATTTAGAGCAGGGTAAATGTGTCACCAGTTAATGTTTTGTTCCATGTTATGTGGGAAAATAATTAATGACAGCATAATATTTGGTAAATTACCTCTGGTGTAAATGTTCGGAATCCCTCCCAACAGCTTAGAAAAAAAATGCAACTGCACTCTTTCACAATGTTTTTCAAACATAATCCTCCAACCACACTCTTCTTGATAGGTGAGTGCAAACGTCCTTATTTTCCTGTGCACCAACATCATTGGAATCTGCACCCACTACCCTGCTGAGGTTTCCCAGAGACAGGCCTTCCAAGAAACTCGAGGATACATCCAGGCCAGACTGCATCTGCAGAGGGAGAATCAGCAACAGGTACTATAACATTGGCGGGAACGTGTGACATTTCCTTTCTTCATCATCTTATTGTGGTTCAGCATTTCTTCTTTTCTTCATTTCTTCTTTTTTTTTATAAATGTTGAACAACTATCAAAAGTCAACTACTCAAAACCTGCCATTGTACACTCAAGCCTATTCATCCCTGGATGTTGAATGCTTTATTCTTGAATACTCCATTCTTTTGATCAAGTACAAAACGACCTTGTAAATATCAGGTAAAATTCAAGCGAGGTTATTTTCATTCTACTGCATTCACACTTTTACTGCATTGCGTCTTTGCACACTTTTAAACTATGAATTAACTCTCTTAATCTTGCGACACACTCATACTGTAGATCATAGACAGCTAGAAAGTGATGCACTCTGCTTTTTTCTTTTTTTTTTTTTTGCATGTTTCCCAGGAACGTCTGTTGCTCTCAGTGCTGCCAAGGCATGTTGCCATGGAGATGAAGGCTGACATCAACGCCAAGAAGGAAGACATGATGTTTCATAAGATCTATATCCAGAAACACGACAATGTCAGGTCAGTCTGGACACACAATGTCACACACTTTAATCTCATTTTACTCAATCGATTTAAAATTTCCACTCTGGTGGTTTCATGTATGATGGTGTTAGCTGCAGCATGTGGATAACGATGATGAATAACAAGGTCACAACATAGTATTCGCATATACACACACACACACACACACAGTCAGACACAGGTTAGTGTGGCTTGGTGGAGTGCAGCCTAATTAACACTAGTGAGGGAATACTTAATCACCAGCAGCCAAGGAAAGATAATCCCCAAAGATTAAGAACCTCGGCGCACATTCAATTACAGCACTCAGCCAACACAAGGAGCAAATTTACTATCTGAAACAAACTTATTCTTCATCCTGAAATGTAATTCTGTCATGTGCATTGATTGGATGTGATTTGATTTTCACCCTCAATAGTCCAAGCTAGTATGTGGCTGACTAAAGTGATGTTAGAGTAGAAACACTCGTGCTACATGGATGGTTGGATGTTTTGCTACTCACCAAAGCAAAATGTTATCAATAAAACTCTTGCTTGTGTCCTTCTCAGTATTCTCTTTGCCGACATTGAGGGTTTTACCAGCCTGGCCTCCCAGTGCACGGCTCAGGAATTGGTCATGACACTCAATGAGCTCTTTGCCCGCTTCGACAAACTAGCCTCGGTAATGCTCCGCACTCACCTGTCTTATTTTGACACATGTTTTTGTCAAGGGATAGTTTGAGGTAATAAATAGATGTAATGGAAAGCAAACTGATTTTATTTGCACCTTTTAGATTTTAAAATTATACTACTGCTCTATAAATCATCAAAAGGGGTATGTCTTGAATACATTCAAGAAATGCTTACGGATTATAAACCCAGTCGGGCTCTGAGGTCTGCAGACTGGGGTCAACTAGTGAGTTCAACTCAAACATGGTGGAGCAGCATTTCGCTGTTATGCTGCATGAAAATGCAATAGGCTTCCAATAGGCTGTGAAGACAGCCCCAAGTGTAAAAAGTAATTATGATCTTATCATCTTCTCCATTATAATGTTCATTAACATAGTATAACAAGAAATATTTATTTTATTACCTCACAAATGTAGCATTAGATACTCCTGCATAATGTCGTAAAATTTAATACAAGACTTGGGTTAAAATTCTGCATTTTGCCAAATATTGTATTACATTGTGTATGTACATAGTATTTTAAAAATAATATCAACAGTTTGAAATTATAAATGATAAAAAAAAAAAAAAAAAAACAGATGACGCACATTTTTGTGATTAAAAAAAGAAAGTAAAGCAGGTAGATGCTTCTGAGTAAATTTTGTTTCTTCTATTGTGCCCCATCACTTCTTCAGGAGAACCACTGTCTGCGTATTAAAATTTTGGGTGATTGTTACTACTGTGTGTCTGGGCTCCCCGAACCCCGTGCGGACCATGCCCACTGCTGCGTCGAGATGGGCGTGGACATGATCGAGGCCATCTCGTGAGTAGAACGACAAAATGAAACACTTTGTTTGTCTTGCAGTGGGGAAATATCACACCATTGTGTCTTCAGGTTAGTGCGCGAGGTAACGGGAGTCAACGTCAACATGCGTGTCGGCATACACAGCGGCCGCGTCCACTGCGGCGTTCTGGGACTCCGGAAGTGGCAGTTTGACGTATGGTCAAACGACGTTACGCTGGCCAATCACATGGAAGCGGGAGGCAAAGCAGGGTGGGCAGAATTCGCACACCTTTTGACAGCAAGCGTGGACTCAAGTTCGGTTATTATGGGATACCTGATCCTTATGTCGCCATTTAGACGGATCCACATCACCAAGGCCACCCTGCAATATCTCAATGGAGATTACGAAGTGGAGCCAGGCTTCGGAGGCGAGCGGAACGCTTACCTGAAGGAGAACAGCATCGAGACCTTCCTGGTGCTCGGTTGCAGCCAAAAGCGGGTCAATGAGGATTTTTTTTTTTTTAACATGTCAGCATTTATTTTAGCATTTTACAATAATACACAATGAGATAAACAATCTCAATCCTTATTTTATATCGTAATTAATAAGGAAATGCAAGAACGATAAAGAGTAACGGCTACAAAGGAGCGGGAAGAAGAAAATTCCGACTTCTTTCTCATTAGTATTGTTCCAACAAGCTTTTACCATAAAAAGACAAGCATCACTTCCTAAGTCAATGAGATACTAGAACAAGTCAGTAAGAAGATGCCCAAAAAAAAAGTTTGGATCTTGAACTGAGAAACACTTATGACAATTATCTCTTGCGCTGCTCTCAGCATGAGAGCAGTTGGTAAAGCCCTCATGTTTTTTTCTCGGAACAGAAGGAAGAAAAGGCGATGATGGCTAAGATGCAGAGGACGAGAGCCAACTCCAACGAGGGACTGATGCCACGCTGGGTCCCTGACAGAACTTTCTCCAGGACCAAAGACTCGAAAGTATTCAGACAAATGGTGAGTTTCCACCAACAGTGTGGACAGAGCTAGGACAGATGTCTTATGGTTTCTGAAGTACCGTCTTTGTCTTCTTCAGGGCATTGATGAAACCTCCAGTAAAGACAAGTAAGACGTCTTACAAACACGTGATGAACTGTTTGCATTCTTTTTTCTTCTTCTTCTTACCATCTGTTCCTTTTTCAGCCGCTGTGTTCAAGAGACAATGAACCCGGAGGACGAGGTGGATGAATTCCTGGGACGCGCTATTGATGCTCGCAGCATCGACCAGCTAAGAAAAGACCATGTTAAAAAGTTCCTACTCACCTTTCAAACCTCGAGTTTGGAAAAGAAGGTCTGAGACGATTTTTTTTTTTTTTTAAACATCACCGGATGCTGTATAAAGCTCACCTCCGCTTACCTTTTTTTTTTCTCTTCACTTTTTCAGTATTCCAAGAAAGTGGATGATCGTTTTGGTGGCTACGTGGCTTGCACGCTACTAGTATTTTGCTTCATATCCTTCATACAGATTGTTATTTTTCCACAGTGAGTAGTTTACGCATACTCCGAATGTATAATATATGTTAATTCTGGAAAGAAAAAATAAATAAATCTCTAGCCTTGTTTAATTCCATGCACTTAACTCAGAGAGGCGCAATGGAGTATAGGGAATTGAGGCCAAGAGGAAACATCCTAAAATAAACTTTCAGTACAGTATAATTTAACTGCACTCCCATCCATCTTAGTCCAGGTTTACAAAAAATATTTTTCTTGACATTAGTTATCAATTTCTTTTTTTTTTTCTTCAAAAGGAAACTAAACCCATATTTGTTTGATATGGTAGACTTTCTATTGACGAAATGTACACAGACTGCAGAGTGAGGGAGTGAGTCTAAAAAAAACTGTCTCGCCTCCACAAATGTCACTCTTTACACACACTGTACTGCTGCCAGAACATTTATCCCCCTTCACACAATTTGTACCAGCAAGAGAACATAGTACTTTTATGACTAACATTTAATTGACACCATTTTTTTTAGGCAAATCAAATACAAATGTTTGAGTGGTGTTTGTCGAATAACTCAAGATGATTGACAGCTTTCACAATAATAATCATAATTAAATGGTGGCCTTCACTTTAATGATGCGTGTGATGCAATGAAACGATGAATGTGTCTTCTCCACTGTTGAGTAAATAAGCAGAGAAATAATCCTCAATGTTTCTCAAACTCTTCTTGTTCTTGCAGCACTCCGGTCATGCTGGGAATTTACATCAGTATCTTCATCATCCTGGCCAACATCCTTTTCATCTGTGCCATATATTCTTGCATTAAGGTAGACGAGCTTGTAAAAAATAAAAAGGCAATTTTTCTCCACTGTGGATTTGAGGTGACACGATTCCTTTGGTTTGTCCCACAGCTCTTTCCTGCTGCAATGCAGACAGTTTCAAAGAAGATTGTCCAGTCTCGCACCAACAGCACTCTAGTTGGAGTGTTCACAATTATCCTCGTCTTCATTTCTGCCTTCGTCAACATGGTACGATCCAAATCGCTTCCCACACACACACACACAATAAATTAAACGGCACTGGAAGCATTTGTCTTTGGCTTTGTTATAGTTTGCATGTGACACCAAGAGCTTAGTGGAGTGTGTTGCGGAGAAGTCCAACACATCTGCAGCCATGGTGACGCCCTGTGTGATCCGCCGATTGAATGTGTCTGTTGAAGGAGGTCTGGAGATCTGTCCCAGTCAAGGCCCCTCCTGCCCCTTTCCCGAGGTGAGCGGTGACTCCATGGCGAGTCCGTCGTGCACCTCCAATTAACCGCTTTGGTTCTAGCGAGTGAGCAAATGTCACATTTGCATTTGCGAGCTCCGTAGTTGAAGATGCTCTTCTGTTTGCGGCAGTACTTCAGCTACAGTGTGCTGCTGACGCTGCTGGCCTGCTCAGTGTTCCTGCAGATCAGCAGCATTGGCAAGTTGGCTCTGATGCTGTTCATCCAGCTCACATTCCTGCTGCTGGTCGAGTGGCCACAAGTAGCACTGTTCGACAATGCAGACCTCTTTGTCACCTCCAATGCCATGTAAGTGCCACATGAGGGCCTCTCCTGGGAAGACCAGGATGGGCTTTCATTATGTTGTTCCAATTGTTCCTCAAATTTCATTTTCATGGTTCAAGGCAAAATTCATTCATTTTAAAACTCAATGCGGGTAGTGGTGGGATTACCGGTACTATGCACGTCAACCAAGAACTTCTTGCAAGTCACTCATTTCTCGTAGAAGATATCATTTTTTCGGATTTTTAATATTGTTTTTCTCTTGTCATTGTAGTGATCTAAATGAAACAAATACTCAGTGGTAAGCAATAACATTCTAATATTAATGAAATTGTACTTTTTTTCTTAAAACTATTCAAGACCTAATTTCCTTGTGTTTGTAAATTAGGTCCAGTTTCAATGAAACTACAAACCAGTGGTGAGATGCCTCAGCTCCATTTTGCATTTCTATCAATTGTCAGCTTAATTTCCCGCCTTCTTACATGTCGTCCGTCCTCTTTGCAGCCCATTTGTTGTGACCAAAGTGTCCCTGAGGGTCATGACGCCAGTGATCCTCACAGTCTTTGTACTGGCACTGTACCTGCACGCGCAGCAGGTCGAATCGACTGCACGCCTCGACTTCCTGTGGAAATTACAGGTATCTTCTGTGCCCACAAGAGGGCGCCATGCTAAAACTTTAAGAACTTTAATAGATGTCAGTTAATTTGATAATTGATTGGTTATCAATGAATAAATTAATTCAGACACTTCTAGGTTGAAATGATCATTTTATGGTAATTTGAGGCCAGTTTTTGTGTTCTTTCTTAGATTAACGTGTCCCAGACATTTTGTCCCACTGGAACAAAACTAGAACCACACGTAGCTAATAGACACTTATATTTGTTGATTCCTCAAAGAACGTAAAAGCTTGGCCCCACAAAGTCAGAACTGGACAAAATGTTTTTGTGTGATGAAGGTCCCACCCTTGAGAATCATAGGTGGTCCTGATGTTCTGATTTCCTTCAAGCCCAAAGTACTCACATCTAGTCCTCCGCCTGGCAAATTTATCCCATGTCCCTGATGGGTATGGGGGGTCCTGATGTTAGCTTTAATTTGTTTTTATTTCACCACACACTGTTGACATGACAGATTTGTTTTTATTTCACCACACACTATTGACATGACAGATTAGTTTTGCAAGCGTGCTCAAAACACGCGAACCAGAAACATTCCAAATAAATGTCACTAATAAAGAACCTTCCCTTTCAGGCCACTGAAGAAAAGGAGGAGATGGAGGAACTCCAAGCCTACAACCGTCGCCTCCTCCACAATATTCTGCCTAAAGACGTAGCTGCTCACTTCTTGGCACGTGAGCGGCGGAACGATGAGCTCTACTACCAATCCTGCGAGTGCGTGGCCGTCATGTTTGCATCCATAAGCAATTTCTCAGAGTTCTACGTAGAACTGGAGGCCAACAATGAGGGGGTAGAGTGTCTACGTCTGCTCAATGAGATCATCGCTGACTTTGATGAGGTACGAATATCGGCGAGGCTGCACTGACACGACAGATTTCACCTCTTTTGTGGGTCGTTTATTGGCAGATTATCAGTGAGGAGAAATACAGGCAGCTGGAGAAGATCAAGACCATTGGCTCCACCTACATGGCCGCCTCCGGCCTCAATGACTCCACCTATGACAAAGAAGGTCGAACCCACATTACAGCTCTGGCCGACTACGCCATGAGACTGAGGGAGCAGATGAAATACATCAATGAGCATTCCTTCAACAACTTCCAGATGAAGATAGGTAACGAGATGAGATGTGTCTTTTTTTTTTCTCTCTCTCCAACATAGCAAAAAATGGGTTGTGCACTCCTTTTTTCCCTCTTCAATATCCAGGTCTGAACATTGGACCAGTGGTAGCAGGAGTCATTGGTGCACGGAAGCCTCAATATGACATTTGGGGAAACACTGTCAATGTGGCCAGCCGGATGGACAGCACAGGTGTTCCGGACTGCATACAGGTTGGTTGCATTCCTCTGCTTGTCATCTCCTCACTCTGGATTGGCTTTAGCCCAGATCTGACGTGAATGAGGACAAGGCCCAAAACATCTAGCAATTTTGCTAATCAAGCTCTATATTTGAGGAGAAACTTGTTAATTTTCAAGAGGATCCTCAACATGAGGAAGTCGACGTTGGGTCTGAGTGTTTAGGCCATTGGGTTCAAAAGTTGAAAAAGACAAAAGACGTTCTCCACATTGAAAATGAGTGGGAGGGGTTGCTGTACCTCATACCCCCAACAGAGGGCGCACTCCCCGTAGGATTGGTGTTAGTGTTTGGATTTCTGTCCGTCAATAGTTTATAATATTCGATCGTAAATATAGTGTTAAAACAGAAAAAGTGTGACGTCAACATTAACGCTATGAGGGAAATATTATAGTCAGTAAATAGTAAATATTATTATTATATAATAATATAAATATTTCAATATTGCCGTATTATCATGACATCACAGTACTATCTTAGAGACATTTCTAATATAATTTTTAATTCCCTAAATGTACCTTGTGCATAGCGGCAAACTGTAATTGATTGTCTAGAAACACTTTTAATGGGACAATTTAAAACAAATGCTTAGCAAAGCAAGTTTTTAACAGTTACTTCATTTGAACAACGAGCCTTTTTGCATGCAACAATAATAAAGTCGGACCATGAAAAAGGCAGCTAGTAGCTTTGATGCTAATGTGAATTCCACGAGACATTGACGGCCAACATTTTCATCATCTATCTAACACAATAATGAACAAAAGTTCATTTAAAGTTGACAAAAGCTTCAGCTTCATGTCTTGTCTTGTGCCGTTCTCAGGTAACAACAGACCTCCACCAGGTGCTGGCAAGTAAAGGCTATGTGCTGGAGTGTCGCGGGGTGGTTAAGGTCAAAGGTAAAGGGGAAATGACAACCTACTTCCTCAATGACGGGCCACCCAACAGTTAGCAGCCACGGCAACAGCAGGTTGCTATACTGCAGGGACACAGCACCGCTGAGTGAGCACTCACTGGGTGAGCAAATGGCTGAACCAACCACAAACGCCATCACTTGAATCCCAAGCCAGGAGGGGGAAAGTGTACGACAAAACATGTCCTTGAAAAGAGGAAAAAAATGTCTCACGTGACAGCCTTCGCGGCACAACTCAAAGGACAGCCGTTTTACTTTCTCATGTCGAGCCTCTGTCGGGCTTCTTGAAAGATGCAAAGTCTGTTTATTTAAAATCAACGCCTTTTAGCCTGTGTCAAAAAGAAGATGTGATGCTGTACATAAGGCTACATTCTTTTACTTTGTTTTGGTTTTTACATGAATTAAGAAGAGGTACTATAGTATTTTAGTTCCGGATCAATTATTTATTTCAATTTCAAATGTATCGTGCAAAAGGTCCTTTATGAAAAAGTGTGACTACATAAAGTGCGTGCACAAATATCCAGTTTACCACACGATAATAAGTGTGTACGTACATGCATATTTGTGTATGAATATAACGATAAAATGAGGAGGACTATATTGACCAAAGACTAAAGTATTTACTAAAAGCAAGGCAAGACATGTTTTGTGATATGTTCTGGCAAACGTCAGCAACGATCGCCGCCTGTTTGCTCGGCCTGAACCTTTTCTTCTTCTTGCCCAGCTGCTGGCGGTAAAGACTGCTTTATTGTTTTCATAAAATATATTTAAAAAAAAGTATTTATTTTTTGTCTGTCCTTCTGGCAGCAAAGCGCATTAAGTCTAAATTATCATTGTGCCCTCAACCTTTAGATGACGGAGGATGTTTTTAAAGATGGCTCTATTTTCAATTTTTTATTTGTGCTCTTTGAGGAGCGCAAGTAGCTTCCGCTTCGGGTTCAAGCTCCTGTTTCACAACATCATTGGTTGCTTTTTCCAGAGTTGGAGCCGATTATGTCAACCCCTCTTTCCCCCTTTTTTGGAGGTTTGATTTTTGATGCAAACGCGGGAACTTTGCTAGCGAGCAGTCGCGAAGGAATCGGGGAGAGAAGTTTGGATTTTGGCGCAGCCTGATTGAAAAACGAGAAGAATGAAAGAAGTATATCTTGTTTTGACTGAATACTGTGCTTTGTAATCCTGGAGGGGCATAACTATTTTCACTGTGAGGTTTTTATTCTGCAGCAAAACTGCTTTCTTGCCAAACATAATCGCTTTGAAGCATGTCTTATTGTGCTATCTTCAGTTCATTTTGCTTTGGGGAATTTCTACCACTTCTGTATCCATCATTTGTATATTCTTAATGTTATGATGATGATGATTAATTATAACGCTTATTCTGATGATTCCATTCCAGTGAAAGGATCAAAGACCAGCACGCTTTCTTGTTAAACGCCAGTGGTAAAGCTCAAGCTCACGGAAAGCAACCGCTCAACATGCAGCCAATGAATTTTGCTTTTCCGACCTAATATACGACGCGGTATTTCCGCTGGCCGTTGGTGCGATCATGTACGGCGAGTCATAACTTGCTGGCTGGTGTGTGCTCACATATAGTGAACAGATTTTTGAAGGATTCACTGTGCTTCTTGATTATTTTCTTTTTTTTATGACACTCCCGCAGTATTGTAAATCTCAGCCAGGCTTTGAAGTGATGTCTCCTTTCCACGACTTAGCAGAGAACAGAAGATACCTATATTTCATGGTATTATACCACTATGTGGTGAGTGGATGGGGGGGATTGGAGGCTGCACATATTTCTTTCAGGATAAAAATTCTTCAGTTCACGTATTATTTTCCCAGTCCTTCAGAAACAGTTGTGCTGTCGGCTGAGTTTGATTGCCTTAAGTTAATATAAGACATTTATTAGAATGACACTATATTGGAACTGTGCCTGCTGGCCCTTTCTGGACTGCTGATGGAGAGAAAAGAAAAAGGGCTTGTTGAGAATATTCTCCGTGCAACAGCTCATCGCCCATGTTTATATATTTTTTTGGGCCACAAGCGAAAGCCCTGACTCGACTTTTGCCACACCAACGGCGACAAAAAGTTTGGACTAAAGCCAGCTCGTGCAGCCATGTGCTTTCAGTCCCCGCTTGGTCGCTCATCAGGTGTTGCACGAGTGCCGGAAGACAGCAACGTAATGGGGAACACCAACTAAAGTGTGACCAATAAAGAGTGGGTCATAGAAGCAAATAGATTGGACAAGCGTTTATAAAAATGTGCATTGTACGTATGTATTTATTTGTATTGGCTGTTCACGGACTTCTGTTCATTGTTAACTCTTGGGATGTTTTGCGGAAGCAGGAGAAGAATATTCTCCCCACACAACTGAAACAGTATTTTTGCTCAGGCCTGATAAATAACCTTCCGTACTTGTTTGGTTTTATTTGTGTTTTTCCTGAGTGGGAGTGGGCGTGTTTTGCGCCACATGACAAGAGTTGAGGACTATGACAAAGAGAAAAATAAAATTCCCCCTTGAAGAAAGAAAATTAAAACAGGGATCAATGGCTCATTTGTATGTTTTTTTTTTTTACTGATAAGTGCTACATAAATGTAGTGGTGGGAAATGTAAGGACATTTTAGGCCAGATAACTAAATGGTTAAAGAATTTGTATATACCAATAAAAGGTGCAGTATTTGACCGTCCATTATATGAGCAGTTACAGTCCCTACGTGATTTACCGGTTTGGCAGCTTTTACTGTACTGAACCGTGGCAATGTGAAAACACAAAACTGAAGAACTGCCCACCCCACTGCTACACTTCATTTACTTTCCAGACAATCTTTAACAAGTTATATTATTTTTGCTAATATGTGGCTTTACAAGTATCTTGTAAGAGGTATTTAAGAGCCACCGCAAGCTGCTCAGGAAGCACAGAAGCTGTAGCAACAGTCAACCATCATTATGTCACCTATATATAATGAAACACTTTGTGAAATTCATTTCCTCATACTAGTCAGACTGGATCTGCCATATCTAAAAGGAAAAACCTTAGACCCATTGAAAGAGTCATTGGACAGATCTACTTTTGTTTTTAGGTTCCTCCTAGGAGTGTGACGGATTTATTTTACATGCATACTCGTGGATTTGAATGTGACCCATGTATTGCACATTTAACACAAGAATTATATTGTATAAATCAGGTTAGGAAGATTATTCAAGCACAGTATTACAACACATGTGAACAAAAGACATGTTTAATATCAATGTTTTTCTTTTTAATTATATATCAAACGTTGTTCTTCACTAATTAGCATATCAGCTAACATAGCTAGCATGTAACACAAAATTTAGCATTGATTTGAGACAATTCTGTTGGTGTCATTAGAGTCATACTAGAATTAAACTGAAACTGAGAGATAATTATTGGGTACTGATAATGCAAAGGTCTATAAGATCCCTACACACTCCTGAAATGACAAATTTGCTGAATTTGTTTGGGGTTATTCTTTTTGTAGTTCTACCGTTTAGCTAGTCTCAGTACTAAAATAAAGTTTTAAAATGTTGTTTACACAATTGCACTCATGTAAGTACGTTTGAAGAAAAATAGCAACAAACACGTTAAGTACAGCTCAGATGTGAGTGTGTATTTTATATATTTTAGAAAAGCAATGCAAAAAAAACACTGTCTCACTGTGATTTTTTTTTAAATTCTATTATTTTTATTTATTTTTCAGTTGTTGTCTTTCTGTCTACGTAGTGCTCGTGGGCTGCTGATAAAAACCCAGCGGAACATATGATAAAATTATTAAATAGTTTATAAAAAAAAGATTGCAGTTGATGGTTTTGCAGAACTATTCGTGCACGCGCACGTGGCGTGAGCGAGCCAAGTAGGCTCACACTGTACACTGTCGCCCCGCCCACCAGCAAGGCCGTGACGTAATCTGGCAGCAATGGGAACTCGAGCGAGCGCTGGTGAGTTTCTACAAACCAATAATATCGCTCAATTCTGCCTTGTCACTAGAACAGGGAAGTAACGCGCCGACCCGGTTCGCTGGCGTTTTCGTGTTTATTAATTACCCGCAAACAAAGTGTGTTCTGTTAGTCTTCTTCAGAACGGGCACGGAGGTAAGACTTTTTGTTGAAATGAGCTTTTGCCGAGCTTGTGCTTGCTAGCTTGGAAGAAAGCAGCTTGTGTTGTCATAACAGCACGTGAAGCTAAGCATTGATGACACGGCGATTTCTGTTATTAGAGTGCGCGGTTGACAGTCAGCTGCAAAATACTTCATGCAAAGCAAAACCGCAGAAGCCAAAAATTGTATTGTCGTACTTTTACGAGCCAGTGTTAGCATTTGATTTCAATGAGGGACCCCGAATGATGCACAAGAATCGTCATCTATAAAGGTGCTCAGCGGAAAGGTTGATCCCTGCTTAATACGGGGATTTGGGGGAGGATTTAACTAATATCATTATACTTTGTCTTGGCTATTTGTAGGAGTTGTAGTGACTGTTAGTTAGTTGAGCCCAAACCCACGTGCTGTCTGTTGTTCAGTACCT
This sequence comes from Syngnathus scovelli, assembly GCF_024217435.2. Lineage (NCBI taxonomy): Eukaryota > Metazoa > Chordata > Actinopteri > Syngnathiformes > Syngnathidae > Syngnathus > Syngnathus scovelli. The sequence continues at coordinate 11,895,436 of NC_090848.1, read as the reverse complement.
GCTGTTTGTCAGAAGCGACTTAACAAAGAATAATCGTAGTAGACCAGGAAGTATTGTACAACTTTTTACTTATCACTCAAAGTGGAGGAATTTCCTACACTGCCACTTTCTTATGGACGAGGAAGTAATTTGGTAGTAATACAGCATTCCCATGGCATGATACAATCTAGCCAAAGCCGGTAAAAAGTACGCACGCACTGTAAATAAGGAATTAGTGAATTAAACAAGAATATGCATTTCTGAATGTTTTGCTTCTCCAAATCTGTTGTGCCAATGCTCCCCGGTGTGCATTCCTCCATGGGTTTCCTGTTTGTCTTTTAATTAATCCCTTTCTGTATTTTTCCATCAACAGATAGAAAGATACCCCTCGAATTTAGATATTGTCAAGAGTAGAATTTACAGATATCTGTGTTGAAATGTAGAGAGCATTGCTATTTTAGTAAGTTTTTAACTATCCATCCATTCTCAGTTTTACATGCCTTTGTCCTCTTTGCTGTCTTTTTATAGTGAAAATGAGCGCCATTCCCCTGTCTCGCTCTGAGGTGTTTGGAGAGCTGAGGAAGGAGCTGCACAACGATCATGAGTTCCGACATTCCGACGTTCATGTATTTATCATCATGGGAGCTTCGGTGAGAATTGAAGTGTGACTTGTAACACTCTAAAAGGCCACAGGATAGCGCCAAAGCTCCAGTTAATAGGAAAGCAGAGTTTGAGAACTAATGCATCCCATCTGAGAGACATCTTTGCAAACAAGTGAAATTTAGCCTGGGTGGTTTGCAGGGTTTTCTACAATCACCTAATTTAAAATCTACTTCTTTTCATGAGTAATGCTGAAAAATGAATTTGAAATGTTATTTGGGGTTTGATATCGTAATTTGGACATACTGCATCCTAATTTAATTATCTATTAACCAGTGCTTTCCAGATGTGCACTTAGGTAACCAAGTGATTGAGTAAATCCATTTGTACAAATAGATGTTCGAAAGAGTATGTTGTAAGTATTCAAAAATACCAAAGAAGTTGCACGTGACCTGATTGAGGAAATGTTGAAAGTGATTTCGCTGAGCTTCTCCAAATAAAAAGGGTGGCTCAGTAGTCCAAGGTTTCGAAAGCAACACCTCAAGGTTCCTCTTAGCTCAGAATTTGGATGATGTCGTCCATTCTGCAATGTCACTATAGCACCGGCCATTTGAAGACCATTGAAGGCATATTTTAACTCTGGAAGTTGGAATGACTTACCATTTCAGAATGATAAACAAAAGAGCAAAAGTAATCTGTACAGCTACTCATTTGTAGATGAAAGATTAATGAATGTGGGGTAAAATGTTTTGGTCAAAATGGCTGTAAGTTCCATTCATCATCATGATTTTTATTTTGTCACCACTGGTTCTCGTTTGCTAAAAAGGCAAAGGAAAAAAACACACTCGCTGAAGTCTCATGATATTTGCTGACATCTTGTGATGTCAGAATTGATTGGCTAATGTTCTCTTAGCTTTTGATAACTTTTCTGGTTTGAAAAGTAAACTTTAACTTTAAGCATTTAACTTTTGAGCCACATTTTTCCAGTTTTGAGTTGAACGCCAAACTGAGTTACATCTCGTGATGTCACAATTGATTATGGCTAATGTTTTTTTTAACTTTTGATAACTTTTCTGGTTTGAAAATTAAACTTTAAATTTGAACGTTTAACTTTTGTGCCACATTTTTCCAGTTTTGAGTTGAACGCCAAACTGAGTTACTTTTCGAGTGCTGGACTTGAGTATCACGGAATTCGTAAAAACTACTGCCTCCTGCTGGCCAGAAGAGGAAGCAGAGCGAATTAATTAACTGAGGTTGTTTGTGGCCTTATGAAATGAAACTTTAAAGGTCCGTTTTTTTTCTGTTTCTGTTTTTTGTTTGTTTGTGCAGTCAAAAGAGCACTTTCACTGCTGCGTAAGGATATAAGTATTGCCTTCCAGGGTTACCACTTCACTCTTTTGCTTTGCTCTTGGTTGACCTGTGTTTTTTGCTAGGTCATTGGTTGTCAGCATTTTCCTTTCAGGCCGCTCTACTAGCAGATAAATGGAAAGCATGTGTTGTTTCACTCGAGTTGAACCTGTTTACAGGTGTAAATGCTTTTTATTTCATTGACGCTTGTTGGTCACTCTACTAATAACTAACAAGTAAACATAAGGTTAGCAAAGTCTACAAATCATTGAACCCAGTTTGAGCATTTTCCCCATTAGCCATAAGAATTTATTTTTGCACACGTTTCCGCTAGAGGCCGCCTTTGTGTTGTTGAGTCATGGCTTAGTTTAGCCGGGCAACCTGCACAATATTTTAAATTCAACATTACATTTGTGTGTTTGCACCTGCAGGGTGATCTGGCCAAGAAGAAAATCTACCCAACTCTCTGGTAAGTCAATTTATAACCTTGGAAAAATCCTTACATGCAGTAATATTGAAAATAGCAATGCCATGCACAGTTCCACGGTCGACTAGTACTCCTCAAGGTTCTGAGTAACTTCTGAAAGTTGTCTTCCAGGTGGTTGTTCAGAGACGGTCTCCTCCCGGAAAAAACATTTTTTGTCGGCTTTGCTCGCTCTGACCTGACTGTAGACGCCATCAGAGCATCCTGCATGCCGTACCTTAAGGTAGCAGAGCTCTTTGTAATAACGGAAATGTCACCTGGTTGTGATTCACCGACATTCCATCTCCCGACCTAGGCGACCGACTCTGAAGCAGATCGCTTGTCAGTCTTCTTCAGCAGAAACTCGTACATAAGCGGAAAATATGCAGATGAAGATTCCTTCGCCAATCTCAATAAACACATCCTCACTTTGCCGGGAGGATCCGAAGCAAACCGGCTTTTCTACTTGGCACTGCCGCCCACAGTCTACCACGACGTTACCAAGAACATCAAGCACCATTGTATGAGTGAAAAGTCAGTGCGCACTTTTTTCCCCCCCTCCTTTATCATTTCTGTGCGGCTGGATGTTTTGAAGGAAATAAACGCATGTTCTCCCATCTGGTTTTTGTAGAGGATGGACCAGAGTGATTGTCGAGAAGCCGTTTGGACACGACCTTCAGAGCTCCGAAGAGCTGTCCGCTCACCTCTCTTCCCTCTTCACCGAAGACCAGATCTACCGTATAGATCACTACCTTGGCAAGGAAATGGTGCAGAACCTTATGGTGCTCAGGTGAAAAATATTTGAGTGTATTTGAAAATTCTGTAATTTAGGATGCTCAACCACATTTCCCATAGAAAATACATACAATGACTTTCTTCTGTCACTAATTAAGGTCACAACAGTATCTGAATTAGTTTTTCAGGTAATGCAGTTTGACATCACTGCAAACTATAAATTTCTCAGAATTGACTTTGGATCTGACATCATATGACATGATCATGTTTATCTGTTCTTAAATGAAGGCATTTGTTTCAAAATGGTCTCCACCAGGTTAATGTCTCACAGCGAACCAAAAGCGTTCATTCAACAAAAGGAGCTTGTTGTCATGAACAAGCTGTGCTTTTTGTGTGCCGTGCCTTTGAAGAAACCCTCCGTGTGATGTTGTTACAGATTTGGAAACCGCATCTTTGGACCAATCTGGAATAGAGACAGTGTGGCCTGTGTGGTCCTCACATTTAAAGAACCGTTTGGCACTCAGGGAAGAGGAGGCTACTTTGACGACTTTGGAATCATCCGGTGAGAGGCCGGAATGGCATTGCGTCACGTTTCAATTCTCTTGGCCGTTCACCGATGAAGAGATGTGATTAGGTCACATGATCAGCTCTCATAATAATCAGCATGATCACGTCGTCGCAGCTTCCTTTTTGGAATCTCTCCTCTTCTTTGTCCTGATTAGAGATGTCATGCAAAACCACTTGCTCCAGCTGCTGTCTTTGGTTGCCATGGAGAAACCAGCCTCCACCAGCTCTGATGATGTCAGGGACGAAAAGGTGCGGTACTCGTTGTTCTTAGCGCCGCAATATGGAATTTCATGATTGATTCTTTTCATGTTTGTTCTTCTCAAAGGTCAAAGTGCTGAAATGCATCAATCCAATTGTAATGTCAGATGTGGTGCTGGGTCAGTATGTGGGTGACCCAGAGGGGGAAGGAGATGCCAAATTGGGTTATCGCGATGATCCCACCGTTCCCGTAGGCTCGACTCAGTCCACATTTGCCACAGCTGTGCTCTACGTGCACAACGAGCGCTGGGATGGTAAAGTTGTGTGGCTCTTTAGAAAACGTCCACACTGACAAAGCTATCGCTCGCACGTATTCTGATCCAAATTTGTACGCCTGCTACTTCCTCAGGCGTTCCTTTCATCCTCCGCTGCGGAAAAGCTTTAAACGAGAGGAAGGCCGAGGTGCGGTTGCAATTCACCGATGTCCCAGGGGACATTTTTGGAAATCAGTGTCGCCGGAACGAGCTGGTGGTCCGCGTGCAACCCAATGAAGCCGTCTACGCCAAGATGATGAGCAAGAAACCCGGCGTGTACTTCCGCCCTGAGGAAACTGAGCTGGACCTCACCTACAAGAGCAGATATAAGGCATGTGTTGACGGGTTTCATTCGTGCTACCGCGCGTTGCAAAGAAGCGCTCGACCTCGCAAAACAAAATGATTGGGTTTTTTTTTTTGTAGGATGTGAAGCTACCAGATGCCTATGAACGTCTCATTCTGGATGTCTTCTGCGGAAGTCAGATGCACTTTGTACGCAGGTCTGTAGTCGACGCTACCACCTGAAAACTGTTTTTAGAGACGTTTGGCGGCATTGAAGCAGTTTGCGTGCCTTTTCAAAAAAAAAAAAAATAGTACAATGAAAGATTGTAATGCCTTTACAGTGATGAATTAAAGGAAGCCTGGAGGATCTTCACTCCACTCCTTCATCAAATAGACAAGGAGAAGCCAGAACCTATCCCTTACAAATATGGAAGGTTAGTCACAGTTTTTATATCTTCAATTGCAAGTAAAACACCTTTTGACAGTCACCCCTCCCTCCTTATCTAGCCGGGGCCCGGCAGAAGCAGATGACCTCGTAAAGCGAGTTGGATTCCGCTATGAAGGCACTTACGTATGGGTGAACCCCAACAAACTTTGAGTTAGGAATTCGATAGGGAGAATAGTTTGAGGGGTGCGCCATATTTGGTGAGTTAGTGTGTCCCGAAGCGCTTTACAGAATGACGCACTTCCACTCGGTGGCTCTGGTTATTTTATCTCAGGTAAATCGTTTTTTCCTCTGAGCCACTTTATTAGAAGTGTGGGCAATTTAACAAAGCTGACAATCAGGACCTTATCCCGCTATGTGATTGGTTGTGGGGAACATTTAAATTCACTTCACTTTGGAAACAAAACCAATTTTTTTATTTTCTGGGACAGTCTGATAAACATGCTCATTCATTAACGAGGCAACTAACGCATTCGCTTAAGTCTTATACCAAACCAAAAAGGATGGTAACGACAGTAGAGTGGAACACAGGAAGGACTGTGCATAAGCAAAAACCTATCATTGTGATTGTAATACCACAAAGCTTTGATTGCATTTTGTTGATCACATTTAGTGGAACTTTTTTGCCTTCTCTGCCTGTGGCCAAAAAAACCAATGGCTCTTGTAAATAGACACACAGGAGAGTGCTGATCATTTTATCTTTGCAGCATTTACAGCAGTTTACATATTCACACTTACTGAAGTTCATTCCATGTATTCCATATTCTACAAATCATGAAGCAGGTCTACGCGTCAGCTTTGATTGTACTTGTAATGCCCAACGGTGCACTGCTCTTTTCTGTCATGTCATTCTAGCAGTTATGTAATAAACTACTTATGCTTCTTTATGAGCATGTTTCATAGTAGAAGTTTTATTTCCATTATAAATAATTTCAACTGACAGTAGTATTTTCCAAACGGCATTTGCATCTAATTTTACCAAAATGTTTCTGGATTGATTTCCTATTTTGGAAGTTTTAACATCCGCATTACCTACTTTGGTGCTGTATGTAGTTGTAACTTGGATAAAATATGATTCCACCAGTGCCCAGATAGTCATTTATTCAGAGACAAATGCTGACATAACATTTAAAAATGCAAGCGCTTAGGCAGTCATGTTAACAAATGGACGGACATTTCGGAAGCAAGTATTTGCTTTGCACAAATAGGTGCACTATCCGAGACTTATAGCAACCGTGTATTCAAAGGCACTTGCGTTTAGTAAAATCAGATGCCGGGCGTGATTAATATAAAATACAAGACAGGAAATGATTTGCGGACACTAAAAGCTACAAAGACAGGAAGCAGGGTTACATGATGATGCAATAACTTCAGGTAATGGGACAGGTGTCCACTGGACGGCATTATTATCATCATCATCATCATTCCCCCTCACTCCCAACTAGTTTCATCGATCTTGTCCATATCTGTTGGAAGTTTGAATTTGAATGCATGCGTTTACGTCCCATAAATCTGGCAAAGTCACTGTTGACAGCCTCCTAGTGGTAGAAGTCAAGTATGACATTAAGAGCCTGGATTTGGTCAAGATCTATCAGGACTTAATACAGGGGAGGGCAAAATCTTTCAAGCTTCAGCATGATTTCGTGAAATGAAAAAGCACTTGAATTAAGGCCGAAGCGGTTGACAAATGTTATGTAGCGTCTCCATGGAGTGAACACGAGGGCCACTGCGTTGCGTCGCGGCTGCGGAGTGACTGGTCGCCTCACGTTTTGGATGAGTAACAGATGACGGAAGTGGTAACGCTTTTCATGTAGAAGGCACTTTGTCAGTGTTTTTGCATTTTACATGTGCTCTGGATGGTTTTGCAAGCAGCTGATGAACTCTGTGACTGGATGGCCTTGGTAGCAGATCTGATAGACAGCATTGAATAGTGGGAACCTGATGGAGGGCAATGAGTGTAAAAAATTAGCCATTTGGTTGTCCCAAGTTGGGTTGCGTGTTTGATGCTTGGCTTACTTGTCCACCAAATTTTTATGCTTGAGGATGAGATAAACCTCAGCCGCAGTCGCCGGTCCTTGCAGCTTCTGACCGTTCAACATCTCTTTCTCAAGCTCTTCAATGGACTGACAGAGAGAAAATGACATCATTATAAAAACTCAGACACACTTGAGGCGTATTCCTCCCACTCACCTTTCCCGTCTTTGCAAAGGCCTCGGCCACTTTGCGATTGCGCCCACCGTAGCAGGTGGTGATGAGATCGGCGACGCCGCAGCTTTCCAGAAAGGTTGCAGAAGACACAGGCCCGGCAGTGCAGAAAATACGGGCAAATGCGATCATCTCCATCAGACCCAACCGGATTACTGCCGCTTTTGTGTTGTCCCCGAAACCCAGACCGTCACAGAAACCTGCTCCCACGGCAACAATGTTCTATACGATATGGAGAGGAGAAAAGCTCCAATGTTATTCAATATTACACAATACTCCCACAACTTTCTCATGAATTCAATGGATATTTAATGTAACAATTCCACATTCACAAGAAATACAACTTTAAAAACTGGTAATGTGGTAAATGCTAATAATGTCAGCTGACATTTTGTGCAGAAAGCTCACCTTTAAAGCGCCACAGATTTCCACCACATCATGCTCTGGCACGACAGTCACGCGGAAGTTGTCGGTCTGCATGAGTTCCTTCAGCAGAGCCCCGTGGTTTTCGTTCTTGCATCCTGAAAGATAAAAACCCAACCAAGTTCAGAAAAGAATGATTACCAGCGCTAATGTTGCCTTCAGCTACGGTTTGGCTAGGCTGTGTTAAATGTTACACAAACTGCGGAGATGTGAATCCAAACAAGCCTGCTCTTTTGTTTTACAAGAAAATAGACGGCGGATTTAACAACCTATGCTTAAAAGTGCAATTTAGAACCTACACTGGCAAGAACATTTTCTTCAAGTTACTTTCAATGTTAAACACAGCTCTCTGTTTTGTCTCCATTCCAGTATGAATGGCTGCTTTAAAATTGCAGCTTGAGACTGTTACTACATTTGAACTTTGATTTCTCTCCACAAGGCTTATCAACTCTGTAAGACATTCCAAACTGAAATTAATTGCATGCACAATACCCATCTCTCGTCTTATCCTGATAACAGAAAAAGGAAGCATATAAAAATAATTAACCTTCAAAAAGGAGTTGTTAAGTCTTATACATAATGTTCAAATAAGTGGTATGAAAAAACACATTCAATAAGACTGGGCAAGCAAACACGGTGGGAGTGAGGCCTACAAAACAAGCCCAAGCAATAAATAAACACAAACCGATGGTGGTCTCACAAAACTTTTCATCCGCTACTTCGTTGGCAATGTTGGCCCCCATCAGCACACTCATTGCAATGCCAAGCTTCTCTTGGATCACATCAGAGATGAGCTTCAGTCCATTGGGCCCCTCGTCTACACCCTACAAAAAAAAAAAGTTGTTGCGTATCCAATTGAGAAGTCGTGTTCAGGTAAGGAGTAATACCGCAAAGTCAAACCTTGATTAGAGATATGCCAAGTGCGTCACTCTTTATCTTGCCCTTCATGGCGTCGCAGGCTTTGGCAATGAACTGATGCGGGATGACAAACACCAGAATGTCTGCATCACCAGCTGCCTCCACCAAGTCTGGAACTGCCAGCTGAGGACAAATGACATTGAGGCATTTATGTGAAATTCTATGAGAGACAGACAGAAATCATCTACATGGTAGGAAGTAAAATGTGCATTCTAACAAGCGTTCATGCAATAGCAAAAAGGCCAAAGCGATATCCCACAAATGTTTTGGTAAATGATAAGAAACCAACATGGCCTTACCACATTTGCTGGTATCTTGTGCCCAGGAAGGTACTTCACATTCTCATGGTCAGTGTTGATAATTTCAGTCAGTTTGCGCCCATTCACCAACTCCTCAAACACCCACATTTTTACCGTGCTGTCAAATTTGGAATTCCGAGCGGCATTGGCACCGACTATCTTGGCAATGGCAGAGCCCCTGTGTTGTTCATAATGTATAGTTAGTTTTTGACTTGACCCCAAAATATTTAGTTAGTCACATAAAAATTCTGTTGGTGTGAAGGTCCTTGATGGAGTCTTGCTATATTAAAGCTTTTCACCTCGTGCATGGTTGACCAGCTTTTTTTTTTTTAAAACAGAGCTATGTCTTGAGCACTGATTAATATTAAGGGGCAGCAATTGGAGACACACGTCTGAAATACCAAATTTGCTCAACCTAGAAATAATGATACTCATCCATGTGAAGACACTGATCATGTTTTGTTTTGTACAATTATTACAGGTTGCACATCATACATTTTTAGTTAAGTTTCCAGAATTATGAAAAAATGAGGGCAGATTTCAGGGCAGAAAAGGGTTAATTTGCATCTCTGATTTACAAAACTTAGTAAAAATGTTGATCAGTGTTATCAGATCAATATACACGATCACCTGTCTAACCATGAACAAAAAACATTTTAAAATGACACCTCAGTTGCATTTTTGAATATATAATTTGAGAGCTAAATTGTGTGACTGGACAAACGGTCTGTGGTGTATGACGTCATATAGTGTTCGAGTCAGGTGCCAAAAAACTACCAACAGTAAGCAAAAAGGCAGCGTGCGAAATAAAAATAAGCGAATGACTCTTTTTTTGAACCACACGGTCGGAATGGCGAAGTACCACAGAGATCTTAGCGAAGCAAATGCTATGAGAAAAGCTGCTGGTTAGCTAGCTATTGACACCGGGTCGGCCGGTGATGCTAATTGGGCTAACAAAAGTAGCACCGGGGAATACAGTGGAGACAGCCACGCGTTTTGAAGTCAGCCCGATCCAGCACCTCCTTTCCTCGCTCTGTAGACATTGAAGCATCGCCGCTACTACTTGCCAATTTCCAGATCCGATGATGCAGACTTTCTTCGCGGCTGCCATGGTGAAAAAGCAAATCGATGAGTAAGTGCGTGAGTGAGAGAACACTTCGTGAGGTTATGCAACAACGTTCAAGCAGCTGCCAGCCTGCCAAATGTGCCGATGTCCACTAGCCGTGCACTTCGCATGAGGGGAGACTCTGGACCGCCCATTGCTATCGACGCTCCAACCCCGCTTGGTCATTCATTCATCCATCGAGTCAGACATGAGGTTAGTGGGCTCAAAGTAACTCGGGCAAAAGTCTCAGCTCGCTTGTCTTTATTATCCGGGTTAAAACAAAAATATGACCGGAAATAGTACCGTCCTTATCAACCCGTCATCATGAAAATGTCAAATAATAATAAAACGATAAGGTGTCAAAGTCAAGGCCCAGGGGCCTGATCTGGCCTGGCACATCATCTTATGTTCCAAATTATTTACATTGATCTTGACGCAACCTTTAGACGTTTATTTCCAATAACTAGTCACAAAAACTGGTCATTACACAAGCAACCTACCCTTTGAGGTAATTAAGACAGCAGTGTTAAACATAGATTTAAAGTCTTTAAATAAGATGGATTTTCCCTGCCAATTTAATTCCGTTATTAAATTAATTAATTCAATCTTTTCATTCTCTTCCGCATTTGAAATCAGAATTGAAAATCTGCATGATTTTAAATTGAGTGCGTCCAATTGCGATTGATATCATTTTCTGACTTATACATGTTGTTTACCAAGTTGTCAGTATTTTATAATACATGGACTACTAATGATGGCTTTAGAATTATTTTCATTACTTTGCCTTTAGTTGATCAATTTAATGGTGCTTTTAGAACTTTAGAATTATAATATTGTATTTAATCCCTCAGCAGATAAAGTACTTAACAGTCGTGTGTATTAATTCTTGCTTAAATATAAGCAGCACATTGAAAGTCACAAAGTGTAGCATCCAAACTTCAGTGTTGCAGGACTCGGATAAAGAGAACCTTGTTGTGCAAGACTTGAACAAGAGCGAAGAGAGTTGTGGAAGAACTGTTAAGTACAGATTCAGCAGTCTGCTGGTGTTCTGTGGGGTTTAAAAAGAAACCAGCTTAGTTTAGAAAAATGAAATCTGAGTGTCAAACTCAACACAAAAGGTAAAAAGGTGAGTAATAAAAATGATCTGCATTTATTTTGACATGCTTACAGTGATTTCTGCATTTATTCTGACATGCTTACAGTGATTTGATTGTTTAGCAGACTGCTTATTAACATGGTGGCACTATTTCAAGTACGTCTGCTGAGACCTTGGAGTTAGTGTAAATACTTTTCTATAAAGAGACCTCTGTTAAACTTCAGAAAAATAAACACCCTCTCTGTAACCTCTTATTTTTCTGAATTGAGAAAAACTGAGTGGAGGGAGGGAGGAAGATAAGCAGGAAGTGCAACCAAAATTTGGAAGTAACAATAGACACAGAAGACAGAAGGTTGACTAAAAGATAACATTACGACTTGAACTTTAATGAAACAATTTCTTCAATTCCATCATTTGTATTCATCATTCGAATGTCATCATAAGAACTGTCCCATGAAAGCATGTATCTCCAAGTTATGTGAGTTGCGTACAGTATTTGTAGACTTAAAAGCAAAGAAAGTATCGGATTAATATAAATAAATAAATAAGTAAATAAATAAATAAAGAGCCATAATATTTGGAAATGAATGCTTTTCTGTGGACAGTGAAAATGAAAGATTTCATGCGGCGCACGCTGCAAAACGCAATCTAGCTCTCTAATTACGTCAAACAATATAAGCCGCTCTGACCATATCCACAAAACTGAAAAGTAAATCTTAATATTCATATTGTTTACAGATGACATCATATAGAAAACAGAGACGCAAATAGCAAATGGAGTACAGTCATATACAATTTAGACAAATGCAACGGCATTATGATCCATAAGAACCACTTCTTGTTTTCATGTCAGCTGATGGTCTCGTAGTTGGACCTTTGCATTGAGCTCAATGGGAATGATTGTTGACTTATATACAATATAAATAATATGCAAAGGGAATGTTGCAAGAGAGAAACTTTCAAACAGGCACTGCTGGAAAACAACCTTTCCTCTTCCGATATCAGCGTCAGCCTTTGGCACTTGCATTTTGCAACCACCAACATACTTGGATGCAACCTCACTTGCAGGTGAAACTGTCACGTTTGAAACTGCAGCACAGTGCGACACACCCAGCTCCTTCCATTCGGAAGTCCTGATGAAAGCATACTACTTTGCTATGCTGCAAATGTTGACTGTGCCAATTTAGGAATTTTTGCCCATTTTTACCAATCGCACTTGCAGTCAATTTGTCCAATGAGGTAGAAAACTGTAAGAATAACGATATAACATCAAGATGTTATCAGGAGCTTCTCAGGGGAAGATATGATCTTTGATAGCATGATAATAAAAATGTTACCAATGCAAATTACATGCAAGTCATTAAGTATGGATGGCTTAAAAAAATGTTGATTTACCACAATTAATTAACCACAAACCAAAATCTCTTGAAGCTGATAACCCAAACGCATCACTTTTGTTCATGCTAATGTTTTGGGAGGCTGAGCCCGGATGAGCAAAGTCAGTGGAGCCCATTCAAGAACGTTGTTTTCTTCGCTTCTGCCACAAGTTTGGGAGCGGTTGGGACACTTGGCCTGTTGGCTCACAGCACTGAGCAAAGTCCAAGAAGAGGCTTTGAGACTCTGGACACCTAATGGAAGTTACTGACGTGACACTTGACATCATCAAGGCTGAGCACAGTGCCTTGACCATTGTTGTGTTTGTGCTTTTTATCAGAGCAGCGACACAGTTTGTACTTTATCACCTGAGACGATAAAAACAGAATGGTCAGTGACTAAAGAAACCAGACTTAACTGCCGTGGATATAAAAAGTCGACAACCCCTTTGAAAAAAACGAGCCCAAAATTATTGGAACGCTTTTTAACATTAATGTGATTTGAACTGGGGATGGGTGAGCAGTTACGAGGGTTGGAGGACGGAGGATGAGCAGATACCTTTTGGCAATGTTGATTAATGTGCATTGTCCTAAGAACAACAGCAACGACAACACATGGTGCCAGCGGGTACAACCTCACAAGGACATTGTGAATAACCTGCTGGTCTATTCTAAAAATAACCCACCAGTGATGTGACTTCTGAGATAAAATAAAAAAAAGAGGCAGAATTGTAATATTCACTCATTCGTTCATTTAAACTCTGCCTGGTACACATAGTATCTTAATGTGCCAAGTATGCCATATTTAGTTTAAAAATAAATAGATTGCGTTTAATCCCCTGTTATAAGGTGTGCACACTTATGCAACTTTGTTATCTCAGTTGTCTATTTATAATTCCATTTTCATAATTTTGTTTTTGTTTCTGAGTTAAGGCCACATTCATAGATTAGACAGTTTTAAAATTGATGGACCTGGCATTTGAACAGGGGGGGTGTAAACTTTTTATATCCACTGAACATCTTCAAAGATGACTCACCTCATAAAGGTAGTCAAATATCTCCAGAATGGTGAGTATGCTTGCGCCAATGAAAAGTCCCATTTGACCACCAATATCACCTGGAATAGTTCAATCAAGCCATGCATGATAATTAAGTTAAAAACATCAAGTACACATTGACTATATAGTCATTTATAGACGATTCACATAATAAATACTGTTACCTAATAGTCCGGCCACTTCATAGGCCTTTTTCTGTTCAATGGTTTCATAGTTGAGAGCCTCAAAAAAGATGTCCAAAACCAGAAGATTGTCCCTGAAGAATTCAGAATTCATATTTATCATTTAAAGAATTTTTTTAAATAACTTAATTTTATGCTTGACGGGTGGGGAGGCACCGGCTCCACATTTAAAAAGTCAATAATCTTTGAATCTGAATGACTCATTGTTCACTGTTGATACTTACTTAATGTACTGCTCAGATTTGTTATATTTCTTGGCAAGATATTTAGCAGAGGCCTTGCTGGGGATTTTCACAAAGGACAGCTCTTTACTGTATCTGGTCATGTTGCAAGGTGTTTCGCACACACAGAAATCATTATCTCGCTGCACCAAGAAATCTGGAGGGCAAAAAAAAAAAAAAAAAACGCATCATAGACGAATAGATTTTTTTTCTTGGTACAATTAGGTAATGTCATGATATCATTTACAAGAATGGGTGTATGGGAGAGTTGAACAAAGCCTCTTTCTTACCAAGAGCAGGATCAGCACATTCTTTGTATAGCTCCGGGGTGCAGTAGGGTGCATCGCCTGCAACACATGAACATAGAGAAGTCGCTTAGGTCTTGGAAGAATTTGCAGAAAATGCACTTTCTAATCATTATTTCCATGAATTAGATGCACAAGGGTATATAGTGATTATTTTTGTTGTTGACAGGCCTACTGCATGAAATGTAGGTTCTCTCATCCAAGTAAATGTCCTTTTTTTTTTTTTTTTTATGACCGGTTAGTAAAGAAATCCACAACACATGTACTTAATTTTATTAGCGTGTAGTAATTGATGGAAGATTTCCTACCTGGCATGTGCACCATGCGGCAGTTGCAGTTGTCCACTAGGTAGCGCGTTTCACAATCAATGCGACAGGCTGTGATGCTGTAAGTATCAAAGAAGTCGGAGTCCATGGGTGTCACCTTGCAGTCACCCCATGGTGGTGGAAGATATATCAGCTGAAACCATGCATAAAATGTTGTTTTTCCAACTTGATCATTTAAAAAAAAATGGAATAAACAATACATTTATTTAACATAGGCTCCAGTGCAGCAACCCTGGATGGATTTACTTAATAAAAGCAGAAAAAGTTCCTACCCTCTGTTCTTGACAAGAGACAAAAGTTTGGAATCCGGGAGCCACACCAAAACCGAGCTGATCGATGAAAGAAGGTTCATCTTGACTGTGGATCTGCACTTTGATTCCGGCTTCAAATGATGTCTCATCTGAGAAAGAATGTGACGTCATTGCAACACAGCCACCATACCATTGTGCCTTCCCCAAAAAGTGTTCTAACTCACCCGATTCTCCCCACACAGGCAAGTACTCGTCCTGCTGAATGTCCAACATGAGCTCAAGCCCATTCCCCATCCCCCCCTTGGTGGTAATAAGGGGAGGGCGATCATTACCCCCGGCGTTGAAGGTGTAACATTTGCCATAGCGAGTGAAGACCTGAAAGATACATCAGGGCAGATTTTTTAAATTTATTTATTTATTTTAGTAGTAGTTCCGCTAGAGGGCACTGTTTGTCTCCATTCGTGCCTCAACGTGGAGTATAGAAAAATAACCTTTCGAGGTAAAAAACGTTGAAGACTAGGAAAGAGGGGGGAAATTAGGCTGAACTCCCCTACTCTTGCATTTGTGAAGAAAACTCATCTCAGTGAGGTGATAGAGACCTGCAGGCTGGTGATTGAGCATTCTTTTTCATCGCCCTTATGTTACCATGGTGACCAAGCTTACCTGCCAGGAGGATTGATGCCTTGATGTTTAAGAAAGGCTGCACTATTAACAAACGTTAGAAGCAATGTGACATATCAATGGAGGGTTGGTGTGTGTGTGTGTGTGTGTTGGGGGGTTTGTTATGTTATATTGGCGAATATGGGAGGGCAGCAATGCAATGTGAGCAAGAGTCAAAGTAAAAGGGGTGGAAAGATACACGCTTAACCTAATTAGGGAAAAAAAACTTCCAAGGACGCTGAGATTTACGGAACTGTCCATTGAGCTTGCTATGGGTTCCTGAAACCCCGTAACATCATGCATCAGGTATTTTTCAAAATGTGGTCTTGTTCATATAATGCAATCATACTTAGAAGTGTGGACATTTGATAAAACTTGTGATGATCTTGAAATTTTTGCTTAATTACCTAAAAACAAACCGATATCCTGTTTTGAACTAATCTACTGTCAGAACAGCTTCAGCCCATCACTGTTGGCTACGCTGCACACTACAAACACTTCCTACATGTTCTGCTACTCATAAATAAGTCAACCATGCATAAACGTAAATTGAACGGGCATGACAGGTGCATGATGTTCAGCATCATCACAATTGATTATGGTGAGGTCGCATCATGTCTTGTGTAATGGTCGGTCGTGTGACAGCAGAGATGGGATATCTGAAAAAGCATCCAACACGTGCGCAGCCCGCAAATGCTTGTTCAGAAGAATGAATAAATCACAAAGCACATGTGCATTACACATCATGCATACTGTATGAGGCAAGTGTTAAAAATTGACATCACAGATCATTGTAGTCATGGGTGATTATAAATAATTACGATGAACTTTACTTGTAATTTGTTATAGTACTTTACAGTTGGTTCCCCCCACAATTTTCGGCACTTAATTTACAAAGAACCCATCGGAGGGCTCGGATAAATGAAGTTATCCCTCATGACCATTTTTGCCGGCTGAGTGCCTTTAAAAACACCCAGTACAGCACTATTGTTATTAAAAATACTGCACATAAATATGCATGTCTTACTTGAGATGCGCATTAGATTTGCACTTTCCCATCCAGTTAACAAGGTATTTTCTACAGCTGTTAAAAGAGGTCCCGACAGGGTAACTTCATTCCATTAGTGCTCTCGCGTTTATGGAAACACTTTCATATTATTGGAAGATTTAAAGCACAGGTGTCAAACTCAAGGCCTGGGGGCCAGATACGTCCTGCCACATCATTTTATTTGTCAGTTTGTTTTGTAGCTTTTACTGTATATAATATGAGGTGCTCATACATTTATTTGGGTTGACAGTCATAGTGGCCCTCCAAAAGAAGTTAGACTACAATGCGGCCCGCGAAAAAAATTAGTTTGACACCCCTGATTTAACGCATGTTGGTAAAGACAGACAGTTTTGCCTATATTATGCGCCCTGATTTTGTAATATCGAACTCCACATCAATGTATAGTCCATGCCACTTACTAACAACTAAAACAGCTCCAAGGCAATCCCCAGCAACCCAATCCTCTGAAATGTTTGATTACCCTGCTGACTGGCCAAGGTGATGATCATTCTTGGCTGGAAGAGAGCGCGACACCCCATTGAAAGAATAAATCATAGGTGAGAGAATCAAAGCCAGAGGCTCAGTGAACTGAAAATGCAAATGACTTAACGATGCTTTCAACATGCCCTTCTCAGACCCAATAGGTTGAAGTCAAAATCAAGCATCTCCAAGGAGACATTGCTAATGTTAAATACGCCTTCATGGACTGAAGACACGGTGTGCTCAAACACACGGTAGTTTAATTTGGCTCTACTATTTCCACACAGCAATAGTCAGTCAAATATCTTATGTAAAGATCACACTAAAAGCAAAAGGGGTACAGACTTAAGCCTAAAGCCTGGGCTTATATTGTCTGCCCTTTTGGTGGACAAAAGGATATTAACGAAAAAAAAAAGACACCCAAAAAAAAAAGGCAAATTGGCGTAGTCAACATTGAAATTCATACCTACAGTCATGAGACACCCACAAAAACACTAAACAATGCATGCACACATTCATCCATATATATGTTCATTACTATATATACTATATATAATCCATGCAAACATAAGCACATATGTACACTTTACATATTCAGCATTTATACACGTCCATAGAGATATAAGCACATCATTTTGACCATAAGTTTGCAGTAATTATAAGTACCGTAATTTCTGGACTATAAGCCACTACTTTTAGATTTCAACCCTGCGGCTTTTGTTTGTAATAGTATGTTCTGTGCAGTTCAACTGCTCGAACACAATCTCCTGATTAATGTTTCGTTCATGGAATATTAATTAAAGAGGCAAAATCCTTCTGTTTTCATCCACCTCAGGGGCGGCCATTTTGCCACTTACTGTCAACTGAAAATGACATCACAGTTGCCAGGTCTCAGCTCACAACCAATCACGGCTCAGCAGTTTTCTGAAACTAAGCCGTGATTGGTTGTGACCTGAGACTTGGCAAGAGTGATGTCATTTTCAGTCGAATGCAAGTGGCAAAATATACATTTACTTTTTCTACTTTGGTATACTCTTAAGAGTCAAAATTCAGCTGAGTCTCGCCAGACTGGATGGACATATCATAGTTTGCATCATAATATAGGGGAGGGGGTAAAACCTTGCTCAAAATCAAAATAAAGGCTAACAATTGATCTTGTGGTTTGTGACAAGACTTTTAAACTCGCTCCTGACTTTGAGGCCATGATGTGAAATTTATGGCAGTTGCTCCAACAAAACATCAATTAAAACCCTCCTTAATGTTTGGCTACGACAATTCTGGGTTTTAAGAAGCTGCTCACGTCGAGTGATAATAATACTAATTTCCTCCCTCTCCTTGGTCATGTTTTTTTCGCCCGCCTCACCTCATCTGAAAAGTCTGACGTGCTTTAGCCCTGTGGAGTAGTCTCCATCTCCTGCCGCACTTCCCCACCCACCTCTGCTTCATTTGATGAATATTTCACAGGCCAGTAGAGACGCTCTGCCTCTCTCATCCTATTCCCAGGCTCTGTCCAGCCTCTCACTACCTATCACCCTCAGAGACGATAGGGGCACTTGAGGGGACTGGGTGGGTGTACGGATGAGCGTTACTCTTCTTGAAATATCAGGACGGCTTATTAAATTCCACGTTTTTTTGGGTGTGTTTTTCTTTAGAGTCGAGTAAGTCATTAGAAATACTGTAACACATTTACTAAGTTGTTTCCTTTCTTGTTAAAAACAACGTTATGGTATGCTATGGTAGTTATGGTCAATCCATCCATTCATCAATTGGGCTCATCCACAATTTACTCGTACGTACATTTACACATATTTTGAAACATTTGTGGCGTTTGATGGATGTTATCATTTAAAGCAAGGCAATATTCCAACAAGGGGCTAAAAAGGTTGAGGTTGTAAGGAAAAGGCGCTGAGTCGACGTCTAATATGTTCATGGCTAATGTTGAGATGGCTCCTTTTAATCCGTAGGGAGTTGTTTAGGGAAGCAGCTGCCTTTGCTTCCAACACTATAAACCATCTGGCCCGTGTGAAATGCAATAAATTAGAACGATGTTTGAAGTAATGGTGGACGATGTAGGGAGAAATGAAATCACGTTAGGGACTTCAGAGGTTGTCCAAGGCAAATTATCAGCTTTAATTTAAAACACATTTAAATGAGTGGTTTTTTTCCCTCAGTTTGGTTTTTCCCCAAGTGTAATTTATAGCAGTACGACATTTATTGTCAAGCTGCAGTATTGGTTAAAACTATTTTCTTGAATATTTTATGTCAAGTCATTCCTCATAAAAATCCCTCAATGTATTCTACAAACTGAAAATAATCCAGAAGTCAAATCAATGAATGCATACAAATAGTGTTCATCTCTTTCAAAGCATCCAAAAAGCAACCTAAAAAAAAAAAGCATGAACATGACAACTGAATGTATAAAAGATGAATAACACAGTAAAATTAAATCTCACCGATCGATCTTTTCAAGTTAATCTCAATTGGTCAGAGTTTTGCTAATTAATTGTGAATTGTAAAGCAGTTTTATGAAAACAACCATACATCATACTTCTTTACATTTCCTCTAGGATGCCTTAACTTGTTGGTCTTTCGACATGCATGTTTGAATCCCCACCCACTAATCTCCTGCACGTCCATTCGTGATAAACAGCCATACATGCTCCAGCTCTGCTGGAAACAGGCGCAGGCACAGCAACAGCTCTTTGCGCTGCGATTTCACTGTGCACCAACCCCTCGTCAGGCATAGCTGAGTAAACATGGAGACATAAACAGCCTCGAGGCCAGTCACAGAGGCAAGACATCCTCTTATTACAGCTGACAACATTCTAGGTGGCAGACAGTGGGGTTAACTAGGATTAAAGATGATTTTCTCAAAAGTGATGGAGAGATGTAGACAGCAAATCTCTCTCTTTATGTCTCTCAATTCCATGATGGTTTCCATGTCGATCATTTAAAAGCCAGAGGTGGCCCGAAATGGATTACGATTTAGATGTACGTATTAATTTCCCTTACTTGACCTCAGCAAAGATTCTCAGAGATCACATCCTTGAGACAGCGCAGCTCTTCTTATAATTTACCCTGACTTCATTCAATAGTCACATAATGAAATGATTTAGAATGCTTACATCACTTTAATAGCAATTATTTTTTCCAGGTCATCTTTGAAGTGGACAGAATATATGAGCCGCAATCTAATTTCTTGAGCATTCTGTGGACTTTGTTGTAGCTCAGGGTGTTGTGCGCAACCGTGACCGCATTCTAAGAGAAAGCCGTGTGAATAAGTCACACGCAGTTTGCCCAACGGTGAGATGAAAATACGGACATATGGCAGCATGGCACAGAACTGAAGATGCGCATAGATGCACAAGGTGAACACAGATGTGTTTCAAATATGCTCACTCTCAACTTGCGTGCAACACTCTCACATAGCGAACTTGACCATTGGAGTACTCTTTGGTGTATTTTTGGCATACCTCTATGATTCATCACCCGGGTGGCAGTATTAAAACTATTTAGCTCTGTGTGGGTTGGGATGGGACTGGTTTCATACATTGGACCTTCCAAGCAATGCTGGTTTTCAAATATTGTTTGTCCCTCCAGAGATGTATCGATAGCAGGGTACAACTATTCGATGTTTTGGCCATTTTGTAGAACAAACCAGTCCAACGGCAAACGCAGGAACCAGGCTCAGAGACCAAATTAATTGTGTATTATTAGGGATGGTCGATACCACTTTTTTCAGATTGATACCAATACGAGTATGATACCACTCATACTCTAGATACATACAATTTCTATGAAACCAATGTTTTATTTATTTATTTATTTATTTATTTATTTATTTATTTATTCATTCATTCATTCATTCATTCATTCATTCATTCATTTAAATTTAATTTATTTTATTTGGTGTTGACTAACAAATGAGTTTCACATTCTGCAGAGGAAAAAACCTAGGACCGCCAAGCTACTCACGTACTGTTTCTGAATGCAAATGGATGAATTAATTAAAATGAAAACAAGCTTCGGGGCAAGAGGAATCGTGTGCCGTGTAAAAGAGACCCAGGTGCAACTTCCCGCTGAGTCTCAGGTCACCTTCTAGCACGTTCCTTCCCCCTCGGTGTCTTTTTTTGTTTCCTTGTGAATGAACTCCTTTATAATTTTGGCTCTTTGTCTCTCTTTGCTTTGCTCAAAAGCATTTTCACAGTGAGCCAGGATTCCAGTGTTTCAATCGATCATGCGAACGTTCACTTTTCTTGTGCCACTCCCGTTTTTTGGCTCTTTTTCCCTCGAGTAACAGAATGATCGATCTATCCATCAATTAATTTCATTCCATGTTCATAGTCTGTGGTTATATTTTGGGCCATTATACGTATTTTTCAGCAGAAAAAATATGTTTTGAAGAAGAAACTAGTTAAAACAGTGCCAGGATGTCTTAATAACATGATGTTTTCATCTGAATAATTCTATGTTTGAAAAAAATGAAATGATATCCTTATATCCTTATTATAATAAAGGTGAGAGTCGCTCCTTGTATATCTAAATATGAACATTTGCAGTGGAGCTCATTTGTGTGTCTTTTCATGCTAATAATCTCCACAGTGAATGCCACTCAAACGTAATTCGTTCCCTTTCCATCAACGTATGATTAAAATAAGACCGGCATTAATGAGTCGCAGCTAGGTGACCACACAAAGTGGCAAAAACTTAAAAAAGACACACCTTCACAAACAGAAATCACCCCCTTGCTGCTAGGCAACAATAACGTTATAATGAGGAGCAACTCATTTGCAAGTAAAAGGGGTAACGTTGTGATTACAAAATGACCTACCAAGCAGGTTGTTGTCTAAAGTTATTCATATTTCAATTAACCTTCTACCCCTGGCGCATAATTTTTCTCCGTGACAGTTTATATGAGGTGGAGCTCATCAGAGCACTTGAAGATGTTCACTTGATTTGACCGTGAATCTGAACTAGTGAACTTTGACCTTTGCCATAGCAATCACTCAGCTGCCACGTTCTGAACCTCTGTGACCTCTTCCTCTTCTCCAAATGTTCACCATCATTTTCTTGATGTGTCTGTTTGCTTTCAAATTCACCCCATAAACTTTATGGACTGCAATATGTCAGGACTGATATTTTGTCCCCATGTCCCTGGATAGTGAGGAGATTGGTCACAGTTGATTTTCATTTTCAATCTGACTCACCTTGGTAGTGAAAAGCTTCGTGGAGACATAAAACGAATAAAGGAACTGAATCATCAGAGCAAAAACCACGTACATTTCCCTCAACCTTCTTTCAGTTTCCGTGACAAAGTGCAATGCCATTCCCATTTTACTCAAGCACAAGGGCGTAAATGAGGTGGAGCGGTGATTGAAGACTGGAGGTGCATAGTAAGCGAGATTCAGCTACCTTAAACAGGTGCGTTCAAAGGACGCACTTAGAAAAAAGACGACGTGATCTTGGTTCCACCTTCATCTTCGTGACGGGCAATTGGACCTGCCGCTGCTAAGCGTGACTGCCTGCTGCAGTGATTGATGTCCTCTGCTCTCGGTGGCAGTCATAGCATCACTCATTAGCCGCTAATGCCTATTTTGCCTCATATCGCCGTGAAGCGAGAGGAAATGATGCTTTTCATTTCCCATGTGGTTGGGGAACATGCGTTCATCATTTGACTTCTGAAGATGGATTCCCGTGGGCACGTCTGAATTTTTCCCAGAGACAAGATTCAAAATAACAGTAGGCCAAACTCAGGCTACAGGCCAAGTTAGTGAATAGATCCGCTCAGTAATTGCAGAGGAACTGCCAGACCGAAGCCCATAGAAAAGTGAAAGGGCACATCGAAGAAATACTAATCAGTGTCTCAGATAATCTCTCACGAGGCAGTTGTTGTTCTTGCCGAATGCCACCGCTTCCCGTCGCATTTTATCTTGTGTGTTTTTTGTTTTCCGTGTGTGCGCTGTAGCAGCTCTCTACAAATTATTGACATCGCCGAGCTCCGCATTAACATTTAAAGATCATTTAATGTAAGCTAGCATTTTGGGATGGCGCTTCCTGAATTATAAAATAAGTCGCTCATTATCCCCAAGTCAGATGAGCGCGCAGAGCCGGCCTTGTCCTTATTTCTCGATGCTTTCTCCTCCTATTCTCATCCTAATTATAACGTTTAATTTTCGCCTGCAGCTGTATCTTCTTCCTTTCCTTGCCTACATTTGGTCTTTAGGTTTTTTGCACCAAATTCACCATACCTATTCCTGCAAATGTCTGTCGTCACTAAATCCACCTTCCCACACGTGGAGCTTTTGTACAGTGATCGTAATCAAAACAAAACAAGCTGTAATTCCCTCTCCCAAAGTCTAAGCAGAAGAAAAACAACATGCGTGCCTGGGTAACCCATTTTAACCACACAGATGTTGTTACTCTCTCCCTTAAATTCCCGCTACAAAGCTTCATTCCTTCCACTCTCTTACCCAGCGGCTTGTCACTGCATGTCATTAAAGTGATCTCCCATTCACACAGAGTGAAATATTGAAACACATGATTGCGATTCAGACTGACGTGATGACCTTGCCAACGCTCAGCGGGGATAAACAGGAAAAACTCATCATGCCGGCCACTGGAATCTTCCACGCTGTCACCCTGTCGCTGATTTCATCCAGAACTATCGAGCTGAATTTGAGGTGAGGTGACGCGAGGTGGGATCTGGGCGTCTGCCCGCTTTCCTGCAGTCAGCATGTCACTGAAGCCAGCAAACAGAGCCTGGACTTGCAGAGTCACCTGCACTAAACCTCAAGATGAATAAACCATGGGTAGAGCAATGCAGACCACTTGAGCTATTTTCAGCATCACTCGGTCCAAAATGCTTTCATAAAAAGCAACCCCCCCCCTCGTTCCCCCGCCATCCCCTCACTGGCCTGGGCAAATAGAGCGTGCTGAAGCGGCATTACTGATCCGTCTAGAAAACCAGCTGGAGTCACGAAGTTGTTGCGTGGCTGTCCGCCTTTTAACAACATGGAATGATCTCCCGGAGCTTCAAGTTGAGCATAATTGATTGATGGTTCAACAGTGGCCATGACCCCACCCACACGTTTCCCTGTTGACCAGCAGTTGTACAAGTCTACAACTAACTTAACTCAGTCACCGCCAGCCGAGTACAAAGTGATGTTTGACGTCTATTCCCGTCAACGGTAGTGAATGAGTTAAAAACACACTGTGACTTTGAACTAACAGAGCTAACCTGCCCGCTGACTTGCAGATTGGCGTTGGACTAAATGCAGCTGTCCTACTGTCTATTGTCGTATTTCACTATTTGTTTTTGTAATTAAACTTTAGACTGTCACCAAGAACACTTTCTAATCTTCCCCTAAAGACTTTCTTGTATTTGTTTCATTAACAAACACAAAGAAATCAATGAAACAAGCACTCTCAGTCTCAGTCTTTCTCAAGGTCCTTTTTTGAAAGACGCTTGGTGAAGTCAAATTCCAACTCCTGCTGCATGTAATAGTCCCACCGCTGACGAATGTCTTTTGCGCATAAGATTAGTCTCCTTTATGAGCCCTGAGTAAACTATTCACCTGCTGATTTAGGAATTGTGGTTACTTCAGCTCCTGATGACTCTTTGCTGGTGGTCAGCACTAAATAGTCCAAGTTCAGCATGTGTGGCAAATATTACTTTAATCCACCACCTGTGTTTGTTTGTTTATCACCAAAGCGCGTGCTGAGAAATGAACATTAACGAGGTCGTTTGAAAGATTTGCTGCTTAATATCTTCAGTATGAGTAAAGAATTACTGGCTTGATTTCGTTGCAGGCGGAGTGGCAGGGATGTGAGTTTGAATGGTGGTCTGTCTCAGGGACTCGACGGTGGACCAGTCCACAACGTAGTCCACCTTTCACGTGCGGTCTGCTGAGCTACACGTTAAGCGGTACAAAAAAACAATAGCTGGACTCATTCAGAATTATTTATCTGCCTGCAAAGCCCTTAACTCCTAATTGAAAATGGGGACATCACCCGAATGAGCAGAACAAAGGGGAAAGCATGAGAGTGAGCGAGGGAGGAAGGAAGGAAAGAAGGGAGGGAAGGAAGGGAGTAAAGAGCCTGACATGAAAACATAATGAGGATTGTCATGCCCATGGGGGCTGACGTGAGGGATTCGCTGCACAGGGCTTTCGACTAAGTAGGAATGCAAGTGAAGATGGCGAAAGGGCACCAGGGGACACAAGAGGTGACATGATTCGGACGATGCTAGCATGTTCAGGAGCTTTGCTGACCCACAAGCCGCTGGGCAGTTTTTCAAATCTGTCCCTTCAAACCATCAAGGAAGTGGAAGCCTCCCTCTCCAAGGATTGTGCTTCACTTCCATCTCCGAGCAACGGCAGAGATTGCCGGCGGGTGCTACGGGCTTGTTATAAGATGATTCCGACTGGGGCCAAACACTTTGAGTTTAAGAGCACTCAAACTGAAAACCAGACCTGCGCGTCATGCTGAGTATGTGCAAAAACATCACAGCGTTGAAATACAACCTTTGTGGTTCTATTTCATCCCTAAAGACTATATTTTTCATTACCGCTTTGCAGCATTTCACATTTGTTTCTGTCGACAAGTCCGTTGGATTCACCTCATGCTAATACAGCTGAAAAATCAAATGGGAAAAATAGCAAAGTGTCTCGCTGCCTGCGGTTACGACATTATTGCTGTAAGCAATTCCGGGGAAATAGCAATTGCGAAGATAAACGGGGAAGTGAGAGAATGAATACAAATTTATCTGATATCGTCTGGAATTAATCTTATTTCACGCCCACCCCCGCATGCGGTTGGGATCTGATTTGCAAATATAGAATTTAGTTCATTCTGCTGTTGGGGCTTCATCTGGATACAAGTTGACAAAAAAGAGAATTTGGAACTGGCAGTAGGAACAAAGACAACTCACAAACGACCGACTTGTCTTGGCCTTGCGATTTGACATTTCATCATGCTCCAAAAACATTTCAAATCCATCCACTGCATATTCTCAACTTTACCCTCTTCCTACTCCACACATTTTGAAACTTGACAGTTTCTAGCTTCAAGGTGAAAAAGCTTAACATGCAAGTGGACCATCTTGCTTGGACTCAGCATTCTCGATGCAAATGTTTCAGCGTCTTTGCCCCCCTTTGATCTCGACACCAAAAATCAATCGGGACACCCGTCTTTCTTCATTCATCCAGCACCGCGCAAACAAAACAATGAACAGATTACCAATGCATTGCTTCTAAGGCGTCTTCAAAGAGAGTCCATGTTGGAGAGAACTCTGCACAGATTGAGGCAACAAAGGGTAGTTACGGAGGGAAATAAAGGCCCCATAATGCTCTGGGGGGAAGCCCCTCCCCTCTCCCTCTGCTTTGTGGACAGATGTAATTTCCTACCGAGCAGCGCTCTCTTCAAAGCCCACCAGAATGGCTTGATCACAGTCGACAGGCTGCCAGTGTACCTTCACATTCTTCACATCAATTATACATTGGTCTCAAATGAGAAGAAAAGGTTAAGGAGTCTTAAAGTTTCAAGACTTTTGATCAGTGAACCACATCGAAGGGGAAACTCAGCACGGCAGCAGCCCAAACCTCACATCTGCTCTTCGGCTCAATTTTATGGTTTCATCACTTTCAAGTGTGGTGGAGCTGGTGTACGTTGATACCCAGTCACTGATTACTGATACTACTAATCACTAATCTTACAATTTGTACTAATTAGTAACATTATAGTCCCTATTTTGTGGCAAGTCTAGCAGGAAGGGCAGTCTACCTGCGCGCATGACTGGAGTTTTCTTTCTTAAACGAGTCTGGCATGGCACGAAGCGTCCGTTTTTGCGCCCCGAGCAAACAGGAAAATAAGTCCCAATTCCTTCATTCTCTAAATAAAAAAAATCTTTTCATCTTGACACTGCTTCAGTTACTTGAAAATTGGTAAAGTAGTTTTTGAGTCGTGCTGATAACAAATGAAGGAACTTACATACAGGCTGGAGAAAAATCATCACTAAGTTTTATCAGTGGTACAGTTTAGGATGTTTTTATTATTTTTTATTACTGGACAGTCCTGTCTGTGTTGGGAGCTGAGCTTACTGTATTGAAACACCCCCAAAAAAAAACTCCAGTTTCATCCCTTAATTTAAATTTAATTTATGAGGGGAATGTTCACCCACTCACTCAACCACTTTAGGGCGCAGCCCAAGAAGAGATGTTGTGTCAGTTCGCTCATATTCAAAAACAACTATCAGGTTGTCACTACTGAATATTTTTAGAATCGATTATACTATCCATTAATTTTATGCCCCCATTTACTGTCTATTAACCAATTATTGTTGTTTATTTGATATTGTTTAGTGATTTAAAAATAGCTCTAAACAATTACCCGATTCTTAAAATAGTTGTTGATTAATTTGATAATCGAATAGTTGCCGATTAATCGATTTAATTTTCACAGCTCTAAGCAACAACTATTTCCCCAGCTTGAGCTCAGTGAGTAATTTTACAAGTGGATCTACCTAGTCTGGATTGTTGCACAAAAAAAAAAGGGCTTTTCTGTCTTATTGTTGCCGTTTAGCCTTGCAATTTCACTCGAGTACAGGCATGTCTCTCTTCAGTCATGATCGCAGTAGACAGGCTACTCACTTCGCTTACTCTCCACAACTGCTTAATTATACAGAACTTCACTCTCAAACAGAGGAGGCAAACACTGAAAAAATGAAAACGACAGGTGTAAACATTTGCTTAGGGACCGGAGGGGCTGACTAAACTGTGCAGCAAAATACAACAGATCAACAAAACTTAAAAGTACTCCGTGAATTATAATTCCAGAAATGTAAATATATTTGTTGTGTGATGAAATACAACAGAGTAAAATCTTCAAAACACAGTTCAGCAAACCAGCTTGTAATCCAGCTATCTCTTCATCAATACCATCAATCCAACTTTCAGACTGTGGGTTTTCAAACGAAAAATGTTACTACCTGATTTTCAATGTTGCCATGACAGTATCAATAAAGTTATATTCATACTCACAAGCATAAAAATAAGATCACATGATATCCAAACGTACCACTTTGAAGTCGTCGGCTCTGCACTCGGTGCCGTGGAAGTGGCAGGAGAGCAACATGTCATTGATGTCGTGGCCGGTGCGGTCGAAGAACTCCAACATGTTGAAAGGTCGCGGCTTGAAGTTGTGGAAGTCTGATTTGACCTTCAGGCTCTCCAAAACGCTCTCCTCCACAAGATGCACGTCTCGGATCTCATACCTAAAGTAGACCATCGTTTAGAGATGGAAATTATATCATTTTGCCTGCTTAGTCAACTGTGTGAAATTCAACCCAAGTAGCAGTAAGGCGTCATAAAAATCTAATTTTATTCCAGTACTGACATTTCTTCCAGGTACGCATTAGAAGTTCATTTTGATGTCTTGCTCCCCAGTTGAGGAAAACAAAAACCCATGAATTTTGTTAAGCTAAATTTTTCTGTCAAAACCAAACTGATTCATTTTAATATTTGAGGCCGATGGCGAATTTTGGCAGAAAAAATACTGATTAATCAGCCCAATGATTAAAAGAATATACACTGCATATTCATTTTTGTTTTAAAAACTTAAGATCAATAGCTTTCAGGAAATAGAAGTTAATCCCTAACGGCCCCTCATAAAAACATTCTGTATGTCGCAATCGTTTGTTTTTTTTCTTTTAATAACAGTAGCTCTCGGCTTTGGCCTACGTGGTTTCCTGCCCTATTATATATTTGAGAGGTAATCTTAATCAGTCACCCACATAATCACAGTATAGATTCAGGAATTTGGCATTCAGTGAAATGTCTTGATATTTGTCTTGTGCAAGCCACCAGGCGTCATTGGTCCGTGTTAAATGCCAGCCCAGTAACTGAGCGAGGAAGCCAAATATCCCACATCACCCTCGGCATTATACTTTGCCCCGGGAAGGTTTCCTT
The DNA here is from genome assembly GCF_024217435.2 of Syngnathus scovelli. NCBI lineage: Eukaryota > Metazoa > Chordata > Actinopteri > Syngnathiformes > Syngnathidae > Syngnathus > Syngnathus scovelli. The sequence goes on along the minus strand of NC_090848.1, from coordinate 11,866,593 downwards.
TCATCAAATGGAGCTCATAAATTTCTGGCCGCAGCGCCTCGCATCAAAAGCGAGTTGAATAAGCCGTACATGCATCGGCAGCGGACCTTCGTACAAATACAACATTCAAACAGACTTGAATTACTCGGATTCCACCTGGATTTGAATTGCCTCACTTCTTAAGGAGGATAATGAGCTAGTGTTAGCTATGCTTCTGAGCTTAGTGTTTTTCTTCTCCCAGGAAATATGCAATGGTGAGGTGCATCCAGACCTTCAAAGATTGGTGATACAAGTTGAATCTGCTGCCCACCACCAGACTGTCAACATCATTGTAGCGGCAGCTCATCAGAGGATGACGTCACCTCAAGCTCCGAGCTACGTTTCTCTTCCTAATATATTTAACCTTCATTGTTGTTAGCGATAACTAGCGGCATTGAAAAATAAAACACAGCCATAACATCATTCGCTATTCTGGGAGAGGTTTCTCTTCAAGAGTGCCGTCTTGTCCATTCATGCAGAAAATCATTGTAAAGTTAAAAGGTCACTGAGGTTGGAAGAACTAAATTTCTGTTCAGGTTGATCTTGAAAGTCTTTGACAGGGTCGGGTCAAATTTGAGCTCATTAAATTCCTTCATAGCATTTCTATGAAAGTCTTCTCGGAACAGTGAACAATACCATCACCCCTTCCCTGTGGTGGCTGGCAGCGATGTCACAGTCGAATTTTCAAACATTCTTTCTAAATAATAACACCTTCAAACAAAAGCTGCTCTGGTCTTGATTCAGTGATATGATCTCGACACGCAAATGGAGTTTACAAAACCAAGTCTCGCAAGCTGCCTCGCTACTTTTGCATTCTCCCACTTTGTGTGTTCAGGCAGCCCTCTGTGCATGATCTCACACACTGAAATGATTGCTCGAACAATATTCAACTCAAACTCTTCTTTTATTTAGCAGGTAAGCTGCATCTTGAACATCCCAGAAACAAGAGGACATTTTCTTCCTCCCTGAGATCTGTTCTTCAGGTTTTGCAAACATGGTGATTTTAAATGCATGAACGTTTAACTCACGGCTTTTGCCACATTTTGTGATCAGAGAAAACAAGAGGTTTCTATGTTTGCTCCTGGGAGCCCAGCCACACTAACAAAACAACCCAGGTGTCATTGAAAAGTTGCTTTTGTCATAATATCCCAAGGATAAATAATTATAAAACACATTACACACCCGATTTTGTTTTGCTGAAATTAGCCATTTTAAGTCTCTCAATTGGATTGCATCACCATGGCGGACTCCACAGTTAAAGTCCCAAATATTTGGGTGGGGTTGGGGGGGGGGGGGGGGGGGGGCTACTGCCAACTGAAGCACGCGCAAGCCCCCCCAAAGCCTCACCCCGCCCCCAATGCATCAACAACTAACCCTAAGCTCGTTGGTAAATAATAGGCATGATACTTGATGTGTGGTAGAAATGTGACAGTGACCCAATTGTTGTGTTTGGAATTATGTCACCAGAGACACACACAAAAAAAGTTATTTTATGAGCTTTGAATTCAAGGAGCTGCCCAGCGAGCCGCCCGTACTGCAAAGTAAGTGAAGGAAGGCTACCTGTGGTTCAGCAGCGCCAGCAGCTCCCCTGCGTGGTACAAGTCGTTGCGTGTCACGCGACTAAAGCGGAAGGCGTTCAGGTTGCAGAAAGTCACCGCGGGGAACGTCAAGATCGGGCTGACGACCTCGTCCAGTTTAGTGACGTGTGGATACTCCAAGTAAAAATGGATCCGGTCCACACACACGAAAAGCAGCACGGCGAGAGAGGCGAAAAAGACGACGAGCCACAGGAAGCGTCGGAAGCAGAAGCGCTCGTAGGTGAAAATGTGCGAGATGCCGTGCAGGGTGGACCTATGAGCGAAAACTTCAATCGGTGCCGGGTGATCGCCGTCCATTTCCTCCCGTTCCACCTTGAGGTCCATCGTCGCGCCGCGGTGCAGGTCAAACGTTCGATGCCAGCGAGAGCTTCGCCGCGTACTTCAACCCACTCCTCCGTTCACTCATTCATTCACCTGTGGCGCCGACCGACCACCTGCGCAGGTGCAGACACGCAGAAAACCACTCACGGAGTCGTCTCGCCATTTTCCACCCACATCGGTGTGACCAGACAAAAAAGTCCCGATAAGCACATAGAGTCAGTGTCAAGTGCAGTGAACGCAGCACGAAATCGGGCTGCACATTTGATCGTCGATTCTGTGTGCAGTAGAGCGCGCGTGGTGTCTGCGCGTCACAAAAAAAAAACAAGACACTTGCAAATCCTTCCAGACAATTCAGCTCATTTGAGAAGAGTTAGAACCACCAGTGTCTCTTTGGAGGAGAACATTATCACGTCCAGATTCTCTCCTCCCAGACGTGCGTGTGAGACGCTTGCTTGTTGCGGTCGCTGCTGAGTCGGGAGGCTCCGTATGTGTGCGCACGAGTAAGGTTGCGTGTACGCGTTCTTGTGTGTTTGAGTAAACAGCAATAGCAGCAGTGGCGGAGGTCTTGAACAGGAGATCGACGCCATGCTCTTAGCATGCATGATGTTGATGATTTTTTTAAAGTGGTTAACTTGAAAAAAGATCCAGTTTCGTTAGGAAGACTAATAATAGATATTGAATAATAGCAATTGTGCTTATCTAGTCCTACCCCATTGCTACCACACACACACACAAAAAAAGGGACATTGTAAGTTGTATACAACAACAACGTGGTGGTTAATTTTTTGGTGCAAGTGTCCGAATAATCAGGATTCTTGAAAGTTCATAAGACTCTTTATAATCCAAGTTTCAGATATTGCAATGAAGTCTTTTTATCTAGGGCATTGGCCCTGCTTGGAATGTTAGACATAATATAAGTAGATGCAGTCATAATAACTCATAGTACCTTTCATCATGTTGACATGTCAACACTGGTACTGTTTTAGCAATGTTTGTTTATTTATTTATTTATTTATTTATTTATTTATTTATTTATTTATTTATTTATTTAATGAATTTTAGTTTACTATACATACGACGAATTTCATTATTTAGCGCACGTTCCGTTCTTATGTTTTGGAACTTCCGGACTGCAATAATTGACGCCACGTATTTTGCAATGTCGCTGTCCATGGTGCTGTTGGATACTTTCCTCCGTGCCTGCAGAGGGCGATAACGTCAATTAGTCTTGGTTTGGGTAAGCGAGAAAAACGGAAGCGAAGGGAGCGCGTGAGCAAGTAAACATGGCGTTACCGGGCAGCGTTGCTCGATTGTGTTGTCTGGCCGGACGAACTGTCAACTTTTTCGCAGCGAGACAAAGACCAAAAATTGTTCTCTGGACGGCGAAAAGACTATTCATTACGTCGCCTGCAAACAGTAAGTGAACATTTTAAAATTGCACACAGTAGGCGCTCATGTTTTTCACGCTCGAACGCGACGGAAGTATTAGGAGACTGCACAGCGCCTTGGATAACTTTGCAAAGTTTTAACTTTTAATCCCAACCTGATGCGTAAAACTTTTATTCTGATTCAAAACGACGCATTTAAAATATATTTTCCTTTTGTTTATTGTTTAGTTCTGTAGATTAGAAAATAAATTTACGTGGATTGTGAATTCAGACGAGTATATTATTCGTTCTAATACAAAAAAGAAGGTTTACACTGGTCAACAGATTATTACGATTATTTTTTTATCAAAGATGCAAATTAACTTTTCTAGGTGATTTATAGCGTTGAGTCAGAATATGCCCTCGTTTTTTCTCATGTGCCTAAGGTTATCTTCACCAGGTTAATAGTTATAAATATGATAATAATGAAGACGATGATAATAATAATTAATACGTTTTGATTCAGGGTTTGATTTACTAACAGGCAGAACGAAAACATGTTTTTAACTTCAAACAAACAAAAGAGTTCATGTAAAAAATATTTGACAAATAATTTCTGTTGCCCAAAGCAAATAGTAAAAGCAAATTTGCAGATCTGCAGTTCCGCCTTGATGAGAAGACAGCTCACAGCAGTCTGGACCTCTTCAAGAAAGACACAGGCGTCATTTATCGCATGCTGGGTCTGGACCCCAGCCACACGCAAGACAACCCCGAGCGTTTTCGTGACTGGGCCGTGGTGTTTGGCGACGAGAAGATCACCGGCGGGCGCCACTACTGGGAGGTGACGGTCAAAAGGTCCCAGGAGTTTCGCGTGGGCGTGGCCGAAGCGCTGATGTCCCGTGACGACTGCGTGGGTACCAGCAGCTCTTCATGGGTGTTTGGCTATGCTCAGCGCAAGTGGTTTGCCATGACCAACAATAAGATCGTTCCCGTCACCTTGGTGGGCAAAGCGGACCGTGTGGGCATCTTGCTGGACTTCGAAGCGGGCACTCTGGGGCTGGTCGACATTGAGAAACGAAAGATCGTTCATTTCATTAGGGGGCGCTTCAAGATTCCCCTCTGCCCTGCGTTTGGACTTTGGGACGGGGAGCTGCTCACGCACTCGGGTTTGACAGAGCCGGAGGGTCTCGAGGGATAGCGTAATTAGGCTTGCAAAGGACTGATTTGGGTGATTTCAACGAAAAGTGTCCCATTGAAGCATTTTGCTGCGTGTTAAGCTGACATGCATGCTAACTTGATAGCTCACCTCGCTGACACGCAAAGACATTATAGTGCCTTAATCGTCCAATTTTGCTTCTCGGTTCACTTAGTCAGCGGATCAGAAGCTTGCTCATTAAATTTTTGGGTTATGTATCATTGACTAAGAAACTGCTTGTAAGCACTGATGGGGCTAAGATTTTTTTTCTTGGGGGGGGCGAGGTTATCTACCTCTGCCAATAAGTAAAAAAAAAAAGTAACTTGGGGCACTTGTAAGTCAAGAGCGCTGTGCTTGCATGAAATAGGATTGTTAGTCAGGATAATATCCAACATTATTAAGTCTCCTTTCAAGAGCCAATTTTGTTAATTCCTTACTTGTGTCCATAAATTAATTCTGTAATTATCTAATGCTGTCTCATATATTAGTGTTTACAAGTGAGGCTTGTCAAATCAATTTTGACGCAGCTTGTTAATGTTGATCAGGCCATGCGTTGATCAACTTTTCTGGTGCTACACACACGGTTATGTTAATATTGTATATTGTTTATTAAAAGAGCATCACTTCATCACTTCAATTTTGTTTTCTTCACATCATTGTGACATTTTTATACAAGAGAACCACATGAAGGATTTTGTCTTCTGCCACACTTCAATGAAACTTAGCTTGAACGAAGCTACTAAAAATGTTTGAAGTAACAATGTGTGCGTAACAGAAGTCCTGAATATTATTCCTTATCCTGAGCTTCTTTACATGTAATAGCTCTTACAGAAAATCACAAATGTTGTCAAGTTGAGATTTATATTACCTATTCAGAGAGGACAAATAAAAGTACCTGAATGGAATTGGCTTTTAATCGCTATTGAAACAAACTCAACTCCTAAAATTAGTATATACAGCACGTAAACTTCTAAGTGTTATATCACAAATGAAATTAAATCTTCCTCCACAGTACCATAAAATATTGTGCAACGTTACTCTATACTACACTTTCCATGATCCACAACGCTTTCATGGATCTTTTGTGTGCCCAAGTGTACCTAATAATCTGACCGCAAAATGTACATAAATTGCCCAAATTACATCTAAAATCCAACATTCATCCCGTATCTGAGTCACCCTGCCGCTTCCTTTCAAGTGCTTTACTTTTGATCCTGGTCCGGTCCCTCAGTTGATGATGTTCAGTGTGTCCATGGTGGTCTTCTGCTCCTCCTTGAAGCCGGCTGACTCCCCGCCGCTGTACGCAAGCTGGTACTGCTGCAGAATGGTGGCGATGACGTGATGATCAAACTGCCTGGCGTCATCCAGAGGTGTGTTCCCCCATCTGCCAATGAGCACCATGCCAGAAGACCAAAAATCTTTGGGTGATGGCTTTTCTTGAATATCACACCAATGAATGCACAGTACATTGTAAATTGTAGCTACCTGTCTTTGATGTAAGGATTCACTTTACATTCATCAGTGAGGAAGATCACAGCTTCTATGTGACCTAGAAGAAGAATGTTTGTGGAAGTGTCAGATAAGAGACTAGTTACCCTGCGCAGACTAGTAAGCTGTGAGTTACCCTTGACCAGGGGGCAAGTAGTATAGAAAATGGATGGATAGACTAAAAGTGAGTCACCTTCTGAGGCAGCAACGTGGAGAGCTGTCCGAGAGTCGTAGTCTCTCTGATCCATGTCCAAAGTAGAAAGAGCAAACCTGCAGGTAAAGAAGAGATGGGACACAAACACTGACTTTCTTTGCCAGGAAAAACTCAATATAAAGTTTATTTTAGGTCAAGCTGAAATTGAGAAACAAAACACATTTTTCTTCCTGAAATAAAAGGGTTCCAAAACGTTTTTTTTTTTTTTTTTTTTTAAAGGAAAAATTAAGAACCCTTCTGGTACCTCCTTAGAGCAGAGACATCACCGCTGTAGGCCGCAAACATCAAGTTTACAATGGACTGGTTCTAAAGGATGGACAGGGAAATGAAGATGAAGACGCTTTGATTTTGCGACCAGACGCAATCTGGCTGCGAACTCACCGGCTCATCACCTAAGCCTTTTCTGGGGTCGTGCTTCTTGGTGAAGTGTCTCAGGTTGTCGTAATTGTGGAAGTTAAAATAAGACACCAGCTCCTTACGAAACAAATATTTGACTTGATCACTTTTTTGGAGGACCATGGATAAATCTGCAATGTACCTGGCAGAAATGAATGCCTCGCACGCTGTTCCCCAGACGATCCAACGAGGGAGACCAACACATCATACCCATGACATTGGGGACCACCAGGAGCACGGCACCCGAAACCCCAGATTTAGCAGGCAAGCCCACCTGCAGAGAACAAAAAACAAGCCCCATCTACGGAAAAGAAACAACTCTTGTGGGTGAGCCCTTTGAAAGAGTGTCTCACATGGAAGGCAAACTGTCCGGAGAAGTCGTACATCCCGCAGGAATGCATGAGACTCAGCGTGTTCCGAACCGCATCTGTACTCAGCACGTGCTCGCCAGTGATTGGACAAATGCCGCCGTTGGCCAGCGTGGCCGCCATGACGCTGCCCGACTCGCACGTCATCTCGATGGAGCACAGCTGGGATGCAAAGAACTCACAGTATGTATCGGTCCATTGAGACTTAGCTCTTCAAAATCAATACATTTGATTTAATATGGCAACAGTCACTATACGAGTCGGAAGTACGTTCACCTGAAAGTAGAAGTCGAGGGCATCAATCATGTCAGCGTTCTCGGGAAAGCACTGCAAGTATAAAAAAATAGAAATTCATTCGGAAACAAAAGCAACAAATTTAGCAAACTTACCTTTTTTTCCTTGAGGTAATAACCAATTGCATAATTCCGATCGCCCGTCGCCCGTTCTGATTGGAACCTGTGAGCACATTACAACGATAATAATAATAATAATAATAATAAAATGCTAGCAGGTAATCCTGATACTCACGTTGCATTGCTGAAGCCAACATACTCTGATCCCGCTGTACGCTTCAAAATGTCCATTACCTGCAAACGATGTGAGCAGATGACATTCCGGGAAGTGGAAACACAGTGAATGAAACTAAAAACACTTTGCTCACATAGTCGAATCTCTCTGCTGTCTTGGAATCAGGCTGTAAAGAAACAAACAAAAAAGACAAACGTAAAAACTTTCTTCTAGTGCAGTGTTTCCCAACCTTTTTTCATTCACGGCACACCTTTTCATTGGAAAAAATCTCGAGGCACACCACTAACAAAAAGCGGGTAGCGAGTTCAGGGTCCTAACAGCCTGGAGAAAGAAGCTGTTGGCGAGTCTAGTGGTGCGGGAGCGCAGGCTCCTGTACCTCTTCCCAGAGGGCAGAAGGTTTATTAGGGAAATATCATGGTCAAAGGTCACAGGTGTCAAGCTTTAGTCCTCGGGGCCGCGTTCCAACATGTTTTCCAAGAGTCCCTCATTCAGTGCACCTGCGTGATAAGTTTTGGTCATTTTCACGTTCAAAAGGAGCTAAAAGTTTTCACGCACCTGCACTTAACGAGGGAATCACACGGACACTCCATTAGGTACACCGCCATTTTCAAGTGTACCTAATAACGGGAAGTTACGTCATTTTCTTCTTCGTTTTGATTTACGGCGAGGTGACACCAGCTTCAATGCGCATTACCAGCACCTACTGGTTGAAGTCATATATTAACTGAAGAAAGAACAAATCACTTTAGGAAGTGATTCGTTCACTCTCGTTCACTGAAAAAATCGTTCTTTTGAACGAATTGTTCACTCACGAGCCAACACTAACAGCAACCCACACATAAACTGAGTATGTGCCAATGCCACAACATGAAATCTCAAGATTCTCCGATTTTCCATGCATGCACGATTAGCAAGCGGCTGACCAGGCCTTGCACTAACTGACCTGTGGTTTGGCGATCCTGTTTATAATGCGCTCGGTATTTAATGTTGGACAATTTCCCGCGACACAGATGGTTGGGAAACACTGTTCTAGTGAAACAAAGATGTATAGCAGTCCTATAGATGGCAGTGTTTGCGTACTTTGACTGGTGACATGACGTCATAATTTTCACGTCATATTTATTAACTGCTGCCTGGTACACCTCAGTTAAATATTCAGTACATAGTGCATAAGCTTAAGCATAAGCTTTGGGAGCTTAAGATCAGGGGATGCTTTGAGAATAATTGTCAATTTTTGGCTATGTGAAGCCCTTTGAGACTGTTTGTGATTTAGGGCTATACAAATAAACTTGACTTGACAGAAGTTAAACATTTTTTCTACCTTATATGACACCTTATACAACCACTTAAATTTACATAACTGACAAGGGCGCGACTGCTGTGGATGCTCCGATTGGTCTGCAGCACCACGCCCCCCCCCCCTCTCCCACACAGACCTCACAACTGACCCAAAGTTAACTTTTGTCAGCTGTGAACGTAAATAGTGGAACAAATACACGCAATGTTTTTCTGTGCCCACAGGTAAGTTTGTCGTCCATCAAGTTAAAAAGTGACGGTCAAAGTTCAGCATCTGCAACAACTGACTGGCCAGAAGAGATTGTGTGGGTGTTTGCTGACTCTTTGCCAAGACAAATACAAATAAGATGGCTTTGCAGACAGTTTTTGGTTTAGAAATCTATCTGATATGAACAACTAGGTCATCGGGTTCAATTGCAGCTTGCTTTTCAGAATTTTCAGGATGAAAACAGAATGAAGACCACATTTAACTTATGCTATTCCTCACCAAAAACACTACCAGTGTCGTTTCTCTCCCTTCACTCATCTTGAAGCATTCCTGCTCATTCCTCCTTTCTAAACAACAGCCCCGCCCAATCCAAAGAAATAACCGGAACCTCACTGTATGACGTCATAATGTGAGGAGCTACTGCTTTACTGCATACTAAATACACGCCCAACCAGGCGTCTTACATCCGGGTTAGAAAAATAGTCACCAAAAATACTCATGTTTCATAAGAAATCAGATCGCCATTGCACCAAAGGTAATTATATAATCATATCAATGCCTGTAATTGAAAGTGTTAAACAGCACAGTAGAAGTTAAGGCCAGGGTGCATTTTCTAAAAAAAAAAAAAAAAAAAAAAAAAGAAAACTTAACCTACTGGTGACAGGCATGCAATGTTTACCTTTATTAAAGAACTGATAACGATAGCTCCAGCATTCACCATTGGATTGTGTGGTCTATCTGCACAACAAATGGCAGCATGTTATCAGTTCGTCCTCAAAGATTTACTTCGTAACCACTTATCACAAGATGTGTTGTAATGGGTCAGGATCTAGCAAAACAAAAGTTGTATGACCTGGTTTAATTTTTTTTTTTTTTTGGGGGGGGGGGTTGTACTGTTTGGTAGTACATTTTAGAGCATGTTTACATTGTCATAAATTGTCAGGGAATACAGACTAATGTTGCATAGTTTTTCCTGTGTAATATTTTAGATCATCAAACAAATATCAAAATCCGACAAAGATAATGTGAACAAATAAACAAATAAAAGGCAGTTTCTAGATGATGATTTATAACAAAAGAGCAAAATACTTGTACATTTGTCTGATGATCTTTGATATTAAATCTTGAAAATTATGCACAAAAAGTACGAATTTGACGAGATGGCAAATACTCTCCACAGTGGAAACCAACGCCAGATGGTGCACTAAACTGAATATAGTTGCATATACAGCTTCAGTTTTTCAAGTAAAAAAGAATAATGAGCATAAAATCTGGTTTACCCTCCTTATTCAGCGACAGTTTGTTGAACCTGAATCCACTGGGCTCTTTGCCCACAAACCGGTGGACGTGTTCGCTGCCCAATTCGTGTACAGCAATGGCATACTCCAGTGGCTTGACACACGACTGTAGACAGAAGGGAACCTTGGTGTCACCCACTGAGTGCCTGTACACGGAAGAATTAAGCATGTGCTGAATAATTTTCAACTAGATTCATGTATTTGATGAAAGAAGATGGTTACCTTTGTCCATCGATGGTGCACAGAGATGCTCCCCAAAGGTCAGGGCTGAATTTTGCAAGTTGAGGAATGTAATTAGCGACCTGTGTGAAGACATGAGTAATGACGTGCATCCTTCCTGTTAGCTGGCATGTTAGCTACATTAGATACACATGTACAATTTTCCTAATGATAGCTGTACTAAAAATGTCGTCTATTACTTACTTGTCCTCCATCTTGACGCTGTGCACTGTCATACATTTCATTGATCTTCTGAGTGAACACTTGAAAGTCTGGGATGATGAACATTTTTCGGAAAGCCTTAGTCAGCAGCATCACGTTGTTACCTACACACCTGCAGAAGGATTAGAGAGTTGAAGTTAAGTTCTCTCTCTCTCTCTCTCTCTCTCTCTCTCTCTCTCTCTCTCTCTCTCTCTCTCTCTCTCTCTCTCTCTCTCTCTCTCTCTCTCTCTCTCTCTCTCTCTCTCTCTCTCCATTTGTTGGGAAGCAATCTGTTAGCACATGGAAGTGTTGAGCGTGGTTACGTAATGGATCTCAGCCTTTCTGTGAGGCCATTGAGCATATGAAAAGTTTCTGGTGACAGCTGTTACCTCAAAACGCCTGTCTCTGTCAGTCTCTGCTCGTCAAATAGCACAAGCGTTTCCTAAATATCACCTTCAGAACCTAGAAAGCCCAGCAACTTTACTCATCCTTTCATATTCTCGGAATGACCGACAGGTTCAAAGTGAGAGAAGCACGTGAGCGCATTGCAGTAGAGCCAAGACACTTTAAATACCTTCTAAAGAGCGTTTTGTTCATCATGGCAGGCTCCAGGGTGTCAAGTGTGAACTGGCGAATCTGACGCATGCAGTCACGTAGTCGAGGGTCAGAGGTCCACAGACCTGTTTTTCGCAAAGCCTATACAGACCAAAAAAGAAGAGTTGTCTTGTTATATGTGTTATACATACTACATTCAGAAATATCATTTATTTATTTATTTATTTATTTATTTATTTATTTATTTATTTATTTATTTATTTATTTATTTAGGTAGTTAGTTAGTTACTTAGTTCGTCAGTTCGTCAGTTCGTCAGTTAGTTAGTTATAGTGTGAGATTCGCTCAGCTGGCATAGCATGAGTGGAGTGGTCAAGGGGCATTAGTTACTCTTGCAGCAACAGATTTTATACAAAAGGACAAGAACAAACGTGCGTCTTTGCAACCACTGATGCCAATTGTTTGCTGTCTGTGCGCAATCTCACCGAGTTGAACTAACTATTTCGACCCGCATCACTTCTACAAACACATCCAGTCATCCGAAGAGCGTGAGCAAACCAACTGTGTACATAAGGGTCTCTTCTCCAAGGTATCCAGAATGTTCCATTAAGGAAGAAAGTCGACACAAAGTTCACCAGATCTAATTTTACATAATGTGATCAATAAATGTAAGGAATACACAAAAACATCACTTTGTCCAACTGGACACTTTGGAAAAATACTTTTAAAATGTCTTTCAGTATAATGAGAAATTAGCTCAATCCATTTGGTAGTGGTGTCCTTTACCTGCGTGTCATCGCCACTATAGCTATCACATGAAAAAAAAAAAAAAAAAAACCTTTGACACCCCATGACTTTTGGCTGAACTGCAGATGTATTTTTATACTGGGCTCTAGAATGTCTCCTGAAGTTAGTTGGCACAGATGTCAGAGGTGTGTTTAGGAAACACAAGTGGCAGCAGGGGAACATGTGCTTGTGTCCGTGTCACAGAATGTCCGTGACGGAAAAGTCAAACCAATGTGAGGTTGCTGTTTACTCACTGATATGAACTGCGACAGGGGGATCATCTCCCTACCGTCGGTGATGGTGTAGAAAAGAAGGTCCTCCATACTGGACATCAACCTATTCGCACAAAACAAATTATATAGTACAGCCTGAACAATATGAGCATGAAAAGCATGGCCTATTGTAGTATATATATATATATATATGTATATATATATATATATATATATATATATAAAGTAATTATATATATAATTACTTTCACCAAAAAGTGTTCATTTATATCAACATAAATGTGCCCTGTGATGACCTACTTGGTATGTCCCGGGCCCACATCAGGACCGGTGTGCTGATGAAGGGCTCTGTGGGTGTGTGGTGATGCCGTGACCCGACAGGGCAGAAAAACAGCTAGCTGCGTCTTGGACAAAACACTGCTGTCAGCTCCAACTCTGGTGGTGAGTCCGGCATTTTTAAATAGTTGGAAGTTGGCTGTCCTCAGAGCTTTCAGGCAATGCATTGTGATAAGTAGGCCTTAATTCTTGGAAGGAGTTGATTTCCCTCCCCCTTCCCATCAAGTGCTTGATCCAGACTACTGTACCCAGTGCTCTGGCTTGTTCTAAGCAGCTGCTATTTCAACTGCATGCTGCTGTAAGGGGGCAGGGCCACGCAGCGTGATGGTTGAGATGCCAGGGTAAATAATCAACAGCAGCTGCAGAGACTCAAGTGGATATACTTTGAGCTACCGTGCATTATCCGGATTGGTCAAATATTATAGCAGCAGTTTTATCTACTGCAAAATACACGAGGTTTGACGACAGACTAAAATGGGAAGTATTTTGAGTCATGATTACACAATCTCAATTTTAGATGTGGGTTGCAAATATTTGCACGTTTGCATTCTATTTCGGTTTTGTAATCAGTGGATCCATGTCTACACATCATTGTTAAATGAAAATCAGCACACTAAGGTTATTATAGATTACAAAAACTAATGAAATAAAATTGAAAAAAATTCACAAAATAAGATAAAAAACAAAATGACATGAAACTACAAGTCAATAAAAGTGACTAAAACTAGCTATAACTATTGCAAAAAAGGGCTTCTTTCTCAAGTTTGTCAATTAATTTAATACACGAGCATTCAAGTTTTATTATAAACTTATTTATTTTGATATTGCTGTACATCCATAGCTACTGATTAAGGAAGGTCAACTGAATTGTAGCTAATACTTCAATTCATTACACAACACTGAGACCATTTTTTTTTCTTGTTGTGCTCAACATACTATACTCCAGGGGTGTCCAAGTCCAGTCCTCGAGGTCCGCATTCCTCCATGTTTTCCAAGTTTCCCTCGTTAAACACACCTGATTCAATGATAAGGCTCCTGCAGAACGTGAGGATGAACTGATCATGAACTGAGTGCCAAAAGTCCCAATGATCGTGAGCAGCAGGGGGGGGCCCCATTTCAACCCCTTACACTGAGTGCCAAGCAGGGAAGAAATGGGTACCATTGTTATAGTCACTGGTATGACTCGGCAGGGGTTTGAACCCACAACCTCCCAATCTCAGGGCGGACACTCTCCTCTTAGGCCACTGAGCTGGTAAACACTTGTATCGTAGTATAACACTTATAGTCGTTTTTAAATAACGTGTATACGCCTAAATATTGTTATCCAATATATCTACTGCAATTTCACATTAGATTGCTGGTTTGAAATTTGCTTTTAATATTATTATTTTTAATAAACATTTATGTTAAAACGTGTCTGGCGTCTTATTCCTTGTTTTTATATTCGCCAATTAAAACATAAAAATCAGACATTTGGTTAACTGCTTTATATGACAATATGTGTAGGTACACTACACGAGGTTAAAAAAAAAAGAGAATAAATAAATAAAGGTTTAATTGCACAACAAAAGCATTTCTTCGCACCTGGGATCGAACCTAGGTCTTGCCGAGCAAGTGCCCGAGTCACTAACCAGTGGGCTATTTCTACCGGCAGTCTACAATAGCTTGCACTCCTTTGTACGAGTGATGTGTATTCCAGTTCTCGTGAACTGAATCTTTAGAATCGGTTCACTCAAAATATTTGTTCAAAAGAATCGTTCACCAAATCGTTCGCTACACTTTCTTATTTATTTTATTATTTTTTTTACCTTGTGTAGTGTACCAAAATATCCCATAATTATCTGCCTAAATAATTGTGACTAATTTAAAACTATTCTACTTGTTAATACCTACAAAATAACATATTCTAACCGGAGATTGCATTGACCTAATTTTCACATGGTCCTTGTTTACATTTTGCATTTGACACTGACAGCTGTCAAGTGCCACGTTAGGGCTCTTCTTGTGTAAGTTTTATTTGTTATGGGTTTTCTTTTGTAAGTTTAACTTTGGGTACTTCGAAAGTGTCATTTTAAATTGTACTTTGCTAGGTGTTCGTGTACACAACGTGTTGTGATGACATCTGCTGTGGAGTCTTCACTGATCTAGTCGCTTGTGAGCTGATCCATAAAACCATACATGTTCCATACACTGAGAGCAAGGCTTCCATAGGGTAGTGGTTAGTTCTCTGGGCTTTCACCCCAGCGCCCCGGGTTCGAATCTCAGTGGGATCAAAAACCTTTTATCATAGAAAATATGCTCGTGTAACCATATAACCATACACTTAGAGCTAGGGATAGGTTTAAATTTAGGGTTAGCGCTAGAATTAGGTTTAGAGCTAGTGTTAGGGTTAGAGCTAGGGTTATAGTTAGGGTTAGTGTTAGGGTTAGAGCTAGGGTTAGGGTTAGAGCTAGGGTTAGGGTTAGAGCTTGGGTTAGTGTTAGGGTTAGCGCTAGGGTTAGAGCTAGGGTTAGAGTTAGGGTTAGGGTTAGTGTTAGGGTTAGAGCTAGGATTAGGGTTAGGGTTAGAGCTAGGATTAGGGTTTGAGGTAGGGTTAGAGCTAGGGTTAGGGTTAGAGCCTGGGTTAGGGTTAAGGTTGGAGCTAGGGTTAGGGTAGGGTTAGGGTTAGAGCTAGGGATAGAGCTAGGGTTAGGTTTAGAGCTAGTGTTAGGGTTAGAGCTAGGGTTAGAGTTAGGATTAGGATTAGGTTTAAGAGCTAGGGTTAGAGCTAAGGTTAGGGTTAGGGTTAGAGCTAGGGTTAGAGTTAGGGTTAGAGCTAGGGTTAGGGGTTAGGGGTTAGGGTTAGAGCTAGGGTTAGGGTTTGAGCTAGGGTTAGAGCTAGGGTTAGGGGTTAGGGTTAGAGCTAGGGTTAGGGGTTAGGGTTAGAGCTAGGATTAGGGTTAGAGCTAGGGTTAGAGTTAGGGTTAGAGCTAGGGTTAGAGCTAGGGTTAGGTTTAGAGCTAGTGTTAGGGTTAGAGCTAGGGTTAGAGTTAGGATTAGGGTTAGGCTTAGAGCTAGGGTTAGAGCTAGGGTTAGAGCTAAGGTTAGGGTTAGGGTTAGAGCTAGGGTTAGGGGTTAGGGTTAGAGCTAGGGTTAGAGTTAGGGTTAGAGCTAGGGTTAGGGGTTAGGGTTAGAGCTAGGATTAGGGTTAGAGCTAGGGTTAGAGTTAGGGTTAGAGCTAGGGTTAGAGTTAGGGTTAGAGCTAGGGTTAGGGGTTAGGGTTAGAGCTAGGGTTAGGGTTTGAGCTAGGGTTAGGATTAGAGCTAGGGTTAGGGTTAGTGTTAGGGTTAGAGCTAGGTTAGGGTTAGAGCTAGGGTTAGGGTTAGAGCCTGGGTTAGGGTTAGGGTTGGAGCTAGGGTTAGGGTAGGGTTAGGGTTAGAGCTAGGGTTAGAGCTAGGGTTAGGGGTTAGGGTTAGAGCTAGGGTTAGAGTTAGGGTTAGAGCTAGGGTTAGGGGTTAGGGTTAGAGCTAGGGTTAGGGGTTAGGGTTAGGGTTAGAGCTAGGATTAGGGTTAGAGCTAGGGTTAGAGTTAGGGTTAGAGCTAGGGTTAGAGTTAGGGTTAGAGCTAGGGTTAGGGGTTAGGGTTAGAGCTAGGGTTAGGGTTTGAGCTAGGGTTAGGATTAGAGCTAGGGTTAGGGTTAGAGCTAGGTTAGGTTTAGAGCTAGTGTTAGGGTTGGAGCTAGGGTTAGAGTTAGGATTAGGGTTAGGCTTAGAGCTAGGGTTAGAGCTAGGGTTAGAGCTAAGGTTAGGGTTAGAGCTAGAGCTAGGGTTAGGTTTAGAGCTAGTGTTAGGGTTAGAGCTAGGGTTAGAGTTAGGATTAGGGTTAGGCTTAGAGCTAGGGTTAGAGCTAGGGTTAGAGCTAAGGTTAGGGTTAGGGTTAGAGCTAGGGTTAGTGTTAGGGTAAGAGCTAGGGTTAGAGCTAAGGTTAGGGTTAGAGTTAGGGTTAGAGCTAGGGTTAGGGTTAGAGCTTGGGTTAGGGTTAGAGCTAGGGTTAGATCTAGGGTTAGTGTTAGGGTAAGAGCTAGGGTTAGAGCTAAGGTTAGGGTTAGAGCTAGGGTTAGAGCTAGGGTTAGAGCTAGGGTTAGGGGTTAGGGTTAGAGCTAGAGTTAGGGTTAGAGCTAGGGTTAGGGGTTAGGGTTAGAGCTAGGGTTAGGGGTTAGGGTTAGGGTTAGAGCTAGGATTAGGGTTAGAGCTAGGGTTAGAGTTAGGATTAGGGTTAGGTTTAGAGCTAGGGTTAGAGCTAAGGTTAGGGTTAGGGTTAGGGTTAGAGCTAGGGTTAGAGTTAGGGTTAGAGCTAGGGTTAGGGGTTAGGGTTAGAGCTAGGGTTAGGGTTTGAGCTAGGGTTAGGATTAGAGCTAGGGTTAGGGTTAGTGTTAGGGTTAGAGCTAGGTTAGGGTTAGAGCTAGGGTTAGGGTTAGAGCCTGGGTTAGGGTTGGAGCTAGGGTTAGGGTAGGGTTAGGGCTAGGGTTAGAGTTAGGGTTAGAGCTAGGGTTAGAGTTAGGGGTTAGGGTTAGAGTTAGGGTTAGGGTTAGAGTTAGGGTTAGAGTTAGGGTTAGAGCTAGGGTTAGGGTTAGGGGTTAGGGTTAGAGTTAGGGTTAGGGTTAGAGCTTGGGTTAGGGTTAGAGCTTGGGTTAGGGTTAGAGCTAGGGTTAGGTTTAGAGCTAGTGTTAGGGTTAGAGCTAGGGTTAGAGCTAGGATTAGGGTTAGGCTTAGAGCTAGGGTTAGAGCTAGGGTTAGGGTTAGAGCTAGGGTTAGAGTTAGGGTTAGAGCTAGGGTTAGGGGTTAGGGTTAGAGTTAGGGTTAGAGTTAGGGTTAGGGTTAGAGCTAGGGTTAGGGGTTAGGGTTAGAGTTAGGGTTAGAGCTTGGGTTAGGGTTAGAGCTTGGGTTAGGGTTAGAGCTAGGGTTAGAGCTAGGGTTAGGATTAGGGTTAGGTTTAGAGCTAGGGTTAGAGCTAGGATTAGGGTTAGGGTTAGAGCTAAGGTTAGGGTTAGGGTTAGTGCTACGGTTAGAGTTAGGGTTAGAGCTCGGGTTAGGGTTAGGGGTTTGGGGTTAGAGTTAGGGTTAGAGCTAGGGTTGGATCTAGGGTTAGGGTTAGGATTAGGGTTAGGGTTAGAGCTAGGGTTAGAGTTAGGGTTAGAGCTAAGGTTAGGGTTAGAGCTAGGGTTAGAGTTAGGGTTAGAGCTAGGGTTAGGGTTAGAGCTAGGGTTAGGGTTAGAGCTGGGGTTAGAGCTAGGGTTAGGGTTAGAGCTAAGGTTAGGGTTAGAGCTAGGGTTAGAGTTAACCCTAGCTCTAACCCTAGCTCTAACCCTAACCCTCTAACCCTAACCCTAATCCTAGCTCTAACCCTAGCCCTAACCCTAACCCCTAACCCTAGCTCTAACCCTAACCCCTAACCCTAGCTCTAACCCTAACTCTAACCCTAGCTCTAACCCTAACCCTAACCTTAGCTCTAACCCTAACCCTAGCTCTAACCCTAGCTCTAACCCTAACCTTAGCTCTAACCCTAGCTCTAACACTAACCCTAACCCTAGATCTAACCCTAGCTCTAACCCTAACCCAAGCTCTAACCCTAACCCTAGCTCTAACCCTAACTCTAACCCTAACCCTAGCTCTAACCCTAACTCTAACCCTAACTCTAACCCTAACCCTAACTCTAACCCTAACCCTAGCTCTAACCCTAACCCTAACCCTAACCTTAGTTCTAACCCTAACCCTAGCTCTAACCCTAGCTCTAAGCCTAACCCTAATCCTAACTCTAACCCTAGCTCTAACCCTAACCCTAGCTCTAACCCCAGCTCTAACCCTAGCTCTAACCCTAACCCTAACCTTAGCTCTAACCCTAGCTCTAACCCTAGCTCTAACACTAACCCTAACCCTAGATCTAACCCTAGCTCTAACCCTAACCCAAGCTCTAACCCTAACCCTAGCTCTAACCCTAACTCTAACCCTAACCCCTAACCCTAGCTCTAACCCTAACTCTAACCCTAACTCTAACCCTAACCCTAACTCTAACTCTAACCCTAGCTCTAACCCTAACCCTAACCCTAACCTTAGCTCTAACCCTAGCTCTAAGCCTAACCCTAATCCTAACTCTAACCCTAGCTCCAACCCTAACACTAGCTCTAAACCTAACCCTAGCTCTAACCCTAGCTCGAACCCTAACCCTACCCTAACCCTAGCTCCAACCCTAACCCTAACCCAGGCTCTAACCCTAACCCTAGCTCTAACCCTAACCTAGCTCTAACACTAACCCTAACCCTAGCTCTAACCCTAGCTCAAACCCTAACCCTAGCTCTAACCCTAACCCCTAACCCTAGCTCTAACCCTAACTCTAACCCTAGCTCTAACCCTAACCCTAACCTTAGCTCTAACCCTAGCTCTAACCCTAGCTCCAAGCCTAACCCTAATCCTAACTCTAACCCTAGCTCTAACCCTAACACTAGCTCTAAACCTAGCTCTAACCCTAACCCTAACCTTAGCTCTAACCCTAACCCTAGCTCTAACCCTAGCTCTAACCCTAACCCTAACCTTAGCTCTAACCCTAGCTCTAACCCTAACACTAACCCTAGATCTAACCCTAGCTCTAACCCTAACTCTAACCCTAACCCTAGCTCTAACCCTAACTCTAACCCTAACTCTAACCCTAACCCCTAACCCTAGCTCTAACCCTAACTCTAACCCTAGCTCTAACCCTAACCCTAACCTTAGCTCTAACCCTAACCCTAGCTCTAACCCTAGCTCTAAACCTAACCCTAATCCTAACTCTAACCCTAGCTCTAACCCTAACACTAGCTCTAAACCTAACCCTAGCTTTAACCCTAGCTCTAACCCTAACCCTACCCTAACCCTAGCTCCAACCCTAACCCTAACCCAGGCTCTAACCCTAACCCTAGCTCTAACCCTAACCTAGCTCTAACCCTAACACTAACCCTAACCCTAGCTCTAACCCTAACCCTAGCTCAAACCCTAACCCTAGCTCTAACCCTAACCCCTAACCCCTAACCCTAGCTCTAACCCTAACTCTAACCCTAGCTCTAACCCTAACCCTAACCTTAGCTCTAACCCTAGCTCTAACCCTAGCTCTTAAGCCTAACCCTAATCCTAACTCTAACCCTAGCTCTAACCCTAACACTAGCTCTAAACCTAACCCTCGCCCTATCCCTAGCTCTAACCCTAACCCTACCCTAACCCTAGCTCCAACCCTAACCCTAACCCAGGCTCTAACCCTAACCCTAGCTCTAACCCTACCTCAAACCCTAATCCTAGCTCTAACCCTAACCCTAATCCTAGCTCTAACCCTAACACTAACCCTAACTCTAACCCTAGCTCTAACCCTAGCGCTAACCCTAACACTAACCCTAGCTCTAACCCTAGCGCTAACCCTAGCTCTAACCCTAGCTCTAACCCTAACCTAACCCTAGCGCTAGCTCTAACCCTAACACTAACCCTAACCCTAGCTCTAACCCTAACCCTAACACTAGCTCTAAACCTAATTCTAGCTCTAACCCTAAATTTAAACCTATCCCTAGCTCTAAGTGTATGGTTATACGAGCATATTTTCTATGATAAAAGGTCTTTGATCCCACTGAGATTCGAACCCGGGGCGCTGGGGTGAAAGCCCAGAGAACTAACCACTACCCTATGGAAGCCTTGCTCTCAGTGTATGGAACATGTATGGTTTTATGGATCAGCTCACAAGCGACTAGATCAGTGAAGACTCCACAGCAGATGTCATCACAACACGTTGTGTACACGAACACCTAGCAAAGTACAATTTAAAATGACACTTTCGAAGTACCCAAAGTTAAACTTACAAAAGAAAACCCATAACAAATAAAACTTACACAAGAAGAGCCCTAACGTGGCACTTGACAGCTGTCAGTGTCAAATGCAAAATGTAAACAAGGACCATGTGAAAATTAGGTCAATGCAATCTCCGGTTAGAATATGTTATTTTGTAGGTATTAACAAGTAGAATAGTTTTAAATTAGTCACAATTATTTAGGCAGATAATTATGGGATATTTTGGTACACTACACAAGGTAAAAAAAATAATAAAATAAATAAGAAAGTGTAGCGAACGATTTGGTGAACGATTCTTTTGAACAAATATTTTGAGTGAACCGATTCTAAAGATTCAGTTCACTTAAAAGAACTGGAATATACATCACTCGTATAAAGCAGTGCAAGCTATTGTAAACTACCGGTCAAAATAGCCCACTGGTTAGTGACTCGGGCTCTTGCTCGGCAAGAACTTGGTTCGATCCTAGGTGTGAGGAAATGCTTTTGTTGTGCAATTAACCCTTTATTTATTTATTCTCTTTTTTTGTTAACCACGTGTAGTGTACCTACACATATTGTCATATAATATATATATTATATTTTAATTGGCGAATATAAAAACAAGGAATAAGACCCCAGACATGTTTTAACATAAATGTTTATTAAAAATAATAATATTAAAAGCAAATTTCAAACCAGCAATCTAATGTGAAATTGCAGTAGATATATTGGATAACAATATTTAGGCGTATACACGTTATTTAAAAACGACTATAAGTGTTATACTACGATACAAGTGTTTACCAGCTCAGTGGCCTAAGAGGAGAGTGTCCGCCCTGAGATTGGGAGGTTGTGGGTTCAAACCCCTGCCGAGTCATACCAGTGACTATAACAATGGTACCCATTTCTTCCCTGCTTGGCACTCAGTGTAAGGGGTTGAAATGGGGCCCCCCCTGCTGCTCATGATCATTGGGACGTTTGGCACAAATAAAACTCCTAAAAACATGCAAACTTTCTCTAAAAATTAATAAATACTAACTGAATTAAATACAAAAATCACAAAAATTGAGAACTACCAATCATGAAAACTCTTATAACCCTCCAGCACTTCCCACCATTTAAAATGCCATAGATTAACCCCGAAAATGAAGTTCTTGAGTTCTTGTAGGCTTTTCCTGACTTTCTTCTTCTTCCTAACTCTGACAGTGTTAAGCACATATATGCCTTTGCAAAGGCACATTTTAACACACAGCTCTTGTAATGGGCATCATCATCAGTGGAGTGAGCAAGTAGTTTACTGCAGTGTTTGAGTGATGCTGCTCAGATCCTGTAGTGACACCTCATGGTGAGATCACTTTACTGAACATTAATAAGTTCCTCCTCTAGGCAGCGCCCTCACTCCAGAAGCGCTCTCTGGGCTGGCTTCCTGAGAGGACACTTCACATTCATGTGTCTGAGACGCTTCCTCTAGTGCAGGGGTCACCAACCGTTTGGAAAGCGAACGCTACTTCTTGGATGTGAAGGGCTATAAATTTGATCCACACTTTTGAAATAACAGATGTGCGCAAATGACCTGATGATATTATTAATATTTAATGTTATCTGTTTATATGAAGACACTGATGATAACGATTTTACACAAACAGATGAGAATTAATATGTATCACGTAATTTCTGTAAATCATTGCAAGAAACTTCATTTTCAAATGATCACTTTTACAACATTCCTAGAAAATCACAATGTCCTGATGACCTATTTTTAGAATAGGCCAATGGGCTATGTAAGATTTAGGCCACAAGTAGCTTGATCATAAGTGAAGTCATTTCTTAGGATGACAAATTATAGCAACTAACCTGCACTTTGGAACTGAAAAAATTGTCAATGAAAATGATTGTTATCATCATCAGCGTATCGTCATCAGTTTTGAAACATGTTGACAGTGACCAGTCATTTGGGGGCTGAGTTACACTCATCTATCCCCAAATGTTCAGGCCCTAATTAGGCATCCGGAGGTCTATCGAGCACTTTTGGACCTGCGACTTGTCAAAGGGGTGAGCGGCTCCCGTAGCCTCTACGTCCTATGTCAGCCGGTTGTACCCTCTCTGTTTTCAGCCCAAAATGTTTTCCATTCCTGGGCCAATGAATACTACCTTTGTCCCTTCATCCTGCATCTTGTGTGAGAAAGCCCCCCTCGCTACACTCACCGAGACTGCACAAACTTAACCTCTTCCCCCTACACCTCACACAGGAAAAGGAGCATACCGGACCCGAGGCTTTGATTCAGGCTCAGGAAAGTGAAGACTGGTTGAGGAGTTGCTTTAGTGGCCTCAGCCCAACGTTGGGCATTAGCTAAGGATTAAAGTCTGTTAGCACAATACCGTGTACATTATATCATATTTACTCCTTAACAAACAGATAACATTTTGTATTATAGTTTACATACTGTATCTCTTTGTTGTTTGAAGTACAAACTATCTTCTTACCTACCTTATGAACTATCTTACCTGCTGGCCACTCAGTTACCTTAACGCAGCAGTCACATAATGCCGTGGTACTCAAGGCTGAAGTCCATGTGTGTGTTAATGTGAGTGTAACTGTCCGTCTGCCTGTGATTGACTGACATTTAGTTCAGACTGTAGTCTATGCATACATCAACCTGGCCTTTGAAAAACGTATGTTCCATCAGAATAAATATGTGCAATGAATACAGAATTTCCCCTCTAAAAAGCTTAGATTGACATGAGAGTCTATTGGTCACATTTATCATGATACACCCCCACGGCCATGTGTATAGTGCATGAGCCAATAGCTCCGATGCGCAGCACCTCATTGCTCTGTGGCCGTTATGCCGAAACCTAGACACCCTGTAGACCCCTGGAGCCTGTGTGCAGCAGTACAGTCGTGAAAGATCACCACCCACCCACCATCACATCCCCGTCACCCCACCCTCAGCCCGCCGCCATCTCTTCCCCTACCTCCTAAGGAGGCCCCCCTCCCTTCTTCTAAATCCATTCCGCTTGCACACCCTTCCTCACCCATCCACCCACCAACCCCCATCCTCACCATGCAGCTATCCCACCGCCTTGCCATCTCGCAGCATTCCGCGGGCCGCCGTGCACACAGAGGCCTATTGTGCATGCTGGGGGATGGCAGAAGGCAGTGTACAGTCAGAGCAGCACAGAGAAGGGATGTGGAGAAATGAAATTAAAAAAATTACTTTTAATAGTACATTATTATAATGCTCCCTCTTTAGGTTGCATATGATTCGCATTTAGCATTATGGCTGTTGTTGCATTAGGGTTGCTTTCATAAGTAGATTCTCTCCGTTCTTTGCAATATTACATTTGTGCTATGAGTTTACTGCTTGGTCGATACGGAGATTTAAACTGACGTTTTTTTTTTTACACAACACAGTTTATGATTGCCAATTCAGCTGAGAAACTACTGAAATGTTACCCAAGCGCACCTCATTATCATTTTTGAATTAATTAAACCACATAGCTAAAGCACATTAGTTGTGGATTTGTAAGCTGTGAACCAGGCTACGGTGTCCCATAAAACTGATTAACCGGAGCGAGGATATCCAGTCCAAATCTTTCTTTGCTTCATGTGGAATGACGGCGCATGCCAGAAGGTCACAACCCTGGAATTACGCGGCCTCTCTGCCTGACAAAGACCCGCTTTCAAGCTTGCTCACCTGGCCCGAGCTAACACGGCGCTTTGCGATAACGATCGCGCGGACGTTTCATCACCTTGCAGCTTCGCAAAATACAATAGTGACAGAAATGTAAGAGGCAAGCTGATTCAAATTCAAATCTGATTCAAATCTTCGAAAAAATGAAGCAAAATGTTTCCGCAAGATGTGGTCAAACCTCATCAATGAGTTCCTCACAGAATGTTTTACTGTTCATCACAACTTCCTGTTAATTGCCTCTGTCCAAACATAACGATGTTACAGAAAGTTGGACTGGACCGTGAACACAACACAATGACCAGTTGAACACATTGTCTAAAAGTTGAATCCGTAATCCACAGACGTAACAATCAACCCTGCCGACCCATGGCTTGGTTCAAGCCAGAAATTCAATTTTATTCGATGTACTCAATATTTCATAACAAATTTGAGAATACCCGTCCTTCAATTTTGTTGTACTGGAGTTGATATCGCAAAAGGTCTGCACTCTGCCGTCCACATCGGCTGCAAGTGAAGGTGCATCTCTTGGCCAGGCCAAACGGGTCAAGGGAAGAAGGAATTGCAGAAAAAAAAAAATCCCTGGGAGAGTAGACGGTGCTGAATTGAGGGAGGGATATGAGGTTCGGGTTTCAGCTCGACAGGGGGTCTGGGGGAAGGACTGGCATTTTGGAATATACGAAGATCCATGCAAGACAGCGTGGACATAAAACCGCGGTGCTTGCCCTGACGCGGTGGGTGCAGAGTGCCAGCTGGGGCCCCGCGTTGGATTCCACTTAGTCTTTGGAGGGTTTGACTGCATGGTGCCTTTCGTCTCTGGGAACACACATTCAACACACAAGTGACTCAACGTCTCCTCCATCCCTTCATTTCTCACCCGAGCTATTGCATGTCTAACATTTAGACATGTTCAGCTTTGTGGATTCAAGGACTCTTCTGCTACTTGTAGCATCCCAACTTATTTTACTGGCTGCCGTCAGATGTCAGCAAGAGGAGGGCCGTAAGTAGTCCACTTTTCTTTCTTCTTTTAGTAACTTTTGTTTTTACAGAGAAAAAACGTGATGACGAGCATCTCTTTTGGACAAGGAGTTACGAGACGATTGAAGTCTGCAGTACGATATGAAATACTGTGATTTTGTAGGGGAGGGGGGTATTCCGTTTTTTCTTCTGTAGCTTCGGTGAGGATGTCAAGGTCTGTCTGTGCGGGATGGCCGAGCAGGTGAACAAGTGCTCATTTGTACTCGCCCAGTGCCGACTGTACAGATAAAAGTTTTTCCAAAATTCTTCAGGGTTGTACTCTGCTGCCTCAGAAGGGGACACCTGTCTATTGGGTTTAAAAGTTACAGCAGGGATGCTTGGCTATGAATGTAATTGGAGAGTCAGAAAGGTTCAGCTTGGGAGCAAAAATGATTGTTGTCGTGATGGGAAATGTCAGGGTTCAACAGTTTGTGTGTGACCTCAGCCTAGCAGGCTCAAAGGGGAGCAGCAAGTCAGTGGCGGTTATGAATTGAGTGGGAAGCCGACGGATAAAAGACACAATTTATAGCTCAGTGCATTTTTCTCCATTCTGAATTTTGGCTGGGGAGTAGATGGCAACTTTCATGCTGTGCTTCAACACCTCAAATACTCCTAAAAAGCAAATAGCAGCAGTTAGCAGTTGGCCAGACAAACAAATCAGGCTTTCTTAAGTTGCCGGCGTGTTTGTCCGGGTGCTATGTGGTCCAGATGGAGAATTTTTGGAGACCCTGCTGTTTACCTAAGGCAGCAGCTTGTCAATTGGGCACAGTGTTCCTGAAAGAGCGTTTCATTCATAGCTGCAGTAGAGGCCCAACACGTTGGGTACTGTACACATTAAAAAAAATAAAATATTCACTCCAGCTTTGGACACAGCAACTTAAATGCCAAGTTTTAGCTTTTGTGAAATAAAATTCAAACTTGTGTTTGGGGGTCACCGCAGCACTAGTTGAAGCAAATGTCATTCAAATCATTCAATCACACAACTGAATCTCTTTTACTGTTTTAACTTTGTACACCTTGCAATGCTTTGAATTGTTACAGACTCAGGGACACCATTGTCTACCTGTGTGACTTACAAACCACGCACCTTCCATCTCACCCTGATGATGCCCCCGCCACCTCACATCTTCCTTTTCCCAAACAATTTCTAAACAACAAATGCGCATCTAAAAAGCTAAAACTTCTCCTAACTTTCTCTGGAACTGTTTCGTTGCCTCCCCCCTCCCTCCCCCCTCACCCCTTCCACACGCGCCCTGCTGGTCACAACAGAGGCGGCAGACGGCTGCATCCAGGACGCCCATCTGTATCACGATAAGGATGTGTGGAAGCCAGAGCCGTGCCGAATCTGTGTGTGTGACAGCGGCGCGGTTCTGTGTGATGAGATAATCTGCGAGGAGATGAAGGAGTGTGCCTACCCTGTCATCCCACCTGGAGAGTGCTGCCCCGTGTGCCCTGCTGATGCCAGTGCCCCCTTTGGTTGTAATTTATTTATTCACCTAGCCATAAATAAATAAATTACTCTTTCGGCTTGTTTCACCCTTGCTAACGCTACCGAATGGGGAATGCTGCATGATCCAAACTGGCTGCGTGATTAGCAATTGTGTCATTTTTGAATCATTCGTTTTGAACAGTTCACTTAAATTGGATCCACATGCATTCACTGCCACTGATGGACATAGACGTCGATTCTAACTGGTGAATGAGTTAAAGTCCAAATTAATCACTACAGTTGTGTTCCACACTGTATTAATTCTGCAGTGTGATGTCAAAGTGGTCTATATTTATATCAAACCCAAACAAAGCAAGGAGGTATTCTGCCAAGGTTCTAATAGAACTGGACCATGATTGAAAGGTTGGAGTGAAGTGATGCCATCTATTGGCATCTTTTATCTTAAAGAAGCTAAATCCACCATCATAATTCATCTTCATCATCATCATCACATCACATTGCATGCTTGCTTTTGCTTCAGCTCCACTAACCAAGATGGGTTTTTGGCCTGTGGGTTTGGTCACTATAGCATCATGATATATTTGATCATTTCTCCTCCCTTCAAATTCAACAGTAGAATTTAATTTTAAGATAACCCACAAAATGTCTTGAAATGCTTTTAAATATGTTGTGTTTTCTTTCCCATCACCCACCCATCGCCAACAGAGACGATCAGCGCTAGGGTGAGCCACTGGGAACATTCAATATGAAGTTTTCTTATTTCTCTAAACTTGAGTTTTAGCTTACTAACATTGTTTTTTCTATCAACCAGGGTCAAAAAGGTGAACCAGGTGATATTGCAGATGTAAGTAAATCCTTTTGGAGGCTGAAATGCAATTTATAAAACAGGATAATAGCACACGAAAGAACAATTGTTTGGACTAACAATGGATCCTGCACCTCTTAAAGATTTCAAAGTGACTCACCTTAATGTCCCATTATGCCCTTTCATTTCATCATCCACATAAAGTCCCTTTCTTTATCCCTGTAGTGCCCAATAAGCCCTCCTAAAGGGGCTTATGATCATTACGGGTTATCTACATGGGGGCCTTGTTACTCTCTATAAATGAGCAAAATCCAACATTCTTTGAACGCAGTGAACCCCATCAAATCCTCTTAGATCCTCTCAGCAGCTTCATAGCACACACGCACACACGTCAGGTGAAGTCAGTTCAAGCAGAGGTCATGCAAAGGTGATGTTTTTAGCCAAACTTGGCATGTCCAATCAAATCTCCATCATGTTGTTGCTGTTAAACAAAGGACTGCTTACTGTCCATTTGTAACAATTTTTTTTTCTGTCTGCAGGTTGTAGGACCAAGAGGACCAGCAGGCCCTATGGTAAATATCATGCTCTTTTGGCCTTCTTGTAGGCTGCTAAAAGCTGTTTCTTGCTGGCCTGAGCAAGTGTTGGCCAAACTTGGAAAGCTGCTGAGTTGAACTATTTTGTTCTCGCAGGGCCCCCCAGGTGACCAGGGAGTACGTGGACCGGCTGGGGCAAAGGGTGACAAGGTAGGAGATAAAAAAATATATATATCAAGTGTACTATTATTATCTTGTTCACGCAAATACTGACACACTACAGATAAGTATATTGATTTTTTTTTGGGGGGGGGAGGTCCTTTGCTAAAATCGACTACATACTTAGTTGAACAGATCGTTCAATTCTACCCCTGAAATACAATGATTAAAATAATATAATTTATTCAAATTTTGGTTCATTTTTTTGTGACTTCAGAAAACAACAGAAATACTAACTTGTCCCGTTATTTTAGGAAGGTGACCATAGCACTAGCTTTGTCTTTTCTTCAATACATGACCTGTGACTGAAGGCTAATGTAATACCTTTTCCTCCCAAGGGAAACGCTGGACCTCGTGGAAGGGATGGAGAGCCTGGGATTCCCGGAAACCCCGGACCCCCTGGCCCAGCTGGCCCAGCTGGACCCCCTGGACTTGGAGGGGTGAGTCTTAATCCATGTTGCCAATATTTCAATCCCATGACTGTTTTCTGTGCAAATGGGAAGAAAATGTCTTTTCAAAGGGTGCTTTTGTTTAGCTTGGAGCTGGCATGTATTACTTGGAATAAAGCCACAGTGAGTGTACCTTTGGTGTAAAACTTTTTTTTTTTCAGAACTTTGCTGCACAGATGTCTACAGGCTTTGATGAGAAGGCCGGAGGTGCTCAGATGGGAGTGATGCAGGGACCAATGGTACATGTGCATCCTGTTTTGCGCTCAGTTCCAACGTCAAGTCGAAATCCTGAATGAAATGTTTGAAATGCTGCCCTCTTGCGGCCAACGTCATAATCATACACAGATTCTTGTCTATTTTTTTGTATTAATGTACAATTGTGAATTTTACGCATAATTCATTTCACACAATTACATACAATATTTTTTGCGACTTAATTTAAGTGTAAAATGACATCCTTCTCAAGCTGCTAGAGAAATAAATTAATACTGTTATAGCCATGTTTTTGCAAAATTAATTTATCATTGTATGTTTCCCCTGCAGGGTCCAATGGGTCCCCGTGGTCCTCCTGGACCAAGCGGAGCCCCTGTAAGTGCATTTATCATCGCACAAAAATCAAATAATGGAAAAAATAATCTTCTATATGTGCTTTTACTTAAGTACATTTCCTGATATATATGTTATATTTCACATAGGGGCCACAAGGTTTTCAGGGTGCCCCTGGCGAGGCTGGAGAGCCCGGTCCAGCTGTAAGTACTCACAATTGCTCTAATAATTGAGATAACCAACGTTTATGTTTAGCGGTTGATGAATATTACATCAGCAATGCTTGTATTTTTTTAAAGTTTGTTTCGTAGATGACGCTCACTGCCCATTTATTTCAAAACAGGGAGCAATGGGACCCCGTGGACCACCTGGACCTTCAGGAAAACCAGGAAGTGATGTAAGGATATGTTGTTTTCAAAATTTGAGACAGCAGTCATAATATGACAGGACAGAAAATTGCACTCCATATTATTCCATTGTTGATTCTCATCCTTCAACCACAGTCGTTACGTTGCTGCCATTCAATTGTAACCCTTCAATTTGTTTCACTGTAGGGTGAGAGTGGCAAACCTGGCAAAGCTGGTGAGCGTGGACCTGCCGGACCTCAGGTTGGAGATGAGCTTCAATCACTTGGTGACGTCATGCGAGGAAACTGGAGCGAGATCTAATTTCAATTCTTTCACTTCAGGGAGCTCGTGGATTCCCCGGAACTCCTGGCCTTCCTGGAATCAAAGGACACAGAGTAAGTGGGCATCACTCTTTGACATCAAAAACATCCTCGTGAAAAGGGCATTATGACGCAATGTGACGCTCCTCATTGAGGTCTGAGCAATCTTGTCACTGTTCACTGTAGGGACACCCTGGTCTAGATGGAGCGAAAGGAGAGAACGGTGCTGCAGGAGCAAAGGTGAGAACAACGCTTCAAAATTGTATTCATCATTCAGTCCCTGCATTTGATTGATTTTTAATCTTGTGGCTGTTTTAAATAGGGAGAGTCTGGTGCTTCTGGAGAGAATGGTGCCCCTGGACCCATGGTGAGTGCTTCTCACTAGTGATAATTCTCATTCAATGCTTTTTGGTTGATTCTCAATTCAACTTGATTCTCCAACATTTCAGGGCCCACGTGGTCTGCCAGGCGAGAGGGGACGCACCGGTGCTGCTGGAGCCGCAGTGAGTTTTCGTCTCTATTTTATTTTGTCCAAGCATCCTTTCCTTTCTATTCCCTGACTTTCCTGTTCCAACTCCACAGGGCGCTCGTGGAAATGATGGCTTGCCCGGTCCTGCTGGTCCACCTGTATGTCTTATTTTTAACTCATTCAAATTATTTCAATTCTAAATGACACAGCACTAACCTGAAGGTTGGCCTTCTGTCTCTAGGGGCCTGTTGGTCCTGCTGGAGCTCCAGGTTTCCCAGGATCTCCAGGAGCCAAGGTGTGTACAGACCTCCAGTGGACTTTATGTTTTAAAAAACAGCTTGTTGTAGAGGTACAAATGTCATCGTATCCTGGCAGGGTGAAGCTGGTCCTACTGGAGCCCGCGGAGCTGAAGGCCAACAGGGTCCCCGTGGAGAGGCCGGTACTCCAGGATCTCCTGGACCTGCCGGAGCATCGGTTTGTCATTATTATCGTCCACACCAGTAATGACCTCAAACTGTCCTCAAGATCTGATTGACATGTTGTCCTTTATCACTGCCTAACAGGGTAACCCTGGAACTGATGGTATTCCTGGAGCCAAAGGATCTGCTGTAAATCCACGCTCCTCAATTTGATAACATTGTGAAGCATGTGTGTTTGCTCAGTTTTGACTTTTGTTGTGTCCTGTTTTTTTTTTTTATTATTATCAAGGGTGGTCCTGGTATTGCTGGTGCCCCAGGTTTCCCTGGCCCCCGAGGCCCCCCTGGACCACAGGGAGCAACAGGCCCCCTGGGACCCAAAGGACAGTCTGTGAGTCACTTGAGTGATTTGTAAAGCTCTGAAAGTTGTTGACCATTACTCATCTTCTTCCTTTTCATGTTTGGCTTAGGGTGACCCTGGTCTTCCCGGATTCAAAGGTGAAGCAGGACCTAAGGGCGAACTTGTAAGTGGTTTTGGACTTATATTTGACTAAATATTGCAACATGATTGAATTGCTATAGTAATATAACCTGATGCTTCCAGGGCCCCGCTGGTCCCCTAGGTGCACCTGGCCCAGCTGGTGAGGAAGGAAAGAGAGGTGCAAGAGGAGAGCCCGGAGCTGCCGGACCACTCGGACCTCCCGGAGAGAGAGTAGGCTTTGCCTCCATTTAGCAAGAAAATGTGATATAGTTATGTTGTTCTAATTCTGATGATGCTTTTTGCCACTAATTCTTCCAGGGAGCTCCTGGGAACCGTGGTTTCCCTGGTCAAGATGGTCTTGCTGGCGCTAAGGTGGGTCCGTTGTTGAGCTGCATTGGCTGCTGGAATGGTGACACTTGTAATTAACTGTGACTTTTGATGTTCTTCAGGGTGCCCCAGGTGACCGTGGTGTTGCTGGTGCCGCTGGGCCTAAAGGTGCTACCGGGGACCCCGGACGCACAGGAGAGTCTGGTCTTCCTGGAGCAAGAGTGAGTGCTGCCTCACATCAACAGTGCAAATTAGTGAAACATTTGAAATGCTCTGACTAACTGCTTTGCATTTTGCAGGGTCTTACTGGCCGACCTGGAGATACTGGTCCTCAGGGCAAAGTTGGACCTTCTGTGAGTACTAAGTGGAATTCCTCCTTGAGGCATGATAATCAATATAATGAATAAATAATTAAAATGGTTGACCAGCCAGAACACTTTAATGTTTTTCTTTACATCTGCGGCAAAGTCTGTTTCTCAGTTTTCATCTGTGTATTTGGTCATGACAGGGTGCCGCTGGTGAGGATGGTCGCCCCGGCCCCCCTGGTCCTCAGGGAGCCCGTGGACAGCCGGGAGTGATGGGATTCCCTGGACCAAAAGGAGCCAATGTAAGTTTGTCAGGATAGAATTAGAAAAATCTCAGTTATTTTTGTGTTTCCCCATTGAGAATGTTTCTAAGGCTGTCTGATTTGTGTTCAACAGGGCGAGCCTGGGAAATCTGGAGAGAAAGGTCTTATTGGCCGTACTGGTCTGAGAGTAAGTGTTCCTTCTCTACTGCTAATGTTTTCTACCTGCCCTTCACGCCCATTGATGGATTTATCAAATTCTATTAGCAAAATGCTAACTGAAGTGTTCCTCTCTGAACAGGGCCTGCCCGGAAAAGATGGTGAGACTGGATCAGCCGGACCGCCAGGCCCCGCTGTAAGTGTCATTCTCTCTCACTTTACTAGATTGCTTATCTCTTCAAGACCATTCCAGCTAACATGTTTAACTTGTCATCTCACGATATACACCAATAATCTTGCCCAAAGATGTACATTTCTGTAGATGAAAAAAGCAGGATTACAGAGGATTTTAAATGATTAATTTAATTTTTAATTTTCTAATTTTCATTTTCAGCATAAACTAGGCTGATGTTGAAGTACTGGTGACCTAGTTTCTGTTGGTCCATCTTCTTCTTTCAAACTTACAAAGTGTAAAACAGTGCTGTCATCTGGTGGCCAGCAGTGGCATTATCAAAAATTTTACACGTCTCAGAACAGCAATAGAATCGATGAAATAGCGGAACTTATTGGAACAAGATTGGATTTCAAAGTCTTTCATATTTACTTTTTATATTTACCTATTTTTCTAACACCAATTTCTTTCTCAGGGACCCGCTGGGGAGAGAGGAGAGCAAGGTTCACCCGGACCTTCTGGCTTCCAGGTTAGTTCCTTCATCAAACCCTACAATCATATTGAGGACCAACACAATGAATGTCCCTCCCAGCTAAGAATTTATCTCTGATTATTATTCTACACATGTATGGTTGACTCATTAGGGAAATACACATGGAGATCTAGATGCAAAACCTCATAGTGTTTTCATAGTAACCAAGTACAGATGTACCAGTCAATCCCAAATTGCTGCAAAACCTTAGTTTTCAAAAGGTTACCACTATATTTATTCTCACAAAGATGGATAAACACAATATATTAAAAAAATGTCCCTTTTTTGTCAAACAGGGTCTGCCTGGACCAACTGGTTCCCCTGGGGAGGCTGGAAAACCCGGAGACCAGGTGAATACTTTTTCACTTCAACATCTCCATACTACAAAGTGTGATATTGTTGTAAGAGTGTTCATTGCAACTTTTTTGGTTTCTCTCTACAGGGTGTTCCTGGAGAAGGTGGAGCTCCTGGTGCTGTTGGACCAAGAGTACGTTTTAATCTTCCTTTTCTGTTATTTAAAGGAGAAATACAATTTCGACACCTTTACCTCTTCATCGTACAATTTCGTCACCTTTACCTCTTCATCGTACATAAATGCCATGATAACGATTGTGTCGCTCCTGCTAATTCAGTGTACCTTTTTCCAAACAGGGTGAACGTGGTTTCCCTGGAGAGAGGGGTGGTGCTGGTCCTCAGGGTCTGCAAGGACCACGCGGACTTCCCGGAACACCTGGAAGTGATGGACCCAAGGTCAGTAAGGATCCAAAACATTTTTATTGAATACAACCTAAAATAGTGTCCTCAGTCTGCACCACCAACATTTTTGTTCATCATCAAAATCCTTACCTTGATCGTCATTTAGGGAGCCATTGGACCTGCTGGAGCTGCAGGACCCCAGGGACCCCCTGGCCTGCAGGGTATGCCCGGAGAGAGAGGAGCCGGCGGAATCCCAGGAGCCAAAGGAGACAGAGTGCGTCCTTACTTCTTGTTCAAAAATCCTTTCACATTTACCTTATGGCAATATGTATGATGAACATTTTTTTTCTTTGTCCAACAGGGTGATAATGGAGCAAAGGGACCTGAAGGAGCTCCTGGAAAGGATGGTTCTAGAGTGAGTCCACAACAATGCTGTGCTTTTCAATTATTATTTTTTTAATCCTAAACATTAATGAACATCAATAACTCGGGCCCTTTCCCTTCCTCCTCAGGGTTTGACCGGTCCTATTGGTCCTCCTGGACCTGCTGGACCAAATGGTGCCAAGGTGCTACTTCTGCTATGCTAATAGGACACAATTTGAAATCAACCCTTTTGTATAGTATACTATCCAAGTTATTATGATTGGCTTGACTGTTTTTCTTCTACCCAGGGTGAGAATGGACCTGCAGGACCTTCTGGTGCTCCTGGCGTTCGTGGTGCACCTGTAAGCTTGTACTTGTTGTCATTAGATGGTTTTTTTTGATCAGTGAGCTTTGTATTATCCTGTTACAATTCAGCCGGATCTGATTGAGTCTCTTCTAACCTTTTACAGGGTGACCGTGGTGAGGGAGGTCCTCCTGGGCCTGCTGGTTTTGCTGGACCTCCTGTATGTATATTTATATTTACTTTACATTTGATCTCACGAAACGTTCATCTTAAAGTCCTCTTTATCAAACATAGCAATGTTGCTGCCATGTGTGATACATACAGGGTGCAGATGGTCAGCCTGGAGTCAAGGGAGAGCTTGGTGAGAGCGGACAGAAGGGAGAGGCTGGTGTTTCTGGGCCTCAGGGACCATCAGGTGCCCCCGGACCTGTGGTGGGTACTCAGAATTAGCCCCAAATTGAATCTGAATCCACAGAAGGTGATTCTATATGAGATATAAGTACAGTACTTATGTGTGGTGTTTCTCTTTGTCAGGGCCCAACTGGTGTTTCTGGTCCTAAAGGAGCACGTGGTGCTCAGGGAGCTCCTGTAAGTCATCTCAAGAAAATTTTACAAGGACAGGATCAACAGAATAATCAGTTGTGAAAGTGCAATGTAAAAATGTATTATATTTGCAA
Source organism: Syngnathus scovelli (assembly GCF_024217435.2). NCBI lineage: Eukaryota > Metazoa > Chordata > Actinopteri > Syngnathiformes > Syngnathidae > Syngnathus > Syngnathus scovelli. Next base: position 11,831,611 of record NC_090848.1, on the reverse strand, counting down.
GCGGTTCTGTCTTTGACAGGGTGCCACTGGTTTCCCTGGTGCTGCTGGTAGAGTAGGCGCTCCTGGGCCTAATGTAAGTATCTCCAAATGATCTCAAAAGTTCTGTTTATGACTCTTCTTGACCAACGGTGTTTTCTCTGTCACAGGGTAACCCTGGTTCCGTTGGACCTGCTGGACCCTCTGGTAAAGACGGACCAAAGGGTGCCCGTGGTGATGCAGGGGCCCCCGGAAGACAGGGAGATGCTGGTCTTCGAGGACCTGCTGGTGCGCAAGGAGAAAAGGGAGAGCCCGGAGAAGATGGACCCCCTGTGGGTTGCCCTTTCCGACTGACTCTTACTGCCAGGAGAGGATCTGCACTAGATTCATATCCTGTCTGTCTGTATAGGGTGCTGATGGACCTTCAGGGCCTCAGGGTTTGGCTGGATCTCGTGGTATTGTTGGTTTGCCTGGCCAGCGTGGAGAGAGAGGCTTCCCTGGTCTTCCTGGACCTTCTGTAAGTTATTGATTCCTTCTGGATTTTTCTGTTACATACTGTAGTTGCATTTAAAACTATTCAACATCCACTGCCCCAATTTATTTTCTTCTTTTGATTTGCATCTTATAAATCATATCGTTCTTATAATTATGAATATTCTCAAGTCATGAGAGAGACCATGATTCTGGGACCTTGATGGGGCACCAAAGAAGAACAATAAGTATAAAATGAATACCCACTTTGTGTCAAGGGTGAGCCTGGTAAACAAGGATCTCCTGGCTCCGGTGGTGACCGTGGACCTCCTGGACCTGTCGGACCCCCTGGACTTACTGGACCTGCTGGAGAGACTGGAAGAGAGGTGAACTTAAATACAGAGACAGATGGACATATCAATCACATAATTTACGTGAATCTATATGTATACACAAAAGGTAATACTGTATTCAGTTTATCCGTCTGTGTTTCAGGGTACTCCTGGATCAGATGGTCCACCTGGCAGAGATGGATCTGTTGGAATCAAGGTGAGAGAAAATAGTACAAGCTCTTCAAATCTGAGAGAAAAAAGGGATTGGAAAAACTTTATGGCAAGAACGACTAAGTCAATGAGCTCTTCTTCCTATAGGGAGAGCGAGGTAACACTGGTCCTGCTGGTGCCCCTGGAGCTCCTGGTGCTCCTGGTGCCCCTGGCCCTGTTGGACCTCTTGGCAAGCAAGGAGATAGAGGAGAAGCTGTGAGTAACACAGGAAAAACTGACACTTCTAAAAAGCTAGCATAGGAGCAGAGGAGAAATGCACTACATTGAATGTGAACAAGAAAGAACATCTTTCTTTAGGGTTCACAAGGACCTGCTGGACCTCCTGGACTCGCAGGCGCACGAGGAATGGCTGTAAGCATCTAAAATGAAAATCTACTTTAGAGTGAAGATGATGCTTTTATATGAGTTATGAATTTTGAGACATCACTCCTACAATCCAGGGACCCCAAGGACCACGTGGAGATAAGGGAGAGAGTGGTGAATCTGGCGAGAGAGGACAGAAAGGTCACCGTGGCTTCACTGGTTTGCAGGGTCTTCCTGGACCTCCCGTAAGGAACTCATAACCATTAAGCATCTTTCATTTGCATTCACTTTGTTGCTTAATCTGTTTCATTTGTTCCAACAGGGTCCCGCTGGAGATGCTGGCGCTTCTGGACCCGCAGGACCAAACGGAGCTAAGGTGTGAAAAATGAGTCACGTACATTTTTCCATCGTGTGCTATTTGATGGTAATGAGGGTCACAGGGTGCACTCTGAGCAATTCTCCAATCACTTGGCAAAGATGGGGACAGCAAAGTGCGAGGACTTAATTCCCCGTCCATGTGATAAGATGAGCACTGGAGGCATTTTGTAATTAGGAAAAGAGGTTGACAGACAGGGGGTAACCACTCTTGGTGGGGGGGAGGGGGGTCAGAATAGGCTGTAATATCTCTTGTAGATGAGATAAGCAGAAGGGTTATGATAAGAGGAATGAAGGGAAATGTCACCACATCAATTATCTTCATGCATAATAAGGGAAGTGGTCTGGAAGTGATTGAAGTAATACAGGGAAGCTGAAAGTACATTTTGAATACTTTGGACTTTTTGGGTGTCGTCACTGAACCAAGGTTTTATACTCAATATGCAAAGTTTAGAAATCACATTTACATCATCCACTTTTCCATTTGGCTTAACGCTGTTTCTTTAGGGACCACCTGGACCATCTGGACCCGCTGGCAAAGATGGATCTAACGGACAGCCTGGCCCCATTGGACCACCTGGACCTCGTGGACGCTCTGGAGAGGGTGGCCCACCCGTATGTGAATCAGATCTCAATTTCATTTCATGTTATTTCTTTTGCATAGTATTTCCCCTTCATTTGCTGTTTTGGGTATTCTTTAGGGTCCTCCTGGAAACGCTGGACCCCCTGGTCCTCCTGGGCCCCCAGGCCCTGGCATTGACATGTCTGCCTTCGCTGGTTTGGGTCAGACTGAGAAGTCTCCCGATCCACTGAGATACATGAGGGCTGATGAGGCCTCCAGTTCCCTGAGACAGCACGATGTTGAGGTTGATTCCACACTCAAGTCGCTCAACAACCAGATTGAGAACCTGCGCAGCCCCGATGGCTCCCAGAAGAACCCTGCTCGCTCTTGCAGAGACCTCAAACTATGCCACCCTGAATGGAAGAGCGGTAAGAATATTTGCTGTCGTAGAAGAATAAATATATGACAGAAATAAAAACTAATTGGATATAAAGGTAAAGTCTAACTTGTGAAGACTCAAGCATTAGTCAGTGCTTCAACTCTGCGGCTTTCTTCCATCTCTCAAGGTGACTACTGGGTTGACCCCAACATTGGAAGCATAGCTGATGCCATCAAGGTCTTTTGCAACATGGAGACCGGTGAGACCTGCGTCTACCCAACTATTGCCAATATACCAAAGAAGTCCTGGTGGACTAGCAAGAGCAATGATCGCAAGCACATCTGGTTTGGAGAGACCATGAATGGAGGATTCCACGTGAGTGCACCTGAACAACCTTGCGATCATTTTGACATTTCATGACAGTAGCTAATGATCTGCCCTGCTTGTTTGTGTACAGTTCAGCTACGCCCAGGATGGCCCTGCCGCCAACGCCGCCAGTGTTCAACTGACCTTCTTGAGGCTTCTTTCCAATGAGGCTTCCCAGAACCTCACGTACCACTGCAAGAACAGCATCGCCTACATGGATCAGGCCACAGGCAACCTGAAGAAGGCTTTGCTGCTGCAGGGCTCCAACGATGTGGAGGTCCGCGCAGAAGGCAACAGCCGCTTCACATACAGCGTGTTGGAAGATGGCTGCAAGGTGAGTGCAGATGCCAGACAGACAACAACCTTCCGTGAAGTGTAAGCGAGAGTGAAAGTGACATGTTGTTTTTTTTCCCCCGTTTGCAGAAACACACAGGCCGGTGGGGCAAAACTGTCTTTGAGTACAAAACACAGAAAACCTCCCGTCTGCCTATCGTGGACATTGCTCCTATGGATATCGGAGGAGCGGATCAGGAGTTTGGCGTGGATGTAGGCCCAGTCTGCTTCTTGTAAAGTGGAATATCACAGTGACCCCAACCCCCCAGAATAACAGGAACGAAGTAAACTCAACCATGAAACACTACACACAATTCCACAATAAAGAAGACTGGAATTCGAAAAGAAAATTGATCTCACAACAAAGTGCTCTCCAAGTTGGATGCTAGCACTGAAGGGCATCGGCAATAAGTGTACATCTCTGTCAACACGCTTCCTGAGATCCAGTCATGTTTCCAGTCATGGCCCAATGTTGACGGGTATGAGTCCGGAGGAAGAGGGACTGAGCAAAAGTTGTGGAGAACTGAAACATGACTTGATGTCACTTATTTATTGTCTCACTTGAACGGGCAGAGATGAGGTAGGACTGGAGGGGTTTCACTTTGTAAGTACGACAAGCCCCTTTCCACTACAGAACAGCCGCACAACCTCTGTCCCAGTCCTACTCCAACTCCCTCCCTGTTCCCTCCTGTCACACTAATATGGCATTTTGAATCCGTGTAGACCAATAAAATATTCTGAAAATATTCCAGGTACTCCACGCCTGTCCATCGTGAGCAGGAGCAAAACCTTTACTGTGTATTATAAAGCCTTGGTTCTATTGTTGTAAAGGTCTGTGTTTATAAGCAACCAGATGGTTTGATGTGTATTTCCACATTATGTGTGTACATGTGTTTATATGCACACTAACACTTTTTGGAGAGTGAGGTCACATTTGGGGTGTATGTTCCAAAGTCTTGTACCCCTTCACTGCCCATTACTCTCATGCAAAATTTGCTCTGCAAAAATCCTAAGCAATTTCGCCATTTCTTGTAGTCACCCAGATGGTTTGAAGCTACCTCACGCTGAAAAACAAAAATGTAGAGATGACTACAAACACATCTCAAATCCAAACGGCCGCCTTTGCTTCAGGTGGCTCTCTCTTCAGAAGGTGCTATGAGTTCTGTAATAGTCGGTAGCAAATGCTCCTCTACCCCAGCCCGATTTCCCACTAGCCTCACACCACGCTCACACTCCCCCCCCCTCCCCCCCTGCAAAAAGTGGGGGCCGTCGGGTAAGACAGGTGGCGACCGGGGACACTTCGAGACCTCTGCTGAAGTCCACACACCAATGCTGAACCAAGTGGCTCAATAACAACCAGGGTGGGACACCTCTGTGTGCGTGAGGGTGTGTACATTTTTTAAATTAATTTTATTATGATCCGTTTTGTTTTTATTTTGTTACACTTCTCATTGATGTAAATTGGAAATAAAAGGAAAACAGAATGAAGAAGTTGATTTTTGCTTTGAGTTTTCAATAAAAATATCACAGGCGTGGGAAAGTTTTCTCTTTCTTTTGATCATATTAGCTAACATTAGCTATAAAGTGAAACATTTATAATGCGACAAATTTGAATTTAAGCGCTTTCAGTGCGTGGCTAAGGATTGTTGTCTCTAAAGAATCATATGTAATATAGAGATATAATTGTGAGAGGCAGGAACTAGGTAAATGAAAAGCGTTACAAATAGTCTTTTGTCATTTTATCCCAAGTTATGATAGCAGAATGGAATTTTCCATAGTTTTGTCTAATTTAAAAAAACCTGACATCAGGAATCAGTTTAAAAATTAATTCAATACATTTTATTGACACGAATTTGATGGAAAATATTCCTGACATGATGTGATTGATGGTCATGACAAGAGCTCAGTAAAGAGCGACTGATTGACGAGGTCGGCAGAATGTTCCTGAGGACGTGGTAGCGACGGACTGCCATTGATCCTAAATTGACGGATGCCACTTTGGAAGTAGAAAGGCACGTGGGTAATTCTTCCAGTGGACCAACACTACAGAGCCAAACATTTGATATCGTACATGAGCCAGTTGGGGTGAGAAAACACCACATTGTTTTCTAAAAAGGAGTCAAATCGAGGGGACTACTGACCACAGTGAGCAGAGCTCCGTGTTGAAAATTCGGGTGGAACTGCAGCAGTCTCGGTTGGGCACCAAGCTCCCCTTGAACAAAACCGCTACGGATAGACAACAGAAACCCATTTTAGCATTTGGATACATTTCCTTTGAAAATGCAAACAAGAAACTCCAGCGCACAAGTATGAAAGGCAACCACGGATGTTAACACCTACCATGGCAAAAGTTCGAAAATGGGCTTTGTTCTGGTTTTAAAGACGGGAATGACTGCAGGTTGGTCTAGTTGTGGATCACCTGGAAGGCCAATAAAAATGAGCAACTGCTGTATGTAATGTCAACAATACTCCACATTTCTCATTAGCATATTTGTGACTAAAAGTCACTTTTTTCATAGCTTGTCGAGAACTCAGGTGCAACTTGCATCGATTAAAATTACTGTTCAGACTGAAACCCCAAACTCCCGTTTGCTAATCGTCTTGACTTTCTGTGCTATCTGGCCTGAATCAATAAAAAATAAAATGAAATAGAAAAATGAAAATCAAGAATGCACTGTAAATTAGTCAATGTGAAGATAAGCAAACCTTTGAAAAGCACAGCGAGTCTTTCTCCTCTCGGATCCCAAGTCAGAGACTGGATCTCTCCACCGACACTGCACAAAGAAACTCCCATTGTCATATTTTTCATACCTTTTTTTTTTTTTTGGTCTTTTGCTTCAAATGACAGCTCTTACGTGACTTCTCCCTGGGATGTGTTAAAGGTTGTCTGCGATAGGTCAGCCACCACTGATGCCACTGGTGACCCTTTGGTTGTGCCTGTGAGGACCCCTATCATAAAATCACAATCGAGTCAAATCACACTTTGTTTGGCTACTTTGCATTTTTCTTAAGTCAAGACTCTGAACCAACATTTAGTACTCCATTTGATTTGGAAAGACAAATTGTGTGGCACTATCCCAATTTTGTACATAGTATGTCGCAACCTGGTGTTTCAGTGAAGGTGAGAGCGTAGATAACAGTTTCTCCCTGTACGGTGAATAGAAGTCTACTCCCATCTGGACTCCAACAGCCGGACTAAAGAAAAAAAAATAGCTTTGCTGTAATGAAACTAGAAATGAGAGTGATTGAAATGTGGCGCTAATGCTTACCTGGCAGCGGCCTTTCTCACATGGCCAACGCTCACACGTCCATCTCCTGGTCTCCCACACCCTGAAGAATAACCAGATGTCATTTGATGAGAATATAAAACCAATAACTTATCAACATTTAAACTAACTCTGATTAACCCTGAACCCTCGACAGTCTACAAATGAGACTGATTTGAATTTTGAACCTGAAGAGCGCAGATGGTGTTGAGGCAAGAAGATGGCTCCCATCTGTGGACCAGGACAGAAAGCTGACCCCTCCACCTCCAACGCGCTGGAGAGGCACACAGCTCTCGGCCGCGACATCCCATACCTGAAACAAGTCACACTGACAATTTAGCACTTTCACCAAATGATTGTGAACTACGGTGAAACCTTGTACCATCATCGCTGTGTCCTTCGGCGAGGCCGAGGCCAGGAGAGAACCGTTGGGTGACCAAGCAATGGAAGTGACTGGCGAGTGGCCGGGATGAGACAACACCTGCGCGCATCCGGACGAAGGCCTGTTTCACAGAGACATATGGGGCATTTCACCACAAAGAAAAACAAGCATTGTGCAATTTGCCAGAAGTATTGAGGGAATAAAAAGCGATGATTTTGGCCTTCTTCTTTATCGCTGTTGTAGGAATACACGATACCCGCATTTACATGCCTGGTGGACAGCGAGCAAGGGTCCACATTCCAGACCAGTAAACAGTTCTGGCACGCCACAGCGAGTCCAGACGCACACAGCGGCTTCCACTGCACTGCCGCCACACTCCTCTGGAGACGGTGCTTCAGGGTTGGAGTCGTGAGACTAAAACAAACAAAAGGCATGGTTTTATGAAGAAAAGCCTCATCGTCTCTCAGGATCTTTCAAGCATTGGAGATTTGTCACCTTTGGGGATTGTAGATCTTTATTGAGTCATCCAGCAGGGCAACGGCAAATTTATCTGTGTGAGGATGCCAAGCAAAGGCTCGCACCACACAGTCTGACCTGACAAACCGTACCGATTACACATAGTTACACATTTAAACAGTGATTTTTTTTTTTTAAACTCATTTTCTAAATCAGCTAAATCTTAAAAATTGAATGTGACCCATCCGTCCATTCAAAATGCTTCTGACTCGAGCTAAAGTCTAGAGTCTTCATACATCTCACTCACCAGTTAAGCGCTTGTGAAAATTCTGCAATCATGTCCTCACTACTCAACTACGGACCACAAGACAGGTACAAACTTCAGTTTAGCAGCGAACATCATTAAGATCCATTGACGCATATCAATTGATTGAATAATCAGGCAGAGCTTACTGTGAGATGAGGGAACAAGGAGTTGTGAAAAGAGGAGATTTTCTGCAGCAATGCCAGGATGCACCCAGAACTCACAGACAACCATTTCGGCACTGTGGAAAAAGGAGTCGAAGATATACATGACTGAATATGTCCCACCTCACTCATCATGACTCACGTACCCTCTTCGTGGGAGTTAGCGATTTCATTTAACAGCCCTGTAAAACCACCATCACGCCTGAAAGACAAAGAAAGCTTTTCTAACATACATAATAACTGTCACAGTTTCAAATAGTTTATTCCTCCCCTACAAAACACTTCCCTGACTGAACTTGTACAATATCTACTCAACTTCTTCAGAAGAAAAAAAACCAACAGGAATAAAACCTTCACTTGGCCGAGTCATCTGACTGAAATCATGTTTGCGTCATGTCAGCATTTAGGGTGCAATGCGCATACCAAGCTGCTGCACTCCTCATCCACAAGGTCTCGGAGTGGTCCAAGAAGGCCGCCTTGCTGCTGCTCTCAGTGCGACTGTGCAGCTTGAAGGAGTCTCGGGGGAAGTACAAACTCTGAGGACTTGAGTCCTGGAGAGAGCATACAATATCACCATCAAATATTTATACATCAAGCAGCAGTTCACAATGTATAATGTAAAAACGAAAAGTAAATTCTACTTGGCAGAGTAGTTTTGATGCAGTTTTCACATGTTTTACTTGACGTAAAGCTACATTTGATTTGCTGATTTTATTTTGATCCATTTGTTATTTTATTGCAATTTAATACATGTGCAATGATTTATTTGTGTGTCATGTGAGACTTCTCGCTCAGGCGCTGTTCACCAATCAAACGTAATCACAAGTGACATTTGACTCTCTTTCACCAATCAAACAAGCGCATGAAGTCGGCCTGTCTGTGACTCACTTGAAGGATGGTTGAAGAAAAAATAAAAAACAAAAACAGTTTCATAATGAAGTGTGGTGTGTCTAACCAAACGTGAAAATTTCGCACCCGATACATTGGTTCTATTGTTGTTTACTTGTTTTGGCTAAGGGTTTAATGGGCATATGTAGCAAAATTGTCAACATGTGCAAATATCATGATTTTATTTTAGTAGTCAAGTGAACAATGGCTGAATTTGTATATAATTATAATACTTTTTAACTCTGAGGAAAGAAAGATATTTAGGTTAGACCTTCTGCAGCCGCTCCTGCGCGTTGCTCCCCGTCAGAAGCTCGTTGTTGGTCTCGCACAGAGTCGTTTGTCCAGGGTGAAGCGGAGGGTTAAACAAAGCCAGAGAACACATCTTTTGGAGGGACTTGGAACAAATCCTGAAGTACAAATGAAGAGCAACTGTTTGTAACAACCGTTCCACACCATCGAAGTGCTTATGCTATTGCTACGCCACGCTAACACTTTAGCAGACAAATGACAAAGATGACAGCACGGCTCATATTATTTGCGTTTTGAATCATAAGAAATTTAAATAACCATATGCCAGGTCAAATGACGCTTGCTATGTTTCTGATGAATACAAAACAAAGTCTTTGCACACCTACTTTTGGTACTTGAAATGCTGGTATCCCGCCGTAGAGGCGTACGGGTCCTCAGGAGGAACAAACAGGACGTAATGTTTTCCTTCTTGTAAATTTAGGCGACGCCCTCTAGAGGACAAATGTTAACAGTGCATAAAGACTGATCCAAACAAACAATGTCATGGCTGAAGTATTTACTTCTATTAACCCATGTTTTACTCATAATTGCGACATTTGAAAGCAGATATATATACTTTCAAATCCTTACCTTCACGAAAAAGGTTGGTTACCTTTCCAAACGACATAGACATAAATAAAAAGATATAAGCAGTAATAAATAAAGTTACATGAGTAATAATAAATAAAGTTGAATTGATTGATAAAGATTTTAGTACAAAGAAACAGTGACAGTGACGGTAGGGAGAAATGTCAACCAGGGACTATTAATGACGACAGCAACAGATTATGAGAAGCAAGATATTCCCCCAAACCTTTTTTTTTTTATTTCTTTAAACAAGTGACTGTACATACTCTTGTATTTTGACTATAAAGTTTGTTCTTCTACTTCGGTACAAAGTGCGAGTACCTTGGCCACCTCTGCTGCCATGAGGTAAGCCAAATGCAGTAATCCAGTTTTTGGGGGGGGGTGGTGCGGCGCCCTCTCGCGGCGCATCCCGTCAGCTACGTGACGTCAATTCAGCACTGGGAGTGAGACAGTTCCCTCCCCCCCCCCCTACGAAACCCAGCGCGCCTGCACGTTGCATGGGTCCCCAGCTATCGGTACACATTTGCCCGCTGGGAACCATCCCGGCGACATAAAACTGCTGGATTACAGGACGAGAAATAGAAGAGACGGACGGGAGAGGGGGGGTGGGGGGGACGATTGGTTGTTCATCGTGAGGATAAGAGAAAGCCGAGCCCACCCTTTCACTTGACAACGCGACAACAAGCGAGCTGAAAGGTATGGGAATGTCGTCCTGACCGCTTAAATGCTAACGAAACGCCAGGTCTGGAATCACAGTGCGTGCTTTTACGCGTGAGGTTCAGTGCGGCGCCGCTCACGCTACACCAATAAATGATGCCGTTTATAGACGAACGAAGAACCATCGACGATGCTTGCTTGAAGATCGTATGTGTGTGACGAGGAAGCGCACATTCCGTATCATTTGCGCCGGTACCAACATTGAGTAAATGTACCGACGCTGCGGCACTTTGACTTGGCACGCAGCGTAGCGGCTTGCAATGCACGCTGCACCTCGACTGCTGACTGACAACATCACATCCTCGGTTATTTTAAGATTGAGTTTACTGCATGCATGCATGCATGCATGCATGCATGTATGCATGCATGGCCGCGCGCGCGAGCACGCGCATCTCAAAGGCCCACTGATTGTTTATTCCCTGATTTCCACGCTCTGTTTTTCACCGTGGTTCTTCTTATGCGACGGTGCAGTCCAAGTCACGGAGCCGCTGTGGGATTTACTGTGTGAAATGGGCATAAGCCCACCCCCCTTTCCTACACACAAACAACCTCGCGGGGACGATTATGCAATTCATCATTTTCCAGGCATGCACATACTTAATGCATGGAGTCATGGTTGGGGGTGGGTGGGGGGTTTGTGTGCCGTCATCTTCGCGAAGAAGTGCAGGTAACAGAGCAACAGCAGCAGCAGCAGCACCATGCTTTCGTCGACTCATTCATAAAGCCCATTTCCACTCTGGCTGATAGCTCCACTGGGCAGGTTGCACGAGTTTCCATTCATAGGCAGCAGAATGAGGATTTTCTGCACGACTCAGACATGGCTTACTTTTTGGAAATGTGTGATTATTTTGCCCAATTTATACTTTTTTTCATCCATCTATTTTATATGCTTATCCTTATGTATGTTGTTGGAATGTGGGAGGAGGTAGCTGTAAGAAAACATCTAAGCAAGCATGAAGAGGACAGGCAAACTCCACACACAAGAAGGCCGACAATTAAACCAAACTGTAATGTAGACATACTAACTGCCATGGTACTCCCACTGGGCTACCTAGATTTAATTTCCTGATGTTTGAATAAGAGATGTGTTTCACTAATAACGATGCATTTCATTATCTTTACCTTTAGGTCATATTCTCCACTGTCCATCCACCATCCACCCTAACCTGCTGGGTTGGGAAAACCCCTGATGAGTGGGACCTGTATCCATGAGCCCCGTGCCCCTTCCCCCTCCCTGTCAGGCTTCAGTACCCCGGTATCAGAACCCCCTTATCGAAGACTTGATGGTGACACCCCAGCCTGCACCCCGGAAACGGACCTGACCCCCACACAGTGTGTCCTCCGAAACGTGCTGTCAATTGACACTGGTGGGTCGGGGGCACCGGGAGGCAGCAGTCCCACGCCCAGTGATGGACCTTCAGGCCATTTTGACAACAGTGTGCTGAAACTACACGAACATGACGCCTGCCAGTGTGGTAGTGGGGCCGAGGCGGGCCACAGTCCGGAGGCCGGCGCCGTCCGGAGCCATTCGGAGAATATTCGGTTTCAATCGGGTAGTGGAGGGTTTTTGGAGGGTCTGTTTGGATGCCTAAAACCTGTGTGGACCATGATCGGGAAGGCCTACTCCACTGAGCACAAGCATAGCCATGAAGGTACGTGATATTGTAAATTTTGTGCTTCGGGATGCTTGGCACCACGTGACAAATAGTTTGTAAGGCAAAGCAATTCATATTGGCACATTTTATACACAAGCCAAGTCAATGTGAACAGCCGAAGATATTCAAAGGCAGAGCAAAGAGAACAAAAGTTAATATTTTGTTAAAATATTAAAAGAATGAAGATTGCTGTATATTTACAAACTAAAGATTTAAAGACATTCATAAGCAAAAGAGTGAAGAAAAGACGAAATTGAGTTTAAAAATATTTTTAAAAAATCAAAGGATGGAGTGTGAAAAATAACATTTTGTTTATAACCTGGATTTAAAAGCATTCATACTTGGGGCTGATATCACTTATTCGATTTGCGTGTAGCATAACAGTTAAATGCCGCTTCACCGTGTTTGCTTGGAAACCTGGGCTGCATTAATTGACCCTGGAAATAAAAGCATGGCAAAGCTTCTTCTGGTCTGCTTGGAGCATGCAACCCTTTCACTATGGAGATATTTTTCAAAGTCATTTGATGTGACCGCTGAAAGTCAGGTCTCAATCTAGTAGGATTTCAAGATTTTGGACATGGCCTTTGTTTTTTTTTTCAAAATAGTGACTCCAAGTGTTTGCTAACAGCAGTCCTATTTTCATCATTGCCAAAAACATATTTCCTCAGTTTTGTCAGGGTTACATCACCATCATCACTCTCACACTCGTCGACCAGCTAAAATGAAGTATGAACATTTCCAAATAGGTCCGACTGAATGCTGTCTCACAATCCTCTCAGGGCTAACATGATGGGGGGGATTAAATGAACATATTTAAAAAAAAAAAAGATTGTCTCTCACCAGTTTGCCACTGTTGTCTGTTGACACAAACCAGACCGAGTGAGTTTTAGCAGCTAGCTATGGGGAAACGTCGTGTGCATCCGTCTCTGCTAAAGCGGGCCTCCAGAGAGCTTCACACTTCAGTGGACCTCATGAAGAATAGATTCGCTTCTCTCTTTGGCTCTGCCTGCTGCATTTCTCTTTAGTGGCCAAGAACTCTATGTTATTTAAGGTGTGGAAGACAGATCCATTCATTTTCTTTCAACAAGAACAACACTGCTAATTGTGCTAATCACAGTATTGTTTGTCTGTTCAATTAATTTGATTAATTGTTTAATTGATCGCTATTATTTGTCAGCCTGCGCGTTGCAAGATGCCCATTTTGTGGTGAAGCACGTTCCGAACCCATTGACTCAAATTGGAGGGTCTGAAATGAATGGAATGTTTCTTCTTAGTTTGTTTCTATTTGCCGGTCTCTGTTCAGAAAGCTGGGAAATTCCATTTGAGGAGATCTCCGACCTGCAGTGGGTGGGCAGCGGGGCGCAGGGTGCCGTCTTCCTCGGCAAGTTCCACGGAGACGATGTGGCTGTGAAGAAAGTACGAGACATCAAGGAGACTGAAATCAAACATCTTCGCAAGCTCAAGCACCCCAACATCATTACTTTCAAGTAGGTTCTCCTACATTCAATTTGTTTACCAGATCATTAAGCGTCCTCATGGAATTGCCGTGTTTTTGTCTAGGGGCGTGTGTACCCAGGCTCCTTGTTACTGTATCTTGATGGAATACTGTGCCCAAGGGCAACTATACGAGGTGCTGAGGGCAGGTCGTAAAATCACCCCCTCACTCCTAGTTGACTGGTCCATGGGCATCGCAGGAGGCATGAACTACCTACACCTTCATAAAATCATACACCGAGACCTCAAGTCCCCGAAGTAAGTTAGCAATTCACCCCATTACATTTTATAAGGCTGCTTTTTTTTTTTTTCAAAACTATTGGTTGTCCAAATCTATCAATAAAAAGAAAATGTTCACTTTTTTAACTTGCTAGCTAATATTTGATGCTTACACATGGAGACGTGGCTTTTTTTGTACTTTTGGGTAAAAAGTAGCATTACAAGAAACACAAATGTGTCTGCACCGTATTATTAAGAACAGGATATTTGACAGTAAAAACACTTTAATTTTTTTTTCAGCATGTTGATCACACACGATGACCTGGTAAAGATCTCGGACTTCGGAACCTCAAAGGAGCTCAGTGACAAGAGCACAAAGATGTCTTTTGCAGGCACCGTAGCCTGGATGGCTCCTGAGGTCATCCGGAATGAGCCTGTGTCAGAAAAGGTCGACATCTGGTAGGTGCCATCTTTGTAACCGAGTATCTCTCTGGTGAGGATAACGTTCCAAATCGTCTAGTTAGTGTTGCTCCTAGCAGTTATTTTTGATTTTGCATTCTCTATGATTTTCTCGTGATACTGTTTATTGGAGCTTGAACCTGACTTTAAGGTCATTTGGAGTGGTGCTGTGGGAGATGCTCACCGGAGAGATCCCTTACAAAGATGTGGATTCATCAGCCATCATCTGGGGCGTGGGAAACAACAGCCTGCAGCTGCCCGTACCTGAGAGCTGCCCCGATGGTTTCAAGGTCCTCCTCAGACAATGCTGGTGAGCAATTAGCGGATATTGGAAGTGAGGCAGAGCAGAGGATTAGAGGCATAAATAAATAGATACAGTAAAAGCTGAAACGATGGTTATTGTGTTCAATCTGGATTTTTGCAGGAACTGCAAACCCAGGAACCGGCCTTCGTTCCGTCAGATCCTTCTCCATCTTGACATAGCGTCAGCTGACGTTCTGTCTACTCCTCAGGAGACGTACTTCAAGTCGCAGGTATCGTTGACAAACCTGGTCGAATGTTTGTCTTTTAAGAAGACTTTGATTTTTAAGGGCGTGTCTGAATTTTTGCTTTTGTGATGTCTGTGTCAGTTAATTTATCCCAAAAGCTGTTGGTTCGATATTGTGAAGAACACAGGCTTGCTTCTGTATAATGTACATCGAGTCTACAGTATATGTGGATGCACGCAGCCAATCACCCACACAGTCTTGCTTAGTCATCTGATCTGTTGTGTGCCAACAAAAGAGAACCACCTCTCAAGTCAGCCTCTAACTATATGCAGCTGATCACCCAAAAAAAAAAAAAAAAAAATCTGCTCACATCAGGCTGAATGGCGAGAGGAGGTGAAACAGCACTTTGAGAAGATTAAATCTGAGGGTACTTGTTTGCACCGACTCGATGAGGAGCTGATCAACCGACGCAGAGAAGAGCTCAGGTTTGGGGCTTTTTTTTTTTTTTCTGTTTGGAAAGTTGTGCTCTTACTGTGTTTGCGCAGACGTCACGAATGAGGCCACTTGTCACGGAGTCTGTGCCATTTCTTGATGTCACTCCTTTGTCCATGCCTGCGGGTGAATGAAAGTGACTTGAGTGCATGCCAGTTGCTGAGGATTGGAAGTCTCTCATGCGGATGCACAATGACATCACCCAGCTTTCCCCCCCTTGTGTCAGACATGCTTTAGACATTCGTGAACACTATGAGAGGAAACTGGAGAGAGCTAACAACCTTTACATGGAGCTCAGTGCCGTCATGCTGCAGCTGGAGCTCAAAGAAAAAGAGCTGCAGAGGTTCGACCGAATTCAAACATTTTGTCTTTGGCTCGTGAACGGAATTTGTACAAAGTCACTTGCCATATGTTTATCTGCAGGAGGGAGCAGTCGTTGGATAAAAAGTATCCGGGGTTTTTTAAACACCACAGCTCCAGGCAGAGCAGCTCTTCCAACAGCATGGACAAGCTCATCAAGAAGAGAAATGTCCCACAGAAACTGCCCTCAGGAAAGCGGTGCGATCTCATTTCAGTTAACAAACCAAACACCCATTTTCTGCCGTGAGGATTATAGATTTGATTTGCTGTTTCCCTCCCCATTCTTTCAGGCCAGACATCCTTAAGTCTGAGGTAATCATTCCCAAAATGGATTCCTCCGTAATGCAAGTCACCATCCCAAACTGCCCCACAAGAAGCTCCACTTCTCCCAGTCGGTCTCGGAGGGTAAAAACACGCCACCGTAAGCCTGGCAAAGGCAGCAGTGGAGATCTGGCAGGACTCAAAGCCAATCAGTCGTCTCCCAATAGAGAGACGACGGCGGCCCAGGTTAACAGCTTGCCCGCTGATTCCGCCAAGAAGCTGCTGGAGCCCTCTGCAGCCTTGCGGGGCCTCGACACCGAGCAACAGCAAAGGCAGATAACCTCCTCCAGCCCTGACCTGATCTGCACCACGCTAGAGGTGGGCGGCCAGGGAAAAGAGGATCCCCCTGTGGGTGGGCTCCAAAGAGGAGGCGCTTCTGCGGGATTAGGGGAATCGGAGGTGGGGGTCGCCGGTCTGGATGATCTCACTGAAACTCCCCCGCGCAGCGACACTCCTAGCGAAGATGCAGCATCGTTCCCCTTCTCGAGCAGCCCCGACTCGCCTTGTGGGCGGGGGGCGGCGGCCGGACGCGGATCTCTTGGATCTCCCCGTCTGCCTCATGATGGAGGCGAGGATAAAGAGGATGGAGCAGGCGCTGTGAGGTTGCCCCGGGGGGCTTCAGGGGGAATTGGGAGTCAGCACCTCACACCTTCAGCCATTCTGTACAGGGCAGCTATTACACGAAAACAGGTAAGAGGACGAAATTTGGTCCCGGAATTGCCCAGAAAATGCTTTTCTGTTTAACAATTTATGGTCACTACAGAGGCGTGGGGTGTCATCAGAAGAAGAGGAGGGGGAGGTTGACAGTGAGGTGGAGTTACCACGGAGACGGTGAGTAACTTACTCATTTTTCGGACACACGTTTTGAGCTCAAATAATCATTTTGAACCTGAACTGCGTTACATTCCTCAGACGTCCGACGAGTATCACCAAGTGTCAGTCGGTGTCAACCTTCAGCTCGGAGAACCTGTCAGTTTCGGATGGCGAGGAGGGCCATACTACAGATCACTCCCACAGCGGCACCCCCGATGTGGTCAGCACCAACACGGATGACAGGTTGGACTACCGCAGTGACGACCTCCTCTCTCAGGGCTCAGAAATCCCGGCAGACATCACGGATTCCGCGCAGGCTTCCGATGGCCTGTCAGAGAAAGACGGAATGCTGGGTCAGGCCAAAGCAAAGCTGGAAAGCGAGCAGAATCCAAATGAGGTATGCTTGAGTTCTGCATCTTTGGCGGACCTAGAGCTGCCCCCCCAGGTGCCAGACAAGATAATTGATTTTTTTTTCAAAATTTGTACACGTCTCCGGTAAGAAACATACTATATAATGAAACATTTTCTGAAGAATTTTGAGGGTTTGTGGATCCCTGAGAAATCCTTGACTCCCCCACGGGCCCCAAAGGAAAAAAAAATCCCTAGCTCTGCTAGTGTCAGTGCCATGTTTTCTTCCTGAGAAGTCTAACAAACGTCTTCCACTCTCTCCTCAGGGTCGAGTCCTTTGTGACGATTCGGACTGCGACAGTGCCGAGCTGGACCAGTCGGGCAGCGGGGAGCCGAGCCGACCTCCCAGTGCTGGAGCATGGATGCCGCCCCCTCAAGCCCATCAAGGGTCACCACAGGCGTCTCACACAGGACCCCCATAGACACCTGGACTTAAATACCTCTAACTTGCATACATTGAACCGTCACCGTCACAGTGCACCAGTCGGCCAGTGCGGCATGTCACGAGGGATCACAGCTATGACACGTTTTTCACAAAGTTACGAGGGCTACCAAGCGCACTGGCTGGCAAGACTCCAGCACGTGACACACATTTGTCAAACCTGACTGACATTCTTTTGATTTTCTTTTGTCAGCTCGGGTGATATTCTGATAATTGAGACATCAACTACTCGTTGTAGTCAAAATAGGTACCAGGTACTAATAGGTACCTTTCACTCACCCCCCCCCCAATCCCCACTCTGGGCCCCCATACACTAATGCATTAAAATACTAACAAATAATAATGTAAATAACCATGAAATATTTTATTTATAAAAAAAAACAAAGAATAAATGGTTTGCAGCCCTGTGAACAAATGCATGATTATGTTTATAATTTGAATGTATCCGTTTTATATTTGGTGGAAGTTTACACTTTTTTAATCCTGAAAGTATTTCCTCTGTTCCTTATGTTAATAAATGTTAGCACTAAAAAGGAGGGAAAAGCGGATGGAAAATTTAGGAGGTCTGAGTTGTAAAACATAATTCCGGCTGTTTTCCAGCACACAAGACTTGCGTGAGGTTTTTACAAAGGTCGTCGGATTTGTGGAGGAACGGAGACCTTTTGGTTGACTTGGAATGAAAAGGTTGTGATTGTGCAGTAGTAAGTCCCAAGTGTTGTCTTTGGTGAGTGTCAAGTCATGCCTGCACTCACGGCAACACCTTCCTCCGACATGCACTGAACCAGGACAACATTTATTTCAACTCTCTCTAAATAGCAACGCTACTGGTGCAGGTGCTAATAAACGTGAATGTGTTTTTGTAATGAATTTCAAGGACTGGTCGCCTTCATAAAAACCTCCACGGTCCCCCACGACCCTTTAAGATTTCTGCAGGAGTAGCCTGCCTGGTCAAGTATATACACGTAGAGCACTTTGTGGTCACTCGTTGAAATGTTAAGTATCCTTTGAATAGAAATGTTTTGTTTTTATACTGCATTGCACATTTTACCTGTAATATAGGAAGTATATCAAAAGAAAAAAATATGAGCTACAATAAATAATGTATTGGTTAACAAGGTTTGTGCTTTTTGATTCTTGCCCATGATCAATATATCCAAGCTTCCAACCTAAGCTTAGTATAAGGCCAGTGTTTTTCTGAATAAGATAAGTAAAACAATGTGTTAAGCATCTCACATGTTTTTTTTTATTTCTGCATTTTTAGGTCTTCAACAATTTAAATGCACCCAGATCTACAATAGTTTGAAATCGTGCACAAAACGTGAGTTTCTTCATCCTGCAAAGAATAAAAATACAAATCTGACCCAGGCAAAAAAAAAAAAAAATCTGAGAAAACTAGTGTTTGTTATTCTATTATCCTTCTAGTTTATCATAATTTATTACCATAGCATAATATACTTTGAAAGACCAACATCTTTTGTAGTCTTGCAGCATTCCCCAGCCCAGCAGTTAAAAAAAATATTTTCTCTATTTAAAACAAACATTGCAAACGTTATCCTCATAATTAGTATGGTCTTTAGTAAATTTGGAAAAAAGAAAAATATTTTTTTTCTTATTCAGACCCACCCGCCCACATCAGAATGCAATACAAAACAAAAGTCAAAATCTGATGATCAAGAACTAAAACTGATAAAACACAGGAATGACAATTACGGTGGTGAGGTGAGACCAAACAATTCCAAATTCATACAATGGCAAACTTTCCAAATTATTCCTGCAATAGACTTCAATTGAGGCCTTGACCCGTTAAAAACCCGTCAAACTCAATGCATTGCTCAAGAAGCACAGCTCCAAATATCATTAATAGATTCTCTTCTTACAAGGAGCCGTCTTAAATAAAAATAAATATATTCAAAAGGGAAGGGAAAGAACAGTCCATCTATCATGTTTAGTGTTTTTTTCTTCATTTTTACATTTTCTAAGAAAAATCTGACATAAAAAACGTTTATGCATTTTCAGATTTTTCTAAAACATTTGAACCTTTATCGATACCATAAAGATATACATTAAAAAAAAAGAAAAAGAAGTCTTTCGAAATTATTGTTATGGGAATTTCAAAGTT
Source organism: Syngnathus scovelli (assembly GCF_024217435.2). Taxonomy (NCBI): domain Eukaryota; kingdom Metazoa; phylum Chordata; class Actinopteri; order Syngnathiformes; family Syngnathidae; genus Syngnathus; species Syngnathus scovelli. The sequence continues at coordinate 11,811,960 of NC_090848.1, read as the reverse complement.
TATAAATAAATAGCATACCGTGATCATGATGACGCCATAGTTACAACCGAGGCGTATCGAACCCAAACAGAGGAGACAGTGAGTTCGTAGTATTTTTGCATGAAGTTCAATAAGGGACCTCTTGGTAAAAAGTCGGGGTGGGGGGCAACATTAGATGCGAATGAGGCTCCTCCATGTCAGTTGGCTGCGAGTCCGGTGGCTTCCGAGGTCAGCCTGCAAAAACAAAAACAGACAGCTGCAAACTCACCATTTTGAACTGTTTAAGCACGAGAACGCCAGAAGCAAACTTTTACCGAGCATTGATCAGGTACTCTGCAAGATTGATGCTGGCGTGGGAGCCGGTGATGGTGACCTGTCTGTCTGTGGAACCCTCCACAGGATTGGCAATTTTTATCTGAGCGCCCGACATCTGACGGATCTCGTTGATCTTGGCGCCCTGACGCCCAATGATGCAGCCGATGAGCTGGGAGAAATAAGAGTAATGTGAGCACAGAGCGACACCCAGGGAAAGACATCGTTTGAGGATCGTGCGACTGAAAACAACTGGGGCTTTACGTCGTTTGGAATGGTGAGCTCATGTGAGCCAGTCTGCGCAGAGGCGTCCATCCCAGCTGCGGAATTGCAAAGAAAGACGGTCACAAAGCGGAACGCGTTAGGACCAATCGAAAGCAGCGGCTGCCCGCCTACCCTGGAAGCCCTGGTTGCCGTGCGCGATGGGAAAGGGACTCTGCTGCATGGCCAGCTGGTGAAGTTTGGTGAGCTACGGAGCCACCAGAGGGACAGACAGACAGACAGAAAACATACTACTCATATCATGTTGGTGATTACAGCCCGGTGTCAATGAGAGGAACAAATGAAATGGATTATTTCTCCCTGGGTCGTGACAGGGATTGATATTGTTTGAAGACGTTAAATGGGACGTGGCAACGTGAGGTGATTGGAAAACTAGGATGAAGCATCTCGGGCGCAAACTTGCAAATATATTGGATCACTTACAGAGGGCCCTTCACTTACATCAGGCTGAGGAATGGCGTGCTGTCCTTGGACAGCATATGCCTGCAAGGAGAGAAAAGCACTTAGGAGGTTGGGACGGTGTCACACGCAGTGTACTTCAATATCCATCAGGGTTCTGTCCTTGAGGTCCTCACATGCACACTACAAAAGTGCTATGAAGGCAACTTTTCCCACAAAACAAACGGGACTAACAGGCTGACAGGACTGCAAACCCAACAATAAAGTAATTTAGGTCGATTACATTCTAAGCAGACTGGCTGTCCTATGGGTAAAGTTGAGTGCTTTAGGCATGAGTGGAAGAAAGTGTTGCCGCTTTTGTGCTGATGTCGCCATCCAAATTGTCAAACCTTATCGGCTGTGTGAAGTTTTTCAAATATTGTCTCGCTTCATCTGTACTACGAGATGAGCGTTTGGGATCCCGAGTTGGAGAACCACTACTGTAGAGAAGCAAACAGAGACATTCCTACCTGACCACCTGCAAAGATGACTGGAGAGCCTGAGGGTTTAGGTCGGTATGGGATGGTCACTCCCTTTGGAGGGGACTGAGGAAACGGACACAATTAAAATGATTAAAAATATATACATCAGTAAAACATGGCAGATCTCAAAAAGTTGTTTCACCCTCAAGAGGTGTTACCTCAAGCATGACAACGCAGATCTGCTTGACACACTCAATGATGGACTGCGGAGTCCCTGCAACAGTGATGGCACGTTCTGTTGAGTTGGGCAGCATGTCCCCTGCTACTTGTACCTGAGCTCCTGCTGACTGTGGGTGGACACCAACAATTACATGGAATAAAAAACTTAATGAATTGAGGCACGGTGTCTGTCTGAGAACATCTGGTGTTATCACAATTTAAACGTATTACTTCAGAGGAAATTTGTATCAATCCTCTCAATGATCATTTGCCTCTTATGCAAAACAATTGCAAAGTGCACTGTGATTGGTAGAGGACACTCTTGAGCGGACCAAATGCAATACGAGTTGTCAGATTATGAAGACGCACTTCTCTGATTTCTTTGATCTTGCAGCCCCCTTTGCCGATGAGCGAGCCGCACTGGCTGGCAGGCACAACGAGGCGCATGGTGACTGGTGGTTTGCTGGTGGCTGTACTGTTAGTCATGGAGGTGCTGATGTCCTGAGGGAGAAAGCCACACGCAAGTTGTTCAGCTTTAAGTTCACCGGCGGAATCTCGCCTCATCATCAAACGTAGTTTACGCATCCAAACCTCCTCCAGTTTCTCTATGATCATGGAGAACGCTTTGAAAATGGAGGTGGTGGGTCCTGCCAGGGTTATGATCCTCTCTGGACAGTTCCCCTCAGAGATGTTGATGCGGGCGCCACTCTGCACGTACAGACAAGCCATGCAGCAAATGAAGCACAAGTGGAATCATATGATCGCTTTCTTGCATCTTACTTCTTCTCTCATTTTCTTCACTGACTCTCCTTTCTGTTGAGGAGACAAAAATCATTTACATACCAAACAGGAGTGTGAGAAGTACATAAGATGCGCAAAACAACATACCTTGCCAATGATACTTCCAACCTCCTACGGAATAAACACACAAAATAGTAAATTATAAGTGCACAAACGGGACAATGGGTAGCTCTTAAAAAAATCTGCAGCCACAACTCACCTTTCCATGCATGAGTAACCTGATAGTTAAGGTGACATTCAGTCCTCCTTCAACTAGACTTGAGTCCATTGATGCAGCTGGATGTGATGTACACGAGTGAATCTTTGGTCACAGGCCAAGTGCCTGCAAAAGCGTGGAAAACAGCAATGTCAAAGACAATTCAAGCAACTGAAGCTGTGTAAGAAGTTGAAGTGATTCTTTACGAAGATGTGTAGATGTGCGATGATGCCTGACAAAGTACTTCTGCAGCACTTTGCAACCGCGAATGACGGAGATAGATACATTTGACTGCTGTACTGTATTTCGCATTCGACTGGCGTGAGTCCACCCATTCACGGCAGTACAATGACCCACTGTCTACGTGGGGCGCCGGCTATTTCATGGTACCGAGAAGCAGAAGCGACATATGCAACTATCCGGTTATTGCAAGAGTCAACGATTGTTTTATCACCTGGGATTCGAGTGCGTTCGTGCCAAGAGCTTCTTAGCAGGCAGCAGGGGGCTCCGAATGGGAAGCTAACACCTCCACTTAAAAGGTAAGTCTACATCACAATCTGTCACGCAAGCAGACGGCAGATGGAAGCACGACACCATATTATACAAACAAGATTCCAATTAACATTATGCCTTATTTCACAAAAGATTATTTGGCTTTTTTGACAATATCATACCAACAAAATATCAAGAGCAGCAGCGACAAGCAAGCACGCTCGATCGGCTAGTTAGCATAACCGGTAATTTTCCATCCGGCTTGCTAGCTTAAACGTCGCCTCATCCAGGAAATAGTCACAACCCGCGGCCTTCAAAAGCAATGGGGAGCAGCGACTTCTCGCTGTCCTTCAGTCTACCTAGCAAAGCTAAAGGGAAAAGAGCGCCCAAACGCACATACTGCCGCCGCGTTTGGATCTCTTACCCGAACCGTCCGTCGACGTATGTCCAGGGGGTGGGTAGGGTGACAAGGGAAGAAGGGGGAGAGGTTCGGGAGGGACTTTGAAAAGGATCCGGGGAAGAGGGAAAAGACGCCGTGCTTCGATGGGACTCCACTCTTCCGCTTCGCACAAAAGCCAGACTGAATTCAACTCTGACCTCTCACGGCCACGCCCCTCGCGTGCGCTACTTCCACTGACAGAAAAAATACACAACTTCGCTATTTTTCTCCAAACTGAAAAGACGGGTACAATGAATAGTTGGTATTCAAAAAGTAAATAAATAAAAATGGCAAGTGTATCTTAACTTCATGGGTTTCCACACTTGAAAAGGAAGGACTTGACCAGACTGGGATTTCACTCTTTGTTCGGGTTTTTATTGAGTAAAACAATCAAGGTGAAAAAACTTTAAAACATACAAAAATTGATGAGTTTAGATAAAAAGGTACAATATTTTTCCAAATAAAACAATGCAGCTTAGTGTTCTTTACACGAATAATGTAGATAAAAGTTCAGTCTACCTATTAACTAAAGTGCAATTAAGTAGATTAACTATTTTTAATAAAATTAAGGAATGCACAAATAAGGCATTGGAACAGAAACCCAGATTTTAAAATGCCTGCCTTTACCTTATTTTTAAATCACAATTATTTTACTCGATCGAAAGCAATATCGCTTTACTTTTATTTTGACGTAAATACTTTCCCTCAATTAAATAAAAGCATTCCAGCCTTTTTACTGAAAGAAAAAGTCTTGAACATAAAGTGATCCTTTCAGACAAAAGTCAATAAACAACTTAATGCTTTTCATAAAAACAACACATTTTCCAGACCAACTGTAATGCAGTCAGTGAAACGGTTAACTAAATGAGTCCAGTTGAGAACTGTGAGCTCACCTGTAGTCCCTTTGGTCTCCTCTTCCCATGAGTTTTTCCTTTCTCCGTGCAGCTCAGTGCGGTTTGCTGCTACTGCTGTGTTGCTCGCTGATCGAAAGGATTGTGTTGTTTGCTGCTGCTGCTCACTGGACAAGACGTTTGTGTTGTTTGCATCTCATGAACTCTGGTGTGTGCACGTTCCCAATCGGGATGAATTGCGCTCAAATATTGAGGCGCTCTGTGGAGCTCCACTGCGTGCTGCGCGTTCACGTCGTACACCTCCAGTGACCCCTTGTGGTCACATGTACCCGCAGACAGGTGCTCACCTCCCAGGTCGCCGCAACAAAAAATAATAATAAATAGACATAAGAAGTTAGTTTTTTCATATTTGTACTAAATTGTATTTAAATTAATGTTATACTGTAAGATTTTGCAGCACTTTACCCACAACCATTATGATAAACCTATATATTAAAACACCGATCAACGCATTCGTGACCGGTGTACATAAACGTGAGTTGATCAATTCTGTTGGAAACCAGTGCACATATTTTACACAAATAGTTTTCCCATAAAAAATCAACACGCGTAAATAATAAATTAGAAATGGCGACTTCCATAATTGCAGTTCAATTTTCTCATTGCTAAAGGTAAATATGAAGCCACTAGATGGCAGAATTATACCAATAGGCAGGGAGTCATATTTGCCACATAATAAATAGACAGTTGCGTGACCAATCTCTATTCAATTGGCCTTCTCTGTACTCATGGTCAGAGGGACTGGGGTATTTTAAATATGAATTAGGCAAAATGTCCCTTCAGGCTTTGGTCATCGATGCTATTTGTCGTGATTCAAAAGTAGTTTTGCTGATGCAGAAACAACCAGTCTCTCGATATTCGACCTTTGGCCTGCAAATAATACAATCTGCTTTCCTATTCATTTCTTGATTGATGACTTTAGAATTCATGATAGATTGTTTTGCTTAGTTGGCCATTGTTTTTGGTTATTTCCCTCTTGTTTGGCATTCTGCTGTAATGAAGGAAATTGATTGTCAGATGATGCTAACTTGAATCAGAAGAATAGAAACACAGGGCTCGATAGTAAAATCTGCAGAACCACATTGTCGTATCAAGCTATTTATGAACTTTGGGGAAAAAAAGGATTTCCAAATGGAACAGTATAGCCCTGTGACCATGTTTTCATGGTCTGCTTGCCATATATTCTGCCTGACTGCGCTCAGCACATGTTCATTAATCTGGTGCACATCAGAGCACCCACAATGCAATCAGTCAATGGCCAGCCTATTAAAATAAAATAAAAATTCCCCATAATCGCACTTTTGTATAAGGTAAAGCAAACATTTCTATATGCCTCCATTTCACTCTAATGTTTACATTTTTATTTTTTCCCCTTTGCAAAGCCAAGGCAGTAGATGCTAGAGATTATTTTTGCTAAACCATCTGCGGAGCTGCATGATTGTTGCCTGCCTTCTGTTGTCAGTGGATTCATATACAGATTGGTCCCAACTAAAGAAATGTGTTTGCTCACTTCTCAGATAAATGTACAGCAGTTTTTAATTAATGGGTGCAATAGAATAATGGAGGCTCTTCAGTTTTTCCATTGTTTTGCTTTGTTTTTCATGTGCTTCTTCATAGCGTGTGCCTGTTCTTAAATAACTGTCTGCGTACTTATCTCACAATTTTTTTTTTTGCTCCATTACACTTATCCGTACTCTGTTGTACTCCCACAACAATGTAAAACCTCCTCGAGTTTCCTGTTTTTCTCCTTGGCTTCTTTTATCCACAATACTGCCTAGCGCTCTTACTGGCTCTCCTCTCCCTTTTTTCTTCTACTACTGAGTGCTCATTGATTAGGGCACATGAAATGTATGATGAAATGCCACTCGCCCACCTAACATCCTCTTGTCAGTGGCCCCTGACAACCCACTCTCTCTGTGTATTCCAAATGGCATGTTCAGAGTAATATTGTCGTGTGAAAAGAGATGGGCAAATGATCCAGTGTCATATAAGACCACAGAAAACACCTCTGAGATCAAGTGCTATTTATTCTCTTTGGCTTAATTTTTCTTTCATCTGTTAAAGCAATGACAGTGAGAAACTGGATGACAAACTCAAAGCCAGAAATGTTTCCAATTAGCCACCTCATTAATGAACATGAAGGATATTGCTTTAAAGATGAAAGGTCTCCTAAAAAAATAGATGCACTAAGGAGGATTAACTTAACTCATAATATAACTCATAATTTAACACAAATTGTTCACACTACAAAGTGAAGATGTTTTCCACTTGTGTGTGCAGTAGGATGGAGTTTGTGTTTTTGCTCGAGCCGTGGGCATATCTACAGACTTGTTAACGGCCCCAAATTAGAATGAATTCTCTCTGCAGGGGGGCAACTGCGATGTCACAACCCTCCCACAGCCATAGAATCCCCAGAGGGTCACAGTGATGAGGGCAATGTTTTCTCCGTCAACTGTCCAGACGGAAAGCAGAAAAGATGCAGCAGCACCGTGACGCACCGCGGCAATGGGATGAAGGACTTTCACAAATAGGTTTCTCCCGCAGAGACAAATAATTGGTATGGTATCTCGGGGGCACAAGGATGAGGAACCGCCTGGATTTTAACGTCAATTATGTCAATCCTGGAAGAAGAGAAATTACATGCCAGTGGGAATAACACACACACACACACACACACTGAAACTTGGTTTGCTAAGATGCGCTGAGTGAAGCCTGCATGTTTTCATCAGACTGGTAACTTTGCCATAGTGACGTGGATTTTTTTTATTTTATTTTTTTGAAAGATGAAAGCCATTGGCCGGCTTTTTACACCCCTTAGGATATGCACTCTTGGATCAGATACACCGTTACAATATTAGTCATGGTGTTATCCAATCATCCAAGCCACCCTTTGTTCCTGGATTTTACTCCACTATTCAAAAAATTGTCCGATTTATGTACTTGATGCTGCATGCATTCATGCTTTTGAAACATTTGACTGGCCTGGATTCACTCAAGGGTACCAAAGATAAGGATTTATAAAGGGAGTTCAACACAGTACAACTTGTGTAAACTGACGATAGGTCATGAGTTGCTTTGGTGTTGTGCTCAGCAACCAATATTTGGTCAAAGAGGAACTCAAGTAAGCGCTAATTGAGACGTCAAAAGGCAAACGTGTATCATTAGACATAACTTGACAGCATTTGACATCATACATTCATAATGTTGTGATCACTAACATTGTGGAATAAATATGAAACCATTTCATGTCATGTATTTTTTGGGGGAATAATATCTGTCTTTACACTGCATTCATTCATTTTAAAATGCCAATTAAAAAGATAGCACATTTATTTCATGCAGCACTTGAACTTGCAAAAAGTGACTCGAGCATCTCTTCTTAACAAAGACAGAGAACACAGTCAAATATGAGAGCTTTTCTTTCTCCGGAATGTTTAGAGTGCTTCTACATTGTCCATACTGGCACTTTGTTGGTGTGGCTGAATCATCCAAGATGAGCTCTCTCTGATCGACTTGCTGATAAAACACGCACGCGTGGTGTGATTCATCCACTGTGAAACCGTCATTATGACTCCGTTGGGTTGATTTCGGGGGCCGAGTCGTGGGCCCTCGGACGCCCCCACCCCACCCCCACCCGCAGCGCACTCATCCCACGTCTCGTCGGAGTAAAAGGCTGCTGCATCCGCGGCAGCCTCCCAACAGTGCTCCCCGTGCCGCCATGGAGCTTGTGCGCCGCTGAACCGCATCCAGCGGAGGGCGGCTCGATAGAGTGAGTCTTGCGTTTTTCCACGCCGTGATACTGGGGCGTGTTGTTTACCTTGTAGAGATAGAAAGAGTCGCTTGGCGGAGATTTGCTCGACATGCAAGAGGAGGATAACTATTGGCGTGTGACAGGCAGCAACATCTGCAGCTCATCGCAATAAAAGGTAAGCAAGGTACGCTTGCTGTTTTCACGCCAGGCGTTGCGCCTTTCGGTCATTTAAAACAAGCCCCCGATGATCGATGGGAGCTCAGCAGGCTGCATTGTTACGTTGACCGGCCACCTACTGACGATTTCCCGTTTTGAATAAGTCACCGTCTTCGAGTATACGAGCGCGCAAGATGCAGAGACTTGTAGGTGCGTGTGACGCCGACAGCCTGTTTGCATGATCCTGGCAAGTAAGGTTCAGCTCAGGATGCCTATGGAGTACAAATATGCTCCTCGGAACCTCAGCCCAGTCTGTGGATTGAGGCAAATATCTGCATGGGAGACGTTCGCAACATGCGTGTGTGGCCTCGAGGCAAGTTTTGGAAAGGCGCAGTGATGCAGGTGTCTGTGATTGCACAACTTGATGCAGAATTTGAAATAATAAAATAAAATAAATTAACTTGCCTTTCAAAGTTTATTTCCTGGGGAGATTAGATTTTTTTTTTTTTTTTGCCTGGTCCTGCATGCCTGGGTTGATTCATAACAGTACTCGCCTCCTCTGCTGTTGTTGACGAGGCTGCATTGTGTTGATCGATAGCCTGTTTGGATCGAGGCCTGTGTTTCACTTGTTGTCAAACAGCAATCTCGACAATTAAAAGCTCGTTTGTTAGTGGAAGATTGATTAATAATTCATCGGCAGGATGGGACCGCAAACCTGTGGATGGCGCACAGAGGGGAGGGGGGGGGGGGCAGCCTCTGAGACACCTTGAATGATTGGCAGCTGAAGATTTGCTCTTTCTGACAAATATAACCTGGTCTGGTTTCAGAATCTATACATGGAGGCAAGATGCATTTGCAATAAATGATAGATGAGATTGAAATTATTATATGTATTATTTTATGTATTATTTTGTTCTTTTTCTTTACAGCTAGTACAAATGTATCAACACTGTGATGATGCATTTTGACAAGTTAACTATATGAATGACCAGATTTAAAAACTACAGTTATGTTGTTTTGGGTGGCAATCTGTTTACCAAATTTATTTGAGTGTGTAAATGAATGAATAAGAAGCATTATTTCCTTTGTCCACTTTGTAGGATGTGGCTTTTTGAAGTTCAGTCAATTTCACATGCATTAGTTTGCCACATCAAATATGGCGGACACGCTGATGTGCAGAAAAGCAAACCAAAATGGACTCTGTATACATTTCTATGCTCTAGGTATATGCATGGATGTTGTTGTTGAGGTGTGCCAGGTTCCTGGCCAAGAAAGAAGTTGTCAAAATAACAAGAGGTAGCCACTTTTGCATCTACTGTAAGTAGATACTGTAGATACTAAATCATTCACCCTCAGACTGTGCAGGGCCAGATGACCTTGGGTGGGACATATAGCTACAGGCTGTCAGTCAAGCATAGAGGAGAAAAGGAAAAAAATACTGTCAGAAAAGGCATCATACAGTCTATTGAAATAATCCTGATGATGAGCAGAACATACAATTGTCACTAGAAAGGCACAGATGCTCTACTTTTGACCCTTTTCCCTCTGAAAGCAAAAGTGTGTCTCATAAGGGCAGAGAATTTTTTTTTCTTTAACAGAGTGTTACAATATTGTGTGTCTGACCTACTGTCTTAGAACATTATAAGGCCTTCTCATACACTTTGTGACTGCCCATGCTGGGGCACATTAATCGCATCATGAGATGCAGAAGAATGTCGCTAAAGCTAACTGTCTTATTTGCATATCTTTCCCCCTTATCTTGTCTTCTCTCTTGGCTCTGTAACGCCACGACATACACAACAGAGAGAAACCTCTGTTGTCCCTTGTGTTCAATATTTCAGCCAGGTTATACCTGTTAAATCATAGGTGGTGCAATGCAATGCAAAACTCTCTGTGGAGCTTTATAGTAGCGTGCAATCGCACGCAAGAGCCGCATTGGGAATTTCTGTTGAATATCTATGACTGATGCGTTTGCTGCATGTTAAGCCCTGACTTGGATATAAAACAGTTCAAATACATTCGATGTATCATGTCAAGCTGTTGTTCCTCCACGTTTACCATAGCAACAAGGCCTCGGTGTAACTTGAGTTCAGCCTTGTGCGTAGACTTGTGTGTACACTTCCTCCTTACCACTGTTAGAAGTGTCTTACTGCTCCATCTGTTCAGCTATTGTCTCATTGTCACCTTCTCAATTTTTTAGTTGAGAGGCCTGAAGTGGAGAACCAAATGGTGCGGTCTCATCTTTTAAAGAGGGTGGCATTTTCCGTTGCATACATCTTGACCGGTCGGTTTAATGCCGCTTGTCATTGCGCAAGTCAAGTAAACATTTTTTGGGATTATTGTATTCAAAACCAAGCAGTTAGTCAAACTTAAAACTTTCTTTTGACTCAACAAGTACTTACTGATATGTTGAGAAGCGTCACCATGAGCACAGTCACGAGACAGTAAATGTAAACAAAGTTAAAGTGATATATACATAAAATTACTGACATGCTAGTTTCTGTAACCGAACTTGGCTAGCCTGGGTAAACTCCTAAAGTTAACCCAAGTGAATATAAAATGCAAGTGTTAAATGATGATTTAATCTAATAATTAAAAATAATCAAAGCTACCTGGCCCTATGTGGGAAAAAAAAATACTTGGCCCCTTGTTGTATCAAGAAAAAGACCATCATGCCAGCAGTAGTGTAATGGACTGGGGCTACTTTGCTACTTCAGGATCTGGATGACATACTGTGATTGATAGAACCATCAATCTTGCTCTTTACCAGAAAATCCTGAGGGAGACTATTTGGTTATCTGTTCATGAGCTTAAGATGAAGTTCTGCAGCAGGTGAACGATACAAACAACACTTGTAAGTCAACTTCTGTCCATAAAAAGGCCATACGGGCTGGCAAACCCTTCAGTGTCGCTGGACAGAAGCAATTCTGGAAGAAAGAGTGGGTCAAAAATATCTCCACAGAGTTGTGAAATACTTTTCACCAGGTATAGAATATATATCCGTTGTTGCTGCTGAGGTTGAAGCAACCACTTATTACAGAACATTTAGGGGTACTTATTTGCACGGGGGCCTGGTAGCTTTGAATATTTTTTTCCCCTTAAAAATAACATCACCATTCAAAACTATTATTAGTATTATTTTGAGTACCTTACAAATACTTTCTCACAGCCCTGCATTTGTGTGTGCCACTGCCCGGCGGTAACTAAAGTCTGATGTCATCGCAGAGCCAATGACCTTTCCCGCTTTCCTGCCAACAGATCACCATGCTCGGCTAACTTCCTTCATTTGAGCGTGTATGAGAACAATAACAGTGGACCAAGGACAAATAAAAGCATACAAGGGTACCCTTATGTAACATTATATAACAATTTGACTTTTAAAATAAGTGCTTCAAAACAAGTTGCTGATAAAGAGAAAACTGTCATTGACAAAGTGACCCCCCCGATCACCTTATATTGCGGTCGATAATAGAGGAAAAGCAATCACTCCCCGTGATGTTAGCATTCGTACCTGTGCTAATGGTTCTCTTTTGTGTAGTAACTTTACAAAATTAAACACGAAAATAATTCAACAATGTTTTTTAAGAATAGATCAATGAAATGCACCTGGTTTATTGTCCCCCCCCCCCCCTTCCCACACACACACACACACACACACGCACACACTGTGTTTGTCATTTTAAGCAACTTCTTGGGCTGCCTCACTGTACAGATCCTCTGACACAAATTTGCATGTTAAATCAAATGCTCCTCGCTAGGGACAAATACATCAGTGTGCTGCAATTGTGAAATTCGGTCCCTCGGTGATTAATTATGTCTCGTGTGTCCATTGAGAGGGAGATCCTAGTAACAGATGTTTATTCATTTCACTTTCTCTGTGGCGCTCCAAATGATAATCGTTTCCTCAGTCGGTAATGTGCTGCAGAAAAACAGAAATTCAAATTAAATGCAAATATGAAAACAGATGAATGGGAAATGTGGCTATTTGCTCCGCTTGCAGTTTACAAATAAATAGCCCTAAAATGATTTCATTATATAACCAACGGGTGAAACAGACTTGAGGGAGAAGTTGCGCAACATGACTGAGGGGCAATTGTTGTGTCAAAGAAAAAGATAAGCAACGCTAAAGGATGCAGGGTGATCCTTAAAGCTTGGGGATATTTTATTTTGCAACTACAAAGAGAATTTGTGTAACCCTCACTTGGATTTCATGGGCAGTACTTGCTGATTGTGTCCGTGGGTGTTTGTGTATGTATATGTATGTGTTTATTTGCAAGTTGCGATAGTCTCACGATAACAATATGGAGTCACTATGCATAGACGTGAGTCTTGATGGTCAGTCAGAGATCAGATCTGAGCTTGCTGAAGATTAACACCACAGGACATCGCCTTCTGCCACCATCATTCATTACATTCACTCAAAGCAAGACTTGACCCCGGGTGCGCCTGTGACACGGCGCCATATGGACACCACATTTCATGTCATCAGCCATGTTGACATTCTTGGTGTCCTTAACTTGCACGCCGAACATGATATGAGATTGGAATAGTTGTCAATAGAGATGACTAATGCATCATGAACGTGGTGGATACAGACGCAGACATTTGATCAATGAGGCCCTCTTAAGTAAAAATCAAGCCTGGTTGCATCATATTAACTCATTCACTGCCATTGACGGCTATAGATAATACATTTGAACTAGGCTGGCGGTAAATGAGTTGAGATGAGTATGCTTGAAGAATCATCCATGTTATCACTTGTGCTTTATTTGGTGATAAAAATAAATCACCTCATGTAGCTACTAAAGCAAATATGGATGCACTAACAGCTCAAAGCACAATTTGAAAGAGTGAAAAGGTGTCCATTGAGGGAGTAAAAACATGTTTTTCTTGGAAAAATATGTCATATGGATTCTCACATCTACCCTGCTTTGTTTCTCACACCTTTTAATTGGCGTTTTCATTTATTTATTTCATTTATATTTTCAAATCACAAATATCTCATGTCTCCACTTGCTGTCAGGTTTGCTTGTTTCTATTTGCTTCTCCAGTACTGTGTCTTAATTAGTCTTAAATTATTTTTGATATGTTGACCATGCTAGTTATTCACGTTGTGTTTGTACGCAATACCAATGGCTAGTGAAACATTAATGTTTATATACTTCGCGGCATTGTTCTGCTTGAATAAAAAACAACAACAGAGGATGGATCTGCATACACTACTCCCTAAAAGTAAAGGAAATTTGGCTTTGGCGTAAAATTTCAGCATGTTGCCATTTTTTGCACAACTCACTGTTCTCTAAACGAGCCAAACAGCAAAATACACAGCATGTGTTTTAATTATATTTAAAAAATATAATTTTCAAGGTCATCCACTTCTATGCCCTTCTGTGATTCTTACAGTCTCTGCTGCAACCTGCTGATAAGACCATGTGACACTTTGAGCGCTATTTTCATGCCGATTGCCAATCTAGCATGAGGCGTGGTCTAAATTTTCGCAGAGGCAGGCCAGACCTAGTTTTGGTGTTTTTCACAAAGGCAGTTTTGCGCCGTTATGGGCGTGTACACTATCGACTTGATTCACTGCCAATCGAACCCTTACCTCTCATTCCCTTTAGAATTGGCACCTGAGAGGCCCATAGTCCTTGACATGGTGGAAGGAGAAACTGTTAAGTGCATTTAGAAGCAACCAGAATACATCCACGGCCAGATGACGTAAAGTTTGAACTCGCAACATAGCGCAGAGCGATGAACCAAATGATTAAAAAAGGCGCGTCATTCTCACGTAAATCCAAATTAGCCCGTTTTTACATCTTTGTGCGGCTGTGCCATTTACATTACGGCCATAGAATTCATTGAACCAGCAAGCATAATGATCAATTCATAGAGCAAACATCTATTTTTGGTTACTTATTAGAGAGCAGGACATGGGGAAAAAAAAGTACTGTCCATGTGGAGTCAAAGCTTTAGCCCAGGACAAAATAACTTCACTTGTTAATATTTTATTGCATTTTAAGTTCATCCCTAACTTTTTTGTGAATAGTGTAAGACAGAGGTGTCAAACGTATTTTTAAATGTTTTATTTATTATTAAAATGATCAACGCAAATAAATGTATTATATTGTATATAATATATACGATATATATACACTATACACTATATATAGTATAGGCTACACAACAAACTGATGAATAACTAGTTTTCAAAACAGAGACTAATAAAAACTGTTCAAATATTGAATAATGAAATATTGAAATCAAATCAAATATTTAAAAAGAAAATTATTTTAAAAAATGAATGGTAATGAAAATTGTTATCAGTATCTCTTTTTTAAAAGTGAAAACAATTTGAAATTTTGAAATTGACATATGAATTCTATGCACAATTTGTCTTCGCGGGCCACCTAAAATGATGTGGCAGGCCATATCTGGCCACCGGGCCTTGACTTTGACACCTGTGGTGTAAGACAACTAATAATGACACACAAAGCTAAATTCCACTTGCATTATTTTCCACATTTATTGACTTTGACCCAGACGTACTGCAGATGTAAACATCCGTCTGGACGAACTCAGGGAAAAATATTGTAGCTCTTTGTGAATTGCTGCTTAGACTAAGCTTTCGTTTGGAGACAGGAGGGAGAAACACACACACACACACACATGGACCCGCGCACACACACTAAGACTTGTTTTTGTCTTAATCCTGCATGTGCAAATTGTCTTGCATAGGTCTTGCATAATAACAGAGTGCTCTGTGTTAGTTTAAGATAACAGCAGCACTGGTGGGGGATATCTATTTTAATTTTGTAGCGTGTCAAACTATTAAAAAAAAACATTCTCCTGGAACTAAATGTTACTTTGTAGTATGAGGGGATCAATAGTTAAAGTACAGGAGTGGCTGATGGTGTAGGGGGGCACTTGCTTATACTGTGTGCAGACACTGTGAGTTCGATGCCCACATATGACAGTGTGAATGTGTGTGAGTGAGAAAAAAAAAAAGTTAAAGTACTGGAAACATTATTGTGCACTAAAGCTTTGAGGGCTACATAAATTTGAAATATAGGAATGACGGACGTATTCAGTGTGTTTATCAGGAGGGGTTTAACTGCAGTTGAAGCGGTTGCCATGGTGATGCCCGCCCATAGTTTCTGCTGATTGAAACAAGGATTGGTCTCTGAGACACCACTCAATCTGGGGTTTATTGCCCCCTCTGCACCTCTATGTGGTTTTTAATTTGTGAAATGGGGGAGATTCATTATAGCCCGGTGATATATGATCACACGTGCTGTCAGGGTGTGAAGTAATTGGACAATAATTTACTGTCGTTAAAAAACGGTGCTCCTGTTTGGTTAGCATTCCCAGAAAATTTGACAAATACTACACGTTCGTACTTTCGGAACTCATTCTGTCTGCCTTTAAGGAGAGTTTCAGTTTGACAAACAATGTATTCATTCTTTGGTAATCCCTGTTTCTTTAATCCACAAGTACTGTATCTGGCCCCACTTGATTTTAACGATGAGCTTTGCATGACAATGAGCTCACATTCTCACATTCTTAAAGTGAACAATTGCATTAGCTGATACAGTACGATGACTGCCTTTCTCAACTCGTCCTCATATCAGTTTTATTATTTAGAATGACGCTAAGAAGCACTCAAAATGGCATGAATAATTACAATTAAAAAAAAACCTCCATATCTCAGTTTAGAATAATGGCAGCTGCCTATACCTGTGATAGACTACAGTATATTGTCAGACTGGAACCTTCTTTTCAAATATAACATTCAGTAATTATTGGAAAAGTGTTAACCATACATACTGGTGTGTCAGAAAAGTTCCAGGATTGGCGCTCAGGGCATTGTGAGCATTTGTGCTGTCCTGTGGGGAAGCAGTTGCAAGTTATTCTGCCGCAACTGAATGAAGCCTGTAAAATAACGGACTCCTTTCGTTGATGTACACGTAAAGTTCGAGGAACACGCTCCTTAGATCACAATGTCCCACCTCCCCGGGGAGTGTTCGTCAGCAAGCAGGTCATACAAGCTGTCCGTTTGGTATATTCAGGGAGGGAATTCATTCCTTAGCCATCCTTCACCTCACTGACCTCATATGTCCTTGTTTCCATTTTTTGGGAAAGCACACCTGAACACACAAGCGTTGCATAATTCACAGCAGGAGGGCGGCAGCTGTTGTGTAAGATCTGCAAGCCATGTGGCACTGAGATGCTCCTTTCCATCTCGGGAGATTTGGGCATCCTGGATGACTTGCAGACATAATGCAAGAAGGCCTGAGTGTATATCCATGACTAGGGGCTATCTTTAACCTGACTTGACTCTTAAGCAGCTGCAGTCATATCTAGTAATTCATAGTCATGCATGACAAGCTGGCTAAAAAAAATAAGCTGACTGTATTTGCACTTCATTCCCCACCACTGCCTATCTCAAAGAACTTCTGAGAGGACATATGCTTTTTGAGTTTTCTGAAGGGGCATCTGTGAAATAAAAGTCCCTCCGGTAGTTATGAAAGTGTGTGTGATCCCCCTCCATGCAGTGAGCGGCGTAGGGTCTCATTAGTATGGGTGTTAGCGTCTCTCCTTCAGCTGAACCTGCCATGCCACTACTGTAGTCAAGCCGCTTGCCTAACTGCCGCATTCTTCCCCGGATGGCTGATTAGAGACTGCCGCTGCTGTTTCCTCCTAAGAATGAGTGACATGACCTCCTCGGACTCAAGGAGGATAACTCAAGATTCATATGGCTATACAGTGAAGCCCCCCCGCCCCCTCCCATTTTTGTGGTTTATCTTTCACTCCCATTATTTGCTTTCATGGATTTTTACAGTATAAAGGCAAGTCTTAATTTAGTGTAGTGTCCAAATGGATGGATGGTGGGTACACAATCCTTTTCAGCATTTTTTGAAGACTTTTTTGTTTAAAAAAAAAAAAGTTTGCAAACCCCTGAGATATTCTTGGCCCACTCATGGACCCCAAGAAAAAAATCCTAGCTCTTCCAGTGATGAAAGTAGAGATTTATTTAAAATAGCCGGGGACGCTTTTCAGCTGGCCTCGAAGGGCTTGCGAGGCGGCTGTGAGGACACACAATTTCACCATGGACTTAGACGTAGACAAAAACGACAAAAAACAAAGTTCCCTCGAGGGTGACACTGCGCCGCAGTGGACGGGCATAATTCCGCTGAGTTTCAATGGAGCCAACACACAATTTTCTTTATTCTATCTTGTTCTGTTCTCGAACGTTAAAAATGGCTTGTCGTTGTGGCTCTGTCACTGTAAGTAAGTCAGGTCTGCTTTTTAGATTTAATTTTAGATTTAATTGTCTGGCAGTTTCTTCAAGTCATGTAATCATTTCTTTGCTATGGCATTTTTAGCACCCTCAAATGTTTCTACATAGAATGGATTTACCTATGCCGGATGAAAGAACGGCTGGCTGGATGGATGAATGGACAGACTAATGTCTCACATCGTAATTGTTGTCATCTTTTCTGTAACCTGTCTGCTACAATAAGGATAATATCATTGTCACAAGATGATGTTAAAACCTTTGTCTATTTTTAAATCTTTTGTTTGAGCAACTGTACAAAAATTCATTTGCGCCCCTTAATGAATAACCATAGCAACTCTACTTGTGTGTTAAGTATATCAGGCTGTCTATGAAAAAAAATTGTAGATTAGGTCAGTACTAGTGCCGTCACAAAAATGATTCAAACAATAAATTAAACTTTTTTCTTGATTGATATTCAAAGCATCCGAGTAAAGAGGTTAATAATACGCAAGACAATATTGTTACACTGCACATTCAAGGACATCAGCTTTTGTCCATCCCTTTTGGTCCAAGGATAAACCCTGGACAATATCTTGCCGAGTCATCGCTCTTGGCTTTCATTCATTCAGCCATCAGCCACATGACAGGAAGATGAAACCTCACTGCCTTTGCAAAGTCACCTGATTATGCAATGTTCCCTTTTTAGCTTTCACAGCATCAGCTCCCCGAGTCATGCTTTGCTCGCTTCCGAAGGCCACGCAGCACAAAGAGGGGTTGGGGGCGTGAAACTACCAAAGGAATTGATGTAATAAACACGTCCGGCAAGCCGGGCTTTGCTGCGCTGTGATTGCTGAGACCCCCGCTGCGTAGTTTGCCCTCTCCTGCTAAATCTGACTTCAAGACATCACATCATTGTGGTTTCGCAGCCTCCCTCCTCCACCTCCCACCTGCTCCATGTTACACTCGCAGCAGGGCTGGGAATTTTTCCCGGCATGACTCAGAGACACTGACACGCACCTATTTTGTTCGTCATGTGCTCACAGTGAGACATATTGACATATTATCCTCCAAGTTCTCTTGCTAATGCGTTTGCTGCTTGCTAGAGGAGGCCTATAAATCAAACGGCGGCGTCGCCTTGTCATTTATATTCTCTCATTCAACTCTTACAATTATTTTTTGGCAATTTATTTGTCATATGGGTTTGCTGACTGGCAGTTATGTTACATTGTGCTGGCAGTTTGTTATTCGGAGTCCTCCATCCATCCATCCATCCATCCATCCATCCATCCATCCATCCATCCATCCATCCATCCATCCATCCATCCATCCATCCATCCATCCATCCATCCATCCATCCATCCATCCATCCATCCATCCATCCATCCATCCATCCATCCATCCATCCATCCATCCATCCATCCATCCATCCATCCATCCATCCATCCATCCATCCATCCGTTTTTTTGTCTTTGCTTCACTATCACTGTCTGTGCATTTAAATGCTCAGACTCAATCTTGGCACAGCGAGTGTCGGACAAAAAAATGATAGGTCCAGTTCAGTGGGTCAGTTTTAGGGGTTGGGCCAAGATGGGGGGAAGGTGGCTCCTGTTTGTAGCTCGGAATAAAAAGGTTAAGGTGGGAAGTTATAAAGTAGCTGAACATATGATAATATTTTGCAAACTGTGTCAAGAATTGCGTGAGGGATGTCGTCGCTACAGGACTGCTTTGAAAGGAACACGTTTAAAAAAAAAAAAAATAGAATGGACACACAGACTACCACGTGGGCGTCCATCCTAATGTGCGCAGACGATGACGTCACCACGATGGCCACATCAGGGGCTAACAACAAACCTTTGATGACCAAAGAGGTACGAGCAGCTTTGAGCAAGCAGAATGTCACCTTCAAATCTGGTGATGCTGTGTCTCTCTGGAAAGCAAAATCAAACCAGAATCGCACTCTCAGAGAAGCATAGCACCCAAAGTCAGCATATAATTTATTCTCCAGATTATTACATTGCGGGGAACACGTACATAAACGAAGTAATTTACATTCAACTGCTGGATGAAAACATTCTTAGCAAAGGATACTTCAAACGTGTAATTGTAAACAAAAATGTCATACAGCTCATAATTTTGTTTGACTATATGAAATTGCTTTCTCATTATGGATTTCTTTTCTAATGTGGCTTTAAAAATGTCATCTCTATAATGATGAAAAGACACCACTCTGCAGTCATAATGTCCAGTAAGACGCAGGCTTCTGAAAGCACTAAACTAATTGGGTCCCTCTTGTACACTGAATACTTTAGGTCACTTCATTTATTTTTAATGCCATCCAATCAATTTGCAGTCATGAATCAACTAAAATATCGCAGTAAAACATAAAACATATCTCTGTTATCCACACCATATGTCATATTAGTACTTCATTTACTGGGAGAAGTCTTAAATTGCTAGTTGAGCTTCATAAAAGCATGCACTAGAGGCATTTTAGCTGCTCATTAGCTGCACAAGTGTTTGTGGGGGGACATGCCACACAAACATACAGGCCTTGACTTGTACTGATTAACATACGCAAATTCTGTCAACAAAGTTGCTGCTCGGAACTAAATAAATGACTGAAAGCCAAAGTTGATTCACGTAATCACATTTAGCAAATGGGCCACATATGTACATTATGGCCAAATAACATTTAAAAAGTGTCATCTCATTGGCTGCATTAGCTTAATAAGGAATGACCGAAATGGTGAATGCTATCCTTGAGAACGCCTTGCAGAATTTGGTGTGAAGATCAGCCCCGTATTACTAAGCCACCCCGGCTGCAGCCGGCACGTGACAGCACAATTGGAACCGTAAATAGACATTTTCCAGAAAATAGCTTGATTATTAGAGAAAGGACTTGACGGGCAAGTAAGACTAAGCTATATATAGTAATTTTCTCATCCAACTGAATGAGCGACGGCTTAACGAGCACAAAGACTCAGTGTGCCCGTCGCATCGTGCGGGGAGCCATCATTTTGTCTGACCTTAACCTTTAGCAGCTTGTATGGATTTCTCTGTTTGAATGCACGCATGACATTATGTGACACATTCAGCAACGTAAGTGCGCACAGAGGATTGCTCTGGGCTCTGTACTGGAATTTGCTAAAAGTGAAATACACCAGAGACTTCTTAGCAGCACTGCACCTGGATTTTAGTTAAGCTGCACACTTCAGCTAACCTAAACAGCCCCTCGGGTTCTGAAAATGTTCTAATCACACCAACAGTGTGGCTCAAAACGATTTTCATGTCTGACACGGTGCCATAAAAAGCCATTAAGTGTTCTTCTGCTCCTGCGTGTTGTCTCAAAGTGAAATTCTTCCAGACTTACACAACACGTGAGGCTGACTATGAATGAACCTTTGGAAAAATGTGTTTATGAGGTTCAAAGGATATTGTGTCAAAATGAGTGCAGGAAAAATGAGCCTTTGGTGGCAAAAAAAATATTTATTGTTACTGTCTGGGATTGGTTTGTATTGCAGGTGAGACTTGAGAGGCGTGCTGCATCATTTGAGAGTGCTGACAATTCACCTCTGTCTAATAGCTGTTCATGCTGTCACACTTGATCCAAATGGAAGTGTATCATCACACAATTCCCAACAAAGGCCACGGGATAAAATTGGGCAGGTTAACAAATTGCCACATGCTTTTATTTCCTCCTGCAGCACTTGGCTCTGCGTTCCTGCTTCATGTTCACATTGAAGGATCGAAGTCCGTGCTGTGCATTTTGGTTGGTAGTGTCATTGATCACCATGATAGCATTGTAGCGCCTTGATGTGAATGAGCTGATTTTAGACTAGACTGCTGCACCATTGCGATTTTCAATTTCATTTTGCCTTGGCAGAGCTCTGTTTGTCTCTGAATCAATGAAACTACAACTGAATGTTTGGGAGCTTGCAGTTTACTTTAGCTGCTGTACAATAAATCTTGTGTCATATCAAATATAGACATATAGAAACAAATAAGGTCTGAATAATGTATTAGTTCCCAAATATCTCTTTTAATATCCTATTGTTGAGCTATTTGTATGTAAAAAATCATTGTAATGTTATTAAATCATACGCAATGTCTTTATTCCGCCATTATAGAAAATAAATCGGACCAAATTGCAAGCAGCAGAATTAAAAAGCTGTATTCTTGTTGAAAAAGTCCAGAGCAAAGTCAGCATAACGTGGACCACATTTGAGATGTGAAATACAGGACCCACAGCCTGTGGAAAAATAAAGCCCATGGAGTGTGACCAAAAATTTCTATCCAATAAATAGAGATTTTTGCTTTTGCTTTACTTGTCATGTGAGTTTAGCAGCAACTGGGGGCTTTTTCCCCTTTTAGCCAAATGATTCAGATGCTGTCACATGACAAATGATAAAGCGGAGACTGCGCCGCTGCAGCAGCATGACAGCAAGGAGGTTGCCTCAACCATCGCCCGAATACTTAAGTACAAGTTTGTCATTTCAAAGTGTTGTTTGCATCGCAGTTCTGCTGTGTGTGTGTGTGTGTGTGTGTGTGCGTGACTTGAGGGCTTTTGAAACGGCACCACTGGAGCTGACACGCGCTTTCCTTCAGAGCTCTGTCCACCCAATTTGACTTAACAGTTTGATTCGTCTTGATCCCTCTACTTTCAATTTTATTTGCACATGTGTAAATAAAATTATGCAACCAATATTTCCTCAAAGATAGTTACATAAGTATAGTGTAGCGACGAATACATTTGCATTTCACACGCTAGTGAAGCCCTATTCGCCACAAAAATTGTTGTCTGCCAGGATGGTGCAGCTCAACTCAAATACAGTTTACAGTTAACTAATACTCATGTCTATCAGGCTTGACCTCTTCAAACAAACAGGAAAATGATACATGAATTACCTGTCTGTCTCACGCAACATATTTTAAAACTCTCATTTGGAAGGTTTTGACCCTGTAATATTCAAGTGTTACGCAAGACTGTACATTTGAATCTTGAAGGTGTCAGACTATTTTCAGACGATTACTTTTTAAGCATTAATCCTTTAATGACCCGTGATAAAGGCAGTAAAAATAGATAAGGCCCACAAAGCGGCAAGTGTATTTCTAGTGGTGCATATAGTGGCTCAGCAGTTAAGGGCTGCTTGTCATAGTCTTTTTAGTTAGTTTCCCCCCCCCCCCCCCCCTTGCTTGCTAACGCTCCAGTAAACCTTCAGTCTCTCCTGTGTTCTCATAAATGTACAATACAGTCCTGTGTTGAGCATCTTAGCGTGTTTGAATGCAGCCAGAGCAAAGGAAAGAGCAGCCTGGCCACTTGTGAATTCAGGCAGAAGAAACAACTGTATGCTGTGTTCTGTAGTGACTAGTGACTTTTATCCTCCTCTTACTATTTTGAAAGGCCATGCAGAATCAACCTGCTCGCTTCAAAGTCAGCCATTTATTTTCACCATTGTTTGAAGGCTTGCATTTATGTTATCTTAACAAAATGATTATATCATATATGAATATGTATATAAGTATAAATGATATAGTAAATTGAGACAACAATGAAGAAATGGCACTTTGCTACAGTGACTAGCGGTCAATGAAAGTGTGGTGTAAATTTACACTGCAACTGTTGTTAGTCCAGTATACCATGAGTAAAAATACCCGCATTGGCCTTAATTAGCTATTCCCAACAGTATTTTCAACACGATGAGCACACCTCCAAGGCGACCGCCACCTTGCGAAAGAAGCAGAGGATCAATGTGATGGACTGGACGAGCAAGTCTCCTGAGTGTCTGAAAGACACCTTTCAATGGAAGATGGTGAAGCAAGCATGAGGTCTTTGCACATTTTAACTTAGACTCTCTTTTGTTAAAAATGGTTTGCACACTGTACATCCCCATCACACTTAAAATGCTTTTCTTCAGCATCTGAGTGAGGATTGTCCCACACGTCGGCAAGTGTACTGAAGTTCATCCAATATTGAATATCATCCCGGCTTGGATTCATAATTCATTATCTAAGTGAAGATGTGACTCTCATGAACAGGATGTGGATTAAAAGCTCAGCGGTGAAACTAGTGACGGTGAGCTACATAAAACAACGCCCCGCATCCAGGTGCCCTCATTCAGACAGCACTTGAGATCAGACCCTCTGACTCTCACACGGTCCTCTAAGACGTGGCGATTAAGCTGGTCTTTCAAGCAGGTTATCGCTGTCTTTAAAAACAGCTGCCACAGTCACTGCGCTACAGTGCTTATGCTAATGAACACAAGGAAGCAAATAAAAGCTTTTTAATTTTCTCCCTTTGGCATGGAGCGGTAGGTGACTTGTCTGAGTAGGCATACGAAGCGTCGGATCACTTCCTTTTCCCATTCCTGTTACAAATCCGAAATGACGACAATGTTCATATTATGTAACGACGACGGTCGTGCAGGCAAGCAGCCTCGTGAGCCTGCACTCAGAGTGACATGAGCAGGAGCAATTCGAATATGTGTTGGAGCTTTAGATCACGATAACTTGTTGAAAAGTAATACAGATTGCAGGAAGTTCCAAGTGAACTATTAAAAACATCCATCCATCCATTTTCTTGTCCCCACGGGGGTCTCGGGCGTGATGGAGCCTATCCCAGCAGTCATCGGGCAGTAGGCGGGGGACACCCTGAACCGGTTGCCAGCCAATCGCAGGGGGCACAGAACCGAACAACCACTCACACCTTGGGGCAATTTGGAGTGCTCAAGCATGTTTATGGGATGTGGGAGATTATTATTGTCTTTATATTAATATCTGTTTATTATGTTGTTGCAGCTAGATGTTATTGCTTCTGTTTTTGTACCGCTGTACATTGCATTTTGGGCATGTGCGCAGTAATAGCGAATGTGTGCCAATTCTATTAGTATAAAAATGTATGGACATTAAATCAGATTTGGGCATTAAGGCATGAAATGTAAATACAACTAACGTTCTGTAACATAATTTTAATAGAGTATTTTGTCAGAAAGTCATACGAACACCATCAGCGAAATATGGTCTTATTTAGAGTCGGGACAATTGTCAAGTTATTGCTGTTTCAGCAAATGCAGCAATTGTGCTTACTGGTGACACTTGTTTGTTGCTCGACAAAATATTGACAAAGGATGAAGAGAAAAATGTAAGCGTTGCAGAATCTTATTTTGCAAATGGGAACATTAAGGAGCTAACAGGCAATATTTGTGAAAACACAGTCGCAGTTTGACAAGTTGATGAAGTGATTTGAACACATTGTCCAACTACCATCAATACGTGTAGAACAATCTGTGCCAATATCATCATTGATCCCAAGAAAAACAATGCCAATTATAGATTCTGGAATATTCATCAAGAAAAGTGAAAACTGATGGGATAAGACATTTTGAATCATTAACAAGATGTGACTTTGCATGACTGTTTTCTCAGTCATTCAGTTTCCTTGCCCTAATTGGTGACAAGTTGTTGTTGTTGTTTTGTTTTTTTGCTAGCTTGAACCAAATGCAAGTGACAGACTCACCAGAAAATGGAATCTTGGTCAAAAATAATGGTGCAATTGAGGAGGATGAAATAGGAGAAGATAATACCTGTTTCTATTACTTTCTCTCCTCTGGGCGCCAGAAACATATTAGAAAGGAGCAAAATGTGTCCAGTTGTATTGCACACTCAGCTATCGAAACCTGAGCTGACGCAAGTGTGCACTTAGATTAAAACCATAATGGTCGCAGGCCTTGCACTCTGATGTCCTTCTAATCTGATTCAAATA
Organism: Syngnathus scovelli; assembly: GCF_024217435.2. NCBI lineage: Eukaryota > Metazoa > Chordata > Actinopteri > Syngnathiformes > Syngnathidae > Syngnathus > Syngnathus scovelli. The sequence goes on along the minus strand of NC_090848.1, from coordinate 11,786,529 downwards.
TCCCCAGATATTTTTGGTTGTCAATATTTTGGGAGAACATCAACAAAAAAGCCCGTTTAGTCAATATTTTACAAGCTACATTGGAGCACAACTAAAACAGGTAAAACAGTCATTAAAATGTAAATTATTTACATTTATGCTAACAATGTTACCACAATAAAACAGGAAATGTGTTTGCGCCAAAACAATTTGCTGAGTTTTTACATTCTAAGCATCTTTAGGAAGTGACTAGCAAGCTGAGTTTACATTTGTCTGAGCTAAATATCTTCAAGCAAATGCCTTTTACTCATTTAATCCCAGCCTAGTTAAAATGGATGTTTGACATCTATAGTCATAAACGGCAGCGAACGGGTTAATATGGCACATGCCTTTTCCAAAGTCAAGTGAGTCATCTTCTGCTTAATGAGTTTTTGGAGGCTATATTTCATGACACACCAGTCCACAAAGAGCTACAATGTAGCCTACTTGGCAGTGCCTGTAGAAAGAGGTCAGCGTGTACTGACGTGTGAATATTTGTTGCATGATTCAATTTAGGTGGGCGCTTGTGTCTAATTAACCTAAGTCATCTGTCTGGAGCTTTTATTTTATCTTTCAAGCAACCTATCAGCAGTACTTACGTTGCTCAAATATATTTGTTGTTACCATTGAGTACATCAATGCCGCTGCCGCCATATTGGATGTGGCTCAGTGGAGCGATTTGTAAAAGATGCTCTGCAGTTGAGAAAATATCTTTTTGTGCTTCTTGTAACTTGACCTTGTGTTTTCATGGACCTCCCCAAAGGCTTTTCCCCATTTAATTCAGTTTCAAACACGGTGAAGTAGCCAAAAGAATCTTGTCGAGGAGATGAGCATTCTTTTCCTGTTTGCATTTTCATTCCCAACCTCTAAATCTTTCATACCAAAATCTTCTATGGCTGTCAGTCTGCTTCTCTCGTGCTTGCATTCTTTATTTTCCCATTTTCATCGCGCTGCTGCCTTGAAAGTTGTCAATTCAGATGAATCTGGCGGTGCAAAGAATAAGAAGGCTTTCTAGGTCATGTGCGTATAATCTCCTCAATTTGAGTAGACCTCATGGAGCTTTTAAATTACAGCTCGTTATTATCCATAATGTGTTTTAATGTTGAAATGTTTTTTTGATAGCTCACCTTTGTAAAATTATCGTTTCTTAAATTGATATACAATCACATTTTCCCTAATTTCAATTGAAATTTTATTGTTAAATAGTGTTTAGGGTTGGATTCATGTTTTATAACCGAGCAGACATTTATTAAAAAGCTATTCAGTAATCACAAGCTTTTAGTATTCGTATTTTACATGTTATATTTTTTAAACAGTAAAACTTGCATGCAACATTCAAACACCTCCAGAAGTATGCAATAAAGGATGGTAAAATCAATGAATTGATTTTGAGGTGTCAATCTGTCTGGAAAATGAATGGCTGAAAGCCTGAAATGTTTGGAAGTGAACTAAATCTCATCCACGGGGCCTGCTACTGGACTGCATCAATTACTGCTGTTGACAAATTTACAGAATCAATCTGCTACTTATGTGCAGTACTAAGTCAACCTCGGACAAACAGACTACATACTATATAAAATGTAATGAACCGTGAACACAAGTGAACTTTGCTGACAATAAAGCCAGAGGCACTGCTGTTGTAGTGTGATAACAATGTGACCTTTGACACACGAGACCAAAGGCACAAATGAGATACAGCTGGAGAGGATGTAACATGATGAAGTTCCACACAAGCTGAGGTTAAGTCTCCACAGAGTGTCAAGAGATCCGAACTGCTAATGCTGCCTGGTACTAAGCTGACAGCCGGCCGGGCCGTCTTTGACTTGACTGGCAGGGAGAGAGGCCTGTCTTGGTGGAACTGTCCGTGGTGCTGACCTCTGCTCTAGTGGACGGCATTGAACTCCTGCTTTCTCAAAATCCCCTCAAGGCAGGTCAAAGCACACAATACTGATTTCAAGTGAGTCTAGTTTAGCTCGGATGAAGTCCATCATTATAAACATTTATTGCATTTATTTTTTTTACAAGAACAATAATTAAACAGCTTCTGGTGGTGAGTCGTGATTGGTTGTTATCCGAAACCTGGCAACCTGTGATGTCATTTTCAGTCAACAGCAAGTGGCAAAACGGCCACCCGCTGAGATGTATGTATAAAAAGGAGTGAATTCTGCTGCTTAACCCATATGCCACGAACGAATATTAATCAGAAAGCTGTGTTTAGCCAAGTAGGGCCACATACAACATTTTATCGTCAAGAAAATGTTGGGATTGACCTCTTTGATTTTTAAGATCTTCAACACAGCTAAATATGATAAACTTGTACATCCCTGAGGACTGTGTTAAAAATGGATCAAATGTTCTTTATTTTGCTGTGTTGCACCACTACATTATACTGACAGCGAGCACAGAGGCCGTGGGTACAGACTAGATTTTGTTTTCATTCATCACAGGGCAATTTGCTATGCCGCATTAAGCCTGCTGATGCCTGCAATGTGACAATTGATGATTACCTGTGGGAAATTGATAATGATCACCACCTTATTAATGTGGACCTTGAAAAAGCAGCATCCGTCTAAACAGAATGCAGTACTGGCACGATTCAGCATTAGAGCTGCAACCTTAAAAAGTCACTCATTGCCAAGGGCCCGCCAAACACCTCAAAGGAGGGTTTGCAAAAAAGAAAACAAGACTTACATTGTCATATCCAGCTTTTGACATTGGTGTGAGTGCTTCTGGTGAGGCGAAAGAGAAGGAAGGGTTCCAAAGTAACCTTTTTAGTGTGTGTTGTTTTGATTTATTTAGCGTCCTTGATCTCTCTCAGGTCATTGAGGTGCAGTGAGCTCAGTGGCATTGGCTGCCACATCTGTGCCGCCATGTGTTATTCCTCCTGTTACTAAGCTTAGGGGAATCAAAAGCCATATGTCATCTGCAGTTTATGGTCTGCTTATTCTTATTAATAAGTTATCATATGTGTTCTTCAGATACTCGCGTGTCATATCTTTGCGTGTGGATGAGCTCAAGTGTACAGAGAGGCAATGATTACTTATGGATGAGGCAGCACTTTTCCAGGTGATTACTGATCTGATTTGCCATGTGATATTTTTCATTTTATTTATTCTCCGGTTTCCTCCCACATCCCAAACACATGCTTGGTAGGCCAATTGAGCACTCTAAATTGCCCCTAGGTGTGAGTGCGAGTGCGGATGGTTGTTCGTCTCTGTGCGTTCTGCGATTGGCTGGTAACCAGTTCAGGGTGTCCCCCGCCTACTGCCCGATGACTGCTGGGATAGGCTCCAGCACGCCCGTGACCCCAGTGGGGACAAGTGGTATAGAAAATGGATGGATGGATGGAACTATTGTGTGTGACTGCACTGGAAACGCACTTAAAATAGCTAAAGTGACTGTTTGTGTGTGGATTTGTTGACATTGTAAAAGACAGCAAGGGCTACTTCATGAATCTACATTGTGTGTGTTTGTATGCCAGCAAGGCAAGAGAGGTAAATAGGTCTGGGAGAGTGGCAAGGATGGGATGGCAAGGGAGACGGAAGAGAGGTGGCAGGCAATAAAGTGGCCCATCAATCTGGTAAATGAGTGTCCTTCCCGCCCGACACTACTTTGGGAAACGTAGCCTACTCCGCGTTCATCAGTCACAGGTTTAGCACGCAGCCGAGTTTAATGTGGTCAAAGCTATACTTACGTGCCCGGTGAACGACGGCAATCGAGCAGCTACGGAGCTCCGCTGGGGCCCAAACAGTGATGTGGTCAAAAATCAACGATTTGTTGCTCACAAAAATAGTGAGGGGGGAAAAAGGAATATAGGTCGTCTTTTCAGTGTCTCTGCGTAGTAAACCAGGAGCGGCAAGAGAATCCTCATAAATGAAAAGGTAGGCAAATCTGGGCTCTTAAAAAGGACTTACGCGCCACTAGGACAATATGGCTCTTTGTCAACACAAGGCGGCCTTCTAAGTAAAGAACAGAAGGCTCATAAAAATGGCCACAGATGGATAACCTTCATAATAACTTAAATCTCTGAGGAGCTTTACATCCACAGTTTTTTTCTCAATCTTTCTAAATAAAACACTCCACCATTTGGATCTTTTTTTTTTCTTATTTTTGTTTATCCAGGAGCACAATATCACCCAGTTGGTGGAATAGCAATGTGATGACACGACGCTTGTACCATTGTTGTCACGAGCATTGTGAGTTGACTACACAATCTGAGCTGCCAACAGCGTGAGAAGGAATGTCTGTGTTCACGCCATCATGTCAACTATTCAATATCAGTGTCACGCGCAGTGAAAGACGAAAAGAAAATCTATTGAAGCTGTGAAATATAAAATCCACTGTTTCTATTTACTGTAGTTTCATGTCGTAATTACTGCACACATACAACGAACGTTTTCTCTATCTTATTTTATTATACTCTTCTTTTCACTTAGTACATTTAATTCAAGAGCTAAAAAAATCTACTATAGAGATTTAATTCCTTTAACGTACTGAGTAATTGCATTTATTTAAGTACCCAAGATGAGTTAGTTGCTAAACATTTGACAGCAAAAACTCATGATGACATCTGAGTTGCTAAAATTGCCTTCATCCTTAAACAGAACATTGACTTCGACCCATGAAATTAAAATATGACTAGTCGCTTTTTTTTTTTTTCCATGTTTTCTGGGGAAACAAAAGACAAATTTGCATTCAAGCAAAGTGACACTATACTGTATTTCTCATTGATACTGTATTCTAGTTTTTCAGCCAAGAGCAAATGGAGTAGCTGCTAGCACAAATCTCAGGGCTGCACTGAATACCAGACCTCAGCGGCTGCTTGCCCATTTTCACAAAATTCCGAGTGCCTAACAGCAGAGTGACTCAGGGTGACGAGAAAACCCAGGAGACAGGGCCAGTTTTACACTCTGTCCTACAGCATTTTACAATCCTGTAAGGATGAATGCTCACATTTTTTTTTTTTTCCCCCTGAAAAAAACGCTGTCTGCTCAAGCACACCTTTGACTTTACTGTCAATTTTAATGACACAAACAACTTTGCTTTTGTCCAACATGATTGATTGTTATAATCAAATGATCTTTTAATTACACTAAATGAAACAATGCACTGTCTACGGCCACGTTTCTCTACAGTTTGTCGCCCTAAGTGCAACTTTGAATTATGGGTAATTAGCAATAATAAGCCTCAGTCATTTGTGCAATACTAACACTTTAGCAGCAGGAACGCCAACTGTCAATAGAGGGCGCTAAGGCGCTGCCCTCCCGCTGTCCTCAGATCTATGTATAAGCATCTTCATCATGTCTGTTTCTTGATACACTGCACACTCACACAGACTTCCATAAAAAAAAATGTTTGAAAAAAATAATGAAAAATTGGATACATAGGTTACATCACTGTCATAATAGGTGAACGGACACATCAAGGGGAATTGCTAATTTCTCGCGCCTGATGAATCTCCCATGAAAACAAATCCCCACTATGACCCATTAGACATTCCCTTAATCTTCATTTCAGAATTTGCAATTGATTTAGTAAATTCTCTAATCCATCTAAATGTTTTCATAAATATTGGAATGAGGTCAACATGATTTTGGCATCAACCGTCACCCCCAATCAAATAGCACACAGGCTCATCCGGAATATCACATCCTATCCTTTTTAATACCTGACAGTATACTGCTTTATAAACGTGATCCCATAGCTTTCTCTCTGATCCCATTATGTCCATCCCTCACTGTGCCAGCTTTGAGTCTCCATAATTAGACCACTCTGCATGGACCAAAATGATTTTGTTGTGCTTTCGTGCTGGTCTTGCCTGTGGTCACCAATAAGAGCAAAACAGCAAAAGCAAAACAAGACAGCCGAGATTCAAACAGCTGAATCATTATTCAATTCTTTTTTATGTTTATTGTTTTTATGGAAGTGGATTTACTTACTTGCAGATTTATTCTAACATATATATTCTTTAAAAGATTCAATTGTTTTTGAGGAAGGAGTCAAACTCTCTTTTTCGTAATTTTTAAAAAATATATTTTTCAAGATTTTTGGGGTGTTATCAACATATCCCGTAGGTATATAAAAATATATACTGTTGACCACTATATAGTGGAAAGGAGGTCATTTTGAACACAGCTTGTGGCTCCTGCAGAGGTACTAGTCATGGTGGCCGTACTGCGTACACACCCAGTCCTAAATCCTGCAGCCTGCTGATGATGCTCTAATCCCCCTCATGCTATAGCGAGAGCAAAGCTGAATATTAAGTTCTTCTTGTCTTCGGTGCTGGAGCCAATTTAAGCAGCTGGAGACAGCTAGCTCGATCTCTCCCATGGGATTTGTGTGTGACAATCTCCAAGAAATCCGTTTAATATGAGACCCCAGATTGGAATATGATGGAGCCAAAAGTCTTGAGATTATGCTAATAGAAGTGGGTACCTTTGATGTCGCTCAATTAAATTAGAGCGTTTTGTTCTAGATGTGGCGTCATTAGTTGCGGTTGTAATGTTGAGTTTGGAAAACGTTTTCAGCATGATAATTTGTCACCAGCGAAAATGCAAGCCATAAAAATGTAGCAATAATGCTAACGGTGATTTTGCTGTGTGTTAATATAACGTGCATGTCATCAGACAATTTAGGGCCGGTTGAAATAGGGGGCACAGCATGCATAGAGAAGGATAAACCCCAACAGCTCAACATAAAACTGATCCAATTTAATCCAGCTTGCAAAGCTTTAGCCCCAACAGTTTGGAAGCAAAAAAAAAAAAAGAAAGAAAATTGTGCTGCTCACACCATTGTCTCCCCTGCCTCTTTCTAGAATAGACCGAAGCATTTCCTATTTAAGACCAAGCCCCCCAAGACCATTAAAGCTTTGACAGGCTTTTAAACGAGCACTGGCGGAGATTCACCCTGCCAGCTATAACCGATGGCATGCAATAACTCCCCGGGGGCCCAGTGTGGAGGCAAATGTACGGCGAGTGTGTTTTAAGAGTGTTCGCAGCAGGTTCTACATGTTTAGCATGCATGACACAAGCACATGTGACTGCACAGGGAAATGCATGTGGCTTATTGTCTACGTTATGTCTCCTTTCACCCGGGACCAGTATGTCATTTAATCACAGATCACAACGGGGACACATGCATTTTCTGCTCTATGCTTTCTGGGGCCACAAAAACATAGATGTGCACGGTTACTTAATCGACCGTTGCTGTGTGCTTGGCCTGATATCGAGACCTCCATGTCTTGTATTCAGACCCGTGTAGCCAGCCGATGCAAAAACACAAAAGCGAGCAGAAGCATGTAGAAAGAAAGCAGAAGCAGTGAAGTCAGATTGGCAAATGTCCTGAGGGAAAAGCACAAGCTCTCTCTCTAATTACACTTCAGTGCGTGCAAGAGGTGAAAAGAGAAGTGTGCATTAGGATTGGTTTAATGGCCAAAGCGCTGATGAACATCCAATAACTGCCAAATGCACTTGCCTCGGAATATTTCAGCATTTTTGGCATTCAGAGCAACATTATCGTATCATGACATCCGAACGGTCGTCCTCTTTTTGGACTGATTAGCTCATCAGTGAGAGGAATTAGTCGTAAAGTACACGCTTCTTCTGGGATGTTTTTTTTTCTTCCAACCTTTTAACAGTAGGGGTCTCCTCGATCAATGTGACTGACCAACATTCTGCAGTTTAATTCCCACGGCAGGAAAAAGCAGCCCAGTGCTATTTATATACCTTTTGGCAAAATTAACCATGTTTGAATTTACGGGTATTGAGCTGTGCAGCTTAGTCACAAACTTCTCTTTGCACTTTTTTTCCCCCAGGCATATCGTATTGTGATTTGTATTGCGGTTATTTGTTCAAAGTCCTCTTCAAATGTATAATTCAAAATGTCAGATTTATTATATGTACAAGTTTTGGTTTTATAGGTTAAGATCACCTTGAAATAAAGGCAAATAAATCATAAATTAATATGAAGACTATTTATGGACTTCAATTACAGTTAACTCTTTTAAGCGTTTGTTGACATCTTTACAAAGTTCTACCAAATAATTACGGTATAAAAAAAGAATAGGTCAGATTACAACAATAATGAAAGCAAATCTGTGGCTTTTTCACTTTAAATTTGAATGTTTCATGAAACATGTACACTGCACCTCGAAAGAATGTATTGTGACACTATACATTAAATATACTTAAAATATAAAGCCCACCGACCAACAATTGAAAAGGCAGCTTAGTCACATGTAAGTGAACAAGCCGCAGATTGGGCATTAAAATTGTCTGTGGTTTGGAAAGGCTGCAAAGAACAACACTTGATTTGATCAGCAGGAAGCACAGATGACATCACTAACAAGCTACTAGAAGGTTCTCAAAGCACAGCGGGGAAACGCATGGCTCATCTCAAGTGTCAGTTACCATCGATGTGGACCATGTACTTACACGATTGGTGGGAAGCAGCCATCTATTCACAGGCTGTCAAATAAGGTGCAAAAAAAAAAAAAAGATGACACGAATGATCTGATGTCATAAGATAAAAATAAAGACAAATGTTGGAAAACCAGACGGATATGAAATAAGGAAAAAGGATGTCGTGTCGGCTCTGAGACATAGAGAAGCCAATTCAATACACAGCAGCTGTATATTCACCCTTTGTACAAGGAGCAAGACCCAAATCGATACTTAAATTTCCCCTCCTCTGCTCATTACTAGAGGTGAGGGTTGGGGGGGGGGGGCACATGACTACAAGAGACATATATTACACGGCTGCTTTGGCAATTGACAGTCCGATAGTTGTGATTCTGCTTGTTATCAGGCGTTGCATGGCGCCAACTGAAGCTATCTGTCACCAAGAGTCTGCTTGGCCTTATGTACTTCCCAGTGGGCCAATGATGGTGAATGTGACAAAGTAGCAGTAATTTCACCGACCCTGTGAGGATCATTTTTGTGTCAAAGCGCATTTGTTACATGGTAAACCTCTGTGGAAAAATAAATCTCATTGGGATTTATGTTTTTCTTTGTCATTTGTCTTTTTCTTGCTTTAGAGCTAAAAAAAAAAAAAAAAGCCTACGGCACACACGTATTATTCCATTTGCCACAAATTGCCATCTGTTTCTTATTAAAACTATCAGGATTTATTGTATTATTACACAAAATTGCTCATTTTAAATCTTAATGCAAATTCAGGTGTCGGGGTCCAGAATGTATTATGTTATCAATAACTAGTCCTACCACTTGTCCTCTATAAATTATTAGAAATAATTTTATATTAATACACAAATTGGTTAGCCACATTATTGTGCTGAATGCCAAATAAAAATAAACGGTCCACTTTGCATCTGTTCAAATAATTGTATGTATCAGCGTGTAGAGTAGACCAATCATAATTTACAGACGTGCTCCTTGATATAGTGAGTTATATTCAGAAATTAAAAATAAAGACACTAGAAAAATAAATCAATTCTCATGTTTAGCCTACACGTGACATATTGTGATATTTCTGTAATATTAGTAGTAGCTCTTATCACAGTCAGTGGAATCATTCATTTTAGTCATTCATCACTCTTGATCTGCAAGGTAGAGCTAGAGGGGGGCCGTAGGGGCAGTGCCTCCTATAAAACATGCGTCAGGCCAGATAATTGACTTTTGGGTATTTTCCTATTTTTTCAGGAATTTTCCTCCACATTCCCATCCATCCCCCAAAGGGAACATAGTGAACCTTTATCAGCATGTTTTGAAGATTTCTTTCATTTGAGCTTCAATCGACAAGTGAATCCTATTCGGTGAGCAAGCAAGAGTGACTGAGTTAACTCCAACCGTCAACTATTGCTTCCTTTTGTGTGCACGCGTGCATACATGTTTTCCAAGGGGCAGTTACCAAAAAAAAAAAAAAATCCATTCCACTCGCCATGTCGTCACACAGAAGCCTGCCGATGTCCATCTTCCAAAAAATCTTTTGAACCTGTAAGAAAATGCCACTGACATTGAACATTATGTCATCTTGGCTCTGTGATGTTGACGGGGGTTCATCAGTGCAGTAGGTTGGTGGGCGTAAGGTAAGAAATGTCTGCGTCGTGTCAGTGTGTAGGTAGGTGTGTGTCAGTGTGTCAGCGGTGGCGCCTGCAGGACACGGGGCGGCTGAGATACAGCATGTGACCATGTTGTAAAACGCTGGTGCATTTGTCAGCACACTGCTGTGTCCATCCAGGAACACTGACTCAGATAAGTGGCTGCTCCCGAGCAAGGGCAATTGTATGTGAGGTCAAGTTGTGAGAGGTGGCAAAAGCAACAGTGTCGGGAAAATGTGTGCGCCTCACATTTAGCTCCCGGGCAAGATTTCATGCCGGCGGTGGCAACGGGGCTTTTGCCATTGACTGATCAGTGACTCACTCCACTATGATACAGACAGCATCTGTTAGAGTGAATCAAATGCCGCCTAGATGTGCTGGGTGAATTAGGAAGCTTTATAAGATAAGATAAAATGTGACTCTCGCCAGGCTTTAAAAATATGAAGGTCCTTGAGAGGACATGGCACCGCAATTGGCCTCTCGTTTTCTTTGCCCTCTGATTTTCTGTGCTTGTGGTCTCTAACCTTCTGGTTTGGTGTTTTTTTTAGCATGATACGGTATTATAGTAGATGTGATGATCGGAAAAGGGCTCATGACAGAAAATGACTTTCTCTATTACTGAAACTTATCCTAATCTAATTGTTGTCACAGTGTTTTAATGCTTAACCTGCCCTCCGTCTTAGAATCCTCTTCTCCATCACTTCCTAAATGTGTGTATGCATTAAATATAGTGGCTATGTCACATCTAAACCCTGTCCTGGCCACTCAAACGCCCTCTGGTGGTATTTACGTGTATTGTTTTGTTTGCAGGATGAGCACTCCAGCTCTGCTGCACTGACTGGCGACATGCGCTGAAGACAACCCAACAGCCATCATGAAAGGGTTAGGAGCCAACCGCAGTCGACATCTCTCTGACTCGTGTGAGCCGGCAGGGTGCCCGCAGAAACCTCTCTGCCCTTTGACCTCTGACCCTCACTGCTCCTTTATGTTGAGCCCAACCATAAACCACTATGGCACCCTGGATCCTCACCTCCACCAGTATCCTCCAACTAGCCCGACCACTTTGGCTTCAGACTGCATGCTGCCTTTCAACCAGATGTCCAATAGTGGCACCTTCCCTCGTCTGAGCTTCATCCCGCAGACAGAGCAGTCGGACTGTCCCCAGGGCTGTGCTGGAGGCGGGCAGGGCAGCCGGGCAGGTACGCTCTCCACTTCTTTATCGATGGGTATGGGCCTCGGCTTGGGTCTCACCGGTGCTCCCATGATCACGAGTGGATCGGCCACCATCTCCTCTGCTGCGGCGGCCAAAATGAATCGATTACCATCCAACATCTTGGATCAACTCGAAAGGCATCTGCCACTGCAGCGGGACGGATTCAGCACTTTGCAGTTTCACAGAGGACGCATGTCCAAACAACGTAGTGAGAGTCCAGGACGGATACGCCACCTGATGCATTCTGTGCAGAAGCTCTTTGCCAAATCTCAATCCCTGGAAAACTCTTCGGTTAAAGGAAACACAATCACTGGAGCCAGCGAGGACGGTGGTAGAGCGACCCACAGAAGCAAGAGTAAAGATAGGGCTAAGACTGAAGGATCAAAGCAGAAATCAAGGCCAAATGCATTAGGCCTGTGGAGCTCCGACAACGCTCTTGACAGTGATACGAGCAAAGCTGGCACCATTGCTGTCGGGTACCGAAATCCCTTGTGCATGATGACACTCGGTCGAGCAGTATCGGACAGCCAGGCCCACCCGAGACATATCCCACATGGCTACAACACCATTTCTGCACATTCTCTCAAGTCGTCGAAAAGCAGCAGTGACCTCAAGCTCCTGGGCTGTCCGGTGTCACAAGTTGGATCAAAGGAAGAGGAGGAACGAGCTCAAAGCAAAGATGATACATCGGTGAAGAGGGGATCCTGGTCTAATCTCACCCTCAATCAGGCCCGGCAAGTGTTGCAGAAAGGCTCCGCTACAGTGAACAGGACACTTTTAAAAACAAAGTCGTGTCACCAAGATTTGGCTAACCAGTTCCTTCAGGTAGGAATACCAGTGAGTATTCATCTTCATCATTATTCTTAGTAAATTTGAGTTTGAAAACTTGTGTTTGCCATTCTCGTCAATGCGCTGTTTTTGTTTTACACGCTTATTTTGGTTGCAAGTATTTCATTTCACAGCCTCCATAATCATATTTCACAAAACAAATTCAAAGTCTTTATTCAACCGAACACTGAGTGTCATTATCGGGATTACATTGACAACTAAAAATGTGTTTCTTAAATTCAGGTTCCTCTTGGGGACTGGTCTTGCACTTTAGGACCTGGCCGGGCAAAAGGAACAGAAATCCCGTGTCGGAGGATGCGCAGTGGCAGCTACGTAAAAGCAATGGGAGACATGGAGGACAGCGATGACTCAGAAGGTAGCCCCAAACCTTCACCTAAATCTGCAGCTCGTCGCCAGAGCTATCTGAAGGCCACTCAGCAGTCCTTCAGTGAACAACAGCCTCCTCCACCTGCACGCAAGTGAGTCTCACAGTACAAGAGCCATGTTTATAGTTGCGCTTTATTTTTTCGTACCCCTCTCTTACAGTCCAGCAGAAAAGAACTCGTTAGCGTGGCATTCCTCATGTTTCCAAAACTAGACAGCAGGGGGGAACACTTAGCCAAAAAATGAAAAATGTGGCCGTATATCAGCATCATGGTCAGTACCGGCACCCCCAATATGCAGTTAGCGTGCGTGACATCATCATTCCGTCACGTGTTGTAACTTGTCTAAACTAGTAGCGCTGTATTGCTTGCAGCAGCATAGCGTGGGGGGCTTGACATATTTTTGCGTAGGGCCCCCTGGACGTCTGATCCTGGTTTAACTATTCGATTATTTGCCATGTGATTTACCCCTTCATCCACACCGACAGGCCTCGTTGCTACGCTCTCATGCGGGAGGATTTTCTTTGGGCTCCACTACAGAGTGCATGCTCTATGCAGCATCTGAGGTCAGTGCCATCCATGGGCAGGTTGTATGACCAATGAGTCAAGCCCACCTCACTTGCCCTCCCCACCCCCACTATCCAGCATCATTTTTGGTCAAACATTCCCCCCCAGCCTTTTTTTGTCTCTGCCTTCTTGAACCTTCACTCTGCAATGTATTTTTTCCACAAGACTTCCCTCCTTTTTTTTTTTTTTCTGCATATCATGCAAAGTGACCATGGCAGCCCCTCAAGTTCCGCCACTGCTTGGAGCACACAAACTTCCCTGGTGCCAGTTTTGCTGTCCAGAACAGAGGAAACGTGCCATAAATAGTTGTGACAATTCAAATTATGAAAGCATATTTTCTCATAAATGAATGTTTCCTCTGTGCTGCTATTTTAAACCCAAGAGTCACTCTTCACACATCTCAGTTTTTAATCTAAAAATACCCAGGGGAACTTTAGAGTAGGATTTTAAGTTTCTCCTGGATATTAAAGACTTTTCTGCACTGCACTCTGGATGCCCTATCTGAAGCTGACTGGCGCACTGCACTCTCTTTCACAGCTCTCTGCCCTCTCTAAAAGAGCTGTCCACAAATCGGAGCCTGGACAACTTAGACTGCCTGGTGAGCCCACTCGAGACATCCCCGGGACATAAAGATTTCAGCCATTATCCCGCTACTTTGGCCAGAGGACCCTCCGCTCAGGTATGAATGTCTGACGGAACTTTACACCAGTGTTTCACAACCTTCATTAAGCCATTTAAGGCACACATTATACATAAGAATAAAAAAAATCTCATTTTCAATATAATACATTGTTGTGAGATCACGCTAGTGTGGAGGATTGTTTGTTTTTAATTATTAATCTCCATGATGTTTCTGTAGAGACAGAATAATACATCATCTAATGACTCACCGCCTCCAGTTTAATCCCACTATTATTTTTAGTAACAAAAATATTTTCTTCCCTCCCAACAACAGTGTACAATCAGTGCTAATACTGAATGACATTAAAAAGCAAAATGCTCGTTTTCATCAATGCATACTTGAAACCCAAGCAGAAAGCATTTAAAAGTGTAACTAGTATGTTTCTTAGTTTGTCCACCTTCTGTCCATAGCGTGTGAATCTGCACACGATCTTTCAGGTATGCGGGCTTGGCTTTGGGCACTCCGTTCCGCACTGTGAGGGGGAATCACAGGCAGTAGACGCCTTGGACCTTCCTGCACCTACCTGCTTCAGGTCAAGAAGTCACAGCTATCTGAGGGCCATCCAGGCTGGTTGCTCCCAGGATGAAGATACGGCCTCTGTGGACTCCGACTCACCACCACCCATCGCCAAAAGCTACAACTCAAACACCAGTGAGTATTTTTCAACCCATTGATCAACATTGATACAACAGAGAAAGAGAGGAAATCATTCAATCACCACATTATGAAATATGCAATACTGAAAATTGTATATTGATTATTTATATTACACCATTGTAATGAATCCAATAAAATCATGTGCTTGAAGTACAATTTTTATTTAACTGTTATATCCAGTACAGTTTTCACTTATTTAAATTTTTAGAAACTAAATTCTATTCAAGTTAATACTCAAACTGTGCATAATGTCGCAATGGATTACAATAACGTACTTTTTAGGTGTCAAATATTTTTTCCAGCTCATCTGGAAGGACTTTGGCGTTTTGACGTTTGCGTTCATGAGTTAAGATCCCTTTTGCTCTTTTAAAACAGTGACTGTCTTGTTTGATTTCAAGACAGGTTTCAATTATGTCGTCCTAATTATGTTGTGGAGTACTCTGTTTTGTGGTTGTTGAAAAGGCAACAAGGCCATTGACATAAATCTGAATGGGATGTGAAGCATCATCACATTTCACAAGCCTTTGGCCCAGTATGAAATTACTTACTTGTTGACCTGACACACTATATTTGTCATCCATGTACGTGAGTGCTTTGCCTGTTTTGAGTCAGTGTATGAATTTACTAAATCTTTTTAACTTCTTCAACGAAAATTCAGTGTACTTATATAGATAATATAAATAAAACGACATCAATGTGGAATTGTTTACACTATCTCACTCAAGATGGCAGGAAAAAAAACATTTTCAGATAGCCTCCGCAGTCATAAAGGTAATCAGAATGTAAGGGCTTTGCCTAAAATAATCAGCAGAATGTCCTTTATTTTTGTAACCGTGGTATCGCTTCCCCTTTGGCTTGCAGAAGCCTGCAACATGTTGCTACTGTATGCTTTGTGTTACCAGGAGACATTGTGTTTTGTGAGAGGTTCTGAGAGGTTACAGGAATTATCATTATTTCTTTGTGTCGAATAGTGTACCGAAAAAGCAAAATAATACATAAAGCAACAGCAAAAAAATCTAAATCTGACGCTGGATATTGACCGCATGTGAAATATCGGTTCCATTCCCGCGACAGCTCACCGATGGTTGAGAGCGCGCTACGATGACATATGAACATCGGTGACGTCGCTGATGAAACCGTCCAATCGCTGTTCAGGAAATAAATCCAGACGAGACATGTATGCCAATCTTCGTCGTAGGGCGTGAACTACAAAATCCTCTTTTACATCGTCGCCGTGTATCTAATGGCAGCGCTCGTTTCACCATCTGCTTCTCCTCGTCTCTGTTTCAAGAATGGACATAGAGTCATGCTTTTCGACCCGCCGATGAAACCGTAGGTCATTTCATTGTATTCTCCTCACTCGAGATGTGCATTGTAGGAGACAAAACCCTCACGTTAGCTGAAACACGCTATCCTGGGTTAACCTAAATTGTATTGTGGGGTTGACGTAGCTTAGCTTTCGTGGGTGAAGAAAGGAACGAGGATGCTGCCAGTAATGGGCCGCCCTTGTCAGCGTGGCGTGAACGTGGCGAACGCTGACACTTTAGTAGGTGCGTTTAGCAACCGATATAGAATGGCCCCGGTTACGCTACTCCAAGTTAAATGCCCTGCAGGCTGCGTGGCAACAGCACACCGTGACGGTGGCGAGCTAGCTAGCACAGCGCAAGCTAACGGGACAATCAGGCGTCAATAGAAGGTAAAAAACTGTTGAAATCGTCACGATCGTAATATTTTGCCTAATATTTGCAACCTATTGTGACTACTATCATAATTTGGCTCGGTCCCCTAATGCGACGACAAGATTTAACCCGAGGTTTCAGATATTGTATATTATTAAGAATTTCATTCTTTCATTCAGTAAACTTTGGCATTTGCCGTGGGGAAAAAATAAATCATATTCCAGATAGCCAGATTCATCTTGCAAACCGATGAATTGAACGGAGTACTTTCAATCGCAGTTTCGTGGTTATTAACGTTACATACTGAATTAATAATGTCCAGCTCCCTGCTTTGTGTACACTGAAAGTTAGTGCAATTTCAATTCATAAGTGCTCTTTAAAAAATAAACTTGCCTGACCGCCCGAGAGGGATGTGCACTCAAAACTTAATAATAGCAAACTGTTAGCTTGATGAAGATTGTTTAACCTGTTTTGGGAAGTGCAGCTTTTGTTATTGTCCACTTTGGTATTAATGTTTTAAGCTTCATACGCAATTAAGGTGTGTTTCTTGTATTGGCTGGGTTGATCCCAGTTTGTCTGAGTTATCACCATGGTGAGACAATGAGTCATCCAGAACTATTACACACACTTCCTCTCTCTCATTGATGAGGTCATCTTTCAACCAAATGGGAGACCGCATCACTAGTTTCACAGTAAACTCCAAAGCAAATACTTGTGGAGTTGTCATTGTTTCTTGGGGGGAATTTTTATGTATAAAAATACTGGTGGTATCGTATCTGTGACTACTCAAAATTCGAGTACTCGTGCTGGTATCAAAATGGTATCAAAGATCCCTAGTTTAGAATAACACAATGCCATACACCTGTTTAATAACTGTATGTAAATAACACCAGGTCGTCCAGGTGCACGCCTGCAGCCTGTTTTCACATCCTGAAGTTGATACACATGATCAGATTATTCTGTTATCTTCAGTCTAACAGGATTTACCAGTAAGTGTTGGTGTGCTTGTCATGAGAATTGACTGGGGGTGGGAAAGAAAACTCTGAAACAGTATCAAGTGTACTATTTTCTTTTTTTTTTTTGGCCTTGTTCAGTTTTATAATGTTCTCGTTGTGCACTATTTATGCTGCAGTTGTTCTGAAGCAATGATTGGTTTTCTTTTTCAGATACTTTACTCAGCAATGTTTTGACCTTTCAATCTACAGTTGGAAGCTCGCCATTGTATTTTACCAAAGGACTGCTGACCTTATATCTTTTATCATCTTTTAATACAATGCTTGGCTCATATCCATAGTTTTACAAATTTCTACCACAATGGGATTGTGAGCTGGTTGTTTGTGTACATTGATCTGAGTCCATTTGGAAATGCTTAACAATCCGTGCCCTTGCTTGGATGTTTGTTTAACACCCTAATTAAATCTTCCAACTGTCAATGGAAATGGTAGCGGTAACGAACAGTGCCCTTACAATTACATAGTGTTCAGTTGCACTCCCCAAATTACATTTTTAACCCTTTTTACGGATTAACTTGACTTTTCTGTTACGGCCTTCCTGTGTAGCATTTGCATGTTCTTGAACTAATTACATGTGTTTTCGACTTCCTCCCATGTTCCAAACACCTGCCTGTCTATTGAAGATTGGGAAATGGCATGAATGCAATTTTCTTGAGGTTATATAGCTTGAGTGACATTTTAATCTGTGCACAAATGAATGCAATTTTCTTGAGGTTATATACCTTGACTGACATTTTAATCTGTGCACTCGGTGTGTTGCTAGCTATTTGTTTAGCCCTTTGTACTTTGAGAATTACATCGTAGGGCCAACAGTCACTATTGTTTTGACTAGAGGAACACAGGTTATTTCAACAAGCATCATTGTTGATTCTAAAGTCTTGTTAGCTATTTCACCTGCCTAATAAGTTTTTAAATTGTCATTATTCGGGGTCATGAGACTTGTTTGAAAAGAACTTTGAGCAGAGATGTTAATGAAGTGTGAAGGAGTAGCATGCACAGGACGATCCCCTGAGGGCAGGACTGACGTCAGTGGAACCTAACCCGCAGCAGATTGACAAGACAAATAGTGGCAGCTTGATAGAGGCAGCCAGCAATAAGGACAAAGTGAAGGTTTTCATTCAGATATGTAGAATTTCAGATATGTTTTTATTTTTTGCTAGAATCCAATGCCTTATAGCTTGCAGTATATTTTCCCCCATACCTTAAAAACGTTGAGCCATTCAACCTATGGAAGGTCTCTGTAAGCAGGAATAAGTAATTCTAAACACTTTTATCTATCTTTTTCTTCTCCCCCTCTGCAGTCAACAATAGGAAAGCTCCACCTCCAGTCCCACCCCGCACCACCTCCAAGCCTCTCATCTCAGTGACACTTCAGAGCAGCACAGAGTCGGCCCAAGACACATACCTTGAGCAACAAGACCACGTCAGTGAAGCCATCAGCCAATCAGAACGCAGCAATTCCTCCGAGAGTCTCTGTAGCATCCTCACTAGCGATCTGGTCAAGAGGAAGCAGGCTCCCACTTCTGAGCCTGCTGCTGCCGCCCCTGCACCCGCCGCAGCCTCTGTGGCCCCTGTTCCAGCTCCTCGTGACCTTCCACCCACCACCTCTTCCATTGCTTCAACATTTATTCAGCCCCAAAATGACACCCTGAGCCTCTGCGTCACTTTGGAGCAGCTCCCCACTGCACCCAAGCGAAAGCTATCTTCTATTGGAATTCAGGTCAGATTTCTTGCTTCAGTTTTGTATATTGGGAGTTTTGCAAGTTAGATTGCCAATCTATTACTTCCAGAGTGTGTGTTAAAAATAATTTGTTGTTGTATTTAATTATTAGGTGGATTGCCTTCAACCTGTTCCAAGAGAGGAAATCTTAGCCTTGACTGCCCCCCTAAAATTCCAGTCGATTGGAGTTCAAGTGGAGAACGGCAGGCCGTAAGTGCAGACGCAAAATGATCAGATATGATAGGATATTGCTGCAATGCAAAATTGTCTTTTGAATATAAAACGTTTTGATGAGGCTTGAAATAGTTCATTCAACCTCCTTGTGAAATTGAGTTATTTCATAGCATCATGTAGCGGTTATAGAGGCTACTGTAGAGGTTGGCATAAACGGCCACTTCAGTTTCAAAAAATAGTTTGACTTTTGTGGAACTTGCATTTGTAGTGCCATGTTTAAGAAAATCCTAAACACTTTCCGCTGACCTTGATGTTAGTGCTTCCGTGTAGTAGAGGATCATGCAAGTCAGCTTTGTGGTATTCTGAGAAGCCTCAAAGTGGTAGTGAGGAATCTGTTTTAGAGGCATGACGTCATTGTCTTGTTTTTTCTCCAACCAAAGTGCCTGTCAGAGACTGATGTCTGTGTGTCTGTGTAGCCTTAGCCGGGACAGCAGCATGGCCTCCAGACAAAACACAGAGACTGAGCCTCAGGAGCACCACGAAGCCGCACCCTCCGAAAGCAGCATAGCCAACGGCACCGGCCCCAAAACCACAAATTGCAATGCAAAGGACACAGCCACGGAACAGTCGTCTTTTAAACGGAGCTCAGTTCCATCGCAAACGTCCGCCGCGCCCTCTCTGACGCTGGACCCGGCTTTGGATCCTTCGTCACTGCCGCCACCAGATCCTAGCCTGGCGAGCGGAAACTGCAACGCCCAAGGAGACACGGCACAAGGCGGCACGCCGGCTTGCCTCCGAGACGGGAACTGGTTCCTGAAGCTGCTGCAGGCGGAAACAGGTCGCATGGAGGGCTGGTGTCAACAGATGGAGCAGGAGACCAAAGACAACAAGCTGTCAGAGGAAGGTAGGAGATGTGATAAGGTCACTATTTCAGCAACAGCATGTTGAGGAATGGATTACTGCTGCTTGCTCACTCTAATGCCCCCCCCCCCTTAAAAAAAAGGTGGGAGAAACACTCCCACCATACCACTTGGACCATTAGGCAGATCTATTATTGCACTTTGTGAAATATGAATGAGTTGAGAGCCGACTCACTTGAGAGCCTCCATCAGATTATCAGGCGTCCCAGCTCTCCGCAGACCTGAATGATGCATTTCCATTTCCATGCTAATATCAGGTGGCAAACAGCAGAATAGAGATTTGCCACCCTTCCTGGGACCGAGTTAATAAACGTCTTCTAAATGATCCTTTTACCATCACAGAATGTTAAGTGCTCATAAATATTTCATTACTTTTCTGCAACAATATTTGATGTGCATTCACTTTCTCCTTGCTCTTGATGCAGCCCGCTAACTCTACCCATCTCCATATTTAGGCCGTTTTATGACAAGCCGTTTGTTCTAACGATTTTTTTCTCTCGTTTGTAGTATTGGGGACGATCCGCAGCGCAGTCGGCAGTGCCCAGCTCCTCATATCACAAAAGTTTGAGCAATTCAGGGGGCTTTGTAATGAAAATCTGGTGAGAGACTGAAACTACCTCATGTTTTTTTTTTCTTCTTCTTCTTCTACTGCCTTGAAATGGGACGCATGCATGCCTGCGCCGCTCAGCTCAAAGCCACAAATTCATTGATTCTAGTCGTGTATCTCCCATCAGAACGTGAATGCCAACCCACGGCCAACGGCGCAGGATCTCGCCGGGTTCTGGGATCTACTGCAGCTCTCAATAGAAGACATCAGTATGAAGTTTGATGAGCTCTACCAATTGAAAACCAACAAGTGGCAACTTCCTGAGAAATCAGAGGTGAATTTTGTCGGCAAAATAGGACCCCCCCACACACACAAAAAAAAGGTGACGTTAATTTTCGGTCTCCTCAGGTTGAAAACAAGCGGCTCCCATCATTCGTGCCAAAGAAGCAATCGAAGCTCAGGCTGTCAGCCGGCAAGGACAGAAGCGTGGACTCCGCTGTGGACAAGCAGCGACAGGAAGCCAGAAAACGCTTGATGGCAGCCAAGCGCGCCGCGTCTGTGCGGCAGAACTCGGCGACGGAGAGCGCCGACAGCATCGAAATCTATGTCCCGGAGGCACAGACTCGCCTTTGAGCGGGCCGTCACTCATCATCCACGTCTCCACTGACTCCAGCGACTCAATCCCAGACCGAACTGATGCATCGGTTCTACATGGGGATCCGAACATTGGACAGAGAAATAACCATGCAAGATGTTTCATAGGATGATTATTGACATTATGATCGTGATATTCTCCCCAAATTTATCAAGCCCGTCTGAAATATGCGAGTACCTTCCAGACAAGGACACGGTGAAGAATCTTGGTATCGCAGAAGTTTACCGTCTCTCAACTCTCGGGAGTGGACCGACAAGTTGTGGCTGCCTGGTTTACGACGTGAGCTACCATCCCCATACACTCAGGATACACTTGCAGGCGTACTCACTGACCACAGAGTCTTCCTGTTCTCTATTTGTATATGGCTGCCACTCTTTGGCTGTACGTGTAAAAGTTATGCGATGAGGTTTGGAATGCAGAGAACCAGAGGAAGGCAGTAGCGTGTGTGTGTATATACATATATATATACATATACATATGTATATGTATATATATGTATGTGTATATATATATATATGTATGTGTATATATATATATATATATATGTATGTGTATATATATATATATATATATATATATATATATATATGTATGTGTATATATATATATATATATATATGTATGTGTATATATATATATATATATATATATGTATATATATATATATATATATATATATATATATATATATATATATATATATATATATATATATATATATATATATATATATATATATGTGTATATATATACATATATGTGTGTATATATATATGTATGTGTATATATATATATATATATATATATATATATATATATATATATATATATATATATATATAATAAATAACACTATTAAAATGTTCATTTTGTAAATGTTGTATACCTGATTATTTGGTAGAACGAGCTGCGTGTTCAGTACCAAGGTAGTTTTTTTAAATTAGATCAAGTCCATGTACTGTCAGGATATATTAGCACCCGAAGCAATGATTTTTGACTTCACTCCCCCCATACCTTCTCTCACAAACGCACTCTACACATTTTGTGTTTGTGATTATCGTCATTTAAGTCTTAACATTCCTTGGGTTTGTTTCTTAGGTGGTATTTTTGGGAGCATTGCTCAGCCAATGAGCTTTGGGGCAATGAATGTATAGCACGTATGCATTTTGCAGCTCATTCCAACTTGATCACTGCACTTTCACCTCAGATCAAGTTTTCCTTGTCTTTATTTTGTTTGCCCAATCATTATGACTTTAGCTGCAACATGTGACGTAGGGGGACCAAGCCACCCACCCACCCACTTGATAAGTCATTCCCATTCAACCAGACAAGTGTGTGGGAGTTTTCAGACCACTGGGAAGGAAATGGAAAAGCAATAACAAAGTGGAGTTTCATCAGTGCATGCAGTGCAGGACATGCCCAGTTTTAAGTGCTTTAACTCTTGGCCACGTAAGGCTTTCTTGGCATGAAGGATCAATGTTTCCTTTCACATCTTTATTCACTTGAATCTCAGGTTGAAAGCTTAAAGTTGGCAGTAAGAACCACTATGAATCAAATGGAATTTTTTAACAATCGCAAATGCGAACCAAGTAAATTATAAAAATGTTTTTAACCGACAAGATGGTTCATGCATAGATTTTGGTGCAAAGCACAGACATTTTTTTTCCTCCCACTTTTCACTCCCACCCGTGTTTAGAACATGAATAACTGTGGTTTCCCCTTTCCTAGTATGACACATCTTATGACTTCTAGCTCAAATGAGGTGAGTGTAATTATAATCACCTACGGTGCTGCAAGGGATTTCCTTTTGTGCCAAGGAAGTAGTGGTCACCAACATCTGTGTCATTTGAATATGTTTTTATTATTTAATGTACTTCTGAGTCTTAGCAAAGGTTATTTGCAAAAATTCCAATGGTACGCGTGGAATCTGACATGAAGCCCATTTGAAGGATCGAGCCACTAAATCAGATGTGACTCGCCCCCTACTGGTCAGTCCCCGCGTTACACTTCAATGTTCACGTCCCGCCTAGTAACATTGATTTGTCAATGTTGGCAATGCATCCCATTCTTGTTGATTTTATTTTATTTTTTAATTTGTATTACATCAACAGCGGACATGTGCGTTTCATTGTCCAAAGAAATCATTAAACATCCCTTTGCTACATGTCCTGGTCATCATTCTGGGTCTTTTGTTCTTTTTATTTTTTAATTATAGTATTAGCTGCTCCCATTAATATAATCATAAGCTATAGTCCCTTTATCCTGACTGTAATCGCAACGCATGGCTTTCATACGTGTAAAAATATATTTCGAACGAGTATTCCTTTCGATGTGTTTTGTAAATGTGGACTGCTGTGAAGTGTCCTGGAAACGTGCGTAAAAGACGGATCCCTTTATTCATTTTCATTATGGTCATGAGAGTACGGGCAATTTGTTTACCTGTATTTCCCAAGTTTCCAAGGGCTACAAAATGGGCACATGTTGCGAAGGCACAACTCTAGATCTAGTCAGATTTTTTTTTTCAATGTGCCGTTTCGCCACCATTTCTTAAATGCAACGTGGTAAATCAAATTTGGGCTGGCGAATCGACGTCCATAGTAGCTGCAAATTCACCTTGGACTTGTCGACACGGTGATTGCGCAACAAGAAGTGAGCAAAAACTTTGGCAAATGCGTATATTTATACAAACTAAGCACATATGTTAGAGATGGTGGTTTGGTTAATGTTATGGTGTATTAGTTTGACTTTAGAAGGTTGGTTTCTGCGAGCATAAAACGTTTTGATCGCAACCGGACATAATTCCATTCAGAAATTGACTTATTATGAATTAAAGTGGAACATGCCACTAACTGTTTGAGGTTGTTTTTTTTCCCTTTTGCCTTTGTTATACGTTGAAACTAAATATCAAATTTCTACTAAATACTGAGTCTGAAATACAAATTACATTTCTGCTAAATATATAAAATAATCATACGTGCGGTCTAAATGAGAAGAGTGCACTGAGGCGTTTGAATGTCTAAATCAAAGCCCATATCTGAATCAATTTGAAAATCCGTGAAGTAGCCAAGATGTACATATTTCCATTCTGACAGCTACACTCCAATTACCTTTTCAAGTAAGTGAATTTATGTCCGAATCATGCTCTTCAACTAAGAAATCAAGGGCGCCTGTAGCTAAAGTAGAATAGGCGTAATTCTCCTTTGACTTTGAGGTTGCCAACAGGAGACAGAACCAATGATGGGCCCCTTCCGTCATAAATAAAGGCCATAGCGTCCCCTTCTGGTTGCATTGTGAATCTTTCGTCATTGACAATTAACAAAGTACGTACTGTATGTACTACGGTATAACAAGCGCCGAATAGCCTTCACAATAAAAGTGAGGCGTTATGTCTTCATTTACAATATTTCACCCTCAGAATTTTATGGTTGAAAATTTCAATTCCTATTCTCTGTGTGGCGCACATACACATGAATTTGTATTGCAGTATATGTTGAATGTGTTTGTATGCGTGTTTTTGTTAATCATTCGATTAATTAAATTACTTGTTAATTGGTCAAAACATTTGTAAAATTAATTTTTAAATATAAATTTAGCATTCAATAAAATAAATGGTAAATTAATTATATTGCAATTAAATCGCCATTCTCAGCGGGGTAAAGCAACTTAATCACTTCTGACATAATTATAATTGATTATATTTAAAAAAAAACAGTAATACTTCATGTTTGGCACCTTTCCAACATGAAGCCATGTATGTTGCATGTATGTTTTGCTTTGGTTAAATGGAACCCCAATTGGTCAGAGGGGCGAGTGAAGAGAAATATACAAAATGTATACAATATATTTTATATAATGTATACATTTAGTGTACTGTACAGTATACTGTACATCTTAAACACCACAGACGGCACCTTAAAAAAAACAAAATGCCGCCCTGCATTAGAATAAGTCAAATAAGTGTTATTTTAGATTTGGAGGAATTTTGTTTTTTAAATTTGACGCGTTTGCCGGATTTTGTAGTTGTTGTGTGAGTGAACTTGAGCGCGCTGCACTTCCTGCTAAGACGCCAGGAGGAGGAGCAGGAAAACATCCGACGAGAGGAAGGTGTCGCCAACTGATGCGGACACTTTAACAAAGAAAAAAAAACCGAAACTTGCTGGGACACTTGCTGTAGATCTGGTCAGTTTTCAAAGTCTCCTTTTTCCACGTTGTCAAGCGCTTTTGTTCTGTCACTATAATGTTGTATAAAACTGAAATCCGGTTTCCTTACGACTGTTAAAGTCTCTCGAGCAGATTTGATGTTTGCTAGTATCTTTAATTTGATTGTCATGCACATACTTAAAACTTTCACAAATTTTGCTGTTAGCAGTGCTTAATTTAATCTTGCAATTAATGTCCTGTAACATTGTATTGTTGATTATCGTTCATAATCAATTTGTGTTTATAAAGTGTGATTCCAAATGTGTCGTTATCTAGTCTTATACTGTAATTTTTAAAATGTTTCCATAATCACATGCTGCTTATTAACATCTTGCTTCTGGCTGCACTGATCTATCCTTGTATGGCAATATTATTGGATCCTTCACAGAAAGATGCTGACTTCATCGTGACAGTGACTCGGGAACATCAGCAAACTGACTCGCCATGGCTGCCCGCCATCAGAAACCTACAGACATGACAGACGGCTTGATGGAGTCCAAACGGACTGAGAAAAAGTGCTGTAAGTTTCCCCTCTGTGCCTCTAGGCCTTAAAGGTGAATTCAGTTGAGGTTCTCAAGTATTAACTATTTAACGTTGTATAATAACTCAAGCCAATTACCACTGGTGAGTCATTCAGAACCAGAAGAAATGCGATTGTCAAGATGGAGTGGAAATTATTCCTTAAATAATTTTTCTGAATGATTTCATCTTGACTGCCTTAAGGATTAGGTCAAGTCTGGTCTTGTCAGGCAATTTTTGATGCACATTTGTCTTGCTTTTATGGAAACTGGTAAATCGTGTTTGGGTATAAACAATTTGTTATTCATTTCAATAAAGTGCCACTAGGTTACTCATGGTGGCTAAAAAGTTAATCAACAAACATGCAGTGAAACATTAATCTAAATGTGATACGCTGCATTGGCTTGTGTCATTCCTCAGCATGCCGATACATTTGTTCTCATTACAAAAAAAAATCCAATAAAAGGGGTCAATTTAGGATCGAGTTCGTTTTTTTACATGAGCAGTAGCGCCACACAAATGTGCAAGATGGAACATTAACCTATGTAAATAGAATCACTTGTAGAACAGAATTTTAAAAAAAAAATCAAAGGGGAGTAAGTACAGCGGTAACTGAGAGCACCTTTATTCTCACGCCACTGCTCAAACAATTAAAGCTAGTTTATTCTTAAAATTATTTTGCAGCTTGGGCCTCCTACATGACCAATTCTCCAACTGTGATCGTGATGATCGGGTTGCCTGCTCGGGGGAAAACCTACATGTCCAAGAAGTTGACGCGTTACCTCAATTGGATTGGAGTGCCAACTAAAGGTTGGTATCAAGTCATGAAGAGTAAATACAAAGCCTCCATGAACTCACATGCTGTGACTTGCTTGTTATGAATTGTCAAGTATTGCTATCTTTAGAGACGTTCCTTCACTCACATCTTGTACAGCATAAGAGGTTATGTGATAGTGTCTTATGTCAACACAGTTGGAATGCAGGTGAACGGGTTAGTAGGGCGCAGTCGACATGAAAGTGACCGCATTCGACGCTTTTTGCCTTTTTACACTCTCGTATGGTTTCCCCACAGTATTTAACCTTGGAGTCTATAGGAGACAAGCCGTGAAGTCGTACAAGTCCTATGACTTTTTCAGACATGACAACGAAGAAGCCATGCAAATAAGAAAGTGCGTAAGACTAGCCCGCCCGGCAAGCTCTTTAACAAACGTTAAACAAACAAGACAGGTTGTTTGTTGCCAAAACATTCATATCGTCTTTCTTTGAACAGAAAATGCGCTCTGGTGGCACTACAAGATGTCAAGTCCTACTTGAATGAGGAAGGAGGGCAGATTGCGGTAAGAATATTGAAAACTGGTGATGGGAAAATGAAGCTTCAAATTTGCTTCATGAACCAGTTGTGTATTTTTGTACGCTTTCCTAAACCACTTTATTCAAACCAACAGTGCTATCTAGAGGTGTCAAAAAATACAGTAACTGGTTCGTGAAGCAAATTTGAAGCTTCATTCTCCTTTAACCATCCAAAAACACACTGTCTGAGGATTTTCTTTCTTTGGGCTGAATGCTTTATTTTGTTGTGCAGGTGTTTGATGCTACCAACACCACCAGGGAGAGGAGGGAACTCATTCTTAATTTTGCGAAGAATAATTCATATAAGGTCAAAACCCGACTAATGATTAATTGTAATTGTACGGTATTATATAATTTTATAATATCTATTTTTTTCCTCTCAGGTGTTTTTTGTGGAATCCATATGTGATGATCCAGATGTCATTGCTACAAACATCCTGGTGATTAAATCAACAAAATAATATTTTTATTAGACTGGGTGAACAAAAACCTAACTAAATTCTTGATGCTCTATTGCGACCTTCAAGTTACATTCTGGCAACATAATGATTTGTTAATTTTTTTTCGGCTTGCTTTAAAAAAAATATATTTTTGAAATTATAGGACGTGAAGGTGTCCAGTCCAGACTACCCAGAGAGAGACAGAGAAAGTGTCATGGGCGATTTTCTCAAGAGGATAGAGTGTTATAAAGTAACTTACCAGCCTTTGGATCCAGACGAACATGACAGGTAAGACATTTTACATGGCATTGAATTTTGCTAAAGATGGCCAGCAGAGGGAGACAGATTCCTCTAGTATTAGGTTGTCATTTGTGTACACTTTTATAGTTACAGTTACTTACTTGTGAGAATTGTGGTATTCACACACTTCCAGGATACCTTTTTAAGCCCTGAGCTATCTGATAATAATTAAAACTATTCAGTTACTGTACGTTTCTACGAGACTCAATTAGTCATTTTGTGCTTGTAGGAGCCTGTCCTTTATTCAGGTCATCAACGTCGGCCGTCGTTTCCTGGTCAACAGAGTGCAGGATTACATTCAGAGCAAAATTGTCTACTACCTCATGAACATCCACGTGCACTCCCACTCCATCTACCTCTGTCGACACGGAGAGAGCCATCACAATCTGCAGGGACGCATTGGCGGCGACTCTGAGCTGTCAGACCGAGGAAAACAGGTGCTGAGGTCACTCTTGCGTTTCAGCGAAACATGTTTTTAGAGTTGTCAACATTAATCGATTAATTGATGCGTAATCGATTATTAAATTAATCGACTATTTTAATAATCGAGTGATTGTTTAGAGGAATTTTTTTACTTTAGAACGGTCCAAATCCTCTAATGTCCCTCTCAATAGCAATTATTCATTATTTTTTGTATTAATTCATGAAAACAAACAGATCATCGTTTGTCTTTTATCAAAACAAGACATTTGCAAACGCAAATCAATAACCCCGCCACTCACTGACTCAGTATCAAGAAGTTTGGTGAGGATAATGTTAATCTCGCTTGTTTGATATTATTTACTTGTTTTCATCACCAAGCAATAACAAATAAACAGTAAATTGTGAAAATGGTTTTGTAATACTCTTTCATGCAAAATAAAATGATTCGATTAATAGTAGGAATAATAGATTGAATAATCCATTCTAAAAATATTATATATAATAATCTGGAGAATTTGCTTTGACATGTAATTTTTAAAAATATACTAAATCTCTTTTTTTCTTTTTTTCTTTTTTTTTTTTTTAGTTTTCTGTGGCACTAAAGGGTTTTGTAGAAGAACATCGTCTGTCAGACCTAAAAGTTTGGACCAGTCAACTGCGACGCACCATTCAAACTGCAGAGGAGCTTGGCGTTCCCTACGAGCAGTGGAAGATCCTGAACGAGATAGATGCTGTATGTCCTCTTTAAAGAGATGACGGGCATAACCTACCGGGAGTCAGTCATCTTTAATGGCCTTGCTTTCAGGGAGTTTGTGAAGAAATGACATACAAAACCATTGAGGAAACGTACCCAGATGAGTACGCCATGAGATACCAGGACAAGTATCACTACCGCTATCCTGGAGGAGAGGTAATATTCCATTTCATGAATTCACCTCTATTGCTTTTAACTCACCTGTGTTTATGTGTTTCTTTTGGCTTTAGTCTTATCAGGACCTGGTGCAGCGTCTGGAGCCGGTTATCATGGAGCTGGAGCGGCAAGGCAACGTGCTGGTTATCTGTCATCAAGCCGTCATGCGGTGCCTGCTTGCTTACTTTCTGGACAAGAGCGCAGGTAGAAAAAAAATAACAATATCATACTGAGTTGAGCCTGACTTCTAGTTTACATTCCACGAATCCTTGCGGGGATTTTCACAAGCATCGCAAACTCATCGTCTGAGTTCTTTTATTTTTTGCTGCTGAACATGAAATGAAGCCATTCCAGTTAACATGATTTTCCTGGGTGGGGGTTGATATACTCAAAAAGAGGCACAGAAAGTGATTTTCTTCTCTGCACAAAATAAATGATTTGTACTTCTGTGGCCACAGATGATCTTCCATATTTGAAGTGTCCCCTGCACACTGTCCTCAAACTCACCCCTGTGGCTTATGGTAAGCCCCCCTACCACTCTCGAGTCAGTTGAACCTGACATCCGTCGTATCCATTTGTGGTATTAAGATGTCTTTTCTTGCCCCTCGCCGCTAGGTTGTAAAGTGGATATGTTTGACCTAAAGGTGGAGGCTGTCAACACTCACAGGGACAGACCATTAGTAAGTTTTCCATTATGTCTTATTAGGATTATTTGTGTGTCACCTGAAAACATTCATAATCAAAAATAAACAGAGGCCACCTCTGGATCACTATTTGGTTTTGGACTCCAAAAGATGTTCCTGTTGATGCAGGTTTGACATACTTGCCACATTGTATGTCTGTTTATTTATTTGTACTTGCTCACAACAGCCTGCGCCTGCTACCTTTTTTGGCGAACAACTCCAAATTTGTTTTCTGGTCATAATTGTGTGTTATTTGCAGTGAGACGTTCAGCCTGGAGTCCTAGACAGAGTGAGTGCTCTACATGAACATATTGAGGGACGTTTAGCCAAGAGCAACCTTAACAATGGCTTCCGGGCTTCCAAAGCACACAAATGTTTCAAACTTTGGGGAGGTGTTAGAAGTTTTGGTTTGTTTCTCAATGTCTTTTGGATATTGGCACTTTGTAGCCGCGTAACCTGCCGAACGCTGCAGCTTGATGTCCCCCCCCCCCTCACTTTTCAAAGCTGACTGTCATCTTCGCTTGTATTTTTGGTGCAATGTCATAACAGCAGAGAAAACACTCAATGTGCTTTTTTGGGTCACTATGGGAGATCCAAATCATTTGACATAATGGTAAAACATGTTACTAAGTTCCTGTGGTTTGTGTCTGCCATCGCCGAGTAGGACCGCATAAGGAAAGATGTCCCGGCAGCTTTCTCCCGGCGGAATAGCTTCACGCCGCTGTCCAGCCACGACCAGATCAAACGGCCTCGCCTCTACAGCGTTGGCAACCCACCGCAGCCTCGCTCGTCGCAGACTCTCGTTTTATCCAGCTTGCCGTTCTCCGAGGCATCGGAGGGCGTAGAGCAGCGAGAATGTGAGGTCAGTGTTGAATTTGGGAGGGAGGCGAAACTGAAAATGAAATGTTTGTCACTACCGTCCAGACAGGGAGTGTTTAGCCCTGGCTAGTGAGCTCACATGTCAAAATTAGAACAAGTTATGCTTCTGTGACTCTTGCTGCGGTGTTTTCGCTAAATCCTCAGCTCTCCCGTTTTGCCTCTTGCAGGACTCCCTGAACGGCTTCAGTGCAAGAGACACAGACGACAGGGCTGGCACTTAAAGAAAGGTTTCTTGAATTTAGTCTTGACGTTCGTTCATCACTGATCAAATGTCTGGCCCCTTGTACCTTCTGCTTTTGCACCTCCCCAATAATGTTTCTTCGCCACATGGAACCTCAACAAAATCACTGTACAGGTCTCTTATATAAACTAAGCGTCCATCCAGTAGTTGTTTACAAACAGCTACCGTAATTTCCGGACTATAAGCCGCGACTTTTTTCCAAAATTTTGAACCCTGCGGCTTATAGTCAGGTGCGGCTTATATAAGATTTTTTTCGTGATTTTTGTGATGACTTCATCACTTTTATACACTCGTAAAAAGGCTGTGGACCACTGTTGTGCGGTATCTTGAAGAAAAAAACAACAACAAAAATACTATTTTGAAACACTACTATTGCTGCTGCTTATTCTGGCTGTGTTGCTTGTGACTATTATGAGCTTTAGTAGGAATGCACGCTAGGTGACCTGCGTCAAAGGGCTCTAAACCCTTTCTCTTCGAGATTACACAAAGCAGTGACGCTGTTTGGACCATCTGCATTATATTAAAACCCAATCAATCAGCATTTAAATTCAATTCTTCTGACATTTTGCTCACCAAAAACAAGTTGTAATGAATGTGAACTTTTAATGCATTTTATTCAGAAGGTTACTTTGAACCCTGAGGCTTAAATGGCGGCGAGGCGTATTTATGGATTTTTACGGCTTTCTGTGTACTGTCTTTCTTTGTAAAAAACTCATGTGCACGTGCGGCTTATAGTCCGGTGCGGCTTATGTAAGAAAAAAACTAAAATATCCCTGAATTTTAGCTGGTGCGGCTTATAGTCCGGTGCGGCTTATAGTCCGGAAATTACGGTAACTATTCTTTTGTTTTAGGGACGCCCACATAAAAATGGAAGAATTTCAAGGGCCATTTATTTTTATTTAATTTATCAAACATGCCAAAATCCGTCAAGCAAGCAATTAAGTGTTGTTTTTGTCCCCTGCTATTCTCTATCTTATCTTATCTGTATCTGTTGTCCCTTTGTCTGCCACTTCCCCTTGTTCTTAAGAACGGATGATGTAAATTAATGCTCACCGCAGCTATCCCTCTTTTTAACTTTTTATTACATAGAATAGGAAACAACACACCAGAATGGAATGGCAGCCGTGAATGTAGATATGCTGATTTAAGGAAAATTTTGAGTACTCTGTAAACGTGTGAATTTTCTGTGTTGTGGCTTCATGATTGCTATTGCTGTTAAATGTAAATTATTTTAAGACTGTCCTATAGGTGTCTGAACGTTTTAGATGGTGCACCCTAAAATCAAGTGTAATCAAGTCTACCAAATAATGGAAATGTTGTCTTAAAGATAAGGGACACGTGTTTAAATATGATTGTGTTTGAATTACCTTCTGAAATTCACTGCAGTCTTCCAAATGGAATTATTTAATGATGAGACAATCATTGTTGAATGAAATACAGGTTTGTTGATGTAACAACATATTTATGCGAAGCATTGAAAGTAATAGATCGCACCTCGTGCCTTTGTATAACAGGAAAATGAAGCTTCAAAATTGGTTTATGAACCAGTTGTATTTTTTAACTGCTCTTCATGGCACTGTTGGTTTCAAAAATAGGTTGATTTGCTTTCAGTCCAATTTTGAACAGAGTGCCATCTAGGGAGGTAAAAGAAAAATAACAACTGGATCATGAAGCTAATTTGAAGCTTCATTTTCCTATCACTCCAAGGCGCATTTTGAAGTAGTGTCCTTAAAATGACCATGATAAAATAATGACTAGTCAACATTTTACACTTTGGTTTTGTTATTTGAAGTTTCTACACATTTAACCTGTGGTTGGTTTCATATTACTTCTAAAGTATCACACAGGCTGGCATCACACCAACAACTGTGTATTTTACAGGCAATCAATGATAAATCTACTTGAATCAATGAAATATTTATTTTCAGATGTACAGTGTAAATGTGTTCCCTTTGCATGATCCATTTGGTTTGGTTGCTGTTTGTTTTCAGATTTGCATTTAAGAATCATCACCATATTGAATGAGTTACAATTGTGTAGAAGCCATTTGTTTGCTCAACTGTCAGAGTTTGACTTTGATTAACAGTGACAAGGGCATGCGATGATGTCATTGTGCCTGCGGTGTCTGAAAACTGTCTCGGAACTCAAATTTACTTGTTTTGATGTTAAGCACACAACTTCTGTGTCATCTAAAACTATAAGCTCACGGGAAAAGTATAAGGATCAAGTTTCATCTTTTTATTTAAATTTTTTAAATTTGCATGCATTTCACACATTTTTTGTTTTCTTGATTTAACGTAGCTTTTTTATTTTTATTTTCATTCTATTATTCAAAGATGCTGTCTGATAAATACTATAATAGCCAAATACATCAATATGCTGCTGAACCGTTTGAGTATGTTGTGTTTATTTAATTGTAGCCTGGCCGGCCCGAGTTTATGTGTGCGTGTGCCCGTTCTCGCATGTGGGTGGTGAGGGTTCAGCCCTCTATAAATACTGCCATCATCCTCCCATGTCTACTTGTTATCCTCATTTTACCTGAATCCAATCAACATCATGAGGACCATTGTGTGCATTATTTTCTGTTCATTCTTTTTATTATTTGACACAGGTAAGTTTATTTTTCTTATTTATATAGCACATTCCAGTTATTGGACTCGACAGTCAGATGGCATTTAATCTTGAAATACATAGCCGAGGTTCCAAAGCGATGCTCAGCGCCGCCCAAGTATCCATCCACCAGACTCCACAACAAATTCAGCACCAGAAGCAAGTTCGACAGTGGGGAGAAAGTTTACTACAAGTGCACCGAGAACTTGGTTGCATACGCGGGCAGCCTGTCCGTGATGTGCGTCAATGGAACCTGGACTACTTTGACACTCAAATGCGACAGTAAGAATGTGACGGTTGTGCCAGAAGTGGCCTCTTTTCTAGTCTGATATAATTCAAGACAGTTTTCATTTCCACATATGGCCACAGGAGGGCGTCTGCACGTTATTTTTTTCCCTCATAAATGCACAATTTCTATTTAACTGGAAAACAAGATCTGATTATTTTAAGTCGGATTAATCTACTCTGCCCGTTTTCAATAAAGATATTGCAGTGATGTTGATGATCTACCTCACAGGTGTCAAACTCAAAGCCTGGGGGGCCAGATACGGCCCGCCACATCATTTTATGTGGCCCGCGAATACAAATTGTGCATCACATTCGTGTCATTACTAGAATTGCAAATTGTCTTCACTTTTAATAATATCTTTTTTTTATATATTTGACCAGTTTTTACTCGTATGATTTGAAAACGAGTTATCTGTCAATTTATTTTGTACCTTTTACTGTATGAGGCAGGGGTGTCGCACTCCAGTCCTCGGGGGCCGCATTCCAATATGTTTTCCA
Source organism: Syngnathus scovelli (assembly GCF_024217435.2). Classification (NCBI taxonomy): domain Eukaryota; kingdom Metazoa; phylum Chordata; class Actinopteri; order Syngnathiformes; family Syngnathidae; genus Syngnathus; species Syngnathus scovelli. Next base: position 11,752,075 of record NC_090848.1, on the reverse strand, counting down.
AGATCCCTCGTTAAGTGCACCTGTGTGAAAAGTTAGGCTCCTGCAGACCATGAAAATGAACTGATCTTTTCACTCAGGTGTGTTTAACAAGGGTAACTTGGAAAACATGTTGGAATGCGGCCCCAAGGACTAAAGCTTGACACCTCTGACCTTTGACCATGATATTTCCCTAATAAAGTGGCCTGTTATTAGGTACACTTGAAAATGGCAGTGTACCTAATGGAGTGTCCGTGTGATTCCCTCGTTAAATGCAGGTGCGTGAAAACTTTTAGCTCCTTTTGAACGTGAAAGAAGCTAAAACTTTTCACGCACCTGCGCTTAACGAGGGTCACTTGGAAAACATGTTGGAACGCGGCCCCGAGGACTAGAGCTTGACACCTCTGACCTTTGACCATGATATTTCCCTAATAAAGTGGCCTGTTATTAGGTACACTTGAAAATGGCGGTGTACCTAATGGAGTGTCCGTGTGATTCCCTCGTTAAGTGCAGGTGCGTGAAAACTTTTAGCTCCTTTTGAACGTGAAAGAAGCTAAAACTTTTCACGCACCTGCGCTTAACGATATGTTGGAATGCGGGCCCCAATTCTAAAGATTCAGTTCACTTAAGAACTGGAATGCACATCATTAGTACAAAACAGTGCAGACGACCACAGGCTTCCAGGTTGAAATAGCCGACTGGTTAATGACATGGGCTCTTGCTCAGCAAGAATTTGGTTCGATCCCAGGTGTGAGAATGTGCTTTTATTGTGCAATTAACGCTTTATTTATTCTTTAATTTGAAGCCCGAATTTTAAAACCTAACCCAATGTATTAATGAGCAAATTGCTACTTTGCATTGCTTGGCTGTAGTTTTGACTACTACCCAATCAGATGATGGAAAGGTTTTGGCGTCATGAAATATTTTCCCTCTTTTCAATTCTGTAAAGAGATGCTGTGTGGCTCTGCTGGGGAGATTCGAAACGGACGCTTTACGTATACCGGCGTAGAATTTGGAGACATTGCTACAGCTCATTGTGATGATGGGTGAGACATTCAAACAATCTCCCTTTAGCACCGCTGGACAGGTTGTGAATGTTCACTCTGTCACCAGGTTTCAGCTTTTCGGACGGCGAACCAGGAAATGCATGAGTTTCGGCTGGGATGGTCACCCTCCCTCTTGTGAAGGTGCAGCGATGAGATTTCTTGCGCTTTCCACGGTGCTTACGACATTTACTCTCCGTTCCAGCCGTGGTGTGCGATGAGCCTCCAGAGGTGGCCAACGCAGAGCGAAACGGCAACGAGGAAGCATTGTACAAGTACAAGAGTGTGATTGTGTATGAATGTCGCACGGGGACCCTCCTGGGGAACAAGGTCATATGGTGCATGGAGAACGGCACATGGAGCACACCGCCTTCATGCAGAGGTCTGCCACACAAATAGTCCACACGGTCATCTTTACACAAATTTATTTACAATTTGCCATGAAGAAAAGTGAATAAAAGTTGGGAGTTTCTCCACAGAAATCACATGTCCATCTCCAAAAGTGCCCAACGCCTCCTGGACGCGAGCTCACACCAGGCTTTATCAACACCGGGACACGATCGACATCAACTGTCGCCATGGTTACACAGTGGTGGGTGCGAGCACAGTCACCTGTGGTGACGACGGTCAGTGGAGTCCCAGCCTTCCCAAATGTAGACGCATGTGTAAGACAACAACTCTGGTGGAAATCGATCACAGGATTATTATCGTAATTCCTTTTCTTAACACATTTAACTCGTCTTTTCTCCCCCCTTTTTTTTTTTTTTTTTTATTAGCACGGCGCACTAAATGGCAGAGCCGATATGGTGTGTGATACGTGATGCTACATTAGTCAGTCCAAGACCAGCATAATAGAAGCAAACAGAAGATGTAAAATTAGCTTTGGACCTCAAGACTTCTCTGCCTTGCACACATTAAACATGTTTTTAAAATGAAGCTGACATACAGGCTGTTTATTTCAATAAGTGTTTTTGGGCAAGAATGAGTACACACTTGTTGCGGTCACCTCTATACATTTTTTTTTTTTTTTCCTTTTTACCGTCGATAACGCCATGTGTATCATCTATGGGCTAAGCTGCTAGTGAGCATTCATGAACAAACAAGTTACAAGGAAATAAGAACACCAATTCCATTCATTTAAAAAGACAATACAAAATCCAGACATTTACATGAGCAATAACAATTCAAGTGCAAATATCAACTCTATGATACATCATAGCAAACTCTCTTTTAAAAGGCAACAATCTCAACCCCAAAAAAAAAAAAAAAAAAAAAAAAAAAGAAATCAATCAGGTTGCAGGGAAGAAGCTGATTCTGTTGGGAAGGGACTTTTTACCCATGAGGGCCATGTCGTAATAATATTGAAAGGAAATTTAGTAAGAATCACAAACATAAGTTTAGGGAATTTCTTTAGGGCGGCCCAGCCAAAGGAATCCCCTGCATGTGTGTTCCTAAACCAGTCAAGCCGCTTCCCGTTTCCAGTCTTTTTTTTTTAACAACCGAGCCAGGTGAGGTTTTCATCTTTTGATGGAACGCTCAAAATTGTATTGTGGGAGCGTTTTTTGATTATTAATGTTAAATTATCATACCCTGTTGCTGTCGTTGTTCTGTGATCACAAAGAAGGTTTTTTTCCCAAACTGCTATATGTTGATGACATATTTGACTCCCTCTGCAAAATCATATGAAGGGTCAACAGTGCTGCTTTCCAAAACATTATTTTTGGCTCACTGGCGGTGCTAGGGATTTTTCCTGGGGAGGGGGTCAAGAATATCTCACGGGGTCCACGAAACAAAAATGTTGCTTTACAGACCCCTCCAAAAAATCTGAAATTCTGATAAAAATTCTTTCCATGATGGTACAGGTGGAAATGTGGAAAAAGAAATGCTGAAAATACCTATAAGGCAATTATCTGGCCTGGCGCCTGGTGGGGTCCAAGCATATTTGGGGGGGGGGGTCAGTGCCCCCACTCCCCTCCACCGCTAGCTCTGCCAGTGTGTGATTAAAACCAAATGTATTATTTTCATTCATTGCACTTGTATTATAAAGGTAGAAGGATGGGCTCATGATCTAGTGCACAAAACAACATGAGCCGCCTTTGTGGGCCCTCTTTGGAAGAGCTGTCTTTACTGGGACAGACCAAACATGAGCTAGGGGAGTTGGGTGTCTTTGGATCTGATGTGGGCACGACATTATAGGGTGCAGGGGCGCAGGTGTGATTCTAGTGGTCGGCCTCAAGGAATCCAACCGTTGTTTTACTAATATTCCGTATTTACAAGTCAAAACATCAAAGACCTGCTTCACGGACAGGTGATGAGATCATCGAACTGCCAGCGTGTAACAAGTCAAGTACTTGAAATTCTTTGCTTCCTTTTTTCACTTCAAACCTTTACACTAGTCATGAGTATAGTACATGAGAAAGACAAGATGAGATTGAAGAATTAAAGTGACCTTTTACAAGAAGCAGCAAACATCATGTCCCTCAAAGACATTCAACTCTCAATCCCTCTCCCAGACACATTCCACATCATCTCATTCCTGTGGCTCTCCCACTTATTAGTTTCTTATTCATCTTGCAAAAATGTCCTCTGTGTTCCTGGAATGATTAACCACCTTCTTTTTTTGTATTTGCTTTAAAGTTGCCTTGTAAAAAAATAAAAAAATAAAAAAAGGAGAAAAAGAGCAACAGAAATGCTGGGCGGGTTGGAAAAGGCTGGTGCAGTCTAGACAGCACAGATGAACTGTTTTAACAGTAAAACTGCTCTAAGAGCTCAAACATAGTAAGGCTTTAAATGAGCTGGAACACAGCTGCGACATGAATTAGTTAGCAACTGCTCCTCCTCGAGGACGCACACACAGCACGGACACACACACGCACACACACACACACGCGATGGAACCTGGAAACTTGCACAACACTTACAGTCATACTTAACCGTCGCAGTCGGGGCTGGAATACACACCAGTCATTTAAGCAAATACAACAACAAGCTCTAACACAACATCACGCCTACTGTCTCAAATTGCCGTTTCTATCCGTTTGAATGGTCTCAATGCACACCGCAATAGAAACCAAACCCACTCACATATTCTACATCCCCCACTAAACGCTTACGCTCCGGACTGTGGACCTGTGACGGGAAAACTGACAAATATTCAGCATTTTGCAGGTTTGTCAATGGAAATAAAAAGAGGATTAAAAAAAACAAAAGTGTGTATATTTTGTGTGTTGAAGTCCTTTATGAGTTGCGGGATGTAACCCGTAAGGGCGACGGGGGGGTCTTAAGTGAATGGCTGATGCAGGTTTACTTGTATGGTCGCAGGAAAGCAGAGACTTTGCTGCTTATGAGGCGGATGAAAGATCGGGGCAGCATCTCGTTGGACTCCCGTGTGGTGTACTTGAAGTAGTTGTTTGGGTGAGCCAGCACGTCAAAAAGAGTCTTTATCAGTTTTTTATCCTGAAAACACAAGAACAGATATGGGTGCATTCATTAAGAGTGGTTCTGTGAGCCTATTTGTAACCTGTTAAAAAGTTCATAGAAAAAGGTAATGTTTCATATTGAAATGCAATTAATTCATTTCAGACAACTTAAAAAAATATTTATGTTTTTATTTTTAGCCAGTGTGTGGTTAAGAATAAACATAATGGAACAAAAAACTCCAAACTTGTCTATAGAATAAGAAATAAAAGAATTAAAAGTAAATAATAAGTTCATTACTCATTGACTTTAATTGAGGAGGGGGGAAAAGGTAGAGTACTATAGCTCCTCCATTGAAAAAGAGTCTTTTTCCACAATAACATGGGAATTTTTCATGTCAGTTTCTTTTCTAATCCATGCCGATCCAGGGAAGAAAGATTAAACGCTTGTCTTAAAAAAAAAAATGCACTTGAAAATGGAGATTATTTTTCTAACAAAATTGTGTGTGTAACCGGAATTGTTTTTAAAGCGGGAGATTTGTGACTGGAGGTTCCGCTGTATTGATCTTTAATCAGCAGTGTATCCAATTATTTCGACAAACAACAATACCACCAATAAAACCTTTTTGTTCCTCAGCAGGTTTCTCATGTAATTAAAGACTAAAGTGTCGCCCCTGCCCATAAATCACAACGGAGAAAAGGAGAACTTCTGTATTCTATACGGGTGTAATGGGGTGAAGTTCTTCTTTCAGAGTTAAGGTCAAAGTTAATGTAGCCTCACCACTTCCACTCATTGATTTTCTAGCGTAGAGTAATAATGGCTAGTAGAGCAAACCTTGAGGATTTCTTGATGGTTTTCTGAAGCGTAGAGTCTTCCGTCCCGTACGATGTCTTCAACCAGCTGTTCATAGTCCTCTGAAGTTACACAGACAACACAATGACTCTTCATGAGATGCTCAGAAGCTATTTGAATGATGTACCGTCATAAGTCACGTAGGGGATCTGGAAGCCCCTGGCACTGTTGGCCTCATTGGACTTGAAGTTAATCCAGAGGCGCCTGGAGCGCGCCGTGAAGGCGATGGGCCGCTCGTACGTCTGACATGTCTCGTAGGTGGTGATGGATGTAGCTGACCCTTGCAAGAGCAGTGAAAGGGCAATGATGAATCAAGTATAGGGACGCGGTGGCCCCCGCTGACGCTCACACTCACAGTTCTTCCTCATCACCAGCACATCTCCGCATTCATCCTCCGAGGGCAGGAAGATCTCCGGCACCACAATGAGAATCTTGCGCTTGCTGGGCGGGTTGATGTTCCAAATGCACTCCACGTTTGCCGGGTAATTTCCCGGGTAGTTGGGGGACTCGATGTAGCCCATGAACTCGCCCATCTCGCCGCCACACTGCCTGTCTAGACGTGCACAAACTCGACGCATTACTGTCTGACTCTAAAGTGAAATCCTCAAACTGTCTTTTGGACACTCACTCTTGCACTGCGAGACACTCGTGGCACCATCAAAATCCGTGGTGGTGTTTCCGGGGCAGGTAATACAGTAGTTCTGCCTAAACTCTGTCTGATAGGTTCCCACTGGGCAGCGGATGCACCTGTGCACTGTGGTGTTGTAGTAGTGACCTGGAGAACACTGCACTGCAGAACCAATGAAGACACACATGACATCAGCATTTTTTTTCTTCCTCAGATGGTTTCCATGCACGCTCCTCTCACCTTTGACCTCACAATCATGGAAAGAGCTTGCTCCCTCACGCTTGGTGCTCAGGCCTCCCCCGCAAGAAAAGCACAACGTCCGACCCAAATCCGGCTGGTATGTGCCCTGGGGACACGGCTGGCAAGGCTTGAAGCCGTCGCTCGAGAAGAACCCGGTGGGACACTGGCCTGCGGAGCACAGACAAGCCACATGACATTTGGCAAGAACGTTTGACTGGGACGGCATCTGGAAGTTGGATTTTTACTACCTGCACACGATGAAATGTTTCGCGCTCCCGTGGGTCCGTGGCCGTCGCTGCCCGGACACAGATCGCACGCCAGCTGCCCCTCCCTCTCCTGGAAGGTACCAGGCGGACACTGGACGCAACGCTCCTGCTCACCGTGGTAGTACGAGCCTGGCAAGCACCTGACTGAAAAACAAAATCCATAACAGCTCCAGTAACAAGGAAGCGCCATGAGTCTATTATTTGTTTTATAGTTCAATTACGATCATTTTACATGATCGTTTTGATTACCATCTGCTACAGCCGGGGATGGGCAACTTAAAGTAAATGATGGTGGAGGGCCGTAATTCTTTATTAGCTCTACTGCACTTCTTAATCAGTTTTATGACAAGGAGTGTCATTTTAAATATATACAAAAATACCTGCATGCCATTCTTTTTTTTTTTTTTTTTACAGAACCAATCACAATATCTCAATTTATTTTAAGCTCGTTGCATGACTAAAAGATGCAGCCTTTAACAACAAAGGGTTTGAACAATCCAAAAAATAATTACACACCGAGTTATTTTTTTCCAGTGCAAAGGGCTCTTGAGCATAAAAGTGACCATGGCACAAAACTGCTGAACATTTATTGCAAAAACTCATCTTGTTCATTTTTTTTCCCACAAAAAAACCCGCAAACTTTTAACATTAACCTGTTATTATGTCTGATCTGGATGTCATTATAAATCTCAAAATGATTTGACTTATTCACATTGTAGCACAAGCGCAACTGAGACGTCTGCCATCTAGCGGTGACTGCAGATATTATAACTTAAACTTGTATAGTTTGCGTCAGCAATTTAGTTATTTTTTGATAAACTGAGCCTTTGAAGAAATATGTTAAACTGATAACAATTAATTATTTTCAAATTGCTATATGGATACTAAATGATGCTGATTACATCACAAAATGTCTGCCTTTCATTTTGCGATCAAAGTTAAGGAAAGTGAATGAGATGAATTCTTACCGCATCGGCCACTGTCCTTTTCCGAGCCTGGGCCGCAGTTCTCTTGAGCGGGAGTGGCCTGCGGAAGTTTCTGTGCCACCTCATACTCCAAACCGGCAACTCTGATGAGGAAGCGCTCTTGGTTGATGGACTTCTTTAGAGCCTTGATGTAGGTCTTAACTTGCTTCTCCATACGTTGCCTCAGGCAACTGAGGTTACAACTCCCTGGCATGGGAAAAGAAAATAACTTCAAGCAGTTACATCTCCGAAGACAAACGCACATTAAAATGGCTGCTCGTCATCGTCGTTACATGGCAAGACTGACCTGTTGTGTCTCCAGCTTTGACCTCCGCTTCCAGCTCCAAAGTTATGCGTGTTACCTCTTTGTTAGCAGGGTTGCGAGCACGCCTCCCTTTTGTTTTCTTTGACGAGTCACATTTGAGATTGACAAAAGTCACCAGGCAGTTACTGCACGGCTGACCACCTCCTGCAGAAAAATAGTACCACAGTCAGTCAGCCAATTGCATGCTGATAAATATATTGACAAATCCAAATAAGGGCAGACCTGGTCCTAGGGTCCGTCCCCTGTCTTCCGTCCTGCCAGTCAGTTTAGGATGCAGGTGGCATTTGGCATTTTTAATTTTGAAAGACGCCGTCTGCTTCACTGGCGGCGCCAAAGTCTCTACAGATAAAAATGTGAGTAGGATGCCAAACATCGAACAAAAGCAAACGATTTGATGGTTGGCACCTATGCAGCTCTGACTGCTGCTGGAGTTGAGCCGAACGGGAGACTTCCCTCGGACGATGGGGATGCCGCAACTCACTGAGTAGCTGTTGTCAGACTCTTTTAGAAGACACGCAAGCAAAATTGAAACAAGGATTTATTTTTTAAATGAGTAGTCGTCAAACACAATCAAACATATTTGAAGCTATGCATTCATTCATACCTGCCAGATAGTGTGCCTTGGAGGCACAAGTGAGCGAGCAGCTCTCCTTCTTGCCCGTTTTGCTACAGGTCAGAGTAGCCTTAGGGGCCACAAGGCCTGGAGGGCATTTCACCAACTCTGAGGTGACAAGACAGTGGAGGACATATCAAACAATGACGCAAATAAGGCGTTGAAATAGAGCTGGGAACACAGATTGCTTTTTACCACTAGAGGGCAGTGTTGCTACGTACCAATGCAGTCTTTTCTGTTCCAGTGCAACTTGTATCCAGGTGGGCAGGTACACTCGTAGCTTCCCAGAGTGTTAATGCAACCATATTTACATCCTCCTCGATTTATACTGCATTCATCAATATCTGAAAAACATAGGAGACATTGATTGGCTTTGCATTACAGAAAAGTGTTTTGCATTTCATCCAAGGGGGTAAAATAGATCACCGTCACTACATTATAGCTAGAGATAAATTATTTTTATTGATTGTCTATTGCTCAGCAAGGTTTTATTTTTTTAAGTGTTTTTTTTTTTAGCAGCTTCTCTAGTTCAAATGAGTTCTCGCTTGTTCTCACAACCGCTGACAGTGAGGAGCAAGTTTAAACAGTCAACGTTGCTAAAATAGGGACTTTTCCAACCTCTCTGTTTGGTGCTGTCTGTTTTTTTAATAGACTATCTTCAGAAGCAGCCACGATGAGTGGAACTATTGTCACATTATTTTCTGTGTTTTCCAGAGAAAGGCAATCAAAGCAGTGACTTATTGACATACGTTTTGGAAACCTTTGACCCAAACTACCTAAATATAAATGTATTAATTTATTAAGGAGTGGTTATCACTGTCCACCTTTTTACTATTTTTACCTGCAAAGAACATAAAAAAAAAAATATTTCACTTGTTTTTGTGGAAGTTGAGACACGATATTGCTTTGTTACAAAGCTTGTTTGGTTTTGGAGGAATAAGGAGATAGAAAGAAGAAAAGCGTAACTTGTTTGTTTTTAAAACTAAAGGTGAATAAATGATTATAATCAGAGACAAAATTTTTGGAGAAACAAAACAAAACCGTTTTATTTTAAGGGTGCATCATTGTTAGTGCATTGCTCGTCCCACAGGTCCATCTGACATTTGAGGAAGACCAAAGTATAGCTGTGTGTGGATTGTCCAGTGGCTCTTATCACTTAGATGTTTTTGTAGCTTCCACGCGGTCAATTCACACACACCCAAAAAAAAAAAAAAAATGGAATCGCAGCACTTGGAGTGTAAAGTGTAAATCCAGCCTCAGTATATTGCTTTAACTGTCAGCCTAGGGTGGAGTCACCGGGACAGGCTCCAGGCCCTGCCGTGACCCTGAACATGATGAGCGTGGTATATAAAATGGATGGATAGATGGAATGTGTTTGCACCGTTGCAGTCCACAGAGTCCTCTTTCAATTTATTGGTCAAAACATCGCAGTGAGGAAGACTGATATCCCGCTCGCTAACATAAGCAGGGCTACAAACACTAAAAAAAAAAAAAAAAATGGTGAGGGGATACAAACATTTAGAAATGTTTTTTTTTTTTAAATAAAGAGTCAAAGTAACTGATAGAGACAGAGATAATGTCAGTGATTAATGATGCTGACTGTTGAAATGAAACGCTCCTGCTCATCTCGTTCAATCGCTCAGCCCGAGTCAAAAAAAAAAATGAAGTATGGTCTTCATTCCCTGAAGAGGATGATGACTTCATCAAGCGCAGTCTGCCAATGTGTCGCTCAGAGCGCCTTGGAAACATGGCGAGAGATGCGCTGCTTACCCTCCGCATCAAAGCACTCGATTTAAAGGACGAAAAACTCTAATGAATATCTGATGGAAGCGCTGCTCATCTGCCAGAAACTGTTGTTTTGACTTCTTTTATTCCTTTCCATCCTTGAAATACAATCAAATAGATCTCCGCTGACCTTTCTGAAAATCCCCTTAGGCCTTTTTCCTTTTTACGCAGACAGACGAGTCAAGAGGAACAAAGACAGTAGAAAAGACAAATTGAAATGTGGAATCAATGCCTACACCAGCGAGAGGGACTGACTTCATGGAATTGTGATGTTTTGACAAATTTAGCAAATATCTGTTGCTACCATTGTTGAAGTAGTGAAAGAAGGGGAGTTCTTGCCTTTGATTTTGGCTTTTAAATCAATATTAATGAGTACACACACATGCCAGGAATGTATTTGTGCTTTGCGTATGAGACCTGGAACATTTTAAAATGGCACTGAGTGTATTTTCTTAGCAGATAAGCAAAAAAGCAAGCCGATTGTTCCGGTAAACAAAGTCTCACTTGGGAAGAATGCTGACAGGTCACGGCACAATACTCGACAGCAGGTCACCGACCTGATTGGGTTTGTCGAGTGCCGACCTGTTGTTAAAACCCTCTGCGATATTTTTGGAGTTGATGAAGCACAGCGGGAGCAAGCTAAGCTTAGTTATGAGCGTCGAGTGAGGATGTACAGTGGGGGGGAGCTCAATAAATCTTCAGGGTTATCTAATATTTCAGCCAGCGGCGATAAAAGGCCATTCATCACCAGCGTTCCAAACAATGGCAGAACGTGCTTTATGTTGGTCTGGTCAGTCCATCACGAGAGAAAAAGCCCAACAAATATATTGTCAGTGCTTTTATTTCCTCAAAAAAAAAAAAAAAGAAATTTTGCTTTGTGAGAGCAGCACATATTTTACCCAGAGGCAATGGCACCTTCATATGTAGCACAAGAACCTCCCAGATAGTGCTTAGTATAACATTGATTTATTTGTATAAATGCTCGATAAGCACAAGATTTGGGAGTACAAGGTCGTATGGATAATCTTAGATTCACTACGGAGAAATAACGGCTGCTTCGGAATCACCACGAAGTGTGCGTTTATAGCCATTATTAGACAGGAGAAGAAAAACACTGAGGTTCAGGAATGCAAATAAGCAAGGTAAAAAATGTGAAAAAGACAAGTAGGTGTTTGCAAAACATTTTTTTTGTTTTTACAAACCCAAGAAATTCTTCCGAAAACACTGATTATCATTCATCATATGAGTCCTACGGGGGTAAATGTGTGAAAAAATTCCTGGAAATTTGGAAAATACCCGAAAGTCTGATTTGGGTCTGGGAGGTGGTGTGGGCAGTGCCCCGTAGCACCCTTTCAATTTCTTAAATGTTTTTAAATGTTGTGTTTTTTGTAGTACATGATTTGTTTGGACTTTGCACTGAGTATACTGTGTGTCAAACGTCATTTAACCCATCCAAAAAAATTCTATACTTAATCTTCAACCTGTCTCGCCTGCAATGCGAGTGAGTGAGGCCCTGAGGCTTCAGAGACAGCGGAAGATTGTCAGCGCTCAGAGACAGCGGAAGATTGTCAGCGGTGATATGCACAAACTCAACGGGACGCCTGATGTGCTCAAACAGGCCTCTTGCCACATGTCAGGGAGCTGTGACACACCCATCCTTCAGAGCTTATTCTGTGACCTATCTAGTCCACAGAACTGGAGTGTCATAGGTCACGCTCCACCTTGAAGTGAAGTAGCCTAACACATTTTTGAAATGGTGTTCAAGTCCATTAACTACAGCACAAATCACCTATGCTTTACATCGCTGCCAAGTGTAGCGTAATCTTAGATTGATTTCCTGCCTTCCGGGCAGCCACCTGTTTCTGCTCATTTGAGTCGATTTGGAAATCAACTTGCAAAGACTTAAACCAGCTTGAGCTGGGTAATCCATCACAGCCAGCATTTAGTTACATTTTGTCTTTAGATGCGGTTGCACGAAGGGACTTTTTTATGTTATATTCTCAATGTGGTGACATTCAGATTAATGAGTCGCTCGGTGTAAAGACTTTACACCCTGAAACCATGGTAATAAAAAATCCTGTTGAATTGTTGGTTGAGAGATCTTAAGACTCGAGAGCTTCTCAGACTAATCTAATTACAAAACATTGTTTTTTTCCCAGCCTTTCAAAAGAATACTTAAGAGTCTCTTCAAGGGCAACCAGGGCATCTGGCATACCTTCACTTTTATACATATTGAAGCTGACATGGCGTGCAAAAGGTTTCAACACGCTAACACCTTTTTATGAATTTACATAAATCACTCTGCTTCTTCCTGTTCTAAAATGACAGAAACTCATTGAGGTGTTGAAGAGGAAAAGGAAATGTGATAGACAGGAGATTTTAAAAAAAAAAAGCGTTGCTGGCTCACCTCCACAGTGCGCCAAGCCATAGAGGACGTAGCCCTTGTGACAAAGGCACTGAAAGCTTCCTGCAGAGTTGACACAGAAATGGTCGCAGGCGCGGTCAAAGGAGCACTCGTCAATGTCTGCACAAGATGGAAAGAGAGACCGTTAGAAATGTTGCAATCACCCAGAAATCACAAACAGCAGGACACTCTTTGTATTGTTTATCATGCATTTCAATGGGCCACATCAAAACAACAACCAAGCTTGGTAGTTTTGCTCCTACGTCTGTTGCTTTGATTGCCCCCCTGCAGTCACTACGTTTTTCATTTTGATGCGAAATGGAATTGAAAACTTTTGGAAATAGTGAGTAGCAGCGGCAGGTGTCAGCTGATAATAGGTGGCCAAGTGTGTTTTCTTTCTTCCCTCTGAGCACCTGTCAATATTTTTCTTTTCCATCTAAAAGATACAATAAGAGTCCAGAGATCTCAAAGCACCTCATGTCAACGTCAACACGAGTGTGACAACTGCTCAAAAACAGTTCTCCGAATGCTGTGCAAGACAAATGTTCCCATAACGTGTTTGCAACTTTGATAAGCTGTTCACTTTGGCATCATATGTACAATGAAAAGAGTTAACATGGTGGTGCAGAATTAAACATGGTGAAGCAGCATTTAGCCGTTATGTTGCATGCAAATGGATTAAACTGTCAACCGAAGTGAAGTCAGCCGCAAATGAAAATCTTTTCAAATCCAGGTTGTTAGGTTTTTCAATGCATTTCCTTAGATTTCTGTTCTTGCACTGTATGTTTTGTTAGTAAGCTACTTTTATTTCTCCATGTTGCTTTGAACTGTCTTTGAGTCTTTTGACTTGCTTTTAAATGTACTTTAAATCAACTGAAGCACATTGAGTTACCTTGTATAAGAAATGCACTGTACAAATAAAGCTAACTGCCTTGCCTTGGTATTCTGAAAGGTTGGTTACAGGTGACAAGCGCGCCAAAGCACCGATTGAATATTTGCTTTGGAGGTCTGGTACCTTGACATTACTGTCTGTAAAGAGAGAGTGGTGGAGAAGTGTGACCCGCAGAGAACCAGAGTCAAATTTTGTGTTTTTGTGTGGATTTCTTTTAGGATTATCAAGCTTTATTTGCACTCAGCACAACTGCGCAAGCTGAGCCATGTTGGGATTTAAAGTGCTGACTGAATCCAGTGTTGCAATAGGGGATGTCGATGCGTAACTTATCATTATGTAATGTGTGCTGCCGAGTCTCCGCTCTAAGACAGCTGGGACTCGCGCAACCCTTATTTACCAGTCAGTTCAGGTGAAGTATGCACGACCTGGGCAGGGCAACATCACTAAAACGGAAACATTAGCCTCCTTCTACGAAGCCCGAAGACTGATGAAAATTATAATATGGCATTAAATCATCAAATCTATAAAACACCTAAAAAAAATGTGAGGTAATGCCATTTAAGAGTGCCGTTGCAGACGTTACGGGATGCAAAGAACATGTCCCGGACCGCCCTCATGTGGATTAGAAGGCAGAAGCAGACGATAACACAGGGGGGTGTTGAGTTTGGAATGCTGGCCCCGGTTCAGCAGACATGCCCCATCCTGATATATGGGCCACGGTCCACTGACGGCGAGGAAGCACCGTGACTGTTTAAACCAAGATAACTTTAGCATTCAGTTGGCGCATCTCAACACCCCAGAGAGAGAGGGAGAGAGAGAGAGAGAGAGAGAGAGAGAGAGAGAGAGAGAGAGAGAGAGAGAGAGAGAGAGAGAGAGAGAGAGAGAGAGAGAGAGAGAGAGAGAGAGAGAGAGAGAGAGAGAGAGAGAGAGAGAGAGAGATGCTAAACTGCTATTTAAGTGTATTTAATGCCTCAGCGTCGACTCACTGCAGCGCAGGTCACACTCAGAGTGTAAATCTGGCCACGCTCCTTTGCAGATAATCTCCGTTAATCTCCTTATTTTTACTCCTGAGAACAAGTTTTGAAAAGCTTTTTTTTTTTTGTGAAATAAAAACGTTTTCTCACTTATCATTGTGAGGCTTCCAAGTAACAAGAGAAAATGCCTTGTACCCAAAATAGATTTGAAGTGACAAAAAGCACACGAAGGGACACGCTGTTTTCTTTTCACACATGATGTTTATCTGGTTGTGCTGGAAAGCAAATGCAAGATGCTGATGCGAACCAGGCGGCAGCGTGATTGACCACACGAGTAAAAAGCAGAAGATTAAAGAACGTGGCATGTCTTGCGTTTTTCGACTCGGCATGAGGCTGAACTCATCTCAGTAGTTTCAGCCTGCTTGCTGTCTTCTACCAGATGTTCTTGAGGTGGCTTCATTTATCCAACAAGGAGAGGTTTTAGAAATCGAGACCGTAATTTCCCACACCTATGCGCAGACGTTTTTTTGTGCTCCGTGAATGCACAAGCATGTGTGCTTTCAAATATAAAGACCGAATCCTTTTTTGTAATTGTTTCATTGCCGCATTTGTGAAGTGAAGGCCCACATGTAAGCGTCTCCCTACCTTGACACGTTCTCTCGTTGGTCAGCAGCTTGTAACCTTTTTTGCAGCTGCACTCAAAGCTGCCCACTGTGTTCCGACACACGTGGTCACAACCCCCGTTGTTAAGCCGGCACTCATCAATGTCTGCGAGAGGGAAAACAGCGACAGGAGAGGTCACATATGACAATATGACAAAAGCAGAACTTGCAATTAGAGAGCTATGCAGATACCTGATTAAGTGATGTCCTTATGATTTACCTTGGAATAAATATGACTAAAAAATATCTATCCGCTTTCTGGAATATGGGACAAACATTTGTAATGACAAAAGTTGACAACAAAAATCTAAAATCAGGAAGTGTATTTCATTCCATGCTATAAGAAAAATATTTTTGTTTCATTCAGTGAAAAAAAGCAAAAAAACAAAAGTTACATTGGAAGTAGGTCATGGCAATAAAGCTATTGTATCCAATAATTTAAAATTTGCGACTATGAGGTTTGACGGCTCATTTTATGATATGACTATTGAACATTTAAAACGGTAATTTATTAAGAATCACATTTAACATGCATGTTTTGACGAAATGTACATTTGTCAAAGAGGACGCACTTTTTAATGACTAATACTTATAAATTAATGCTAGGGGAAAAATGCTGGGAAGAAATAAACCGTTTTAAAGCTTGTTTATTATTAGGAGGAAGAAACCAAATACCAGAAGGGTAAATAAAAATACATACGCAGGACTGAAAGGCTGGATTCTTAAGACACAAATATTGGCAGTGTGTTCATGGTACGTCATACTTACATTTAACATGTTATCTCTTTAAGCAGAAAATACTGCAAGCAGAATGCATTTGGCTTTAACGATTGAGCCAGGCCTCCAAATCCTCATTAGCCATCTTCTTCTGATTAGTGGGCACTTTATTTCTTCAGCCAATACCCAATCAATATATCATGTGTCCATCTCTGTCTGGATGGTGTTTTGCCTTGGAACTCATTCGGGTCCATCTTGAATAATTATTCCAAATACGTTTTGATCATCTTTTCCACTCTTCAGAAGTGGCCGACCCACAAGGACCCACGTTTATTTTCCTGCGCTTTCCTCTCAAACCAAACTAACAGCAGAAGATGGACTTTGTTGTTAGTTGTTAGTGTGCGATTCCAAGCTGTAGGAAAACGCTTTTTTTGGACACTGTGTCTTCTCACTGTCTTTCGGTAAAATATTTGTTTCCTCAGTATCCTGATATAATGCTTATTTTATTCTGTTAGCGTTCATATAAATAAGACTTTTTGACTTGGAAAGCTGGTACCGGGACAAAAACTCCGGAAACTGAAAGGGAGAGCGCATCTAGAGACTGTTCAAATAATCATCGTTGATAGTCTTGAAAGCGACAATCACTTTGGTTTGTTAGACGAGCTGTGCTTCTCTTTCATCTTGCTCATCTGATTCTCGAGGCACCCAAATGATTGAAACAGGACCGTATTGATTGTTTTAGAAGATGTTGTTTTGCCTCTCATCCGAGAAGGCTTCATCAGTTCATGCAAGAAGGGTTATTAAGCCTGCACCAGCCTGACTTGCTGTGGAAAGGATAACTTTTCAAACACCGAATTGGAGGGACTCCACGGACCACGAATGATCATTCTTTAGGAATGCAAAATGACAGTCGTTAAACGCCTCTGTCCATGAACGAGTTGAACTGTTTTCCAAAACTTCATTTGGGTAAAAACTAAGCAGATGGAGCAGAAATTTAGGGGTTAGGCTGAAGGGCTGAATTACTGGGATGTCACAACATTGGCGGAGCTAAGCTTTTTTTCCCTGGGGGGGTTAGAAAATAAAACTCTTCAGAAAATTCTGATAAAAATTCAGTGATAAAAATTTAAAATAAATTCTCTGGTTTGGCACCTGGGGGTACAAGCATAGTTCTCAACCGTGTAATTATGGACCACGTTCTGCGCAGTCATGCTGGACCACAAGCAAGCAAGTCTCTAATTGGCCTAAATGTCTTGAAATGTATGCGTGAAGGATTAGAGTTGCGGAAAAACTGTCAAACTATGTCACATGTTACCGAATGAAACCATAAATAGAATTTGCGTCTGTAATAATTTGATCTGGAGACTGGAAGGTCAACTTCGTCGCTACCAATTCAATTAATGAAGTGTCCTTGCTGTGTTCACTGCTGTGATTGATTCAATATGAAACCATTTGGTTGAAATGCATAATCAAATCCCACACGCCACTAAATGAGTCCAATGCGCGGCTGCATATTAAACACGAGCGAAAAGTCACCTTTGCAGGTCTTGCGGTCCGGCTGCAGCGTGAAGCCGACAGGACAGCTGCAGCGAACACCAGTCACTGAATCGTGACACGTGCTATCGCAGCCACCATTGTTCACTGCGCAGGTCTCTGTGGGGAAACAGACAACGGCCATCAAAATCAACAATGCTGCGCTGACCTACTTATGTCTCTGAGCCCACTGTTAGATTCAAATAGCTTTTTGTGTCAGAAGAAAAGGAAGAGGAGAAGCACTGAAGAGGTTTTAGTTGTACACAGAAACGACAGAACAGAGTTGGGATGCAGATGCTGAATGATGACGGTGGAGCGATAATGGTTAATAGTAAAAATGCAAATGGTTAGCAATATGCCCTGTTGCAAACACAGCTAAGCGAGGTTTCTGAGGTGGCTCCTGTTTTGGTCTGATTGTAACAAAATCTTCCAGGTGCTTGGGGGAAGAAATAACAATTTCAGCTACCTGGTTGCTGCATGGCCAGGCTGATTGGGAGGGGGGGCAAGCCCGGGTGGCAGAGTTCGGTGTGACGGGGATGAGCCGGAAACAAATTTCACAGTGATTTCCAGTAACAGCAGAGGAAAGGCATTGTGCCCTCAAAGAAGCCTGAAAGTGAGCAAACTTTTTTTTTTTTTGCTGCTTTTTTAAAGTCGTCTAAGGTCAAACAAACGAAAGTAACTCGTAACTATTACTTTAATTGGAGGTAACTCCTCATCTACTCTGTTCTTTACTGCTGGTTGTGAAATCAAGCAAAGTCATTTCAAATGAGGATCAAACTGGAGCAATTGCTAACATTATTCACCTTCACAAAAACAAACAAAAGGCACGGACAAAAAAAATAAATGCTTAGCTACACGGCACAAGTGATGCATCCAAGCAAAACAGGTGCTTGGCGTGATGTCATTTGATGTTTAATAGGCGTCTCATTGACAACAGATGAAAACATTGCATGTTGTTGCTGAAGGCTGTACATGACACGTCAATATATCAGATACACGCTACGTAAAATAAACACCCGACCAAGAACGACTGACTCAAAAATGAACATTCCAAACAGTTATGAAGCGGGTCGCCCTGCCCTGGGTTTCTCGATAACGAAATCTTCAAGAGAAACAATACCGCATTTTCTTCGCTCTAGTGAGTTGAACATTCTCGTAATCTACTGATAATATTCGGTCGAGTGTCGTAACTGTCTGAACATCCTGATGTGCAACCCGATAGCAGCGGGTAGAGCGGGCCCTCCGGTTGATTCCGCTGCCCTCAACCCTCAGGACAGAGTTCAGCATTGTGGTTTCACATAATTGCAAAATGCTGAGCGGAGACGGTTGGCAGACATGACGATAAGACAGTGTCAGGACATGCCTCTAAAACGCTTAGCCAGACATCTCCAGCAAGAGAGCAAAGAAGTATTTCTGACATTCTGGCTTAGCGAAGATGGGCGAAAAGGCACTCGCAATGGAATGTGTCGGGTTTTGTGAGTTTTGGATGCACACCAGCCGCATCAACGGGTCGGGACCTGCAATTAACAACGGGCAGATATTTCCCAATATGTTGGCCTGAAGCTGAGCTGCTGCAGTTTAGATCGCATACAACCCAAAGTCACCTGGGGTAGACCCCCAAGCACCTTGCGACCCTGAACAGGACGGAAAGACAGATCAATCTCGGAGCTGTCGTTAGAGACCACATGATAAGAAATCAAGCTGTTCCCCTGAGGTGCAACAGAAAAAGCTAATTCCCATGGGCTACGTCTGCACACAAAATTAATGTGATAAAGCGAGATACTAAATCAGACTAGCTTTTTTAATGTTTTCTATTTTCTAGGACAGAAATAGCAGAAAGTAGGGCACAATATGCAGAAATAAATCAGACAACTCAATTGTGAAAAAGTGGTTGTTGATGCGCGTGCGGTGGTAGGAACTTAAACACGCTGTTGTCTCCCATGGCTACCTTGAGCAGTCTGCTCCTCAGAGAGCCTCCTCCCACCGCCCCTGTTGTGATATATTTAAAACATGAGCTTCTTTGATCTGGCAAGACTTTACCCACTCTGAGTTTCATGAGGTCTCCCGTGTTTGCTGTACTTGTTGACTGAAAACATGTGCCACTAATTGGATTGAATTGCCCTTTTTACACTGTAAATATTTAGCTTTTGCTTTTTCACCTTGTTTGCATCATACTTCAAATGGTGCTGCAACTGCTGCTAAAAAATTTTTTTACATCGTCGAAGGGCGTAAGCGTTTTGAGTCGGGCGGGTTTCAATGTAGAGGTATTAAAAAAAAAAAATTCCAATTAAGTTGGAATGTTGCCTAAAATATAAATAAAAAATAGAATAGAATGATTTGTAATTGCTTTTCAACCTATCTTCAACTGAATACGCGACAAAGGTATGAATGCTCAAACTCTGAAGCACGATTTCCTCCAAATGGGCCAAGTTATAAAATGTCTAAAAAAAAAGTCTAGCTCAAACTTGCAATTTAGCGTCCACTAATCAAATCTTTCAATCATCACCTTCAGCAATACCTTTTTGCCTTATTAAGTTAATTCCACTTCTACTGCTACACATGGTGTACTTCTTATTATTTCCCCTCCTTTGTTTTGGTGCCAATCATGGACTCATTATTGGCTCCTTCGCCGAAGCTAATAGGCTGTGCTGATGGTATTCGGGGAACACTTAAACTAAGAGTTGGAAATAGCGCAAGCTTCATTTCACTCAGATCACTCAGATCAAAACAAAGAAACGTCTTTAAAGGCATCACATTTAAAAAGATGGCGGGGGGGGGGGTGTTGAGCGTGGCAAATTACCCTCCGTGTGAAAACACATCAACCTGGCTTCGAGTATCTCCTCGGTATCTTTTTATAAAGTTCCTGCCGCTTGCGAGAAGAACTGTATTTGCAGCTGTGTTTTTGAAAAAGGTGCGGTTTGACACAGGCAACAGTTGTTATTAAAAAGGGCATTCAGAGAAGAAAGAGGAAGATAGAAGAGGTCAAGGGTCATAGGGATGATGCCCCTCCTGTGGGCCTGATAGTTGTCTGTGAGGTTAGCTTCCTATCCTTCCCCACACCCGTGTACCCCTAGAGAGAGGAGTCAGAGGAACACATATTTACCATTAGGGAACAGCTGTGGGGCTGCCTGGGACTGGACACTCCTCTCCCCTGCATGCACACGCACACCCACGCCCACACACACACATTGCAAAAACACCACTTTAGTCCCGCGTTACACTTGAACCTTGCAGCAATACTCTTTGTCGTAAATCATCTGAGCTTCACAGCACGTGCACAAAAAAAGGAACATAATGAGGAGGAATTATGTCTTCTGAGCTGGCTCATACAAATACATTTGGCATCTTTTAGATTCTTATTGGCAACAGCAGCATGACAAAACTACAATTGAAGGTGACATCTCAAGGCAAAAGTGTTATCGCATGGCATGCACGTCATGCAAATAAATGCTTCACACACTTTGGGGGGGGGAGTGCATTGTAGTTGTGGTTTGGTGTGTGAGTTGAGCTGTTTGCTGGTAAGCGAGAGTATTGTGAGCGTGGTCAGACAGAGCGAGGAATGGTTAGTGCTGCAAGCTGAAAGACGAGACGACTTGTGTTTTATGTTTCATTGTGGTGTCAGAAGTTTTTTGTGTTATGCTGTGAATTTCTCAACAATATTAGGTTTATCTGCAGGTACTAGCGTCAGCAAACACGTGCTTTTTATTTGATAGGCTTTGAGGTAGATATTTGGGGCCGCACGCTATTAGACGTGAACATAGAATAAAGTAGTTAGATTAGAGATGACCAAATGTATGTGGCCTGTGCCCACATTTTCACTGAGTGGCCCCTTGATAATTAATAAATAAATAAATACATACATACATAACTAGAGGTAGGGAAAAGTATTTAATTTTTTTCCTCTATAACAGTGAATGTTTCTTCTTTAATTTCATGCTACCGAAGCAATCACATCTTTAGAAAGTAAGGATCATGGAACCCTAGTTTTTTATTTTATTTTAAATTTTCGGGGGTGAGACAACTCACGTTTTTTTTACGTTTTTACAGACAAATCTCCCAAAGGGCCTAATTTTCCTTCTACATTTCAATAGACATCAATTATATGTGGATTTTTGCTTTTTGTAGGCTTGCAAGCACTTTGACCATTTTTAAATTGTGTTTTTTGAATACATCTGGTTAGGAAGTGCATTTGAAAATGACTTAATGACAACGATCGGCCCTATAATTGCCCAGCCACCAATTACATCAAGCCCACGGAAAGACGATAAAAAAACTGAGAAAAATACGACTGTACACAAATTGGTAGCGATTCAAATTCCCACCAAACGTGCGACGTCCGGTGTATCACCAGATCATGACCGTACTCTATCAGCTGGTCGTGGACCACATTTGTACGTCGACAGGACCTCCAAATGACATTCAATTTCGAACGTCCGTGTCAGGCTCAACAGTGTGTTTGAATGTTTTGTTGTTGTTTCTTTTAAATGCCGTAACATTTTCATGCATACTTTCATGGGACCAGTAATAAAGTGAATGTTTTAAATAATGTTTGTATAAATAAATGAGGTTATAATTAATTAAAAACCAGCATTCTAACAATTTTTTGGGGGCGAAATCAGGTAATGTCAGATTGTCTGTCTTTTTATTTCGGCCCATTACAAGGAAACAACTTTGTTTCTATAGCGGCTTGCTCAGTGGGCTGGGATTCAAGTGGCTGTGGAAAAGCAATTGCCCTATCATAATTCTCTGACTTGGATCGGAACAAATCTTCGCTTTTGCGGTCAGACTTGAATGTAATGGAGTATGTGACAGGGAAGTGCGCATGTGTGGTTTGGAGCGCACTTACCCTTGAGACTTTACTGCCTACATTTATATGTGGTGCCAGATTAAGAGAAAGAAATAAACACTACAAACTATGCACATCCACCTAACCTGCACTCCCCCCCTCCGCCACCATCTCAACATGCAACATCCAGAAACAAGTATCAGCAGCCAGGGGGAAAGGGCACACAGCCTGCAGTATGCCAGCATGAACATAAGACCACCTGAAATGAAAGCTAAATGTGTTTACGTTATGGGCAATATGCGTGCGTCTGCATGCTCGATATGCGCTGTATATTTGTGAGGGTATTTGGTTAACTTTGTGTGTGTGCGTGTGTGTGCGTGTGTGCGCGTGTGTGTGTGTGCGCGAGTGTGTGTGTGTGTGTGTGTCAACTCTTGAGATGACTGAACTCCTGAGCATGTCTGCATCTGCCTGCTATTTGTGAATGTTTATGATTTGCCAACAGCGTGAACATTTCCACATGATGGCCACTCCTTTCTGACATCTGAACCAGCATGGTACACAGACAGTTTATGCAAAAATAAACCTGGCTTTGACGGTTTAAATCAAACATCTGATTGTGGAGTTCGAACTGAGCAAATACTGTATTTCTTAAAGTGCTTGTGTGCGTGTGTGTGTGTGTGTCTGCGTGCGTAGGCAAGAAAAGTGCATGTCTTCCACACCCAGCTGACTTTAAAAAGACAAACAAACGACGACTCCGGTTGAGACACAATGGGATCAAGAACACTTACAAGCTGAGCAGGATTTGGTGTATTAACAAAATGGATATAGAGACACCACAAAAAAAAAAAAAAAAAAAAAACACGTGTCAGAAAGACATCTAAATGACAACGATGGACGACATGCATCTGAATTCTGCAAATGCTCACCGGATTACTGATGAAATCAAATATTTGAAATTGGATGTGATTTTGGTCCTATTTTCTTATTTGGAATGAAAAATATCAGTAAAACTTGCATATTACAGGCAAGAAATTCTGTTATGTAAGAAAAGAAAATAATTGGTGAAATACTAATACTAAACACGATGTTGAATGAAATTAACTAAAAACTAATTTTTTTTTTTTTTTTTTTTTTTTGATGACTTCTACCAGAGCGACGAAGCAAACAGTTTCATCCTTAATCAAGAGTTATTCGCATGTATGAACACAAGTTACCAAACCACACACACTGTGCAGGATACGCATAATATTACGCAACTGGTAAACTGGCAGATAACTTCTAAAAAGACAGTAGACATGACCTGAAGGCCAATGTCTGCCACAGAACCACAGTCAGCATTTCATGAAATAAAATGCAAACACCCAACCTTGCTTGACGTAAGCTTAGGTGCACACTCATGACAACATGGGCAGGATCAACCTATGCTTTAACTTATTATTATCATTCAGTACATCAATTTGCATTGACTGCTGAGTGCTTGCTTTTTTTTAATTCCATCGTATTTAAAAATGAGTCAATTTATTCCTTGAAACTAAACGTTATGTAATTGGTGCTACGCTTAAAACATCTATTAAAAAAAAGTCTTTGGCTGGGATCTGATGCTAACTAACATTGGTTTTCGCTATCTTAAAATTAGCAGTAAATGAAAGAACTTTTTTTTAACTTAGTGTGTAAAAAGATTAGTTTTAAATGCAAAACTCACTTATCAAGATGTTTTTCTTGTTTTTAGGTAAAAAAAATAAGAAAAATTTCAGAAACAAATCAAATCTATTTCCTTAGGAATGCTATTTGTGAAATTCAAATGATCATCATTGCCCAAGGTTATAGCAAACTTTGAATTTGGGCAAATTTACCATAATTTGAAGAAATGTATTCATTTAAAAACAAACAAAAAACATTTACTGTGTATGCTAAAGGGATGCGGTTACTACACAGTAGAAACACAGTTGCGTCATCACTTAGTAGCTCATCGGGGGTTCATCTGGCAGCGTGTTTTTGTTACCTGAGGTTTCATTAACTAATAGCGTGTCGAGGAAATGTGGAGTCTGACTGACGGGTAATCTGATCTTTACCAAACTGCTTTCTTCCTATTTGCTCACATGTGCTTTTCTTTGGAAATGGCCTGGATAAGATGTACAATTAGGTTGTGGTCAACATTGTGGCATCCCGTTGGCCTCTCAATAATGGAAGCTTGGTTGACCAGAGCTTGACGTAAATGTGGCCTCTATGAGATTTGCGGTAGTAAGGAGGATCAGCCGCTCGCCAAACCGAGCTCCCAACTTAAACACCTTCCAAAATCAATCAATCATCACAACAACCTTTTCTGGAATAGTGGCATCAAATTTTGGCAATGTCCTCAAACTTCTGAACGGGAACCAATGTTCGACCAAACATAAACACAGGCCATAAGAATCGCATAGTAGGTGTTTCTATTGCATTCACAAGCCCTGGATTAACAAATAAAGATAATAAGAACCATCCTATGCTTTAACTTATTATTATCATAAAATCGAATGCCTGTGCAAATTCCACAAGGCCAACCGTAAAAACCACACGAAGGCCTGCGCTTTGACTGCTCTGCACCCGAAGGTTCCATCTGATATAAAACTGCCCTTTGGAGTGGTTCAATATGCTCTGGGAGCTGAATGATTTTTACTCAACGTAAGTCAACTGAGGCAAACACTGATAAATGCCAATGGAAGGTTAGGTCAGGTGTATGAGTTAATCCCCAACGGGCAGCAGCGGAGGAATTGACCCGGGAACTAAGAGCGGGTGTGTGTCTGTCTGCATGGCTGCAGAAATTGAGAGGTACTGCTAGAGCTGACCAGCAAAGAGGAGGAAGAGGAGGAAGAGGAAGAGAAGCCAAAGCAGATGCAGGAAGTGAGAGGTTATTGGAGCAGCAGCAAAGGGAAATGCACAGCCGGTGGTAGCCTTTTACCCTTGCATGTCACACATCAGGAGAAAAGGCTCACAGCTATTACGGCCTGTATTTCAAGTCATCACAATACACTCAAATCTAACAAAAAATGAATTTATTTGAGGGCATGTGATACTGACTAATTTGGGATTCTACTCTATTTTCATACTGTTGTCAATTTTTTTTTGCAAAAAGGTGTTAAGACTTACCAACACAAGTCTTCCCATCCGTGTGCAGGACAAACTTCATGTGGCACGAACACTTGGGGCCATGGTCTGTTTCCTCACAGATGTGCTGGCAACCGCCATTCCCATAGTTGCACGTCACTAGTAAAGAGCACACAATAAATTTGAAAATGATCTGTTGGAGATGTGTGCGGTCTGGTAATGTTCCATGACCTCCTTGTGGCACGGCTGTCATATATGTGGTGTGAGGGCAACGCCGCAGATGCGTTGTACATTTTTAATGACACGCTGCAGAGACTTCCAGTCCTTTACGGTACAGTTCCCATAGCAGACTGATTGAGTTGGTCAGGATGCTTTCCCACTGTGCCTCTGTAGAAGTTGCTCAAGAGTAAGCATCTTCTCAGCCATCTTCAATAATGTGGCATCTTCTACAGGAATAATGAGGCCAAAACATTTGATGTTTTGGTGGATGGTATCACGCAAGGTCACATCTGAAGTGAAGTTTCAGAAGTCACACTTACATTTATAATATTAATTAAAACAAGAATCTCACTTTTAACAAGATCTGCAAGTGTGAAGTGGAATAACCTCACAAGGTGGAATTACCTCACAAGAATAACTTGTGATCATAACAGCGGTTCATTTTGCCCCATTTCCCGAACACGGCAAATCAGCGAGGTTTCCCTTGAGATGTATGAGAGGCGGATGTTTGTTGTTCTACGTGTGTGTACACATTGACGACTTTGCCATTTTATTTTTTTCAAGTCCACATTTCTGCGCTGGCTGCTGAAGGAAGCCTCGGCTTTGGCACTCTTAACACACCTGTGATGACAGAGTGAAAAAGAGCACCAAGCAGCTCAGGCTTCCACCGCCATCCTGTCTCCACTCGACCATCCCAGCCCCTTTTGCCCTTTTCCTGGGCTGTCACAGAAAAACTATAGAATAACACTTCTCCAATCCTTGTCCAAACACAGACAAATCCCCCATCAACCGTGGCCCCGGTTCTGACAGGATGATCTTGGTTGCACAGCAACAGGAAGTGCGCGCTGTCCGTCAGAGCGGTCCCCTTGGCGTAACCTCCACACTCGCCCAGGTTGTGTAAATGAGCATTCCCGATTTGACAAACATGGTTTTCTTGATGAGGATCATTTAGTAGATTAGTTCCTAGCTGCTAATGTAATATAAATGTCTTCTTTGAATCGGCCCTGGAGGTATGTGTGGAATGAGAGCAATTATCCATCATCGGCAGATTTCCAACCCCTTTCACCTTCTCCTGAGGAGCCTATAAATCCTTCCCCTGTTTCATGCATGTGCGTGTGTGTGTGCGTGAGTTCTGCCTTACATTTGCAGTCCTTCATGTTACGCGTCAGCTGGAATCCAGGTCGACATTCGCAGGAGATGCCACCCTTCTGTGTTTCCCTGCAGATGTGTGCGCAGCCATGATTCTTGTCCATGCAGGTGGGTCCCTCCTTTGTTCCTTCTGGTCGCACTGGGAAGCAAAAGTGGAGAGCTTTTTAACTCTTCCACAGATTTCACGCTGCTTTGCATGACTTACAACAAGCTCGGTTTCAAATGTTCAGGGTTGGTGAGTGGGGTAAAAAATGTTCACATAGCCGTCACAAGCGCTAAAATCACATCTATGCCTACTGTTGGTGACTGACGTGCAGAGCAGCCCTTTGCTCAGCTCCAAACACTTGTTAGAACATGCTCGCTTGTTTCAGGCTATTAAAAGGAGGATGCCTACAGAAAGAGGATAAAACTCTCATCAGGAGCTGATTCTGTACACCATGAAGGAAAGAAAGGAGTTGAGGCTTGAAAGTTGCATACATGGCACACGTATAAGCAGCAGAATATTTATGTGATTGCATGTGCACACTTCTGCAAATGTGATTGTTGAAGGGGGGAAAGATGAGTTCCCCCACCACCACCACCACCACTTGGAACCTTCACGTACACAAGTTCTCTCAACATCCTTGGCTGGAGAAGACCGATATTGCATGTATTTGTTGCAAAACCTCAGTGCCACCACTGACAGAGTGACAAACCCCAGCTCCCCTGCTCATTAAAAACCAAACAAATCTCATCTGCTTCTCTTTCTCTTGTGGTGCACAAGGGAGACGGTGAGCACCAAGACATCTCTATTAATGTCTCATTAAATACGCTGGCGCTCCGAAGGGCATTTGGAGGGCTGACTTCCATAATAAACCAACATTTTCCTATGATTTTAATAATTTCCACATATGCATTGTAACCTTTTGAAGCTTGTATAACCTTGTGTGTTGTTACCCTTGAGACTCGCGTGTGCTTGTCGTACACTTTCCGACTCAGGGGCTACAACGGGAGAACGATCTCAGCATGCCGGATACAGGCCTAATTGCATATTTATAGACTCTAGCTACCAGAACCTGCGTTAACTCTGGTCTCCTGGTTTATGCAAGCTGACTCGATAAGACGCTGACTATTTGAGTCAGAAGTGCTTCCGTTTGATACGGCGCACATTTTCAAGCAGTTTCATTGATGAGGATTCCAAAAATATCTGACACGTACTAGCCCACTTTTCAAAACCTTTTCATTTGGGTACCGGTTGCAGTAATGCAGTATGATAGTTTGCTTGTGTGATGTGGAGCGAGTTATGCCGCTGTCCATTGTCAGAGTTCTCACTTCGATGTCGACAATGACGCCAAACTCATTTTCAGCCCTGGAGTTTTATGGATCGGACCCGCCAACTTTAGTTCATGTTTTAATGATTAAAAATATTTCTACATTCCCTCCAATATTGATAATAGTTTTGTATTTATATTGTATTTCATCGGAAATGTTAAAACAGAATGTACTTGGGTTTGATGGATTTATTGATTGGAATGCAAGAATATATTGAAAGAAAAACTAAAGCAAAAAAGACCATCGACTGTGACTTATGACAAAGGAAGGTGTCCAATTACAAGTTTGTATTGTTTGTTCCAGTATGAATTAAAAATGTAGCACTGTACCACGTCACCGTTATCGCCTATGTCTAATTTATTAGCAAGTCACATTCTGTTGTGTTTCTATGGTGATGCCATTATCACTTATGTTCATTCGTCCAAAATGATCATGACGGACTAAGCAAAAATAGAGTATGCTGTGGTGGAAAAAAAAAAAAAATCATATAAAAAATCATCCATTTCTGTGTCAACAACATTGACATAATTCATGTTATTACCGTAATTTCTGGACTATAAGACGCTACTTTTTGCTCAAGTTTTGAACCCTGCTGCTTGTTGTCCGATGTGGCCCATCTATGGATTTTTCGTGATTTTTGTGATGACTTGATCACTTGTACACTCGTAAAAAGGCTGTGTTGTGCGGCACCGTTTTGCTGGGCGGAGGGATAAGTGACTCAGTCACTGGGGAGAAGAGTGATGGCATGTCCATCCGCCAGGCAAATAGTGCCGTATAATTGACACAAAGAAGAGACAGAACAAGATCAAGACGGACATTACTGAAGAAAGGAAGCTTTTATACACAAACTCTCATTATGGGGGACAAAAGAAATGCATATGATGCCGCTTTTAAGTTAAAGGCAGTCGATTTGGCACTTACCGTAGGAACTACAGCTGCTCATGCACTGTAGAAGTTTCTTCTGGTCACTAGGGGGCACTGGGCTATTTTTGATGACATCTTGTTACGTCACCCTTTTCTTTCTTTATTTCTTGGTCACATCTACTCTGGAGCTATACGTGCAGCTCGCTAGTTTAATGTAACTTAGCGCTTTGTGCGTGAATAAAATTAGCATGAACAGACCCTCATCATGGAAAATGCTAGAAGAAATGCATAAAAGCGACAACGAAAGAGAGACAGTGTGTGGTAAAGTATATCTGACGATGAAGACGGCTCTCAGTGACTTTTACTGGTATATTTTTTTAACCAGCCCTGTTAGTGCTGTGCTACCGTGTTGCTGCTTTGTTACCACCGCGTCTCAGTGACCTTTATCGGTATGTTTTTTTTTTTTTTTTTTATGCAGCCCTATTAGTGCTGTGTTACTTCCATGTTGCTACTGCATTACTGCCGCGTCACAGGCAGTGTTTGGAAAGAAATGTTAAGGTATGTTATTAAAACTTTAAAAAGGCTTTCTGTGTACCGTCTTTCTTTGTAAATAACTCGCGTGCACATGCGGCTTTTAGTACGGTGCGGCTTATTTATGAAAAAAAAAAAATATGTCCCTAATTTTTGCTAGTGCAGTTTATAATGAGGTGCGGCTTATAGTCCAGAAATTACGGTAATTGCTTTTAAATTTGTCGAGCCTATTAAGTACGGTAGAGAAAGTGCTTATACGCCAACTTATGTGAATCATGTTGGAGGTAAGGAGGGTGAGACATTCAGTGCTCTCTTTCTTCATCTATGCCTCTTCTAAAGACCCAGAGTGAAAGAAAACGAGCGCAAAATCCATGAACCCAACGTAGGGTTCAATTTCTATCCGAGTAACCCCACCGTAGGGTTCAATTTCTATCCGAGTAACCCCACCGGACTGAAAATTACTTACTGAAGCTCTATTATGCATCCCAAAACTCACACCAACCCATCATCATTTTTATACAGCCTCGCTAGCCGAATGCTACAGACCCATCCATCAATAACATGCCGGTCCGGGGCCAGAACCGAGGCCTTCATCTCTCCGAGGACCAATAAAAGTCACAGTGTTGACACAATGGACCTTTTCTCTGGGCCAAGCACAGCTATCATCTACAGTGTGCCGTTCTCTCGAACTGGCTCGGGCTTTTTTATCATTACTAAATGATGGGAAGCAGAAAGAAAAACAACCCTTAATATGAATACGGATGGGAAAGTGAAAGGGAAAAATAACTCAAGATATGAACCGCATTCCATTAAAGCAACATGTTTGCCCATACACAATGGGAAACTCATAAAGCTCAGACCTTTTAATAAACAGACAAAGGCACGATTTACAAGTCCGACAAGTTAAGATTGAACGGAAACAAGCAGCGGGGAAGCAAGAGCGTGACATCTCATGTAAATAAATGAGAACGCTGCAATTAGGCATGAAAACAAGTGGGAGCTTTCCCTCAGGAACTTCTTTCTCCCCAGGACAGGTCGTGACCTCTGAACCTGAAGCGCTACTCAAAGCTAATAAATTCCTTTCATGTAGCTTATGGCGCGGCTCCTCCATCTCCTTGGAAATGTTGGAAATGTTCTGATCCTGATGAATGGGACTCTCAGATCAAACTAGCATAGCACATCTTTGTATGTACACCTCAGCCAATCAATATGTTATTTATAAAAACACAAACTTTGAGACTCAGTGGTGCCGTTCTTGCTCGGATTCAACCCAAATTTTTATTCATATACATTTTCTCTCTCTCATATTGCTTGGTATATAAGCTCACTCAGAAGCCGAATCAACAGATCTCGGAACAAAGGACGGCAAACGTTTTTGAAGTTGGCGCTGCAAGCTCTGTTCAAACCTGAGAACCACATAGTTGAGAGACTGAAACAATGGCTCTGAAGTAGCGCAAGGCATGCCAAGAGTTTATAGTCTGCTCTGAGTACTCGCAGCAGTGAAAAGAGGGTTCATGGTCCACACTGAGCTGCTGTCAGACGTCTCCGAGGAGAGATGCTCTACGGATTGGGGAACATTGAGCAGCTAGTGGGAGCTGCTTGGTTAGGAACTGAAAAGAAGGGGCCTAAGTATGAAACCGCCACACTATTAAAAGCAACATTCCTTCCTTTTAGATAATGGGCCCTTAAACGTTTTAATAGAAGGATAAAAATGTCAGCACATAGAGAGAAGAATGGGAAAGGAGCTGAACGGGGTTCGGTCAGGCCGAGCTGCACGACAGATGGTCACATTGAGTGACGAGGCAACTAGTGGGATATGAAAAGAGAGGAGCCGTCCGTCTATGTGCTACTGTGCAATTTGAACTCAGTTGGGTGTAGCGGGTTGACCCTTTTTCTGATTGAAACAACAAATACTTCGCGATATGATGGTGGACACATGCCACCAAAGTGCTGAAAGTACAGATTTGATTTGAAAATTGTGCCTCACTAAGTAAATTACTCAAATGTAAGATATTAAGTCATGAAAGATTTGCTAATTTGCAAGTGGCCACTCGTAGCAGCAAAAGTTAATGGCTATTAAAATTTACACTCAACTGTCTTGAATATTGTGACAGCCAGCAATTGCAAACTCATTTTTTGTATTGTGTGTAATACAAAGGTCTGCATTGAGGTTTATCTGCATAATGTATGCATTTTGCATCTTCGTGCTTTTGTCCATCTGTGTCACAGACTGCAGCGCAGCACCTGCTGGGGATGTAGCGTCTCTTGTCTTCACTCATATTCTATCGGGGTCACCTTGCTATGCAGTCCCAAAGGACTCCCCTCTACAATTGCGTATCCTTTCACAAAGGAAAGTGTGCCATCTGCAGAGGTACAGTATGTTACTGTACAAGCAGATTCTTTCCGAAATCAAAAAGGGCCAGACAGCTGAATATGTCTCAGAAGAGCTGCGTCTGGCCTGCTGGTTATAGCCATGACAGCCAAGTGTTAGTGGAAAAACCCCACTGGCACAGAGGTAGTCCACCGCAGTGTGCTGGGCTGGCCAGCCTCAGGATTCAGCCTTCAAGAAAGCCACAAGCAAAAGGGATGCCCGTCTAAACTGAGGTCCAGCAAACAGAGTGGCAAGGCAAGACGGCATTTGCTAAAACCCAAGCCACCGACGTATATTTATTCAAGGGGGCGTGGGGGTCGGCTAGACCCTGTGAAAGTGGACAAAGAGGAAGGATGATGGTAAGATAACGAAGTATGGACACAGTGAGAGGGCGATAAGAGTAGAGGGGGAGGGTGGGGGGCAAGACTGGTGACAGAAACGTGTCCTTTTGTGTACTCCACTTCTCCGGAACAGGAAAAGAGCCTGGTTATACGGCTGGGCTGCAGAGCAATGGAGCAGAGATTTCTGCACTTGTAAAAACAGCTTTGTGGCAAATATGCAGGCAGGCAGGCAGGCAGGCAGGCAGGCATACTGAGAGCCAACGTCAGGTAGTCCCCCACCCAGTGGGACACCCTCACACTACTGGCAGAGCATGATTTTGAATCATGGGAAGAACAAAAACTGGCCATTATATGGCACATTACTTCATCATTCCTTCAAAGCATAATTCAATAAATTAATAAATAAATAAATACATAAATAACATTTAAAAATAGACCAAAAGGTTTCAATCACTCAGACCCTTTCACACAGGCCCTGTAAAGCAAAACTGATGCAATTACAGTATTTATTATGGAATCACATTTATTGGAAAATTCCTCGCATTGTTACAGTTTTGGCTGGCCGGCACAAAAACACACACACACACACACAAGCAAGTAGACACAACCCAGCCTGCGGTTAAATGTCATAAAAACATGTCTGAATCAGTCTCAGGAAGGAATAAAATAAAAGCTACAGAGTTGTGCGTGTTAAAAATTAAATGTGGTGAAAGAATTAATAAGAGGTGCGGCACAAGGGCCAACAGCACACTGAAGAGATAATGAAAGTTGTGAAACTCAAAAATACATGAGTGCCACATCCCTCCTGGCTAGTATTAGTTCTAAAGTGCGTGTTAGCTACGGAGAACCCCCCTCCCCTGCATCTTACTCATAAGTGACTTCATCACTGGCAACATTAAGCTTAGAAGGCCAGCCACAGTAGCGGCTACCTGGGGGGGAAAAAAAACACCCAACACTGACACTAACCTCAGAGTGCTGCTACATCTGAAATATTTCTGAAAATAACAGATAATTGTGGCTTCAAGCTGCTAACCGATAATAGTAATAATTTATACGGTATTGATATTAAACCGAGGCATCACAACCTCCAATGTAAAAGTTCATCCCGTATACCTCCGCTATGTCTGACACAATACCTCATAAAATTTAGGGGGTTGGCCTGCTGCCATCGCTCGGATCACAACCAACACTACAGCAGCCTTAATATTTGTGACTACTGTGCTGCCTGAGATATCACCCACAACAGTGGCTTCCTTCCCTCCATGTTGGTCCCTTTCAACATTGCCAAGTCGGATACTAAGAAATCATGAAATGAGACACAATCGGGTGACTACACTTGTTCAGCCAAGACCCACAAAACATTTTGATGCAGCAAAACTGACAACATGCATGTTCATTTCAAACCAGTTTCGCTCCAGCACCGACAGTTGACGATAATGGTCCAGGAATTCAAAGACATCAAAATGTCATGATTTTCCTCTTCCAGCACAAATACTTTGTCATGTAATCATTGGCTGGTGAGAATGTTCACACTACTTTCTGTTATTTCTCATCTTAATATGAAATGCTGGCCACACTTGCGGCCACATGGATGCGCAGCGATGATAAGATGTGTAGCCCATAGGAGTTGAAAAAAATATATATCATAGTGTTAAATATTGCATCTCTCCTTCAATCGCAACATCTCAAGCGGCTCTACTTTATGATTCCACTTTCAAACAATTTCCATTTGGTGAAATAAGCAGCAGGGGGAAAGGAGAGTGAATACATTAGCTGCTTCATGTGACTTTTGTAACAATCCATCAACGCACACGTCAAGTAATTGCCCTACTTTGCATTCATAAATGTGCAAAACAGAAAATATGGATGTGTGAGTTTCCTGAGTCTGAGTGCATTGGATCCTGTCACACACGCACACACGCATGCATGCACGCACACACACACACATGCACGCACACGTGCACGCACACACACGCAAATGCACGCACACACACACACACACACGCGCACACACAAAGTGCGTGTGTTGTAGGGCTCCTGTTATCCTCCTTTTAAAAATAAACATTAAATCAAATCCAAAGCCCTGGACCCTTTCTTGACCTAAATGTCATTCCTATCAACCACCAAGCACCTTGGCTGGCCTTTCCAACACTTTATCTCTTCATGAGGAGAAATGGTCAGAGAGAATAAATGAACTGTTACATTTTGGCCAGCGAGACGATGGAACCTTCATTTGGCTGGAGTTATTTCTGTTCAGAGGGTTGCGGGGTGTGCTAGTGTGTGTGCATGTGTGTGAGGGGGACAAATCTAATCAGAGACAGACCTGCAGCAACTCAGTCATTAGCTGAGAGGCTAGCAAGACCCCTGCTGCCTAATTGGCACAGGTTCAATGCTAACAAGTGTTTGCTAACAGGCCGAGGAAAACAGATTGCAACCAGAGTGCCAGACACCACTGTGTACAGCTCGCCATAATTTGCTCACAATACTATATCTATTCCTGAAAGAAATGAAAAGGTAGCGTCTTTTTAAAGGTAACAGTAAAACCTATGAGAAAACTGCACCCTCGGGGTTAGGGAGAAATCCCGTAGAATGGAAGGAGAGTTGCATTTAAACCTACTTGGCCAGGCGAAAAGATCACTTCATTTTCTCAAGGATTTATGTTCCTGAGCCACTCGCAAAAAAAAGTCGAGCGTGAATCTATTCTTTGAGTCCAATACACAGGCAGAGACACAATCATGCCATCCAATTTCCTTCAGATTCACAATGATATGATGATACTTGGAAAAAAAAATTAATAGCAATACAGGTCACATCTAAATTGTAAGGGTTGCTCGTTGCTGTCAAGTGTTCAAGCGTCAAGGATTCTACTTCTTTAAACGCAAAGAATGATGGATGGTGCTGCCATTTGTGTTATAGGAGATGATCAAACAAGCACCATATTTTGCTACTGGTGACCAAAGCTTACACAAGTGAAAAAACAAAAGAACAAAAAACAGACCACTTGGTTCATTAGTTCTTTACAAGCCCAGCATTTCCAAAAAGTCTTACTGTAAACACGCAGGTAAAGCTCACACGGTCCTGAGGAAGTAATAACTTAAGGCCAAGCCGTAATATAGTGTAACTCTAACCAGGTGCTTTTTGAGCATAAACCGAAGCAGAGCTCAATTTGAGCGTTCACACATCATATAACATAATGATTTCCAAAGGCTTTTTTAATATATGTACTCGTTACTTGCACGTCATGTCTCCAAGTGAGCTTTCACATCTAAAAGTCACCCTTTGAACTGTTCCCGGTAGTTATTAAGCTCCACTCGTATTTCACTTATTAAGTGTTCACTTTGGATGAGTTAGAAATGAGAAGGTGTTGAATAATAAGCAGGCAAGTCATCTTTCAAAACAATGAAACAATGACAGAAAGAGCTGCTATCTGAGTGAAAGGGAGACTTTTATTACATTTACATTATCTCCACTATCGCTTGATCTGAATTTCATCTGGAAGCAATGAAGTTAATATAAAAATGAAACTTTAACGGGAATAGCGAGCCGTTTGTCAAACCGACCCGGTGCTCACGCTCTCCTTCTGGCATATTGGTGCTTTGAAATACACAATCCAGATTTTTACTCCACTCAAATAACACTGCCTTTATGAAATGTAAACAGCGACAGTTGACCGGGCCAGCCTGATCCCATAAAGCCCAGACTTCCAAGATGCACGGTTCGCAATCCAGGCTAGTTTGGAACATCAGAGCCCATTGACTGGCACTTCAATGCTGGGTCAAACTTGGCTGGAATCTGCTGAATAATTGCTAAAACCTGTTTTGTGCTTGAGATGACCAATGGAGGTTTATTGATGGGCCAAGCCCCAGAATTCAGAACTATGACGGAAAATTGTTAATACTAATTAAAAAACTTCAGAACCATGAAATTGCTAATAATACTAATTTAAAAGAAAGTTTGCTGTGTGTTTTCTTCAAGCAAAGCAACTCAACTTTCCTTCCTCCTGCTGCTCATTAATCAAACCTTCCATCACAAATTATCTACAGCATCGACAAGTACTGCACAGAATTCTTTTGTTTTCATGTTATTATCTTGTGGTTAACTTGTAAAAGTTAGAAATGTTAATAATATGACTTTCATTGAATTTTGTCCAAGACATTTGTGGACTCAATTTTGATGTTGTTGCGCTAACATTCTTTTGTGTGTTTTATGTATGCGTGCAGATATAACGTTGATTGTTTTGTGTACACTTGTTTTATATTCCGGGAACGTCTTTGTCCTTGTTCTTTGTTGTGGTATGCTGATGTTAGTAATAATAATAATTAAAAAAGAATGTTCAACATAATTTGGCACAAGATGTTGTCAAAAGTATTGTAAACATCCTCGCAAGGCCTACACAAATAGTGACTCCCTTTCTATTTCAGTAAATATAAACATGCTCCTTAAGTGCTACCTTTAATTGTTTTGCCTATTCATAGTATCTTGGGCTAACTCCCAACAGCCGATGGCACCAAATGCTGTCAAACATTGAATGGGTTCAATGTGAAGTCTCAGAAGGGGGAAAAAAAAATATTTATACCACTCTTCTTTTGTTTTCCCTTTCAGAATGAAAACGTATGTTGCTTACCCATCAGCATAAGTCAATTGTATAGCAGAAAATAATTATGGTCATAAAATTGTAAAAATGGCTTTAAGATGTGGTGTAGGCCTAATGTACTATATGCTAGAATAAATAATCAATAAAACTTTTGTGGCGAATCTTTTTCCTTCGCTTACATCACTGGAGTCCATGTGTGCTTTTTGCGCATATGTTACCTTTTGGCCTTTGGATGCAAGTATGCTGGTTGTCACTCAGGAGGAATCCTTCTCTGCAACGACATTCATAGCTGCCCATCATGTTGACGCAGATCTGCTGGCATCCACCGTTTCCCTCTGAACACTCGTCTACATCTACATAGAGAGACACGTACAAGACACCATTAATACAGTAAGGTTAGAACAAAAGTGATGTCGAGTGCTGCTTAACTGCCAAAGTCTGGAAAACTACATGTAGCACAATCATAATAAGCAAGTCTTTGAACAGAGAGAGGTCTAACACAGAACAGATGAATATTTTTTAAGAGCCTCCAGTCACTTTGCGAAGCCTTAGACGGACCTTATGCTTTGAGTTAAAACCTAATATATCGTATAAGTACAAGCCGTAATGTAATGTTTAGCAAACACAATGTGTCTGCATGCGGTAAACACAAAGTACCTCTGAGGTTAATTTGAATGTTATAAATGGCAGGTCATAACATTTTCCACACCAAACAAAAAATGACTTTTATAGACTTTGCCTTGTGCGCTTGCTTCTCAGATGAGCCAAAGCACTCATTTTACTGCAGAAAAAAAATCTCAGGACAACCAGAACAATAATGTCACACAATGCTGAAATTCAATATCATCTGTGACTAACAATAAATCCCAGTCCCTAATTTAGTCATTGATTTTTTGAACCTGTATAGAGTGACATATTCAAGTAAATGTTATAAGAGCTGGTATGGACAATTGGAATGGACACAATTCAAGACAGCCAGTAGGTGGACTCCAAAAACTGTAAACAATCGAATGCTCAAGACAAACTTAAGTGACAAGTGACCAAGTTAAAAACAGAAAATATAGCTGGTCTTTACTCATCTCATTTCAGTTTGAGAGAAATTCTATGTACATTTGTATACAATGTTATCAGCATATAGGAATGCCAAAAGGGCTTGTCTTAATCTGTTGACGGGGGCCATGACTTCACTAATAGGTATCCGAAATGGCAGCCTGCCTACTGCAGCATGCCTAACCCATAAAATTGCACATGCGGCACAAACCCCTGGCAAGTGAGAAACCCGATCCACCTGGGCTAGGAGTACCTGCTGATGACGAGTGTCTGTCAGCCCCACGGCGGAGGAATGCATGCAGTTTGAAGGGAGGAAGCAGGAGTGGAGGAGAAGGGAGGGAGGCCGGGTGGGGGGGGTGGGGGGACTTGACGGCCGGCGCGGTTGCAGGAAGGTGACAAGCAACCAAGTTAATGCACCTCGAGTGCACACAGCGGCATGGCCTGAGGCCTCGCTCTCCCGCAGGACAAGAACACAATTGAGACTTCCACTGATAATAAATCACACACCCCTCACCCCCAAATATGTCTCTCAATATCACAAATCTTTTTTTTCTCACTCTCTCTCGCTTGCTTTTCTTGGTCCGAAGAAGTGTGCGTGAGTGCACTGTGGCTTTGGAGGTAACACTCCATTTTCTCTCTCTCCCCCCGGAGAGCTGGGCTCTATCACTACTGGAACCTTATCCTTATCCACCGCTCGTTGCATCAATAATCTGCTGTGTATACAAGGCTGTTTTTTTAATAAACCGTCATGCGAAACTAAATTACTGTCTATTTGTCCAGTCTGAGAAGGCCTCTAGGTTAAGTTTCCTTTCTGGGGAATTCTCAGCCCGGCAGAGTTACAAATTAAAATGGACTCGGCCTTCTCTTTTCTTCCCCGCAGAAATGCACAGACAGTCGCAAGTGCGGAACGGCACCTTACGAGAGAGACGGTGAGCTCTCAAGTAAGTCAGTGGGCAGGTTGCACTCAAGTCTGCTGTCCGATTCATCCATTTGAGCAACCAAACCATTGCCAACGAGCTAGGTTTTCCTTGAATTATGTCAAGTAATGTTGTTGACTTTATGAAAATGGCAAGAAAAAAAAAAAAAAGAGAAGCCACTTGACAGCAAAAGTTGTTTTAATGCGTGGACAAACCCAAAAGTCACTTACACATGCACAGCATAGCTGTGAGATGTGCAAACAGCTTCAGAAGGCCTGCGGGAATTCTCTTTCCATACTCTCAGTGCATCAATGAAGGTTTCATTTCCTGATTCCTTCATCCCTCCAAATGAGGCGTCGCATGTCAGTAGATTTCTGCCGTTTAAAATAGCTCCCATAATTGCCTATGTTGTGTGCTGGGCAAGGCTGGCGTCCAAAGCAAATATTTCCAAGCGGAAAGGGTTTCTGGCACGGCTCGGAGAAGTGCACATGTTATTTGGTCTTTAAGCATTTTTTAAAAATTCTCTTGAGGACAGACAAAAAGGTCTTAATCAAGTTTAAAGGACTGGCTTCATTCTGAGCATTGAGACACGTCCAGGGGACGAAAGGGAAAAGGAAGGTTCAAACAGAGCTAGATTAAGAGATTGGTTGTGTTTGCGGAGGCCATGTCCGCCGCTTTCTCAGATAGCCTTGACTGTATATATAACATTTGGCCTTGCGCGGAGATTTAGAGCCATGTAAACATGGCGGTTGCCTTCCTGAAAATCCTGACTCTGTCACTCGCTTTTATTTTGCCGAGATTGACCGATGTCGGTGACAGTTACGACTGACTAATTGTACAGTAGGAGTGAAGAAACAACTGCTGTCTGTCATCGGGGCTGTCGACCCGCTGCTTGGCTTGTGTGTGGCGCAGACAGGACTGTCTCTGTGGTCTAGACAGACCAGAGACAAGGAGGTGAGTGGACGGACACTGGCCTCTTTGGCTATTTCATTTACAGGAGGCAAACACCCTCTAATAAGGCAGCAAATCAGACCCATGTGCAGGAACGGGCAACAGGAAAGCCGGGGTGGGGTGGGGGCTTCAGTTGCCGCTTGGGTTTGTGAAGAGACGGTTTTAGTTGAACGTCAATGAGGAAAAAGTGGCAAGTACATAGTGAGCTCCTATTAAAACAACATTTGGTACTTTAATCTTTTTAATCTATTTATTCTATTTTATTTTATGCACTGATCAGCTGGAACTTTTAAATTTTGTTGTACAAGTGAGACAATGACAATAAAGATTTATTCTATAAAGATCTATTCTATATTCTATTCAAAAGACTTTCAACTGGATTTCCGATTTTCCTATAGCTTTCCTCGCGGGTTCAGCGACACAGCACATTTCCCCCGGCCACTTGACTAAACACAGCAACAGGTTTGAACCCAGTCGGAGAGGATAGCCGAGTGCAAACATACGTCTTGTCTTTCAAGTGTCAGCTGAGACGAAATGAAGTGCTGGAGCAGATTCGTTACTTATTTCTTTTCTTACAGATTGATGTGTTGTGAATAAAAAATGCAAACGTTTAAAAAAAAAAAAAAAAAAAGGATCTTAAAGTGCAAATAATAATTAAATACATTCATTTAAATAACATAATGAACTTGATAACACTTCTGTTTATTTATTGTGATCAGTGGGGTTACAATAGTTTTAGATTTTACATTATAGTTAGTTTTTATTTTGTTTTAATTTAAACATGAAAATCCCATGCCTAGGTCTTTCTTTACAGGTGCGGTCAGAAATCACGCAGACAGACTACATGGAATGAGCTACAATTGTTCAAAATAGCATTTCACTGTGACTCCCATACAATCTGGAAGTATTTAAGAAACACAAGCCTAGAATAGGTTTCTTGGTGGACAACCTTATGCCAAGGAGACAAGAGGCCCTCATACTGACGTCTGATGGTTACCAGGCTGTTTGACGTTTACATGGCTAAACCCTGTCTCGGGCTTGAGTTTCCTCTCAAGCTTCTCTGCCAATAGGCTCAGCTGGAATTGTTCATTTCACGGTGGATAGGAATGAACAACACTAAGAATAGAGAAAGCTGTTTGTTGATATAATCCTCAAGAGTCGGCTAGCGCACCAATTTCAAATCTGTACCTTACTTAACACATCGCTACGAGCTGTGGAGACTCTTGCCCCAACCGGAATCCACCCTGGATTCAACCCTCCAACCTCAGAACAGTGAGGCGGATGTGTAAACCACTTAACTACTGTGCCGCCAAGGTCAATCCCATTTGCACAAACAGTCAGCAACAGCGCGTGATTGATTCACAACATAATTAAAGGAATTGCATTTAACAGAGCAACTGGAATACTCTTTGGTGACTCATTGGATAACGCGATCAATGCATCCATCTGAAACTTCCCCTTGGGTAATAACCTTTGAGGATTACAAGATTTGGGATTGAAGTTACCGCTAATCGGGTGACAGAAAGGATTCACTTCATTCTTTACATCTAGCGGCGTTTGCAAAATTGCAACACAATACAATTATGACTTTTACAATAATTGGCAAAAATCTAATCACTTAGCAGGGTTAATTTATGCAACCTTCTCAAAACCGATACTCCAAAGCTGTTGATGCACCAAAGCTGTAATGACATTGCTTTTGTGTTATGGATCATGTTATGACTTTGGGGAGGTTAAAGTAAAAGGCCATTCATTTCCCTATAGATTGCAAAGGGAATTGAGCTCTACTGAATCAATACAAACCAAATCAGTGTAAGTCAACAAGAATCAAAAGGAACACGGTCCATGGGTGGACCCTTAAGTCAGTTCTTTGAAAAGAGGGAGCAATGTGTCATCTGACAAAGCAGAGAAGCAAGTAAACAATGTGGTGATCGTGATTTATCTTTTACGGCAGGCTTGTCAAACATGTTCCTGTTTTCAAACTAGAAATAGTATTATCGCAAATGTTCAGCCGACAAGTTACTGCAGAAAACCGCAGTGATAATGACATGTACTTGGGTTTCCAAAAGGACCTCGTCCAAGATGCATAGGTCATACTAAGTGGGGACGGCGGTGCTACAGTGGGGAACTAATAGACTTCCTGCATCT
This sequence comes from Syngnathus scovelli, assembly GCF_024217435.2. Lineage (NCBI taxonomy): Eukaryota > Metazoa > Chordata > Actinopteri > Syngnathiformes > Syngnathidae > Syngnathus > Syngnathus scovelli. The sequence continues at coordinate 11,710,470 of NC_090848.1, read as the reverse complement.
GGTTTTCATTGTAAAGGGGATGTGTGTTTTGGATTAAATTGACATTGATTCCTCTGTTTTTCCTAAGACTCTAAAAATCCTTTACAGCTTGGCCATGTGGTGATTAACTACCATCCGTCCCTCACCTCCACCAGCAAATGGGCATGATGGTTATAAAAGATGTAATCAGGCTCTAGAATGCCACGTTGCTTCTTATTTCTGAGGGAAGCTGGAGAGGCTACAAAAGTCTCACTGTGGGCTAATTATACGTATACAGTGAGTGACATCTCACTCCATGTCGACAGAAGCAGCGTGATATTGCACTGCTTCCACCTTGCTGACTTCTTGACATCTTTGTGAGGCTTAGGGCAGACAGCAGAGACCTCAGAAACCACAGCGTTTCTGTTGAGGCACACAAGGCAGCGTTCTGCTTCACGCTCCGCCGCCTTCTGCCACCGCCCAGTGCCATTATGCTGCCAACACATGCAATTACAAGGAGTCATGTGGCACGTGCCGCAACGCGCACACACACAAAAAAAAAATGTAACGAAGGAGACGTCCCTGGGTTGACAATATCACAAAGAAGCCTTAGAGGACGAAAGAGGCAAGTTATGCGCATGATTACCACTTCCATATAAGCTCCGAAAAACAAACAAAGAATCACCTTAACAATTTCGGATTCTGAACTCAACATGAACCTTTAAGGCTCAAGAGAACGTCTACTGCTCCGCAGCCTTGGGCACATCTGGTCTTTAAGGGCTCTGAGGGTCGATCTGACCCTGTCTGGGAACCAGCTGCTTAGGTGCGCCACTCCAGGGCCAAGAGGGACTAACCTTTACTTTGGGGCCAAAAAGAAGCTTAAACCTGAAAGACCAAGTTGGGGCCTTGAGGTGAATTTCCCTCTCCCTCTCTTTGTGGGTTTGTGTTGAGGGTTTGCTGCCTTGGAATTTTGTAGAAGGAGTCATTCTAAGAATCCTTTCATGTCTCAGGATAATAGAAGGACTTGGAAGCTACAGACGTATATACCGACAAGCCACAACATTATGGTTGTGCTACAATTGGTGGGTGAGCAGTCAAGGCTCTTCACCCGAGAAAGGTCCCAGCTAATGAAGATATTTTCAGTGGGCGTCCAGTTGGTCATACATCCAATACAGGAGGTGTATGAAATCCTATCTTTACAAAGAAAATAATGGACAGTTGTTATTGACAATGTTGACATACAACATTTAACACAATGCGGTTGTAGTTAACAGTGGTTTAGAACTATTAGCACTTGGGTTATAAACTATTGACATGAACTTGTCAAAAATCCACAACCACAATAATATCAACATACTGTTTGTTAAATTAAGAACTCCTTGAGAGTGTCACTCAAAACTGAAGCCTGTTCTCACTGCTGGCCCATTGTAGAAAAAAAGTTCAACTCCGCAAGCAAGTAAAACTTTAAAAGTTGTGTTGATTTGATGGCGCCTGATTTACTATATCAAAACGACTGGTAAATAAAACAGTTTGATATAACCTTCATACAACCATTTTTGGGCAATTACACACCTGCACGCAAGTCAGGAGCTGAGCACATCAAATGATCCACTCGCAACTGGATGTACTTTCTAAATGGCTTGGAAAATAGCCCTGCACTGCAGATCTAAGTGAGATACGCCGAGAGGGGAACAAGCGAGGGAAAGCCTGACTGAGTAAAAGAAAGCCATGGCAGCCTCTCACAGTCACAATTGGTAACCTCCGTTGAAGAGGAGGGCAACAGACTTCTTTGTAGAGGTGCGGAGCATTCAACGAGCCGAGGAAGAACCCATTGAACTTCTTTCTGGCTCGGCCGCCAGTGAGCTTCATACACGATGCCAGATGTCTTTTACTTCACAGCACAAATCGGAACGACAAAATATTTGCAGGATGTCGTTATACACGACTAATTTGCCACCGTTCTCATTTATGATCAAACCAAGGAGGTGCAGGTGTTTTTCATTGAAAGGTACATTAATGCTGGCATCAATGCACTTTAACTAAATGATTGATGAGGTTTATGTCATTGTGCTACTTTGTGTGTCTGCAGATAAAAGCGGAGTCTCCATGAATAAACGGGTAATGGTTTTACCTGAATGTGAGCTCTATCGTAGAGCTGGTTACATTTCCACACCAAGGTGACGAGAAAACTAAAAGCATGACGAAGAAGCTTTTGAGTGCACTTGCATTGGATAAAAGGGTATAGGTCAGGTGGATAGCTCGAAAGCAGGGGTGATGTCTATGTTTAACTAAAGGAAACACATTATTTGATAGACTTTTAAAATACTATTTTCAGTGTGGCTAATGTGCTCAACGCACTGGTGAAATATCAAACCATGGGAGAGTACTTGACCCAGTGGCACACTGAGAGATCTGAACTCAGGGTCAGGCCCTTCAAAAACTCACTCTCTTTTTGTCAGGCTAATTAAAAAGAGCAGAATTTCTTTCCTGAAACTAGACTAGAAAATTGCTTGGTTTGGGAAATGAGGAAATTTCCAATACGTCATGCAAACATTGAAATAAGAGCCCTGGGGCATTTATTAGCATTTGTGATGTGACATGAAAAGCAGTGAATGTATGCATTAATGTGGGTAAAGACCGTATCTCACTGAGCCATGAGGCGTTAGTGCATGAAGCGAATGTTGGTATTTCATCAGGGTTCCTAAAAGGTTGCAAACAGTCACAAACGGTTGCAAACAGTTTTTATTGTCGCAAAGAATTTTTTTATTTGCCACAAAAAAAGAACGTTGAGGACTATTAAAACTGTTGGCGAATGTCTGGCGAACATCCTTGCAACTGTTTGTGACCTTCAACGGACCCTGATCATTTTTTTCTTTTTTTTTTAATAAAAAAAATCAACTTTAGGCCATGCGCAAATCCTAGCTAACCTTTGCTGCTCAGTCAGACACCCGCTTAAATGTCTCTACATATTAACAGTGAGCACAAAGTGGCTGATTTCCATGCTTCTCAATACTCCGATTTGAAGCACCGCAGACGTCAGCATTGATCCAAACGAGGACTAAACGTAGCATCAAAACCAGTGGCATCCATTAAAACAAATCAGCTTTGATGTACTGATTGATTTTTGCCACAGTAAGTTTAGACTTGAAGATTTTGATTTGAGACTTGCAGATGCTGTATGTAACCTACTCATACCTCTAATCTATATATGACAAGGTTTTCTTGCATAACTTCGAAAGACAATTCACTTGCAGAAAAAACTGGGAGGAAAGAATTCAAAGATATACACACAATCACAAACCCTCACTCATACGCTCACACGCACACACTCACTCACACACTCACCTAGACAATTGTGCCCATCATGTGCCAAGCGGAAGCCATCATAGCATGTGCACCTGTAATTTCCCGGAATGTTGATGCACTCATGGACACAGCCACCATTGTATTCGGTCGCACACTCGTCGACATCTGCAAAAAAAAAAACAACAACAACAACAAATGAATTGGCATTAAAGCAGGTACTTATGGTGCAAACCTGTCATGTTCCAGTTAATAAGTGGACCATTGTGGAAGCAGGAGTGGCTGCTAAATATATACAATTAGCGCAACACTGCCAAACAATCATTTCAAAGTAGTTAGTGGTTTGTATATTTATTTATTTATTTACAATTCATATTGTACATTACTATTCATGATGTCAATGATACAAAGGAAAAAATGGTGCATACTAAAAAACCATTAACAGCCGAAAGTAAGTTCACAAGTGCAAAAAGCAAAACGTGTCACATAAAAAAGGAGTGCAGGCTGACGTTTACAGAAAGATCACAGATTGGTTTGACAGCGAGAGTGAGGCTGTCCGTAATGGTTATGATGATGGCCGCGGAGCCCCACTGAGAAGCCCAGGACACGATGGATTGCGAACACTGTGCACATCCACTCAGCACTTGCTGGCCCATTTAGGCCCTATGATCCTGGTCGTTCAGCTTCACTTTGAGGCTGGCGCTCTCAAGGCTTAATTAGACTTGACAGCGGAGGGACGGGACCGAGACAAAGGAACACACTTTGCTCCCCACGTCTCTTCTTCCCACACATCAGCGCCATTTGCCAAGCTCAGCACAAATTCACCCATCACTTGCCAATTTGTCTTTTACCCAGGAACACGCAAAAACAAGATGTGGCTCACAATTACATATATAGAGTAAGTACACTCCCCTCCAAATGTGTTTGGAAGGTTTGTATTTTTATATTTATTTGCTGACCCCTTGTGATATTCTTAGCCATGCCACGCCCAGGGAAAAAAAATCCTAGCTCCGCCATCATGTATATATTTTGCAAACAAACTTAGAACCCCCTCAGATGACGCATACGCATATTGATGGTTTAACTTTTGGAAAAAAAATACATCTAATGCATTTTACCCTCGATGCACAAGGCACAAGTAGTGAACATTATGAAATCAATAATGATCATTTTGATTCTAATTTTCAGTGGCGTATTTGCTAATGAGATGACTAATGTCCTAAACAACCGTGAAAGACACTTCATCACTTTCACCCCCGTGCCCTTCAAGTGTGTATGCACCTTATGCATAAATCTGCCGCTATCGGAGTGTCTGCAGTTGTCACTCAATGCTCAGATTTCATGACTTGAGTACACTTTGACCACGCACCCGGAAAAGCCATCGAACCACTTGCATTTGATGGTTAAGCCAAGGCTTCAAAGTTTGTGTATCGATCAAGCATGGCACGAAACAACATTTCCTGGCATGTGAGAAAAAAAATTAGACCACCTTGTTTTCTTTCATTTAAGTGTATCGTGACTAGCACCTTAAATACAATTCAATAAGACAAGAAATCGTAAAAGTAATGGGTATCTTCTCGACACCGGTAAGTCAAGTAACTAATATTTATTATGTATCTAATAAAATAACAATAATATAACTTGGAAAAAGAAACTGAACCCAACTACCTTATCATTGTACTTGCTTTGCAAAAACAATATTTTCAAACTGTCCGCTAACCCTAATCCCCTGATTGATGCACACTGAACATTGCACAAGCAAAGCTTCACAAATCAATCTTGAAGGGCCAACAGGCAAAAAGTCATGGACGTCACCCAACCAGTAATAAAAAAGAAAACATTGTGATTATGGCTTTGTAATAACACAAATAAGATTTGTGGAATATACTGATCCAGAGTGTTTGAGTTTGGGAGGGAGCAAAGTCTTCAAAACCCCTGCTGGAAATAACCCTGACTGCTTGGCTGTGCCTCGGCCGCAGTCTTAATTCTCTCCAACATGTGTATAGGAAATTTACTGCTTCATTTCGTCTGGTCATAAAGTAATACTTGGCAACTGGCTTTTCTCATCCCCTGGCCACTTCTCTTTCGCTCGCTTCTCTTCGGTCTCACGGCTAACGCCGAGTGCAGCAGAAGCTCTTATCAATTCAAGTGGAAATGTTTTCAAAGTGATAAAGCAAAATCAACATTAGGTGGACGTCTTTGAGAGTAACTTTTCTCCATGGTCCTAAAAGGACCCACAGAATGTTGCGCCTCCTAACCGTGTGTGTGTGTGTGTGCGTGTGTGTGTGTGTGCGTGCGTGCGTGCGTGCGTGAAAATTCATTCAGAATCTTTTACCTTCACAATGTTTGCCATCTCCTTTATAGCCCGACTTGCAGATGCACTTGTAGGATTTCAGTGTATTCTGGCAGATGGCGTCGATGCTGCAGTTGTCGAGTGCTTCTGCGCACTCGTCCACATCTAGGAAGAAAGAAAGAGGTTGTGAAGTCGATCCGACCACAGAAAAGAAAATCCATGTAAACCTCAATTGACTTTGACTTGTAAAACGCAAAGTAAAGCGAAGAGCTAAAATCTGCATATATTGATGGAAGTGATGCGCTTCTCTTTCAAAAGGTTGTATAGCACAGAAAGAGGAGAGAAAACTTTTGTTATTTGTGATATTTTTCTTTCAACACTTTTCTGTCAATCACATTCAAACTCAATGAAAATGTAGCATGTAGTAACTGACTTTTTCTGGGACTATAACAAAACATTTTTGAATTCGGCATAAACAGAAACAAAAAACAACAAACGTCATTGAGGCCATTTGATGTCAAGTGCTGCTAATGTGAAATGCTAATCCTAGTTGAAATGCTGTCAATGGGATGTGGTACTAAAAATTCATGAGTTTACATACCATTCGCAGTTCAATAGGATATCAATTAGCAAGTACGTGTGTCAGCATTTAGCATGCAGGGTAATGCCCATTCACTTTAGGTGTTTTGTTTAGATTTCTGAAGACTGGACCAAAGACCATAAAACGCCAAAACCCACAATCAAAAAATAATATATTCACTAAAAAAAACAAACAGAAGTTGGCCTTTAACGATCTGATAAATCAATTAGCCACCTAAACCAGTAACTGTGGTTTTATACGTTTTTATTTTTTTAACACGTGTGGATTTACACGTAAACGCCGTGTGACTCTAATTAAATATAAAACAAACTTTTGACATTTCTCTGTGACTTCAATTGAAGTATTCCGTTTTAAGTATTAATTACTCTCGTCTGAATAATTCGGGTGAGAATGTGAAAAGATAAGCAAGGAAATGGATTCAAACAAACGCGCGGTCTGGTCAGCTTTTACGGAAACCCTAATCCAGCCAAATCCTAGCTAACTAGCCCAGGTGTTGAGGATTACCCCTCGGCACAGAGGGGAAGGGCAGTTTAATAAGGTTTACATAGCTTCCAATATCCACTCTTATCACAAGTGCTCTGCAGGAGTCAGCTGATCCCACTGGGAAATGACCTGCGACATAAACCCTCACGCTTATCACGTTGCCTATTCCTGGAGGACACGAGGGCCGCTATGGAGATGAGCGCTGTAACAATACTTGCATGATCGTAATCATAAACTGGAGCAGCTCCATGATCCATTTGGTTTGCAACTGCAATGGGAAGAACATCAAAGTTTGTGCCATGAAAGTTTCATAAACTCGGTTTTATTTCAGCAAGAACATTGAGCTCCAAGGTTAGAATTTAATGGGAGAACAATGTCTTCAGACGCCCTGTTACAGCTCACTGCAGACCAGAAGATTTATTTTATTAGGGATTAATCACCTTAATTATTCCGCAGATTCAATGATTGACTGTAACGATGTACGGTGTTCAAGTAAGCGAAGCGTTCCTGTCATCAGAACTTTATTGTCTAAAAACATTTTGGAGTACTGTGCGAAAATGGAATTCGGTATGCAGTCGGGGTGGTCGTGGCTCCATTCCTGCCAAGTTTCCTTTGGCCATTTAGAATTGCAGAAGCTCCCCCAGTTGCAGTATTGATTTATAGTATGTGTGAAGATTTCAACATCTCCGGTGTTGTAGCCTACTCCGGGGATGGCGAGTGACTAAGTCATGTCGTATGTCACTTGAGCTAAATCACTGGACAATGGTAAATGAGCTTTCACTTTTCCACCTGTTTCACACTCACTCCTCATCTTCATCATCTTCTAACACTGTCAAGCATTTCGGAGGTCAAAAACATCTCCACTTTTTTAACCAAATTAATGGCTGTCCATATTTCTCAGCAGACATCGCTGCCGGCGTTCAGGTATCCTGCTTATAATGTTCCCATTGGATCAATACATTTAATTTCCCAAGTTTTCTGTTAAGAAGCCCTTTGACTTGTATTCAAACATTTAAAGAAGAGATTAAATTTGATTTAATGTGGTTGTGACAATCCTCCAACAATCTATGTCACGTAACAGACTACTGGAATATTTTGGGCATTGTATAGGAAAAAAAAAAAAAAAAAAACTTCATTTGGTGAAACCACCTAAAACCGGTGGAAAATGTAACTATGTAGAAATTATAGGGGGGAAAAAATCCCCTTCTAATCAATGACAAATGGGAAATTTGTCGTACCGCTGCATATTTCTTCAAATCTGTCACCAAAGGAAATGCCAACCACCAGCCAAAACACTAAATTTTTTTTTGCAGTGACACGAAACTTACCAAAATGAGCAGGCTGGGAAGCCAAGCAAATACACGACTACCCCGTTGCCTTTGGTGTTAGCTACACAAACGGAAATAAACACAGTAATGCCAGTCGCACGGACTTGGATCATGGTCTGACACGTTATTGTTTGCGAGTATGTACCCATGAATAAAAACATTCCAATGGACAACAAAAGTTGCATATGCTCCAAATTGCTTTGGCAAGGAAATAAACATGTCAGAGTTAATACATCCTTCGGTGCAGCCAAATGCCGCTTGCTCTGGTAATTGACTCATGCCCAAGATTAAAAGATTGGGTTTTCCCAGTGAGTTTCTTTCATTCTTTTGTGTTGAGGAATCATACTTGTTGGGAACAAGTTAGGCCAGCGGAGGATGAAGCCAATGCGTTGGGACAAGGGCGAATAAACAAAGTCAAAACACACACAAAATACCAAAGAAGAAAGGGCTGTAGGGGGAAAACCCAATGACATTTAGTTGAAATAGTCTCCACCAGAGAACATATTTTCCATGAGGACACCAAAGCTCTCCTTGTTTTAGCACATTTCAAACTAATTAGTTTTAGTTTGAAGGAACGAGCTGTGACAAACAAATTTAACAGAATTATCGGTGATCTGCACTTAAATGTTATTTGAAAATAAAAACATTCGGAACAATTTAGAAATCTTATGAATCCAAGACAATGTTAAAATAAAAAATTTGACTTGTTTTGTAAGCCTAGATAAATCGTCGATGAAGCGGGACGCCTTATAAAATGTTGCCTGGGGCACTACATTGACTCTACACCGAATACGTATTCCCGAGTCAACAAAGTGGAACTTACAAAAGAATGTTTGGATAATCGTCAAAGTTTTTTCATTGGGGTTTATGAACTATATAACTGCTTGTTCTCCTGGATCTGATCCAAGTGTATCTTCTGAAACATTTTAAATTCCAGAACATTTTTGAATGAACCCGCCCAATCCTGGTTATGACCACATTCAACTCCTGCTATAAGCTGCTCGCTACGGAGGTGAGACCTTGTCAGATTTGCTTTTCCTCTCTGATTTATTAGAAGGCCTGGGATAAGAAGCAAAGTAGAGGGGGGTGTTAGTTGGAATAGGACGCGGAAGGGAGAGCGCCAGTGTGTGGGAGAATTGTAGGGACTCGTAGGTGTGCAGTTCAAACATAGGGCAATGTTTACTTTGAGCGCTCAGACCATTGCTGCTTGCTTTGCAGCCAAATCTGCCAACACCCACCACACAACCTACCCCCAACCATCCCTCCCCAAAGCCTTCACCTTTCCTTCTGGTGCACAAGATAGACTTGAAATACGGGCCAGATGCACGCATATTTGAGCTCCCATGAGCTTCTTGTAGCTTGGGAGTAAGGGTGGAGGTCAACTGCAAACAAGGTGTTCTCGGGTTTGCTTTGCTGCACATAATTACGCAAGAACTGTAATACACCTGCACAGTGCATCAGGGTCAAGGCCAGATACGCATGCTAGCTGACTTTGGGTGAGAAGTGGGGTACAATCTGGACCATTAACCGGAAACAGTCATACTTTCGGACAATTTAAAGTGAAACGGGCTGAGCAAAGCCCACACAGAAAGGTCAAAGATGAAACAGATTTGAACCCCAAACTTTTTTCTGAGTGGCTACAGCGCTATTCACGTATCAACAATACTGCTCGCCAAATACCCAACAAGATAAATCAGATGCACAGGAAGCAGGCACAAAGTAAGGAACTTGAATCAGGCCTAAGTATTTTTTGGGGAAGAAAAAAAAAAGGGGGGTGATTTTTAAGCTGCGAAGACAAACGGAGCTGCGAAATGGTTGGATTAAATGCAGACATCGACACGAAATTTAGCATCTCGCTCCGCTCCACCCCACTCCGGTCTCGATTGCCTTGAGCTAATGAAGGGCCACACTGTTGGTTGTCCGGCCAGCCTCGTGAATAAAAATATCAACTGCTTCCATTCGGAATATTTACACTCATCCTTCACACACTCTAAATGTTTAGGAATCACCACCACTGACTGATCCTTTTGCGTTCAAGAAAACGGTGATCAAACACCTCCCAGCCCTCCCTGCTTATGTCCACCAACCATGAAGAAAAAATAAAGAAGAACATGTCAGTTCACTTTTAGAGTTGCATCGTTGGGTTCATAGTTGATCTTTGTGCTCTGACCTGGCACATTTCCAACCGGTTATCCGGTTGCTCTCACTAGCGGTGTTCGCGCCAGGTCAGCATGTTTAGCCGTCTCATGACCGGGCTGGTGATGTCAAGCCTGAACAGAAGCATTTCACCACTTTCAGACACACTGGCGTTAGAACGTGTTGATGGCGTTTCAGAGAGATTTATTTCGCCGGGGGTGGTGGGGGGTGCAGTGTGGACAACCCGCAGTGTGGCGCCTGTGGTAATTGCCTGCAGGTCAGTTTGCAACCAAACACTGGTAACTCTGAAAGACTGTACGCTGTTTGATGTTTTGTGACCTCCTGGCGCTGCTCCAGATGCAACTGCTGCCAATCGCTCAATAGACTCACTTTTGATTCAATAAAAGGCCAGGCTGACAATTTGGTTCTGCTCCACAATGCAGTAAATAGATAGCTAGTACATAAGAGACATGTTCAAAAGTCAAACTAATAAATGCACTTGCCTTTCTTGATGTGTCTTGACTGGTCCACCAATCTTAGTCTAAAGGAGGTTATCTATGGTTGCCATGGCAATGACAGACTATTCTCCTTAGGTACTGTACTAAGATCGGCCTCTAGACAAAGTTGTCTGATGTTTGCTGATACGACACTAGTGAGTCATGTCAAAGACATACAATATGTCATTAAAAAAAAAAGCTAAGGCTGGAACAATTCACTCAAACTCTTTTTACTATCAAAAGATATTTTTATTTTTAGATCTATAACATTTTCTAACTTTTCCCCCATTATTGAAAATGAACTAATAATAATTTTGTTTAACTACACTTTATCAATGAATCAATTATTTTTACATCAATGCATATTTTAGAGGTTTAATATGGTGCTGATTCCATTTTATTTATTTTTTGGAAGGTCTTCAGTGACATCTTACTGTTTGATTTCATAATAAGGGTTTTTGAATTTCTGAAGAAAGTTCCGAGGACTCCAGAAGATGTTGGAAAATGCAAAGGACCTGTTCATTAAAAGCCTTTGAAGGTTACATTACAATGAATGAACTCGCTGCATCTCTGAAATTTTAAACCTCTACCGAGAATCTGGTCCTTGTGCCTATTTTTTTCCTTGTGCCTTTCATTTTGGCATGCGGTCCTAACAGACCTCAGACCAGCTCCATATGGAAAACATTTATTGCAACAATTAAGCTAATATTAAGAAAAATAAAAAATGGCACGACACAATTTTTTTTTTTTAGAAGATGTATGAACTGAATTATTGAATACAAGCAGTTTGCAGCTGGAGTGGTGCAAAATTCATTTGTAACATGCAAAGGAATGTTCACCCTCCATGGCACGTGTGCTCCTTAACAAATCCTTGGCCCATGCAGTTTATTTTATATGGCTGCAGGGTGGTAGTTAGTCCAGCTGTACACTTTATATTTATACAACAGGAGTTAACTGACATGACACTCTCCCTGCCTGCACACAGTCATTACATTCACTGGCGGTCACTTTAGCCAGCTACGGTACCAACTAGAAAGATGGCAACATAGCAATTACAGCAAAAGTGTGATATTTTTAGTTTGTTCCTGTCCAAGCCAGTCATACGTAAAGTGAATGCGTCTCTGTGTGAGTTGTGAAGCGGACTTTTGAAATGAAAGGTTCGGTGGCCTGGAAATGACTGAATGGGCCCCTCGTTTAGAACTTACGAGACGGAACAATTAACAAACATCTGTTTACAGCGACATATTAAGTGCTTAATGGTGTTTGTCAAAGAGCGGCAGTCGCTTTCAATAAGGGAACATTGAAGAACTGGAGAAATATTGCTTTTAATCCTTTTACTTGTAAGAAAAAAAATAAGATGAACTAATTGAACTGTTGGAATTAATATTAGAAAACTGTCAGTGTTATTACATTATGTCACATAAAATGTGTGAAAGCTCGTTTATTTTTTGTTAGCTTTGCTAATGAGAGATATTATCTAAGTTTCTTAATAGTTGCTCAAGAACTAAATGATTAATTATTTCATTGCTGTTTTATTACACCATATGAATTGAATCATTCATTAATGAAAGTTGAAGCAAAATGTTCCCGGTCACAGTGAATATTGAATGAAAATGATTAATGATGAATGAAAGAGGCGTTGGTGCTCAATCAGCCATTTGCCACATCCCATCGTCTCCCAATATGTCATACATTGCTGGTGTTGGACGGAATCCTCTTATCTCCAAAATCATTACTTGTCAAGAGGGCCCAAAAAATGGCATTAGCATTGGATGACGGAAAAAAAAACAAGCCATGTTTAACACTTTTGATTGATCAATATTTTTTTTTAAATAACACCTACACGTCAGGACTGACCAAAAGTATAGGTTTTTGAAAACATATTCAATTCACCAAAATGTGACTTTTTGTGTTTGACTTTTATGTTTGTGTCAACCGTCACATTTATGTTTGATTTTGATATTTGAACTGTGCTGGCAGTGAATGAGTTTAAATTGTAAAATGTATTGGTGTGTAATTTCAGAAGCATATCTTGCCTATATTGTGGCCAATCAAAAAGAAAAAGACTAGCAAGATGGACAAAGAACAAGACCACAGCCAACATTTTTGTTCCTTGTCCGTGTTGCCTTCATGTCCTCCTGCTCCAACACTGCAAGATGTACAGAAGAGCTCAATATACAGAAGGTGGCTCAGCTTTTTTCCCATGCCTATGTCCATTGAGGACCTCAAATTCATTTCCAACGACCCCTCTCACTCCTCCCACCCCTCCGTGCCTTGAATGCACTGGTGAGAACCCACCAAATAAATAACTTTGCTCTTTCTTTTTCATGTGGACTCCTTGATGTATCGGCTTGGATTTTCCATTACTCAGCAGAATAAAAGCATTTCCTTTCACTTCCAACAGTAAAGTTGGCGCTCGCCGTCAGGAATGTAAACACACGCAGTCTGTAAACAAGGCTCTCTGTGACCCCAACCCCCTCAAACATCACTGACCACTACAAGACAGGCCTAACGATGTCCCTCTTTGACCCCCCCCCAGCCGTCCCCGATTCATCGTGCAAAGAGCGACACGGCTATGTTATTCAGCCCGCACGTGACAGGAGTATGAAGAGGGCCTACGAAGATGACAGTCTAAGAGATCCTCAACATGTCCCATCAGTTAGTAACAGAAAAAACAAATGTGGGCTTTGCGGTGGAGGGAGGCGGGAGGATTGAGGGGGGGGGGGTTCGAGGATTAATGATCTGCTGCAGCTGGCTGAAGAGCGGCAGAGTGATTCCTCAGTAAGCGCTGGTGGGGTCGGAGGGGAGATGGGGTGTTTTGGAGGTGAGTTTCAGACTTGAGGAGACAGAGAGCCTTCAGCCACCACCTCCATCCTCCCCCGACGGCGATGCTGTCAGCACGCCGTCGCATCTGCGTGCAGGACAAAGGCCACTGACGGGGTGAGAAGAAGATGGAAGCAAGGGGAGTGACTTCTGTCATTTCAACCGCAATGCCGCACTGCAGAGACGCATCCCAGGCCTCATTTGGAACATCTTGTTCAGATTAAAGCTCCACAAACAAACAAGCTAGTTTGAATGCTTTCTGCGCTCCCTCCCTCACTGACGCCAGTCACTGTCGTCCTCGCACGGGCTCCCTCTTCATTTTCGGATGCAGTACAAAATGTTCACTCCCACAGACCTCAATAGACAGGATCCTCCATACTTTGTGGATTTGGTGTCATTTGATCATCCTGTTAGGTCACTATTAACTGCCTTTTACTTAGTGTCCCTGACACAAAAGCTAAACATAATAGAGCCTTGCAGTCTATTGTCCCCAAATTTTGGAATGCATGTCTTTTTGAGCTAACAAGCTGTCTCTTTAGTGGACTTTTAGGTGTAAATTTCAGAATTGCCCTGGGAAGTACCAAGCATACTTGTCTGTATATGAATAAAAACATCTGTATGCAAATTACAAACAGTAATGCACATTTTTGGTACAGTAAAATCACAATATTGCTTGTCCAGGCAAGGACTCATTGTTTACATCTACCGGTGGCGACATGCTAGCAAGGGTTAGGAAGTTAGCACTTCTGTTGTAACACTGGAATGGATAAACACACGAATACTGTTTCGAGTTCTTCACCAAAACCCAACAACATTGCCCCTCAGCAATGTGAAACAATTTTGATTTACAACAACTATCAAAAGCTGAAACAGCGGACAAACTAATCAGGATGCAAACTCTTAAATCACATTTTAGTGGTTTGGTAAATTCCCCTAAGAACCAAGAACAGGACGCCTTGTCTTCTAGTTTGAAATTATTGACTTGCATAAGTAAACACTCTTCTGCTAGTCTTTATATTGTATGTTTTTTTTTTCAGTTCATTTATATTGGTGTTGTTACTTGAATTAACTAACCAAGTTCAAGCTGAAACTAACGGAGTGAAGCCAACGACTGCACTGGCTCAACACCAACAAAACTATGTTATGACGTTCTGTCTGGGAATAATCAATGTCTATTCGTTTTAATGAGCAGTAAAGTTTGTACTGAATCAATGTTCCCTCTAACTTTTTCATGCGTGACATTCACACAAACTCCCTGAACATTCCTTGGACCACGGTAAGCAACATCAGACTTGCACGCAGCGGTCAAACCAGTATCGCAACAGTTCAAAACCTGAGATCATAATAAATTACACGATGTAGGTAAGTTACAAAAAAAAAAATCAAACCACCTCCATATCAAATTTGAGAATATCATTCGAAAGACATTTGTACACTGAATAAAACGAGCTGCAGTTTGTAAGAATCGGGTAAAGATTAAGGATTGCACTTTTTTTTGCCGTGAATTGGCTCAAATGGACTTTTCTGGAAATAAATGAAAGTAAATGGGAATGAAAGTGAAATCATCAAAAGGTAAATGTTGAAGAATATTATTACTAATAACTACTGAAATCGTGTTGACTTTATCTTTATATTCAAAGTCTTTGGTGATAAATATTAGACTGTCTTCACCGATCAGATTGTTGTAACGGATTTTAAAAAGTAGGATAAAGTGGTCTTAAGTGCGTAACTCACATTGCAAGAACACTTCATAATGTGCTTCAATTGTGCAAGGATATTCTCACTCAAGCATCGGGGCACTTTTCCCCCGGTTTGTTGGTGAAATGGCGGGCAGACAGCGTTAAAGCTGGACAATGCCGCCTCACCCATTGACGTGCTGTCAAACACATTGCAATTATCTGCCAACTATTTTTGCTCCAGGTTGTTTGTTTTTTAAAATATCCAGGACAATACAGACAAAATGAGTTGGCGAATAACACTCGTCACCATGGCAATAAAAATAGTGGCCATAATTAAGACGGACCAAATTTTTTATTGTTTTTGTACGAGGTAATACAAAATTGCAAAATGCTCCTGCAGCTGTCCCAACTCTTACATGTAAATAAGCAGCTGATAATAAGAAAAATAATTGTTACCCCGAGTGATTAACTTAATGAAATATGCAATTTCCATGACAGTATAAAACTCAGATAGCTTCAGGACTGCACCTTAACATGAGCTTGCAAAGAGGAAAATGTCACCCATTCCACCTTTAAGAGAAAAGTGAATGACAGACAATAAATACTTGGTGGCGCCTGCAAACATGGAGCTCATTGCTCACACTGCACAATTTAAAAAAAAAGCCATGGTATCAAAAAAAAAAAGAAAAAAAAAACTTCTCCATAAAGGAGGCTCATTTGCGAGAGTGGGAGCACTTGTGCCTGGGAAGTGCAATCATTTATAGCCAACCTACAATCACTCATCCTTCGCCAAACACCCTCACACCCACTGATCAAAGTTTCACCGTGAATCATCCAGCATCGCTCTTGGACAGAATTGCAATCGAATGCGTTCACCA
The DNA here is from genome assembly GCF_024217435.2 of Syngnathus scovelli. NCBI lineage: Eukaryota > Metazoa > Chordata > Actinopteri > Syngnathiformes > Syngnathidae > Syngnathus > Syngnathus scovelli. Next base: position 11,694,491 of record NC_090848.1, on the reverse strand, counting down.
CTCAAGTAATGGCAAGATAATCATCTCGGTGCTCCGTCGGCTGCTGTGTAACAACACGTACGGTGCTCTTGGCGCGCCGCTTGGCAAGCAGATGCTTTGTGGCCGCGTTTGCCGAGTGCCTAAAGCCACGCCGAATCGATCTCCTCGATCCCATTCGTCATGGCCGAACGAATGAGAGCTGCCTGCAGAGGTAGACACAGACTAAGGTGAGCTTCTTGTGACCAGACAACACTTTGTTGTGAATGAAGGCTTAGGACACTCAACTGGTTGAATTTGGCAATTAGAGAGTGGGGTGGGTGGGTGAGCATGGCCGGGAAATAATTGCGTAGCTGACAATTCCAAGAAGCCAGAAAGAATCCAAATGAGAAGAACTTTCCAGCAGGTATCAAGATAGTTTTCACAAAAGGAAACTTGTTTTTTTCCAAGAAGAACAACTTTTAGGAAACAGCTAATGGTGGCCCTATAAGGCCAAGTTGTGGAGGCCATAATTTAAAACAATACTTAACAAAATTTCGAAGCAGACCCTGAAAAGGATTCAAGGCTTGTCCTCAGGGCAAAATGAAAACAAATCCCATTCATAAATCAATTCTAATCTAATATTTGCGAACCAACTGAGATTTGGCAACTCAACTTGGCAGGCAGACTTTTGCATTGTCTTGTTTTCAAGGCACATGCTGCCTTTGAGGGAGAAAGTCAAACAACTCAGCCAACACCTCTGCAGGAGCGTCGCTGGCTACTGCACAAAATACACAGATGATGAGAGGACAAGACCAAAATCTTTTTTTCCTTCCGTGAACCCCGCTGCCCACTTTCTTTTAGTTTCTTTTTATTTTCTGTTTCACAGACCATAAGGGTGTCGGTTGTGGCTTCTTTGAGAAAAGATGCATTATGTCTTCTTCATTCTCTCTTGACCAATTAATTGCTCTGCCTTTTAGATGTCACACTAGCTCAAGAAAGGATGCCAACACACGGATGGTACAAATCAAATTGTGAACTTTGGTACCTTTCACCATTTTTTATTTATTTCTTTTTTGACAACATAATGAAAACATGAACTTCTGCTACTTTCTTCATTTACTTTCCCAAACTTTCAAATTTCCAAATGCAATAAATATTTGTATATTTTAGTGTCAAAAGCGCTTAGTCCCAACCCTTTTTGATATGCAAAACTCTGAATGGCTTGGTTTGTGGTGTGTGCATTTGTGTGTGCGTGTTCGTATAGGGCTGGGCTTCCCTATGGCCGAGTAGGAAAAGCGGCGCTACTTCATTAAATGCAAAGGAAAGGAAGCGAAGACAAAGCAAACAAAGCAAGAGTTGGGTGAAAAAGGAAAGTGAATGTCGGGGGTGGGTGGGCTCGGGTGGGCTCCCCTCCCTCACGCTCTCTCTCTCTCCCTCACTCTCTCGTCTCCTCTCCAGAGAGGAGGGAGGTCGGCAGCATCTCTAGGTAAGCAGCCCCGTCACTCGGGGTCTCATATTGCCAAGGCCGCCCGGTTCCCACAGTGCGAGCGGACCGAGACGTGGCCTTCCTCCCCACTCGGGCGGCCCTGTGTCTTTAGACCCCCAGGCCCTGGAGCAGAGGTTACACCAACACAGCCAAGCACAGCAACATGTCAGGCCCACACCAACCGTTGCCTTGGTGCCGCCGCATTAGCGAAGCGCTCTTGACTGCCTGCCTGCGAGGAAAGTGATTTGCCGCGACGTCTGCGGCTCTCCTCCAGCCTTTGCCGCCATGCGGCCACTCCTCTCGGCACACTTAATCTCTCCGCTTTCTGCGCCATTCTCCTCTTCTTTGTCATCCTCTCCATCACATCCTCAAGTTCTCCCGCCCTCATTCCACTGCACCTCTTCCCACCCCTCTGAGTAATGACTTATGTCTGAAGTGCCACGATTAGTCTGACAACGACAAAAGACAAAGACGCTTGTCACACACACATCTACCTTGAGTAAGTGTTGAGATGACAAATTGTGCATTTCTTTCCAGCTTGTCGACTCGTCATTGGCACCGATGTCGAGCAAAGTGGGGGTTTTCGGTTCAGGCGCCGAGAGGCCGCACAATGCTCTCGGTAAGTGGCCCCGAGGCCTTTTCAGTGGCCGCTCACTGGTGACCCACAAACAGGTGCACGCCATTTCACATATAGTCCTCTCTACGAAGCAGCGTGTCTGATGTTGTGGAGAATAAAGTGAGGAAAAAGTAGTTCTAATAGCAAAATGTAAATATTGAGTTTTCCCACAAGTGGAGGGGGGCAGACCACCCAGAGTGCAAAATAGTCACCCACCCCCCTTTTTTTTTTTTTTTTTTTTTGCCTTGTCGACAGCGCGAGAGATGTCTTTTTGTGTGTGTGTGAAACATCACCAACCCACAATCAACACTCGCACACAAACCATTATGTGTCTTTCTTTGCATGCAAATACTTTCTGGCAGGCCCGGCTTGGCATTTTGTATTGTGGGAACATGAAGTGACGAGGGGGCCGGGCGGGACGGGGATCGCTGTGGAATACTGTGCCTCGTTGTTCCGCGCAAGGTGTCGGGAATCGAGGGGATTGAGCCCCGGGCCGCTTGTGTGCTCTGGAGCATTTCTCACAGGACAAGGGAGCAAGAGGGCAGGCGGCAGGGGCAGCTCGGCACTGTAGCTGCACTGTCTGACACTCACAGGCTCCTGCGTGTGTGCGTTACAGCCAGGTGTCAAATACTTGTCTGGACTGTGACAAATGCCTCCCGCTAGTCTCGCAGTAAGTACCTGCAGGCCTATGAAACATAACTGCTCACACCGCTCAAGATCAAAGTCAAGCACTGGAATGACAGCAAACTTCATTTGAGTTGAAGCGACTGTCTGATGACTCCAAGTGACCGCAAAAGAGGGGAGTCGACTGCTTGAACTCCACGCGTGCTTCCTGCATTTCTGAATAAAATGCTTTGAAATGGGTCTTACAAACACACTTTAAAGTGCTCAGTGGGAAGCGCGCTTAAATGCCCGTCATTAGCCATGCAGCAAACACATTTGTTTAAAGGGACACGCTGCACAAACAACAACACTACAAAACAAAAAGCTGCACTTAGATCATAAGTGCAGGAGGTGACAACTTACCTTGGCTGGTTTTACTTCCTGAAGCGGACTGTTGGACAAAGGCGACCAGGCAGAAGCCAACAATTCCAAGGCTAGCTCGTATCAAACCGTGCACATACATGCTCACTTTGCCTGCAGTTGAGCACTTTAGCCAAGATCGACGAGGTGCGGGAGCACGGCGGAGCGTGTGCGCGCCACGGAATTCTCCTGTTGTTATTCCTCGTGGGCGCGCGTGGACCAGGATCCAGGGCAACCCTCCTTTTTCTTAAATAAATGTATTTCTTTATTTATTGATTGATTGATAAATGTATTAAACCCGTTTATTTTAGTTTCCAGTTGGCGTCATTGCGGACTGTCCGACAACGCGGAGCGCAGGGAGGCTTATCTGTTATCATGTTTCGAGGCAGACCGATGTCATTTTAAGAGAGAGAGAGAGAGAGAGAGAGAGAGAGAGAGAGAGAGAGAGAGAGAGATGGAGCCGTGCGACGGACTTTGCAAGAAAAGGGGAGGAGAGAGGCGTCTGCGATGCACTACGGGCTCTTCCTTTCCTCATCTGCGCAAGATCTTTGCATTCTTTTTCTTTTTATCGACAAGCTTCATGCAGGTGCTGCTTACCTGCATGGCTTTTGTTGCGTGCGTGTCCCTTAATGATTGCACATGAGCAAAAGCAGTCAGACAGTCAGACAGTCAGACAGTCAGACAGACAGACAGACAGACAGACAGACAGACAGACAGACAGAGAGAGAGAGAGAGAGAGAGAGAGAGAGAGAGAGAGAGAGAGAGAGAGAGAGAGAGAGAGAGAGAGAGAGAGAGAGACCAACTTAACCTCTACATTATCTGAGACAATGCCCATGGGGGGAATTATTTAATTACCCCAAAAAGTCCCGCTGTAATTGGTTTACTATGCTGAAACAGTTCCAGCTGTTGAAAATCCAGATCAAGGTGAATTAATTCCTCAGGTGAACAATCAGTAATTGTTTACAGAAACAGTGATGAAAGCTTTAGATAATCACCAAAAGCAATTATGTTCCGTGTCATCAGGTTCCAGAACCTTGACAAATACCATCTTATCTGTGTAATGAGGAGATGAAGCTCAACTGTCACATTGCCCTGCCAGAAAGCAACAGCGCACATTTGGGCCCAAACAACACGTGGTATTAGCAACATGTGAGGAGTTAGCAAGTTGAGAGGATTCAAGATAAAGTTGACTTTTCAGTACTTGGGGCCTCCAGACCACTGCAGCGCTGCACATTCACCATCACCCCCAAGAGGACTGAAGCTTGACGAGTCCCATAAATCAAAATCTCTCAATACCGCAAGCGCAACCCACAGTGTCACATTGTAGGGCTAACGAGTGACAAAACATTTGCTTTCCACCAACATCCTGCAGAGTAAAACAAACAATAAAACTCACGACACCTACTTTCATCTGTCACATTAATGCCAAAATTAAAAAGTCTTTTAATTCTGATTTGGTTTATCATCGCTGCTTCCATCTGTACTTTTTGTCTTCTTCATCAAATATAATTACAACTTCAAAACAAGACTGACTGGAGATAATTCAGTCTTCATGGCATGGTGTTAAGGGAACAGAATCTAAAAATAGTGATTTACAATCAAAAGGAGTACAGAAGATCATTCTTCATTATCATCTGTCTAATCAGAACTGGAGCAACATTAAACTAAAATAATGTCACCCCGCGCAAGAAACATTCAAATGAGCTCAGTGTGCATGTTTTGCCGCAAAGCAGGGCTCTCGTTAAATGAGATATTCAGCACAACAGAACAATCTTCGAAGAAATCCCAGTTTGCACCCACACAACACAATCGACATGCAAATGTGCAGCGCAAAGCCGAAGCATTCAGTGTAATTAAAATAACTCCCATCAGGGATCTGGATGCATATTCCGTGTCCTTGTGTGTAAATTTTTGGATCACGACAAGTCCTTGTACAACCAAATGAGCTCAGAGAGTCACTGGGGGAGTTTGAGAAAGTCACAATATGGCTGACACACCACCTGAGCAGTGAGACTTGCGGTGGGATCTGTGCACTTTTCATGGCAACGCTTCATTAAATACACGTGGGCCTCACACGGGCATCACGCTGTGCACCAAAAGGAGTTATTTTTACGTCGACAGGGCAAACCCATAAGGGGAAGACCGGGTGATGTTTCATTTATGAGCCACATCATGAAATACACACCGGCTACGGAGGAGTTGGACAGCAGGAAGCCGCCTCGAGTGTCGTTAGTATTGATATTCAGTTTTGTAGGTAAGAAAGAATTTATTTTTATCACACTTTCCCAGGTTCTCAGTTTGTTAAATGTAAAATACAAAAAAAAAAACTGCAGCAACTACTAGTATGACTGGACTAACCTGACAAATTGTTAAAGTGTAAAAATCAAACTCATGGAATGGTAATGACAGAAAACATCCGGAATGGGGGGGAGGGGGCTAAGATTTTTCCATCAGTGCGACTTGGACCTAAGCAGATGGATGACAAAAATGCAATTTTAAATATGGACAAAATATGAGCGTAAGTGCAAAATAAGTACGCCAATATTTAAGAGCCAACTTTAAGTGCATCGTAAAGGTACGATGTTCATTCTGTATATTCATGCATACCTGCAAAAAAGGCCTGCTCAGGTTTTTGTATAGGGCTGTGTAAGTGCTACTAAGACGGGTCTGCCATCTAGTGGTGATTAGTGATATTACAAGTTAAAACTATTAAAACTACAGTTGACCACTGGATATTCAAAGTTCTGCACATATTTTTTTCTTTTAGTGCATATTTTAATTGTTTTATCTTTGTCTGAAATTTTCAGTCTTTACTTGAAGGATTTGGGTGGTTTATAAAATGTTGCCCTACCCCGCTCTACTGACGAGCCCATTCAACCATTACGCATCGTGAGAAAACAAATTGAATTCTAACTTTACAAAAGACAAGCCGAAAACATGTGGCGAGCTGACTGTTGCTACAAGCTGTGTTTTCATTCTGACTGACATATCGCACAAGGACAGCTGTTTGGGGAAGATAAACAGAAGATGGAAGCATGTTGGGAAGCGTGTATAAGTGCCTCGCACTCCACTATGGCGCTCCACTGAGCGAGGAGCCTCGCAGCGAGCCTGATGTTCTCTTCCAGCTGGTCATAGGCAGAGACACATATCACAGGTCCACACTTGCTTTCTTCTCAATGCCAAGGCTCAGAGCTCAGAACCTTCTCCACTTTCACCCCATTCCTCCCAGCGGGCGCCGCATACCAACACCGCCGCAGGCCCAGCAGGATCTCTTGGTACTCGCCATGCCAGCACCACAGGGGAAGCGGAGTGGCTTTTGGGAGCTGCATGCATCACGGCTCAAGGCTGTGGGCTTGCCCAAGGAATTCTTCCAGACCGCAGCCTCAGTCATTGGCACTTAATGTGGCGCTACAGAGTCACAGACAACCTGTCTCACTTAAATCTCATTTTGCAGCATCATTCCTGAAAAGGACTCCAGTGGAATAAGAGTCATTTAAACAAGAACAGCAAAAGCTCAATAAGGGAGTACTTTGTCCCAACTTTCTTCTACTGGGAGTCTTGCTTTCATCCTTCTCTGACCTACTTTCATTTTCAGTTCCAACATCAATTCATATGTTGAATATTTTTTCTATTTATCCAGCCCATCGACTTGGGATAATGTCTCTAAAATAGTTCAGCATTCACTACTTTCCACGAACGTGCTACTTTTGTCTCACAAAAATTAGGTTCGGGTTGCTCTCAGACTTTTCTCGAGACCTAGCTGTTCCCACAATGTTTAAGTGACAAAATCACCTGTTTTCAGCAATCTCAGTGGGCGGTCTCAAGTCACACCCAAACACAGCCCAGCTTCAGAGAACTGGTGAGCCGTGATTGGTGACCTGGCAACTGTGATGTCATTTTTGGTGGACAGCAAGGGGCAGCTCCCATGAGATGGACAAAAACATAGATTTTGCTTGTTTAATTCATATTCCCAAAACAAAACATGAATCAGAAGATTGTGTTTTGACTAGTTTGGCTGCACAGCACATATTATTACAAAGAAAATTTGGGGGTTGACTTCTTCCTAAACTTTTGGAACCCCTATTCTGTACTATCACCAGTTGTGTTCCACCTTTAATTGGTGTCCAATACTTCAGTTTTGCTGTGTTTTTCTGCCAGTTTGTCCCGAGCTTGGAATTCTAGCTCAAAGTCATCTCACCATGATTTCTTAGTTTTTGAATTACTTTTGTATTATTGGATACATTTTTGTTCTCTTGTGTAAGTCAAGGATTTAATGCTGTATTCATTTGTGCCATGCTCTTGGGTCCTGTCCCCTGTTAGCCCTTGTTTGTGGTTTTCGTGGTCTTTCAGTATGTGAAACACATGCTCGACTGGCTCGCATAACTCAATGGCCATTAAAGAATATTCAATATTTTTTGGCTTCGAAAAAAAATCTTCGGCTGCTTTCACAGGGTCATTGTCCATCTGCACTGAAGCGTTTTGCCATCATTTTTGTTGCTTTTGACTGAATGGGAGCAGATAGAAAAGCACTATACACCTCACAATTCCACATCTGTCAGCAGTCACATCATTAACACCAATGAAACCATACCATTATCATGCATATAAAGGCGCAAACCATTTGAAATGACCTGGATTGTGTCCAAGCGCTGGACAAGCGGCAGTTTTCTTAATCCAATAGAAAACAATTATTGTTTCCATGTTTTTTTGGACTGAACATAACATGTGAACGTCACAGTGCAGGATGAAAAAAAGTATGCAAGTTTTTGGATTTAATAACTGCTTGATCCTCCTTTTGGCAGCACTAACCTCAACCAAACTGTTCCTGCAGTTGCAGATTAGATCAAGAGGAAAATTACGGTTTCAGTCCATTTTTTGGGATGTTTGGTATGAAATGCTCTCTTGAGGTCGTGCAGCTACATTGGGAGAATTGACGCATTCTACAAGGAACAATCACACAAACATCCTCACAGTTCAACCACATCTGGGGCTAACATGTCCCAATGAGTCATTACCAGTGATGGGGAAATGAAGCTTCAAATTTGCTTCATGAACCAGTTGTTGCAATTTTTTTACTCTTCTACATTACACACTATCTTGTCATTTCTTAAACCTTAAAAAAATGGTGCAATCTCGAGATTCAAAAACCGGTTCATGAAGCAAATTTGAAGCTTCGTTCACTAGTCATTACTTTTGTTGCCGCTTTTATGCGACACGTAATATTCCCACAGCGAGTTTGTGTGAAGTTGTCTGACATACAGAACGAGTTGAGACCTTCAAACTACTGCTTTGTCATAGACCCTGAGGCGCTGATGTTCTCCACTCTCAAGTGAGATCCCCTTTCATGTTTCGCAGGTCTCCTCATTGTTGCAGCAGGTCGACAACGCACAGACAGGCTTAACAGTCGTGTGAGTGAACACACCAATGCTTGAGGGGGTTCGGGTCATATTTTGTCAGATGTGCGTGTACAGCAAACAGGCAATAAAGTGGATAAGAAACAGACACCTTTATCCCGGTTTCGATTCCAAATTATTCTTTCCTGACATGCCTGTACTATTTAAGGAATGTATTTCCACACAAACTACTTGAGTGCTTCCAAACAAACAGAAGTACATTCCGAGAAGTATTGACTTCCACTCCATGTCTATTTTTCTGTGGTGTTTATAATATTGAACTACAAAAATGTGATCCCTGATTAGCAGGGGATAAGGCAACAGTAGCCAAAAAAGACCAGTGATAGAATATTATGTGACAAGATCCAATAAAAGCGAAGGTAATATAGTTCAGTTTATAAAGGTAATAAAGTTCAGTTCTGATTTACATTTAGTGAGACAAATATGTAACGCAAATAAATCTGATTCCACCCTATAAAATCATCCTTCCATTTATTTTCTATCTAGCTTAACTTTAGTTGGCTTGCGGGTGAACTGGAGGCTGTCAAAGCTGACTTTGGGGGGGAGGCAGAGTGCACCCTGGAACAGCCGCCATTCAAATGCAGGGCATTCATCATTCAGTGTAGTGTTTGGAGAATCAACAATGATTAAATGGGGATAAATAAAAAGTTGAATTAATAAATGGAAGTATATTTAGAAGTGAGTGAGGAACAAAGCGGCCTGATAACCAATCATGCTGTCTGCTATTGTTGGAAAGCTGCAGGATATTAAATTGCATCTCGCGTGAGTGGAAACAATGTAATTTTCTTTGCGACGATAAATGCCAAGTTTCATGTCTCTTCATCATTTTGAATACCAAGGCCCTGCTGTCATAATAGTCAACTGTGTGTTTGCCCCTCACACAAAGCCATTTGGCGATCGTAAATAAACTTTATGTCTGTGGAGCAGAGAGCAAAAAATGAAGCATTTCCTACAAGTCATCATGGCCTCATTATCTTTTATTCTCGATAATAAAAAATGGCAAGGAATGGCGGCTTTTTCTTAGTTTATGAAAAGGCAAAAATAAAGCAAAAACAAATTAATCCCCCCCACCACCAAGAATACTAACTGTGCTCTTAAGCAAGTTCCCAAAAATAATCCCTCAACGCCAATGTCTTGGGATTCCCGTGAATAAATAATGAATTTCAAGAACCAAAGTAAACAATACTCAGGCGTACTAAGGTTTAACAGCAGCACAGCTCATTTCAAAAGACTTATTTGGCCTTGGTTAGCGCACTGATTATTGTCTGAAGCCATTTGGCAAAGCTGCATATGTAATGGACATCTATTTATTGTTGTTATTATTACGTAAAATTCCCACACTACAGCTTTGCGTCAGCACTGAACTTCAACGATGGCTTTGTGCCACTTTGTCAGCACTAATGATGCCCTTGCAAGTCAAGAAAAGGATGAGGCTTTTTAGTAGACGCTATGTGAGATGGTTTGTCTGTGCGTCATGAAAACTCCCCCGTTTCCAGTGAAACACTCGACACCAGATCGTATCTTGAGGTCCTGATGACACCATGACAAATAAAAGCTTTCAGCAACCATATAAAATGTAGACGCGTTAAAAGTTTACTCAGTCGTCCAAAATAAAATACAATTGCAAAAACAATCAAACACGTTTGGAGTTTAAATCCTCATAAATGGATATTGACTTCAAGATATTGATTTTTGCATTGTTCGCTGGGAGTTTAATGCTCAGCAGTAAAGTTCCAGACCATTACTTTCACACTGTTGAGGGGGCTAATTTGTTAACATTATCCTAAAGTTCTTTCACTCTGTACATGTAAATGTAAGGTCATTGTAAATATTACAACACACCTATCATGGCAACGCCGTTTATGCTGATGTTCGAGGTCATGTTAAACAAATGAAATCTACCGTTCTTTTTTGTTTGTACTTTTATTTTTAATGAATAAAGCACTGAAAATGAGGATGTTTGATTGCTTTTTCAACCGATAGTTGTGTTAATTAGCAAACAATAGGTAAGTAGAAAACAGTGTAGTTCAGATATGGCTGAACAAATTTGGCAGGCCACCAGTGACACGACCTGATTTCTTAATCAGGACCGCCCTCTAGCGGCCAGGAACACGTATATCTATCTCTCTATTTATTTATTTATTTATTTATTTATTTATTTATTTATTTATTTATTTATTTATTTATTTATTTATTTATTCATTCATTCATTCATTTATTTATTTATTTAGGAACAAACAAATAAATAATTTGAAGGTTTAGGTTTACTTTCTAGTGGCTTTCTACTGTGTGTCTTGTCAAGAAGTTAAAAACACAACCCAACCTGTTCTTACGCTCTCTTCCCTCCAAATTCTTCTCTCAACACTTGAGTTAATATCTCATCAGGCATGTTATTCAGACTGACACGCAGACACGCGAATGTTAACTACAGAGAAACGGGTTGCACCAGTTCTCGCACCCACGCATTAGATACCAGCGGTGAAGACAAGCCAGCGACTGGTACCTCAAATGTATGACTTGACATGATACAAAGAGATCACATAATCACACAAAACGAATGATTCCAAGTGCACATACAATTAATTAATCGAATTCAATCTTTTCTAACTACAAATCAGCGCTAATCCACAAATCTTAAGGTGACATTCCAAAACTACTGTGAAAACACAACATCTGACATTTGTATCACAATAAGTGCAATTGTGTTACAAAAAGGAGTTTCCAAGCAATGTACACAAAACAACATGCGTTTTTTTTTTTGGGGTTTCTTTTTAATTAACACCGTCCTACTTTTCGTCAACTTAATTTATACACTGCCAACTCCCTCGATGTGGTATCTTAAAAATACAAACCTTTGCATGTTGCCAAAATTCCTGTGGTCAGAAAACAGCCAAAAGGAACAACTTGTGAAAACAGACAGTAAAAGACGTTCATCAATATAAGGTACGATAAGTATTTTCTTCTTAAGAGTTAAATAGGAATCCCTGAGTGCTTAACTGACAGTTTCAGGAGAGAGTGTGTGCAATAGTGTGCATGTTTTGCAATCAAAGTAGCAGATGCTAATGGAGGTATATGCCAATCAAAGCTTAAGACGCAGACTATAAGGCACTTTATGTGGCTATCAATACTACTAATGCAAAACATTATAGTGAAAGTCCGCTATTCAATGACTGAGCTGGCCCGCAAATCCACAAATAGATGATGCCCATTCAGATGCATTTTTTGACTCCCAAAATTCTTGATGAAGTGGGGATGTACTGCAAATAAGGGTTGAACCCTCCCAGAAACAAATAAATAAAAATATACATTGTTTTTGAACAAACCTAGGTTAATCCACAGGTGCCAAATTGTGAGTATATTATTCTGGTGTTGGGGCAGTGATCAACACATTGAGAAATACACATGCTTCCTCTAGCTCTGAATATGATGTAATTTAAAGGTCATTCATTTTGTGTAAGACCTTGGGGGCGAGGGGGCTGGTTTGGTTTGTCCCTAATCCGAGTTTCTTCAGAGCTGCATGGTGGTCCACTCCATTTGTATCCTGGGGGCAGATCAGTACGCTGATGCCTTGCGACCGTGGAACCTTGTGAGAGGCTCTCGAATGCTTGAAGGCTGAGAGGGAGGACTCACGTCTCCGAAGGTCAGGGCTGGCGGCATGATTGAGGCACCGTTCAACACTAATTTTTTCATGATGATTTACAGGGTATCTCGGGCGGAAGCCGGAGTTCTCCACGGCTCCTGACTGGGCACCCGTGGCCTTGGTTAACTGCTTGACCAGGTCTGAAGTTGAGCGAGTAGGGGCTTTTCCTGGAGTGTAAATTAAACTCTCTGAAGTAGATTGTTTGCGAGCTGAGAGAAGTCTCGCTCGGTCATTGGACCCAGATGAGATGGGCAGAATATCTGAGGCAGTAGAGATGGCGCCGGGGGACTCGCTGCCTACGACGCGATACAATGGTGTTAGATTGGATGGACTTGGGAGTGACGGAGTGCTTGGAGTTGGAATATCTGCCCACGACTTTCGAGTTTGTGGGGAAAGCTTATGATTCAGGTCGTGGCGTAAGTCAGTCAGAGAACCTTTGAGCAGCCCGAGCTTCTGGAGGGCCTGGCGGTGGATTTGCTCATGGTCCAACAGATCTTGGTCGCCGTTACCAATGGGTGAATTAGATTCTTCTATTTTTCTCTCCTTTGGTGAGTTGATTGAAATCCTTTTTGGCTTAGGAGCCACAAATGGTGGGCTCTCTGGCTCTTTGACTTCATGATGAAAGAGTCCTGGTTGAAGAGACTCCAAAGCAGTGGGAGTCTGACGAGCGTCGATCAAAAGCTTGTCTTTGGGTTTCTTGTTAACAGGGGGGCTAGCTGGAGGTCTCTTTTCCAAGGCTCTCAGGTATAGATGGTTCAAGTCAATAGGGACTGGCGGGTTGCTCTTGGAGTGAGGGGAGGCTTTGATGATGTCAGCCTTTGGATGATGCTTCGGATCAGGCTCTGGATCGGGCCCTGGATCGGACCTAGGATTGGTCCCTGGATTGGGCACTGGATGGGTCCCTGGATCGGGCTTTAGATAGGGGTTTAGTTCGAGCTTTTGATTAGATTTAGGGTCATCCATGAAGTCAGATGGCGGTGGGATCAGTCCTAGAGCTAACTCAGGAGTAATGCAAGTGATTGTATTTGGAGCGTCTCCAACGGTTCTTAAACACAGTTCATCGGTATGCAAATCACGGATGTTGCAACCGCTGATTGACTCCGTGATATTCATAGAAGCTTGACGCTCTTCAGAAGCAGTGGTGAAGTTTGGTTGATAGTTTTGATTCACAAAATTCTGCACAGGTTTGTATTCTTCAGTTAACTTGATTACCACAGACTTCTTCACTACTGGAAAGCCACCCTCCGGAGTGGGCAAGGTCTCAGACTGACGATCCATTCCAGACCCTCCATTTAGTCTGGAAATAGCTGCACGACAAATGCACAGTAACAATGTCCTTGTTGACAGATGAACAAAAAAATAATAAATAAATATATATACTTTTTAAATGTACTGAGATCACTCTTTTACATACCATTGATTTCATTCAGAGCCATTTTGTCTGGGGGTTGTCCAGAGTCTGGTTCGTCATTTGACAGTCCACTATCTTCTTGCAACTCCAATGCTTCGAGTGTCTGCTCCAGATACATGAGGCACGCCCTCTCCTCAGGGGATAAGTGCTCCATGCTGTCGTCACTCTGCAGACAAATTGACCATACAGTTGGACCAATGTCTCTCTCTCCACCGCTCTTTCCCTTTCTCTCATTATCACATCATGCTGAATGTCACTCTGAAGACATGTATGTGAGGTAAGCTTACAGTTAATGCAAACTAATGAAATAACTAAAGCTAAAACAAAAACATTCTCTATGACAGAATTAAATCAAAGACTAATGTGCTTAAGAAAGTAAGAAAATAAAAAGAATTTTTGTTTGTTTTTTGGGAGTCTAACTCCCATTTTTTGTGGTACTGTATAGGTTTATTAGTTTCAGTTATTTTAAGTTTTTGCGTTTAAATTTGTTTTTTATTCCAATGCATTTCAATGGGCCTCAATTACACATACATTTTTGCTATTCGCTGGCCGGCCCACCATATACGTAATTATGACGAAAACCTACATCAGTTCTATCTTTGTCGACTAATATCATAAATAAACTTTCCGGTTTTGGTTTACCATTTCGTACAGAAGGAAGATGTTCAAAGAGTCTTTTTTTTTTTTTGTCTTGCACTCAAGAAATACTCCATGAATTAAAAAAAAAACCAAAAACGCTCTAAAAACTAACTGTATTGTAATGCGTGTCTACAGAAGTCAAATCAAATAGATGGTAGTTTGACAGATGCGCATGTAAACATGGTTAAAGACTTGCGAATCGAATATCAAAAACAGTGAGTAGACAATTGACTCACACAGCCAGAGTTCATACTGATCGCACTGTCACGGCTTCCACTGCTGTTCTTATTGCTCAAGCATGCTAAAGCATCATCATCATTCCACATGTCACCCGTCCACATTGCACAGGGTACAGTTTTGGGGTTGGTTCATCAAGCTGTGGCAGGATCTAAAGTGTTAAGGAGAAAACATTTCATGAGCTTCATATCTTTAAAGGGACAGGTTTGGATTTCTTGCACTTTTTTACTACGATGCCACACCATACATGTGCTAGTTTTTCAACTTTGTGTTGATAATATAACGAATGGTCCTTTCCCTTTTTGACCCGGAGGTCACAACATTTATGATTTCTAATAATAATTTGAAATAAGGACTCGCCAGACCACTGCACACTTTTTCACTTTGTGTCAGCTCAGATGAGCTTGGCCACAAAAAACCTGGCGACATTTCTGGTTCAATGCAAATATCTGGTCTGGATGCTTAGGATTCTCAGAATTTTTCAACATTGTGCACCATCAATGATGAAATCAACAAATTCCTTGAAGTCGTACATTGACGAACATTGTTCTTGAAATGTCCAACTACTTACTCGCACAGTGAACCTCACCCTGAACCTTTTGGAGAATGCTCTCCAGTGGAAAGTCCCAAACAGGTGTTTTATGAGCATTCCTCAAGATTCCCCGTCCAAGTTTTGTTTGGGGGAATGCGATGTGTTACAATAGCATTCACCAGGTTGAACATTTTCAAAGTTTATATAAGTG
Source organism: Syngnathus scovelli (assembly GCF_024217435.2). Classification (NCBI taxonomy): domain Eukaryota; kingdom Metazoa; phylum Chordata; class Actinopteri; order Syngnathiformes; family Syngnathidae; genus Syngnathus; species Syngnathus scovelli. The sequence continues at coordinate 11,679,324 of NC_090848.1, read as the reverse complement.
TATTCAATTGAATAGTTAAAATGGATTTGCTAATATTCAGTATTTGTCTAAACTTCACTGTAATTGGGGGTTTTATGATAACACCTCATATCACCACATTAAGATGTTGAGCAGCCTTTAAATTGTTTTACGGCTGTAGAAAGGAACAGAAGTGACAAAGACATTATTAGAAGTATGAGTGTCCCCCTTTGAAAATAAATGTCTGACCGAGGAGCAATGGTGCAAGTAAGCATTTTAACAACACAAAATAATGTTTCATTCCTTTCGATTTGACAATCTGCAGAACAAAATGAGAAGTTTCCGTCATAGCCAACACCTTTGCGCACAAAAAGTGAACTAGCAGGGTGCACCCACAGCTTAGTCAGGATCTAATCGTGAGTTGGAATGTCACTTGGCTTGCTCAAATGCCTTCATGACAACTAGGACATTAAAGTGAACGCTGTCATTTGCAGTAACTGGGCGTTGAACTTGAAACACATTAAACATTTGAGAGGATCACTCAGCAAAATGCCTTTGATGCACTTGGGAAAAATAATTAAAATATGTTATAGCAATAGTATGTTGGTCTTATATATAAATATATAAATATATCACAGTTGTGTAACTCACAAAAGCTGATTAATGATTAAACTCAGTGCATTGTCCCCTCATTTGTTTTCAATGGCAAATATTTACAGTTCTTTCATTCGTCGAGCCCTCGTAACCAAACAGTTTCGATGTTGCATTAAAAAGCCTTTATAAATGTTTTACACGGTCATTTGGATTGAAGTGGTGCAGAATGGAAATACAGATAAACATCTCTCGAGCCTTCAACAGGAAACATAGAAACTGATTTGCTTTTGCCACAAAAATATTAACGAGAAGCACGTAAAGGAGGGAAGAGATTAACTTTGGAATCAAGTTGCCTGTGTAGTAAAATAAAATCAGAACTCACCAAAAAGCTTGACATTAATGTAGGCAGGTTGAGTCGAGCTGTGTCATTCCATCGCTGAGGCTGCACAACCTGCCTCCACTGAAGCCGAGACTGAAAAATAGGGTGGGGCACATTGGGCAAAAGTATCCTATGCTTAGCCAATCAGATTCCTGCCGTGTGGTCATGTGGAGGCAATTAACCTGTGGTGCTGCTGGAATGACGTCTAAATAAACTCTAGCACTGAAAGTGTTTTCATGTTTTGATGTGAATTTATGACAAACCATTTGAGTATTTATTGTGTTATTAGGTGTTATTATCGCCACGTTTAAAGTCAACTAGTTGAATAAAAGAAAATAGTCGCAGTAACTAATGCTATGACTGTGTTTAGTTTCATTGTTGGAGTATTTACTGCCACATGCTCACTAGTGGTACTGGTTTGAAGGGAAAATGCTCAAAAGAAATACTAGTTAATGGAAAGCACTTCACTAATTTTACTAGTGATGCTATTATTGTCTCAAGACACACCATGCTCGGAGTGACATCTCAACATTCCAGGCCAAATCAACGTCATTTACTAAAAATATGACGATTATGAATCAAAAACCAACAATGACAAATTCGCAAACTGCGCAATTTATTAATTGAACAATCATGAAAATAATCATTAAAAAAAAACAGGAAGCCCAAGATTATTTACAATATTTTTTTGTCTAAAGTGAGGTCCCTCGTGTTCACTCAACCTCTATAATCACGGGGTGCTTACAGCGATATGTGTAACTTTATAAGACATAGTCCTTTTAATCTCTTTTGACATCAGTCAAATATTACATACATACATATTGTACATACATATACATACATACATACATATTACATACTGTATAGAGATCTATAAAAGCAAAAATCATTCAAGTATCAAAATAAAGACCACTAGTTTCATGTACAATATCATTTGCATCAGATTTGTCCCAAAATATTTATTCCGATCCTCAGTGATGTGCAAAGGCAAAACAGGACCACGCTGATGGCCGAAAGGTGCCGTCACCGGAGTGTTAAAGACAGTGTACCATAAAATTAACTCAACCGGTGTGACAACGTACCAAATGCAGCAAAACCAAAAGGCTGTACAGTGCTCGACATAAATGAAGTACAGCCACTCTGAAAAGGAAGATTTCTACACATTTCACAAAAATAATTAGACTCACCCGTGTCTGAATACTTGGACGTACTTGTTGATGTAGAGCACTGAAAATCACGCGCTAGCTAATGTAGATCTACTGTTTACTCATCAACTGACAAGCATGTACCGTTAACAGTGAGAAAATTATTTTCCCTATCATTATTTTTGTACTCTGGCAATAAAATAAAATAAAAGAAGTACTGTCCTGCATGGCAGTTCTGGTGAATAATCTGACTCAATTATTTGGGCAAAGAAACAGGGGGACAAATTAAGTTGCTGCATTAGTTCCAATGTCCTAAAAAATCAAACTACATGGAAACAAGTTCAAACGCCAACGCTGCACCCTGTTACATACCTCGAAAACAGTCTTTGTAGTGTTACGTCTGGTCATTTCAGTTTGGTTACACTAAGAAACAAGATTGCTGATCACAGTTATATATGTTGAGGCTGAGATGATAAAGGACAAATTAAATAATGCATCTTTTGCATCTTAAAAAGACACAATTTAAAAAAGAATACCCCTCACTATAAGAAGACATACTTGTGTGGCGCTCGGTATGCAATGCAACATCGCTGATGGGCAGGAAGGGTAATTGAAGCGATGACGGCTGTGAGGTCGGACCATCTCCAGACTGGCCATGGTTGGGAATGCTCCTTTTGTCCCCCCACAAAACATCCTACCCATCATGCAACAGGCTTGTCCTTTTATACTGGCTGGGAGGAATGTTTAGCTACAGGGAGGATGACACATGCACACAGTTAAAATAGTGTCAAACTACAAGACATTAAGTCATTCAGCCCCCCCACCCCATTTCAAATAAGGCCAAAACACGGGACGATACAATTGACTTGGAGAGTTTGTGAAAGTGCTTTGATGCTAACTTTGTAAGCTACATGACTGTATCACAGTGTTTCGGGATGTTTCTCTCCTTTGGACCTTAACTAACTCCTGACAATTACGGCAGAAAGAACGCTTCTAACCTTTGCTCCAAGTTGCTTCAAGTGATACATTAAAAAAAAAAAAAAATCACAGGACCATGGCTTCCATGTGTAGGATATGAGTAACCTCTCAACTGTGGGAAAGCGCTGGGTGGCAGAAGTAAAAAGCCTCAGAGTGGCCGTCGCCTGGCAGAACAGGAAAAGCACCGAGAAAAAAAAGTATTTTCACCAAGAGGCAACACTGAGACTGTTGACCGGGGAGAAAAAAAGAAAAATAGAGAGATGTACGAGTTCAGGGAGCATACAAGGTAGAAGACATAGCAGTGAAAGTGATTGGCAGGCTGGCAGTGTACATAATACCACCTGGAAGAGTGGGGGGAGAAGTGGGGGGTTGCAGTGAAAGGCACACTGAGGGCGTGGCAAAGGAGGAAAAGTAAAAAGTTCAGACGTCAGGAAGGAGGGAGGGTGGGTGGGGGTCCACTCAGAATATGGTGGTCTCATACTTAGTGCTGATTGTACGCTTGGGTTCCTTGGAGTCCACCAGCCACGTGGCGCCACCCTGCGACTGGGAATCTCCATCCTGTTCCAAAAGGTCACCCTAGAAACACAAATCAGATTACAGGAAAAATGTAACCTCTTTTTGCATAATGGTGCTATTCAGACTCAGATTCAAAGAATTTATTTATCCCAGCAAGCCAAATGAGAACAGCAGCTACTAAGGTTAAATCAAGGTTAGCAGACTCTAAACTGTCACTTAAAATGGAGGAAGGACGTTTCCAAAAAGAAGTTGTAGACGTCGCAACAGGAGAAAAGAGGCGGGGCCAACACGGAAGGAGAGGCTGAAATGGTAATGTGAACGTGGTGACGAAGATTTGAGCAGCGCATGATTCTCTTTAGCTCATTAATTAAGCCGGCAGTCTGTAAAATATGCATCCCTGATGTGTTGTTTGTCTCATCCATATTCACTTGCTCACTAATGGCGTCGTGCTAACAGCAGGAAAACATCAACACGGTCAAATTAGGATGATTAGGTTAGCTTCCAGCTTCTCATTCAAATTATGTTTCTGTACTAAATGACCTACTCACCCCTGACTTTCGAACACTTCCTCGTGGTTTGGGCACAGGTCGGCCTGACTTAGTCTCAATGAGCTCTGGAGCAGCGCCCAACGGTAGGTGCTGGTGCTGTTTGGTCCGCTGGGCCTGCAGAGCCAGCTGATAGGCCACCTCAAAAGCTTGGCCCAGTGTCAGTATGATCTCATACGTAAGGTTCTAAAAGAGCGTGATCAAAAAAGGTCGCAAGCTTACTTTCTGAGAAAACAAGATATGGCGGGAAAAGTTTCATTTTTTGCCTAAGCTGTGTTTACTACTTTACTATCGCATTCAGGCAATAGCAAAGGTTGTTTAGCATGAATTTATTTATAGAAACTTCTGTGCAATTGTCTTTACCACATCGACAGTGCTGAATACATGACAGTAGTGGTGGTTGGTCTGCAAGTCCTTGGTGATGTAGGCAAAGGTGCACAAGTCTTCCGGGTCCTGCGCCGCACATGAAATGTTGCGGATCTCGTGCTCTGCAATGATATTCTGCAGGAAGACGGGAAAAGAGGTCAAATCAAATGTCTTCTGAGCTTTTGATTGGATGAATATATTCTGGAGCCATTGTATAAATTTGAAGCATCATTGCACAGCAGCTGCAACTGGAACGTAATGTCTCATTGGAAATGCCAACAATCTTCCATTTTTGATTAGGTGGTGGGGGGGGCACCTTGGAAGCAGGGGAAAAGGACAAAAATACATTCATAGCGGCATGAATGTTTTTATATAATATATTTGTATTCATATATTTAGGCCAGGAAGTTAAACTACAGCTGGAACATGTTCCCAAGTTTCTAGCCAGTTTGGTTAACACCACCACCTCTCACCGGTAGGTGTCAGTAAAAGACCACCAACAGTGACTCACCAAAACCACAACATTGAGCCCAGCTTCAAAGTTACTTTTCAGATGAAGTAGGACGACTAACTGACCTTGCTGGCTGCATCAATGAACTTGACACCTTTGTATGTCATCGAGAGGACAATGATGGGGACTTTTCTCATTTGTTCTGTTGACCTCTGGAAGAAGCAGCAAATAAAGTAGTAAGGACATGGAGGCACGTCATAGTGTTGTGCTAAAATGTAGAGCGCAGCTCTTGGTACATTTATGAAATTGGTACTGACCCGCATTTTGGCGCAGGCGTCCTGGGTGGACTCAGTGCCCCGCAGCTCTTTAATAAGCATGGAACCCAGGTACTGCAACAAAACCCAGATTATGGTTTGCCGCATTCGCCAAATATTCAACGTGAGCATCTTTGCCAGCAGAAAGCTAATAACTCACACTGGCTTCATATGCGCAGGATTCAAAGATGAGCTTCTCAGGCTGGTGATGCCAGCTCTGGACCGGAGCGTACGGCGCCGCCAGGCTTGGCGGCCGAAGAATCAGACGGGATTCCCGGTGCCGCTCCTCTTGGCGTTCCTGGAAAGAAAAAGTGAGTCATCTGGCAGGTGCGTCTTAAGAGTAGCAAGGAAAGAGGCTGATGAACGCACATGTGATCGGTGGCGTTCATGGCGTTGTCGTTGGGCGACGTCATAGTCGTTATCTGGCACTTTCTTCCTCACCGGTTCCCCGGCTGGAATCAGAGGATCCCTGGACTGAGATGTGGAGGAGTCCATCTGAGCGACAATGAAGACTGTGATTCTGGGAGGTCTAACAGCATTTCAATCAAACCAGATTAAACTCAAAAAGGTTGCAATCACCCTGATCTGAGACAACCGAGGTGGCTTGATGGGAGGTTCTTCATAAGGCCTCTCTGCTAATGATGCAATAATGCGCTTCCTGTGACCAAGCAGGGTGATCTTCAGGACCTGAGGAAAACAAGCAAAGTCAGCAATCCCAATTCCCACAAAGACACTCATCACAGCCAAGGTTTATCACGCCAACTCACGTTGACAATCTCCAGTTCCCAAAGGTTCTTGACACAGTCCAGAGTGCGGTAACCACTGGCCAGGAAGTTATGAAGGTACTCATTCAGGCCCAGATTCTCCAACCAGGAAGAGAGGGAACTGCTGCCGTCACACCCCAGTGCTTTCACCTGCAAGACGCAAGTCATTACATCATAGCCACAAGAAGAAATATAGCAACAACCAGCAAGCAAGTGAATGTGGTTCTTTGAAGTCAAGTTCAGGATGACGTAGTGTCTGTGCTTTATACCTTGGGTAGGGAACGTGCTGCATGCAGGATCTTCTTTCTGTGGCCTGGGTCTGTGATCCCGATCTCTCGCAAGTCCTGTTCCTCCATTACATTGCTCCCCTGTAATGCCACGTAAAGAAAAGCTAAATTATGTACAGTACTGTAGTCACAAGTGGAGCAAGGATTGTTCCTTGGGGTGGGATGTTTCCTACAGTGGATGTGGGGAAATGTGGAAAAACAATTTCCCTGAAAATCAAAAAAATACCCAATTTTTTTCACTTAACTGACCTGGTATTGGGGGAGGTCCAAGCATATTTCAGGGGGGCAGTGCCCCTGCGCCACCATCTCTCTAGCTCCGCCAGTGACCGTATTACGGTTTGTATTTTATCTTATAATAAACACCACAAAATGAAATGAAAGCCAGAGGGATCAAGATATAATGGACGGAACCATACTGAGTCCAAAAGCAAAGTGAAATGAAGTATTTGCATATGTTGTATCATCAGACGATGCCTGGGGTGCATTTACAAATTTAATCATGCAAATGGCTCTTCTCTGCCGGGGTAAACATCAGGATGTCTGCACATAAAGTACACTTTGCTTTCCTTTCCATAAAGTTTTGTGCTACAAACAACACTTGTGTTAAGTTTTTGTAAAAGTTGTACTTCAAATCAGTAACTTATAGCATCCTGCCAGAGCGCTAAATATAGTCGTCTAAAACACTGCTATGGATTGACCACTACTTTCAGTCAAGCAAAATAAGAGTCGGCACTTCAGGGTTTGTATTGATCACACTAAATGCTACCTTTGCAGAAACACATGTCGATTTCTTCCTAGGTAAGACGTGCAAAAACCCCTTTCAGGGAGCCACCTGCTGCAAATGGGGGGGCCGCATCAATAGAACATCCAAAGACACATTTAAGTGCAGGGAGCGGCTGACAATGTGAATGATGAGCCATTTCTGGTTGCGCACGCAATACAACCTTTGAGACCGTGCGTCATATTGATGGATGGCACAAAAAGGAACGACACAGTAAATCACTGAGACGGAAATGCAAGCCTGTCAATCGGTGATGACGACTGAGTGGGGTCGACGAAAACAATTTAAGATTCCTTTTTGGTGACAAGATCAAGCCTCCAAAATTGCAGATTGAATGAATTGATGAGTATCACAAACTGTTGTGATTCATTATATTGGGATTGAATATGAGGTCGGAAGTTGCTGCTTTTCAGTAAAAGCTTCAGGTTGCTCACATGTTGTTCCAGGGTAGGTGGGAGACCCTTTTGGGATTCACGCCCTTTTTGTCCCCTTTTAACTTTAAAAATAAAATTTCAAATCAAATCAAAATGCCACAGGACATCGCAAGGCATCTCTTTGGCTTTCAGAAGAAATAGTAGCTTGACGATATAAAGTCCATTATCGCAGTGAGGCAAACTGCTGATTGCTTCTGCTGGGGTTCAATTACTTGGGGAGCTGGATAGATAATAGCACATTCACTGAACATGGATCATTGCATTACTGTCCAACTGCAGATTACCGGTAACTGATACATGGGTGTGGGGGTTGAATTGAGTTGACAACAGTTTTAACCCGAGTTTCATCGGCTTATTCAACTTTATTGTAACGGAGGCAGGGAAAAGCCATTAAAAGACACGCATGCATGCACTGCATGCAGGCCAGGAAAACAAAAATGTGTTCACTCTTAAAAAGTATATCTATTTATAATTTCAGCATTCTTTCAAAATAATCAAAAGTCCATCAAGAGTTTTCAAATGTGTGTTTTCATGGACAGATTCCAACAAGGAATTAGTGCTAGGCGAGTAACTTTGAAGTATCACTTCAATTACATAAGGCTGTTGGTAACATCAAAAGAAGCAAAACTCGACCAAGTTAAACAGGAAAGAGGATTAAAAAGAAATGAATGCTGCAAATCTTTACATAAAATAGACAACAAACCTTCCCTTCCTCCCCCAAGCCCCTACAATATCTTTAAGTCCAAATTATAAAAGAACAGCAGGCACTCACCATGTAGTGAAGGTCATCAAAACCGTTGAGGAGCAGCTTGCTTTCATACTGAGGCAACCCCAGCATCTCCAGCCAATCTCCCACGGGCTGCTGCAGCAGTCGGACAGAGGCACCTGGCGACAGCGGAACACGCTTCAGCAGTGAGAAACCATTCAGCCGGTAACAGCGGCACGCTGAGGATGACATGTGACATAACCACATCATCTTCCACCAGCAGTGCCGTGCACACCGGCAACAGGACGGCGTAAGAGACAGTGTCCTCTGCGGGCAGGGGGCCAGCTCCCGCGGGGCGGCGGGGACTGAGCCACAGTTTCCAAAGACGGACTTAAGCGTCCCCGTTCTAAGGGCCAGAGACGATTGTGGAATCGATGAGAGCTGGTTGACCACCATTGAATTAGTCGTCGTTATGATTCAGGAAGATGATAGCAAAAAAGTTCTTCTATTGCGTTGGAAAGGTTCAAAAGTGGGCGATAGCAAGCCGCCAACGATTCTCATTCACGATTGACAATTATTAGATGCACGTCAGATTGAAATTTCTAAAATGTAAATCTTAAATTTGTTCAAAACCAACCCCGCTGGTGATAATACCATCAAATAAATCCATCAATAGAAAAAGCTCAAAACTTCTCCAGTCCAAGGTCCAGTCAATCACTTGGACATCAGTAAAAGCGAGAAACAAAAATGCACTCTCACAGGAGGGGCTGTGCTTAGTCAGCTCATTTCGACAAGACTCCCTCTGCCTTTTCCCAGAGCTATGGTTGAGGTAGTGTCTGTATTTTTTTCTGGTGATGTCTCCCTCCCCTCCTTATCAACTCTCTCTCTCTCTCTCTCTCTCTCTCTCTCTCTCTCTCTCTCTCTCTCTCTCTCTCTCTCACACACACACTCTTGAGTGTTGCTCTTCCAATGTCAGCCTGAAGGCGGTGGGTGAATTTTGTGTCAATGGGAGGCAACCGTCATCCTTATTAACTTTTTGTTCTGGCCATTTTCTTCTCCACAACACCCTTTTTGATCCTGACAGAAATCAGTTGAGTAAGCAATGGGCCAATCAAACACCAGAGTTGACCAGACAAAATTGAAAAGACGCAAACCTAGCACAGAACCACTTCTGCTTTGATTGTGGCGAAGATGCGAGTGCTCGGATGAAAGCTTAAGCTTTGATGCACACAGCAAGCAGAGTTAAGAGCGCAACATAAAGGAGGGAGGGAGGGGGAGAGAGAGAGAGAGCGCCAGTGATGTGCAGGCGCCGACTGATTGACTGCAGTGCTCTCATCTTTCCTCAAGCCTATAAAGGAAGATGAGCTCATCCCCTGACATGGGTAATGCTTAATATTTAAACATGTCCCTCCTGTACGTGGCATAACAAACAAGGAATATAGAATGACACAATATGCTGGAGGGAGAGTCAGGTATTTGATTGTTTGGTTGAGCGTAATTAATTGAGAGGGCAAATCTGTAAACCAGAGGTTCATTTGAATTAGTCAAAGTTGAAAGGAGGAAGTGATTTGAAATGTGGAGATGCTCAAGCAAAATAAAACTCAGTAAAAGACACACAGTGATTTGCTGCTTTCTAAAAGAAACTAAAAATGAACCTGATGCACCTCTTTCTGTTCATTGTGTACGATGCCTTTTTTATTTATTTTTAACTCACGAGGTAACAGTGAGGTCCCGAAAAATGTAATTTAACTATGGCTGAAACACAGAGGGCAAATGTATTTTTTTCTATTATCCCTTTCAGCCCGTTAAGCAAGTTAGCAGCTGGTTTGTCAACGTTACTGGTAACTACTACATTTAAATTAGCATATGTGGTACCTTCATGTTCCTCAAGATACAAGGATTGCCCCTCCCTTTTGCGTTGCTTGTAAAAATGTGACTTGGCTCCATCCATTCCACCACTAGATGGCGTTAGCAAACTTCACACCATCCAATCAGTGAAAGTACATGTAACTTCATAGGTAATGATTATTCTTGATAATAATGGCCATACTGTACCTGGCGTAGCGTATTGCTGATCTCGGGAAAAGTCGATGCCAGCACCAATCAGCGTCATGATCTTCTCGATCTGAGGGCACAAGCACAAGAGGGACATTATGCACCTGGAGGATCAATTAGCATTTCTCCTCCACCAACCACCAGAAATGACAAGAAGCCCGCATGCCTCAAATAAACAAAATATAAGCCTTTTTGTATTTTCGGCAAAGAAGAGTACATTCATGTCTTGCATTGCGTAGTTTTGAGTTACATTGTTAGGACTCATTCTAAAAAACAGCCAAATGTGTGGCTTAAAAAAGAAACAAGTATGTCCGTCCATGCATCGCAGCACAATGCATGAGAACTCTTCCAGTCGTCAAGTAGTATACGAGCTTCAGTAAGCAACACTTGTTTAATATTTAATGAATGCACAAATATTTCATCCCTGTTTCATCTTCTTTGCTCCTCTGTAACAAATAAAGCATACTGTATGAACGTATTTGTTTTTTTTATTACAAAACATATTGCAAAAAAAAAAAAAAAAAAACAATTGTAAAAAAATGTCCGTAGGTACACAATGGAATATTTTTAATCTTGCACCACACATTTAAAGTGTGAATTGAATAACTTCCATTATGAGTCATACTTGATGTCACGGATTTAGTTTTAATGATCAAGCAGCGTTCTAAAGCTTTGTCCAAAAAAAAAAGTCATTTGGAAAATACAGAAGAGCAAAGATGCAATGCAAACCAGTCTCGGCGGATAATATCAATAATTCCAAACATATCTGTGAACAGAAACCAATTTAACTTCCACAAACAAGGCCTCTGAAGGAAAGAGAACCGAATCCCAAGAGAACCAGAAAATATTAAAAAGCATCAACATCTTACGCTGTCATAGGAATTAGATCCTGGTGCTTTTGTACTGGGAGAGGACATCAGCGTCTGCTGAGAGAGAATCCAGACTGGGTTTTCATTTTTCCCACGCGATACCTACGCTCAAGTGTGCCGAGGCTTATCGCAATCCTTTCCACAAATTCCCCAACTAAAACTGTACATACAAAAAAATTGTGCAAAATCGGCCTCAACCTTCATGGGAATGAAAACGTTTTTGCGCAGACCTAAAATGGGAGTTGGGTGAATTGTGGGAAAGTCTGCCTATGAACAAGGACATACAATGGATGGGGGGGTAAAAGTCACCGGCTAAGGTTGAGGTCAACAGCTGAAAAGGCAGCCGGTGCATGAGACGGCGAGCATGGGATTAAAGCGAAGGAAACTCATTCATCAAGCGTCTCACAGCAAGATGACTGCACAGCATAACTTGGCTACTACGTTATTATTCATGAATAGACTCAAACAAAATGAGGCTGAGATTCAGGCACACCAGCAAAAGGAGAGTTGGATGCTTTTCAAGGTGAGACAAGGTGGCAGCACGGATAGAGCGCACAAACCAAAAAGCCTTAAATTGGGAAGCGGGCGCACACACACTGGGCTTGGATGGAAATTAAGGACTAGCAAATGACGTCAAGGGGAACGAGTGAATCACTGTAGCAAGCAGGTGTCAGCGCCTCAATGGCACACAGGGGCAAAGCACTGTCAGCAATCCTGTCAACGAGTCCAATGATAGTCCAATGTCATGCTCACTATTTTAGAAACAAGGTTCCTTCTGCAGATTGGAAATCCCTTCCCCATCAAATCCTGTTTGGTTAAAAAGTGAAAAGCATTCACTTAATGCTGCTCTGGGGAACACAATATTTGTTTAATTCGATCTGACAGATGTTTTGAACTAACATTTGGGAGCGGAATCTAAAAGTGATCTCAGTTTTTCTTGACCACGTCAGGTTTTTGAGCTATAGGATCCACGTTTACTTAAAAAGTATGAAATAAATGTGTATGTATGAAAACACTAAGATGCTAACACGAAATAGAACTTAGAATGGTGAGGATAAGTTCGCACTAATCGTCTTAATTCCTACTATGCTAGCTTTCTGTTTGCAGATATTGGTAGTACTGATGTATTGGGAGCCGTCTCATTTGTGACTGTGACTAATAAGCTGGCAAGTCTTACCACAGCTGGAATTTTGCTTATCTGGTGTTTACTAGGGGGGAAAAAAATACTTGACGTGCTAGAAAAACATGTGACAGCAAATTTGGAAATAGGAATAAAAATGTAACTCAAAATTATGTTAAAAATACTCCAAAGAATGCTTTGGTTTACTTTTTTTTTTTTTTTGTTCGGGAGGAGTATGTCACAGTAACTGCCTTTCAGGTATCATACGTTTTGGAAATCAAAATTTAGTTTGTATAAATTGTAACAAAAAGGTTTTTAAACCATTTGGACACCGAATAATTTTTTGGGAGTAGTAAGAATCTTGTGTTAGAGCAACAATCTACTCCTTGCCTTTTCATAACATGAAGCTACAAACCAAACATTTCAAACAAAAAAAGTTAAATACTGGAATAATTTACTTTGGAAAACAAGCCTCCAACAGGGAATCAATACTCACAAAAGCAGGCTTCATAGCAGGGTCTTAACAGGCGACATTCAAAAGTGACGGTGGTGGGGGAAAGTGTCCCTCTCCCTCAGCCTCCCTGCCTCTCCTCCCATCTGTGCATTTCACATCGTGTCCCCCAGATTGTCATCTTAAGTCTGAACCCACGGACCAATTGGCATGCACGTTACATACCAATGCACACGCTTTCAGAGTGTCGGAGATAGGCCGAGACCTCATGCAAGTCAAATATGCTTGTCTTTAAAATCCACCAAAGACGTGAGGTGTGGGAATGACAGAGAAACAGAATGTGTATTTTTAGCAAACTGGATTAAAAAGATTTTTTCTTTTTTAAATTAGACAATGCGTGGGGGCACTCCATTCCAAATAGAGAGGGTCCAAAATACGATTTCAACAAACAAGCTTGAGCTAACACTTGATTGGCAGGCGAAGAAATTTGTAGAAACCATGTTGACAAATCTAACATTGCCACACAAGATTGAAAAAAAGTGCATGAATGGATTAAACGTGGGAAGAAGTACCACAACAAGATTTTTAACATGGTGAGGAAGAACTTTAAGAAACTGCAGTGCTTGACTGGTCCTCTGTGCAGCTTTTACAAAAAGAAAAGAAAAAAAAAAAAGAGATGAGCAGAGCTGAAGGAAGATGTCTACCGTCTCTTCTTTCTGAATCTTAATTTACAAATCGCCGCCTGTCGTCTTATTTCCTCAGCTTCTCTCCGTGTTCATCCCCGTATCCTTGTTCTGGCTAATCTCCAGATTGAACATCAACATGCTGAAGGAGGTTGACGGTGTGTTTACTTTAAATATATAGCACACAATTGCCTAGCAAAATAGAGCTGTAAAGAAATATAGAATTAAAGTTGGCTTTAAACTAAAGATACGTTATATTACAAAACAACCCTATGGCTTAAAACTTTGTGACTAAGAGTTTTGTCTGCGTCAACAGCAGAAGCTTTGTGCAGGGGGTGGGGGCGGGGCTTAAGTAACAAGTGTGTTCAAGCTTCTAAATTGTTACACTTTTATAACACGGCAGTGAAATGACAGCCACTGTCTAAAAAGTAGTAACGTTAATATTTTGCATTCTCTACAAAGTACTTTCATACTTGGTCAAATTTGGTAGCACTGCATTCAGCCAGCATTTTGAAAATTCATTCAAGGTAGTTTGATTGCAGTGATATTTTTGGATGACTTTTTTTTTTTTTTTTTATGTCAGTACAATGAACGCATGAAACTTACCTCATCCCATTCTGAGGTGAATGACGGCGATTTCTCTAGCCTTTTCTTCCCACTGCTACAATTGGAAACCGATTCACTTCGGTTCCCCAGTCCTCCGTCTTCCTCACTCGGAGGCGACACGAGCAAATCTGAGTCCGACTTGGAGAGGCTGCGGGCCAGCTTCAGGTCCCCAGGAGGACGCATCCTACCAGATACTGCGCCTGAGTCCCTGGGCTCCTTGTTCACAGTTGCATAAATGGCTTTTGGATCACAGTCGGTCAGGATGGCAGCCATACTGGGCCGGCTCGGTGCAGTTGAAACAGCTCGCTCTTTGGTTTTGGCTCTGGTCTGCGGCTGGCTCTGACCAGGTGACGGGACACCTGGAATTCGGAACGGCTGCTCGCTGCAATCAAACACTGGAGATGATCCGTGCAGAAGGCCAGTGAACTGCTCCGGGATACCTGCACCCTGATCCGGGCTGAGCTGGGAGTTATCTAGACGGAGAAAAACATCACAAGGTCAGCAAGGAGGGGAAAGCTTTTTTTGGGAGGGTCTGCAAGTGGATGGAAGACTTGAGCGTCAGATCCTCGGGGCAGGGCTCATAAGAAACCGCCCACGCGGGCGCTGAAACAGTTTTGTAATTGTTTCCTAGCAGGGGTGATGAAGAGAGGTGGGGGCGGGTTGTTGGAGGAGAAGAAGACAGCCGGCATATGTTTGCGAGAGAGATTTCAAGATTCCACACCCGCTTCGCGGCAAGCTGATGACAAGCTGCCTGTATGAGCCGTTTCGTTTGTCTATTGTTTTCCCTTACAGGGTCACAACAAACACTCCTCCAAACGACATACAGAGCTACGCTCTATCATATAAAACGCAGAAGGGAAATGAATGACGACTCACCAAGGGGAGTTCCACTTTAAAGAGGGAGCCTTCTCCAACAAAAACAACTGCGCAATGAGACTGCTGCATAGCAAGTGCAATTAAAAACAATTATATTTCCCTCCTCCCTCCCCAAAGGAATTACAGCCACATAAGTAAGCCCCTTTTTCCTCCAACAAATCCACCACACAGCTTGGCTTTGCTTTAAAGAGGTATAAACACGTTTTTCTCTCCCACTTAGGCGCTGCTGTGTCGTGTGCTGTTGTCCGCCTGTCTGACTGGTAGCTCTCTGTGTTTTCTGAATTCTAATTCTGGACTCGGATGAAGGCTCAGGAATGGTAATTTGAATCGCCCCCATCCTCGGTGGCCAGACTTGAGGTAATTAGCAAGGTGACACATGCAGAGAGAGGGGAATGGACTGTCTCTGGTAGGGTCATGGGGTCAGCGTGTTTGGTGACAGGGAAACTGGGGCGGTGGTCACAAGGGGGAGGAAAAAACCTGAACAAAAAGCAAGGGCAGGTAGGTCATTATTTCAAAACAGACAAAGTTGCATTGCCTTTTCTGTTGGCTGACAACACCTTGAACTCTTGTCATGCACTGCCAAACATTTGAAGTATGGGACGGTTAATGTGTTATAAAAGAGGTGAGCGGTTGCACGGTGCACATATGTCGGGATCCTCACCAAACTCGAAGCAGCGAGAACGCCCTCCGAGCACTGCTTTCCACAATATCGCAACCGGTTAACGCCCTCCAGGATCGCGACACCGTCCACCTCTGCTCATCTTAAGACTTTGTTCGAGAGCACGGCTTGATATTATTGGCGCTCATATGCTGTAGATTAGGTCACTACAGATGTGGAGGACGTGTTTCCTTTGGCACGGCAAGCACCGTGTTTCAATGATGATGTCATGTTTGGTTTACGGAAACAGATGCAATGGTGCCAACGATCGTTCCACGTCGTTGCATTTCCTGACCGGATTTAGGTTGCGAAGCCATTTGTGAAGGTCAAAATCAGCGACATATCTACTTGTTTTCGGTTGATTTGCATTTTAATATTTTGCCTACAGTAAGGGAAGAAGAACTATTCGTCCATGGATGTTTGAACTTCATGCAGAGCAGAGCATTCCTACAGGGAACAATATTGAGTTTGTGACTTGTGATATGCACAAGTATCGCTGACTATGCATTTATCCTCCACCTGCCACATGCGGAGTGTCCCGCTTCACAGGACGACGAGTAATCAGATCTGCCTTATGCGCAGCAAAAGTCACGCCCACATGAGCAAAATGAAATATTCTACTGAGACAGCTGGTTTGGATTTCATCATGGCAAGAAAGTTGTGCCTTCAATTTGCTGGGGTGCGTCAAGTCGAGGGGACCACTGAGGGAAAAACATATTTTTGTATCAGAACCAGAATTGGTCATTTATTGGTCAAGTATGCGCTTCCACTTATGATTTTGGTTGTCATGGCAACGACAGCTCATTCTAATCTAAAAGGATTTGTCAAAGGATATTCATATATGAAATGATATCATGCAACAAAGCAACACATTTTTGGGATATTACCAGCAAAATGGGTCTTGCCCCTTTCCTGCTGCAGAACATCACCCGATCTACTACACTGACAAGCCAAGTCCACTCTGCTGTTCCAGTACATACCCTGGCAGAGTACATAAGGTATTTGGCTGATACGCTGTGTTTGCGATTTTAATGTTAGATAACCCCTCCTCTCCTTTTTCTTCACACAACAAGCTAGCCCAGAAGCAAGTTCCTAAGCAGGCGCAAAGGTGCAGCTCTTTCCCAAATGTGTAAACATTTGTCTCCTGCAAATTCAATATTAACTCTCTTAAGTGAAATCTGGTAAGCTTTTTTTCCATATATAACATGAAATGAAGAGTCAAAACACACACACACTTGAACCAAAGGACAAAAAAGGCAGAAAAAGGACAATTTCCTTAGCGAAGATGTCTAAGCTCACCTCCTAATGCTCGTAGGTCCACCCGTCCTGAGGGATGCAGTGTTTCTTTTGTGGAGTTATTTGGGACGTTGGATTTGCACTACAGTGGAACAGAAGAGTAACATTCCGTTTATTCCAGCAAATCCAACAATCTTGGAATTTGCCAATGTTCACAAACATAGAATATGAAACATACCTGAGGTAGGACACTGTCAGATGACTGGATACGTGCGTTTTCATCTAAGGAAACAAAATGCACAAGATATGGCTGAAGGAAGCATCCCATTCTGCTTTGATGAGACTATGAATGTTTGTCAAGCTATTCCCCGCATTCACCTTCATAAAATTGTGACTCTTGGCTTGGCGATGGGACTTTGGTTTGCGCAGTCACTAATAACTCATACGTGTGATCCTCCTTTTCCTCAGTAGTCTCTCCACGCTCATCAATACTGCTATTCATAATGAGTCCCTGTGCAGAGCAGAAGTGGGCAGAAAATAATTTGAAATGAACTGAATGACCTACTTATAATTAAAAAAAATCAAAATGTCCATCAAGTCCTATGATTCTGTTAACACCAGTTATCCACTTCTCTTGAATTCAGACAATTTTTTTTCTTAATTTTCAACCTCACCTCTGAGCTCACATCTTCTTCAAGACCAGGACCTGCATGTGATGAGTGGATAAAGCGATCTTTCTGTAAAAGACATATTTGTTCCAAAGTTGA